>NC_091692.1:72991250-73640625 GCF_041296265.1 Equus caballus | reverse complement strand
AGTACAATATCTGCCATTTTTTTTTTGGAGGAAGTGGACACTGGGGAGTTTCGTCTATCCTGTGTGAGTCCAAATATGTATTTGAAATATTAAGAAAAAGTATCAGAATCTTGGAAATAGTCAAGAATTTACTGAGTGTCCGTTTAGTGCAGCTCTGAGGACATCCGATTTTCTAGGGCTGTGTAGTCCATTTGCCTTATTTACTATTGATTAGGATATTTTACAACCGTCTAAGGGTAGAGGTTAACTTCTGGAAGACTTATTTCAATGCAAATTACTCTTGTTGGAGACCAATCTAAATAATTGCTGTCCTGTTAAAAGGTAATCTCAAAGGTTGCCCTTTATTGTCCCCAGGAGAATTTACCATTTTCTGTCTCATTCAGCAATCTTAATTTACTGTTTATAAAATAGTTTCCATTGGAATATATAAACCTATGCTCACAAATGCTTTTGAGCCAGCTTTGCCATCTTACTGGTTCCCTCATTAATGAGTTATTTAATAAATATTTGACATGTGTTAATTTTACACATATTAGAGTATCACAGTTTTAGCTTTTGAATATTATACTTTAAATGTTTTGGGGGTTTTCCATCAAGATGCCCGTGATGACAAACCAGCCAGGGGCGATTAGCATGCTACCCAAGATGAACAAGAACACCTCATCTCCTGTTTGTTTTTTTAAAAAGATTGGCACCTGAGCTAACAACTGTTGCCAATCTTCCATTTTTTTTTTTTTTTTTTTTTGCTTTTTCTCTCCAAAGCCCCCTGATACATAGTTATATATTTTAGTTGTGAGTCCCTCTAGTTGTGGCATGTGGGATGCTGCCTCAGCATGGCCTGATGAGCAGTGCCATGTCCCCACCCAGGGTCCAAACCAGTGAAACCTCTCGCCACTAGAGTGCAGTGCGTGAACTTAACCACTCGGCCATGGCCGGCCCCCTCATCTACTGTTTAATCCCAGGCGTGACTATTTGTAGCTCACTGAGTGATTCTTGAGAGAGATGGATAGTTTCTGATTTTAGAGCTTTGTTTGTTTGTGGTTCTTGGGTAAGTTTTATTCTGGTTCTGGTTTGGTTTTGACCTTTTCTCCCTTAGTGGCAGCAAGGTTTGGAAATTTGGTTTTGTGATCTGACCATTTAGTGATCTCTGTTAGTGGAAATCTATTCTCTGTTGAATGAGAGAGGAAAGGAAATAGGTTTTTTTGTATTTTGTTGTTGTATTGATTATATTATGTGTCTATTGGGTAGCAAAGAAACTAAGAAAATACGTCAAGAGTATTGAAAATAACCGACCTTTAGAGCTGAAACATCTTATTATCAAACTGGTGGTTCTTCCTTTCCTCTGCCCTATTGCCTGAAAACTGCAATACGCTACCATCTAGAAATTGGATCTTCTGGGAAAAATAGTGAAAGGATTATTAAGAAATGATGCTTCAAGTAATAGTCATGGGTACAGTTATGTGCGCTGACTTCTCTAAAATAAGGAGGTTATGGTAAAAAACTGAATCATGATTTGTGTTTCTGTTTTGCCCAGACATAGATAACTTCGTATGCTGATAGCTGACCCAAGATCTGACAAACCAAGGATTATTTACACAGTACTATACAAACTGGTAAGAAAACTGTATTTGTGGTTAATTGTTTTGCAAAACTGCTATTATTTTTAATAGTCTGTTTTCAGGTGAGTAAATGAGGAAGTGATTTATCTTCCTTCCTTATCTTTAACAGACTAATTAGTAGACTATGCTTTGGCAAACAAGTAAAACATTTAAAAATGTTAGGTGATTCTCACTGACCACTCAAAATTCAAAAATAAATAATTTTACTCAGCCATCTTCATTTTCATAGCAATATAATTATTCAAATAATTGAACAATAAATTGTTTCACCAAGGCCATGAGTGTCATCTTTGACAATGCCACTGATGCAAGCAGGTATGATAGCCCACCATTAAGGACCAAGTGCTGTACTTCGTATATGGAGCAAATGCCAGCAAAGCCCTCAGAGGAAGTTGGTGTATTACTTATTCTATAACTTATGGAGCCAAACCTCAAGCCTCGAGTAAGAAAGGTAACTTCTTTGCATGCTAGGAACCGTGGCAAATTTTTGAGACCTCAACAAGTGGAGATGTGTTTCTTGAGCTTGGTTGCCTAGCCTCATAGAAGAGCACATGAGAAATCCTATTGAAAATACAATCCTAGATTCTTTATAAAAACGCCAGACAGATGTTAATTTTATGGTTGAATAGCTGCTTTACACCAAATGGTTCTACATTTGATGACAAATATAAGGAGATTTATACATGTTAATTAACCCTTCCCGCACCTATGTAAATGTATCTGGCCAACATATAATGACACCATCCTTTTATGGTAAATAATAATTTTTGAGAATTATTTACAATTATCATTCCAAAAATAATTTTTGAGAATCTTTATGATTTAGTGTTTAGAATAAACACTGAAACTAAGAAATTGGCAAAGTGACTAGTAGGATACTTTTTCCTTACAGTGCTGGGCACTGTCTAGCAGGAATTATCTGATTCTTTAGGGGAATGTATGTGTGTCTGGCATTCAATTTTTCATTGATTAAGTTATTTTACAACTCTGTAAGGGTGGAGGTTGATTTCTAGAAAATTAAAAGCAATAAAATAATTCTTGCCAGAGAGCAATAAATATAATTTTGGTTTAGTAGAGTATATAACCCCAAAGCCTATAATGTATCACCATACAGTAAGTTCTCTAATCTTAGGTAATGCTAATGATGCGCTTCTACTGCTTTAAAAAAAATTCATGTTGGAATATATAAATATTTTTTCCTCAAATATTTTTTGGACCTACATCCCTCAATCTGTTCGTTAATGAATTGTTGATGTGTGTTCATTTTACATATTTATGAGAGTTCTACTTTTAACTTTGGAAAATATTTTAACAGAAAGGATTTGTCTCATCCTGTTCAGCAGTTTTGGAGATTTTTTCCCCGATGTGTGGTTTTTCATGCTATCTAACCTTCATATTTCCCGGAATAAAAGTTTTCCTTCTATCTTTGGACTCTGTTCACTTTTCTGTACAGCGTGTTGATGAGGTTAAGAGAAGCATGCGTTTTGAAACCTCTGATTCATTTTGGAGTTCCTTCAGAAGTGCTTTTCTTGGGGACTGGAATCTGGGAGAGAGTAGAGGGATTCTGAGGCCAGTACGACACTAGGACAGTTTTCTTGATTTTCTGAGGTTCCCGACTCAGGATGAAGGGTGAGAAATTTCCCGGAGACTAAGAGAAATGATAGATCTCTGACCAAGCTGAGAGGAAAGTTTCTAAACGTCCTTACTCTAAATGTGTTTCCATATAGCCTCATGGATTCCAGAAACTATGATGACCATATTATTCCTTCCCAAAATGTGTTCTGTGTTACCACAGGGAGAGAGGCAGCTGCTTTTGGGCAGTGCACTTCTAAGTTCAGGATTTTGTTGCAGTTGTCTCTCCCACAGGCTCTAACTCAGTAGTTTGCAGCCCCAAATATACATCAGAATACGATACTCTGAAAAAAGCATCTAGGCTTCACTTCAGACCTACTAAATCAAAATCTTTGGGTTGTAGCCTCTGGGATTCTTCTTGAAAAAGAAATTTCACAAGATTACTCTGATTCTTGATATGTGAAAACTCACTGATTTATCCCAACATTCCCCAAACTGTGACTATACAAATCATTTGCAGTGCCTTTATAAAAATATAAACTCTTATGCCTCAAACTCAAACATTTCAAATGGGATCAAATGAAAAATTTTTGGAAACACTGATCTAACGTATTCTTTAGGGGGAAAGAACAATTAAATATTCTACAGTTCTTGCAATTGCTTGCAGAGCTGTTTCTCTCAAAGTGACCCATTCCCAAACCACAAAAATGCCAATAAATATTTCCTGTCAAAGGATAACATACAATCAATGAACAAAGATAGAGATCCTCTTTACTGCCAGTTCTTTTGCATTCTTTTTCAAATTAGAAAAAAGCCAACGAATTTATGGATTAAATCTACTGTAAATTATTTGCTTCTGCCCTTCCCAGTTTCTCTAAAAATTTTTTAAAAGAAAAGGCATCTAGGACATTGCATTACAGCATTATTCTAGGCTGATAATTAGAGAATATTTTTCAGTTGACCATCACATAGGAGGCTCTCAAGTGAGTTGCTGATAATATCAGGAGTTAATCATATTACGATTAGTTCCTTTTACCTTTGCAGACAAAGTCCCAGTGCAGCTCACATTTCCTAGTGTCACTGGGTGATTTGACCTCTGTTGTAATCTTTTAGGTGAAGACAAGTCTGAGGCTCTTGGTCCAGAAAAGAGAGGACTCCCATTATTTCCCAAGTATGAGACTACTCTGATAAGAAGTGGGCAAATAGGGAATAAGTACTTACAAGAAAGTAAAAGCACTATACTTTTTCCCAAGAAGATAGAATTAATGAGGAGCTGGGTAGGAAAGCGGTACCTCTATGAGAACCAAGGAGAGGAAAATGCTTAAAAGAAGAGAGTTGTGTATTACATGAGAGACTTAAGAGGATGAAAACCAACACAAAATCTGTTTCCCAAAAATATCTTCTGGAATTATAAACTTGGAGATATATAGACAAGTCAGCAAAAAAACTGAAAGAATTTTAAGGCATTATGGAGACAGCAAATATAGGAAGCAGTGATCATTCTAGAGGTAAGGGGACAAAAGGTGATAAAGGAAAAAACTGAGATGCCTAGAAGAAAAAGCTCCTTGGAGCTTAAAATCAGACCTCTGATGAAGAGGCACACTTGGTTAATGTTGCCATCTTTGGTCAACGTTACATCATTCCCGGCATGTAATGATATTGCCCTATGTTTTTATGAATCTGTTCCACCTACACTTATAGCTATATATTTAATCAATTACATGTTTATCCTTCTAATTAAAAAATGTTCCATCAATTTTCATGGGGGAATGAAAAATGAAGTCTTAGTTGCCTGAATTTGTAGGAAAAATTTGTTCATTTGTTCCATTAAAAAATTCTGTTCTCTAGATTTCCAAAAACGAACAAATCTGGAATATTGAAAGAACAAACAAAAGTCAGATATACTAACAAAGCTTCCAAACCTATAAAGGAAGATAAGATATAGAATTTTGACGATGATGATGATGATAATGTATGTGTGTGTGTGTGTGTGTGAGTGTGTGTGTGGGTTTGGTTAATGTTAGATTTCCCTGATGATTAATGATGTTAAGCACTTTTTCATATACCTGTTGGCCATTTGTATATTTTCTCTGGAAAAATGTCTATTTGAGTCCTTTGCCTATTTTTAATTGGGTTATTTGTAAAACTCCCTAGAAATAAATATAGGTGGAAAACTCCTTGACAATCGACTTGGCAATATTTTATTTTGGGATTTGACATGAAAAGCTAAGGGAACAAAAACAAAAATAAGCGAGTGGGACTACATCAAACTAAAAAATTTTGCATAGCAAAGGAAACTATCAACCAAATGAAAAGGCAACCTATGGAATGGGGGAAAATGTTTGCAAATCACGCATCTGATAAGGGGTTAATATCCAAAATATAGAAAGAACACATACAACTCAATAGCAGAAAAAACAAATAACCAATTAAAAACTGAGTAAAGGACCTCAATCACTTATTATTAGGAAAATACAAATAAAAACAAAAATAAAATATGATCTCACAACTGTTAGGATGGTTATTATCAAAAAGATAAGAGGGCTGGCCCCGTGGCTGAGTGGTTGAGTTCTCATTCTCTGCTGCAGGCGGCCCAGTGTTTCCTTGGTTTGA
Source organism: Equus caballus (assembly GCF_041296265.1). NCBI lineage: Eukaryota > Metazoa > Chordata > Mammalia > Perissodactyla > Equidae > Equus > Equus caballus. Next base: position 73,634,821 of record NC_091692.1, on the reverse strand, counting down.
ATCCTGGGCACGGACATGGCACTGCTCATCAAGCCACGCTGAGGCAGCGTCCCACATACCACAACTAGAAGGACCCACAACGAAGAATATACAACTATGTGCCAGGGGGCTTTGGGGACAAAAAGGAAAAACATGAAATCTTAAAAAAAAAAAAGATAAGAGATAAGTGTTAGCAAGGTGTGGAGAAAAGGGAACCTTTGTGCACTGTTGATGGGAATGTAAACTGGTACAGCAGTTATAAAAAACATTATGGATGTTTCTCAAGCAATTAAAAATAGAGCTACCATATGATCCAGCAATTCCACTTCTGGGAATATATCCAGTGGAAACAAAATCATTATCTCAAAGAGATATCTATACTCCCTTGTTCATTGCAGCATTTTTCATGATAGACAAGGCACAGAAACAATCTAAGAATTCATTGAAAGATGAATGGATAAAAAAATATGGTGTATTATATATATTTTATATATATTAACATATATTATATATAACAAATATATTATATATACTATATATTTATTATATATTTTAATTGCCTATATAAATTGTATATTTATTATATATATGTAATAGAATATTACTCACCCTGAAAAAGAAGGAAATCCTACCATTTGCAACAACATGGACGAACCTGAAGGGCATTGTGCTGAGTGAAATAAGCTAGACAGAGAAAGACAAATACTGCATGCTATTACTTACATATGGAATCTATAAAAGTTTTTTCAAAGCCAAACTGTTAGAAACAGACAATAGAATGGTGGTTTTAGGTGCTGGGTTGAGGGAAATGGGGAGAGGTTGGTAAAAGATACCAACTTTCAGTTAGAAGATGAATAAGGTCTGAGGATCTAATGTACAGCCTGGTGACTACCATTGATACACCGTGTAATGAAAATTTGCTGAGAGAGTACATCTTAAGTGCTCACCAAAAAAAAAAGGTAAATTTGTGAGGTGATGAATGGATGTGTTATTTCACTCTGTTGTGGGAATCCTTTCACAATGTATACTTATATTAAGTCATCACAGTGTACACTTTAAATATATTACAATTTTGTTTACCAATTACACCTCAATAAATAACAAAAAATTACACACTCTCTGGTTGCGTTAGAGATTTTCTATTTTGCAGCAGTCCCAAATGCCATTCTTTTTTTTTTTTTATTTTATTTTCTATGGCTTTTTTGAGGTATAATTGACAGACAATAAAACACACATGTTTAATACTTTATTCTTTTAAATCTTTGCTTAATATATGGAAAATGACGTCTCAGTGATTTCATTCACATTTCTTTAATTACAAGTGAGACTGAACCTTAAATAAAAGTCAATGTTACTGTATGATAATTAACATAAAATAAAAGAAGGAAGAAGATTTAAAAAATAAACACAAACTTCTAAGAAGTTAATAAGAATAAATATTTTAAAAATAAACATTCACTGAAGGAAATTTATTTCCCAATTATTTCTCCAAATATTTAACATATCAGAAATACGTTTTCCCAAGTCAAAGTAGATTTTTTTTTAAAGCAGAGCAGATATTTATTTATTAATTTCCTCAAATCATTTTTATGAACGACTTATATGGCTCCAGGCACTGCAAAAGGTGTTGAAGATGCAGCATTGAATAATGTACACAGATTTTCAAGTATAAGGATATGCAGAGGGACAGTGACAACACAGTGTCATCAAAGCAAAGGGCAAGGAGGGGTTACAGTGTGTTACGGAACACACAGGATGATGGCAAACCCAAAATTTGGGGGTCGGGGAAGAATCCTTGGGAAAGCAACATGTATATTAAAGAATAATACAAAAGAAGGGGATAATAAACATGCTTCTTTAGAAATATACAAAATGAAGATCACACAAAGATCGTGATAAATAGTTTAGATTTTACCCTAATTATAATGAGAGTCCGTTAAAGTGTCTTAAGGAGGAGAGTGACAGATTATGATGTAGAGTTCACAAAGATTTCTCTGGCAGTAGTTTGAAGAAAATCTGTGAGATATTAGGACTAAAAACAAATATTGTTGCTGTTGAGAGATTATAGCTTACTCTGGTGAAATGAAAGTTGGAGTTGAATAAAATAGTTGAATTAGATGGGCTGGCCTGGTGGTGCAGTGGTTAAGTTTGCGTGCTCTGCTTCCGTGGCCTGGGGTTCACTGGTTTGGATCCCAGGCGTGGACCTGTCCACTGCTTATCAAGCCATGCTGAGGTAGCCGTACTACATATAAAAAAGAGGAAGATGGGCACAGATGTCAGCTCAGGGCTGCTCTTCCTCAGTAAAAAGAAGAGGATTGGCACTGGATGTTAGCTCAGGGCTAATCTTCCTCCAAAAAAAAAAAAGTTGAATTAGAAAGATATGTATGAGGTTGACTCTATAGGAATTGGTGATTGGATGTAATAGAAGATAAACTTGGGGACAATGTTATAGCCTTCAACTGTACAACTAGGCAGAAAGTGTGTCATTCATAGAAATTATACCCACAAGGTTGAATATATGGCCCTGAGGCTCATGAGAAATACCAGGGTTAAAAGCGTCAAGGCCCCATGGCTGAGCGGTTAAAGTTCCATGTGCTCTATTTCAGTGGCCCAGGGTTTGTGAGTTCGGATCCTGGGTGTGGACCTGTTCCACTCATCAGCCATGCTGTGGAGGCATCCCACCTACCAAGTAGAGGAAGACTGGCACAGATGTTAGCTCAGGGCTTATCTTCCTCAATCAAAAACAGAAGAGGATTGGCAACAGATGTTAGCTCAGGGAGAATCTTCCTCACCAAAAAAGAAAAAAAAAGTTAAGGGGATTTTTAAGGATAAACTAACTATGATGCATATTAATATGATGTATTTATTCAATTATACCATCTTGCATTTTCTTTAGACAAATTTCTGTGTTCTTTGAAGCCCTTTACACTGTTTCATTTACAAATAATAAATGTTGAGCTAAGAAAACTATTCTTTGGCATTTTATTTAGTTTTATAATATTAGAAAAGTTGCCTTATTAATAAAATAATCATCAATTATATATGGCACAAAAATGTTACAAAAGATATGATGTTTAATGAAGTCTAACCAATAAAAAATTTAGAAGCTGGAATTTCTTTTTGGTCAAATGGAACAGAAATGAACAGTACAATCTGATTTATGCTGTTGTCTTTTTTTCTCATGAGGAAGATTGGCCCTGAGCTAACATCTGTTGCCAATCGTCCTCTGCTTTGTATGTGAGACACCACCACAGCATGAGTTGATGAGCAATGTGTAGGTCTGTGCCCAGGATCCAAACCCACAAACCCTGGGCTGCCAAAGCAGAGTGTGCAAACTTAATCACTATGCCACTGGGCCAGCCCCATGGCTGTCTTTTTAAATGCTCTTAAGAAAATTATAAAGTGCAAACACTTTTGTATGTGCTGATGGTTTATTGATTTTACACACTGATCTTAGAAGCAAAAAATTGAAGAAAAATAATATATGATGATATGGGGTATGTTCTTATTATGCTAAAAAGTAATTTGTACCTTTGCCCTATTGAAATATAGATCTAATGATATTGGAAATATCAATATACTTTGTGTTAGAGTAGTTATAAAGGAGACATTCATTCAAACTAACTCAAATATAGAGAATTTCTTCTATAACATAGCAGGCCACATTATGAATATAAGTACTGAAATAAATGTGTGCTTTATGAGAATTAAATTCAGGTAGGCCTTAGGGAGGAAAAGAAAAGCTCTACTCTGTTCTTCTCTTATAGGTCTCGTGATCTCTTAGCCTTTCCCTTAGTTTTCTCTCCCATTCTCCCAAATGGCTTCATGTTCATGTCCTGACACTGATATTATCACAGAGACTCCTAATAGTACAATTACAAGCCATCAACTTTCCTAATGTTTTGTATGACATTCTGATTCAGATTCTGGAAAAAGACAATTGCTGGTTTCTGAATGGTCTTAGGTCAGTGTACAAGTTAGTAATCTCTGGCCAGGGAGATGGAATCACGTATTGTATGTCATCAAATCTATGACACTGTTAATTTTAAATGTCGTTACTATTTCATGTACCTCTAAGGAAGCAAAAAACACTACTTAGATGCCATTGTAAGATGTCATCGATTGTAACGATGAATCCCAATTTCAGAAATAAGAAATATGATAAAGTGTGCACTTTAGCATCAGTAAATAATGGTGGTACATATTTCTCTCTTAACAAATGCCAAGAGGAGAAGCAATTTCTGGAGAAGAAAAATATGTGTGTCCAGCTCTCTCAGCCTTACTTATTTGGACTCATCTTTTACCAGTCCTGATCTTACAACTTAGTTGCTTCTATAAGACTTTAAAAATTTCTTCCATTAATAGAATAATCAGAAATGCAATCAGCCCTTCTATGTTTGTATATTACCTAATACTTATTTGTTCCCCTGATATTACATTGTGGTGACATGGCACTGTGGTGGAGAATGAATGGTCTTCTCATTAAATGTTGGTTCACTTAGTTGTCCACATAGGAAAAAAAAGTCTATCTTTATTTAATTTTGAATATATCACAGAGATAAATATAAAAGTTTTATCTTTGTAATTATGACATAAGCAAAGATTTTTTAAACAGAACAAAGATCACATTAATCATAACAAAAGTATATATAAAAGTCTTCGTTAAAATTAAGAACATGTGTTTATCCAAAATATCGTTGAGAATAAGTTATTACCTTTTGACTTTATCTGAGAAATGTCTTTGCCTTGTTTGAAATAAATGTTTTCAGTAGTCCACATGAAGACACTAAATGATAAGGAGCAGCAGGTAATTCAATCCACTTCAGTTTCTTTACTCCCAGAACCTGACTTCCATTCACACTAAAAATACATAAATCTCTAATTTAATTTATTTTTGGCACATTTTCTTCATCATAAGGAACCTGCAGAGACTTCCTGTGTAGGTCAGTTCTATTTCATAGCTGTTCACTGAACACCCACTGTATTCGCTGTTCTAGTTAAGACCTTTGTAGTGGTAGAGTAAATACTCTAATAGGAAGCCAGACAAATGTGACAAGACAGAATAGGTTTTCAAGAATAGGATTAGATGCTATAGAAGTGAATATTGAAATGTGATAAATTGAGGTTTGAGCATAATTTAGGAATACTTTTTAGTCAAAGTGGGTAAGGCATTATATATTGAGGAAAAGGAGACATTAATTAAAGCACAGTGTAACCAAAACACAAAAGGTATCAGGATAACATATCAGAGACTCGAAGTTGCTTGAAGAAATATTTGAAAGAATGAAAAAAAACTTTGAGTTTTATATTTCATTTATAGTATATAAGCCAGGGACATATTCTAATAAATCCTTCTCTGATCAATTAGAAAAAGAAAGCTAATTACATTTTTAGATATAATTTTCTTGACTGAATGCAGAGCACAATGAAAATATTATTAAACCCATTTTTAGGAAACACATGGTATGTCATTTAATAGAAAGCTCAAGGAAAACTAACAAAAAAATCCATATCAAAATCACTCTACAATCAAAAACATTGGCACATAAAAAATGGATAAGATTAGCTGCAGATGTTATTACGATTGAAAGACGTCTGTGTACTAAGCTGAAATAGAAGCTCTAGATTCAGTCAGCTCCTTGGAGAAAGTACACAAAGGAATGAATTTAAACATTTAAAATTTAAAACAATCATATGCAATCGTTAGCTGCAGTGTTTCATTATTGTCACTAGAGGGAAATCTAAGAGGGATTTAGGAGAAAGAAAGTTTATTGTTATGGCTGTAGGTTGAATAAAGGATCCTGTGTGAATAAATTTTCTTAACAGCATGACTACTTCAGGGGAAAAATGAAGCGTAGAACGTCTGAGAAAAAGCCATATTGTCAAGCTGTATTGAAATAATTGTTTCTCAGTAAGGAGCAAGATCTGTCAGATGCCCATGTTTAGAGTCAAGTACTCTATTGCCATATGTGTTAAGAAAATGCATGATATTTGATCAAATGGAAAAATATCAACTAAAATAAGAGTTTTAAGGCAGACATCCCATGATGGAAATAACGTGAATAATGATTTTTTAAAGTCCCAAAACAACCAACCAACCAACAAAAAAAAATAACTATTGGTTGAGTGTCAGCCTTCAGCCCAAGAGCCAGGGCGCAATGTGCTAAAAAGTAATCATTTCCTCTCATCAACATTAGAATAAGTATATCAAGAAATTGTTATAATAATTATAAACATTATTAATTTGAATGGAAAACTGTTCAGTTTAGCAGAAAAGAACGTGCAGGAATGATAGCAGAAAGTTTAAATTTTCCTCCAATTACAACATTCTCTTTTCTTTACCCAATGTTAAGCACTGGTGGTCTCACCCTGTAAAGTGTCACTGTTTAGCTCTACTCCCTTACGCAAGTTTTAAAGCGTTTGCTACTTATTTCACTTAGAAGCTTTGCAGTTTTTATTCTTTTATGTTCTTGTTTCTTCCTTTCACGTTATGGCAAATGACCAAGGAATGTGTTGACCTGCTGTATATCTTAGAGTAAAGAAATAAATAAGTCCTATGGCTCTGACCATAGAGATTTTACGGTCTAATTGTAGAATATCTTTTATATTTAAAAATAATTATACAAGTTCAGAAGCGTGTGAGATTCCTGTGAGCTCATTATCTTTAGCTCCTAGGGTGGTCCTTTTCTAATTTTTCCTGTCTCAATGAAGTGTCAAATAATTTATTCACTTATATAATTTAGAAATCTGGAAATTAACCAAGACCATTCCCTCGCCTTCACTCTCATGGACAGTCTGTCACTAGGTCTAGTGAATTTTGTCTCCCTAACGCCCATTAAATCCACTTTCTTCTCTTTTAAGTCTACACTACAAGCCACCTTCACATCTCATCTGGATTAATCTAGTAGCTACTTACTGGACTACTTATGTTCACTCTTACTGAATTATAATCTCCTCTCCTTGATGCCACCAGAGTGATATTTTCATTCCAGATCTATTTGTGTTTCTTCCCAGTTTATAATCCTTCAAGAGCTTTTCATTCTTCTGAAATTAAACCGAAACTCCTTATCAGGGACTATAAGGCTCTATTCGCTGGATTCTCCCTATATCTCTAACCTATTTTGTGCCATGCTCATCTGCTTTTCTTGTCCTGTTCTTATGCTGGTCTTTGAGTCCCTCACACTCACCATTAACTGTCTTCTAACGCTCTTTCTTCCTTCTTCGTTAATGCTTATCATCCATTCATTTCTCAAATCCATCTTTAATTCCTCCAGAAAATATTCTCTGATCTCCCTGACAAAGGCAAATCACTCTTTTATAGCTCTTATATGTTCCATACTTATTCTTCATTACATTTAAAAAGGTTAAATTTTAGGTTTTATCCATATTCCCACTTGACTGTCAAGGTAACCGTTGGGTAAATGAATAAAACTATGAATGGAAAAATAAACGAATTTTCACTTAAAAAGTAGAGTTTAAAACATCAATTGCACATTCCAGACTTAGTAAAGAATGATATATAGCCAAAAGCTAAAGAGAAAATTAAGTGGGAATGAGTGAACTGGTGAGATGAAAGTGTATATCAATCACAATGACCTGGCTGATGTTGAAATAGTAATGAACTGCAAAACCTTAGTGGTTAAAATATTAATATTTTCTCCCACTCATGCTATTTATTGATTGTGAATTGTCTAGGATTCTATTTCACATTGCTTTCTCTCCGGGACTCAAGCTGATAAAGTAGCCACTGACTGGGATATTTCTTCTTGTGCAGTAAATAAAATGAGATCGTGTGGGGAATCAAACACCAGCTTCTAAAGTTCCCACTCATGAGTGACATGCAATACTTTCTTCACACTTCACTGACCAAAGCAAGTCACATGGTCAATGGGCAGGGGAAGGGAGATTTTAACATGAACCAAGAATTAGAGAGAAACAGGGAAATATTTGGTGAAACGCAGGAAATATTTCCATAAAAGACAAAATTTATCTGAGAGGATATAATTTTAGAATTCAAGGCTGAGGGATGAACAAATACTGGTCCGTTTGGTGGCAAAATCTGGTGCATAAAATTCTTGAAGTGGAATAAGTATGAAATAACAAGTAGGAAAATACCTTAATAACTGTATAATGCAGATCTTACCCATTGTTATATTGCTGTTACATATATTAAAAAGACAAAACATGGGCATCATAAATATTACTCTATGGTAATTGGAGAAGCTGGAAGTATGCATTTATTAACAAATATTCATTGAGAACTTATTTTCTGGTGAGAGCGAGAGGCAATAAGTGATCAGCAACATAAATAAAGTGGTATAGATAGTGATGTTACAGACAAAATAAAGCAGAGAAAGCAGAATTGAAAGTAGAGAGAGCAGAATAATGTCAACATATAGTACTGAACGGTAAACAAGGCAGGCCCTATTGGAAATGTGAACTGTGAGCAAAGAGTGAGAGAGTTAACCATGTGGATATTTGGTGAAAAGTGTTCCAGGCAGACAAAGGGGCCAGTGAAAATATTGTACAGTGTGAGCAAGGCTTGAGTGATAAAGCAAAGCAAGGAGCCAAGTCTGACTAAAACAGAGGGAAAGAGATGACATGAGAGAAGAAGGGGTTGGAGCAGATCATACTGGTAGGGCTTTGTATTCCATTGTGAGGACTTTGGCATTTACCAGAGTGATGATTCATGGAGAGCTTCTGAGCATATTAGTGAGATCATCTGACTTATATCTTACCAGGATCATTTTGGCTGTTATCTTGAGCTGGACAATCAGAGGCTATTCCAATAGTCCGGACAAGAGAGGATTGTGACTCAACATAGGATGCTGATGGTGAGGGTGCTGAGAAGTAGTCTGAGTGTAAATATACTGAAGGTGGAGCCAAGTAAATTTCCTAATGGATTGGATATTGCTTGAGGGAGAGAAATGGAAGTCAAAAATGATTCCAAGATTTAGGCATGAGAAATAAGAAGGAAGGAGCTGCCATCAACTGAAATTGAAATACTCAACTTGCAAAAGAGGTTTGGAGTAGAAGATAAAGAATTCAGTTTGAGATATTTTGAGTTTGAATAGGCAGACTGAGAAAACTTACTTGAGATTTAGTTTAGTTTCCTTTTTCTTCCAGGGCTACAATCCTTGTCACTAAAATCATAATTAAACCCCTAACCACCATGGAAATAGCTGGGGTAAATTTCTTCTCACCTGACTGCATTGTCAAAAACAATTTCTCACTGCATTACTGAGAAAAGGTACACATCTAATTTTTCTCTTAAAACTATTGCTGCTGTCTTTGTTTTATAACTTTTTCTAATTGGTCACCATCTGCCATCTACATATATGCCATAAAATTTTCTCTAATTCAACATACTCCAAACAGAATTCATCATCTTTCTTCAAATATACTCCTTTTGTGTTTTTTATCTCAATGATAACCCATTTTACTACTCATCCACTTGCAACAACAGGATGCACTTCTAACCCCTTCTTTCACATATCTTATGTTCATCTCCCACATTGAACTCCTTTACAATTTATCTCCCAAAGAGTTGTAGATTTCACTCTACCTCATCACCTTTATAATCATCCTCCTTGTTCAGATTTTTATTACCTTTTACTTAAGTTCCTACAAGATCTTATGATATTATCTGTCATATTCTAGCCTCCTTCTCCCTTGTAATATTGATATTCCATCTTGCTGGTAGAGTTTTGTTTTTTTCTTTGTAAGGCATATTTATGTCATCATATCCATAGTTCCCCAGCCCTTGCTGGCTCCAATCCCATTGTCTATGGAATAAAAACAACTTCAAAGTTGTAAATAAAAATTTATATATATGTGTGTGTGTATATATATATGACTTAGTCTAGTTTATACAACTGTATATCTCTACCCGTTCTCTTAGATCACCTTTCATTTTAACTACATGGGTTTCCTCAAAGATGAGATTTATTTTTCTGTCTTCATGTTTTAACAGATGCTATTCCTTTTTTCCTGGAAAATTCGTTGAATAATTTCATTCAAGGACAAAATCATACTTAAAATTATTCATTTTTTAAAGAGAATTGATCACTCACATCTGTGTCTTTTAAGAATGTATGTTTTATTTATAATTAGTTTTGAATATACTGGATCATCTTGAAGGCAATATCCATTTTTTATTTGCCATTGAATCCCTTACTGCTTAGCACAGTGTTTGACACACAGTAGGACCTTTGGATATATGAATATATGTATTTATACTGAATATATGGGGAAGTATACTGGATATATGAGTGAATAAACGAGAGTGAATGTTAAATACATTTCCTAAAAGATCTATGCCTTTAGCATAGGACCATGAATTCATATTGCCTTAACCAAAACGATTTACTATTTTGCAGTGATAATTCAGGTTTTCTGGCTGGGTTTGCAGTGCAGTATCTTTCTATTTGCTTTTATGCATCTTCACCTAATTAATAAAACCATATAATTTTAACTGCCATTATAAACCATATAATTATAGCTGTCACTTTGTAGCTATCTATGGTGACACATTATTATCATAGAACAGGGATAACATTATTGTGCATTATTAACGGCTGCTCATTAGAATTATCAGAGGAACTTTAAAACAAATACTGATAGTAAAGTATCACCATTCCCTCCCCAAAAATTCTGATTAAATCTGCCTAAAGTTGGTTCTAAACACCATATTTTTAAAAAACTTTTAGGCATTTCCAATATGTAGCTAAGGTTGAAACCCAGGTACCTATGCATTTGTCAGACTTTTGCACATTAGACAATACATGTTTTGATGCTTTGTTGATGTCCCAGTATTGCCATGGATGCCAGAAGACATTTGCAATTTGTCTTCTGAATAAGTGGCTCTACTCTGTCCCTCTACCTCCTCATGTGTGAATCTGAAGTGTATTATCTCATGCAGCCTCTACCAGAAGAACTGAGCACTGCACACCAGCGGCTTTTAACATGATCACTGGAAAAGGAGCCACATTAGTGTTGAAGGAAAAACATTTTTTTATCGTGTCATCAAGACTTCAGCAAGTCAAGTCATGGCCCACCACGTGTGTCACTATGAAAGAAATGTAGGTGTTGGCTAAGGGGATTAAAGACCCAAGTCTGCTCCAACATAGTAGGATGCATGGCATCTTATTTTCATAAAACTTCAACTTGACATTGAGATTAATAACGTGCTTTAAGCCTGGCTTCTACCCTATCTTGCAAAATACACAATGCTCCTGAAGACACAATTCTTTGCTGATTATTTATATTATTTGATTCTAAATATAATCACAGAACATTTATGGGACAAATTCCACATCTGAATGTCTTGAAAAGGGGTGTAGATAAGTATTTTTTAATCTCTGACATGAGTTAAATGAGATACCACTTTAATGTTACAAGAATCTGGTTGTTAGATTTGCTGCTTCCAGAATTGTGCTATGATTCCTTTTTGATTCTGTCAGTCTTACATAGTTACAGTCTTACAAGGCTGGACATAATAAGGGGCCTGCAAGCTGGTGTTAGAACATGTGTCTGAAACTCTGTTGGAAATAATTCAATTAACAGAGTAAAAACAAAATAATCTTTGAATTTAGCCAAACTCAGCAGAGTTGATTTGGATCAAAAAGTCTAAAATTAAAATTAAAAAAACAAAGAAACCTACTTTTTCTTTTCTTTTTTTCTTTGAAGAGCGTTATAAACTATTGGCAGTTAAAATCCATCGACCTTGGCAGTAATAAATAGAGTAACTTTCTCTTTTTCCTTATTTTGTATTATCAGACAGATTAAATGCCAGCCGTGTTTTTACCATTATTGTGTATATGGGGGCATTGAAACAGAGGGAGATTATACTGTCCCATCTAAATTTAGGAAAATCATTTCCTGATTGTTTTTCTGAACTGCTAAATCCCATATAAGCAGATTTCACATTGCTAATTCAATGTAACATTACCTCAAAATAACACAAAGTTTACTATTACCAATTAAAGAGACATATGGTAGACCTCATTAATCTAACCCAGTTTTTTAATTAAACAATTTTTATCTAGGCTATTTAAGGATATAAAGTGAATGTCTAAATATAACCAAATATTGAGACATTTTATCCCTTCTCATTATCAAGAACAGAATTAGTTCCACAGAGCAATTTCCATCCATACATTTGTGAAAAATGACTAATCACAAGACCAAAATTACTATTCACAAAACGAAAATCAATGTTTCATTAGAGCTGAGTTATTTGCTAGCAGATCTGGAAAAGTTTCTGCTTCTGAGCTCATTCAGCAGTGGGCAGAATTTATTTCGAGGCAGTGTAGGACTGAGTTCCTGTTTCCTTGCTGTCAATGGGGCCAGTTTTTTCTCCTAGAGGTTACCTGCATACCTTCTCATACTTTCCATTTGAGCCCCTCCATCTTCAGAGTGGCAACATCAACTCAAGGGGTCCTTGTCATGATTTGAATCTCTCTGATTTCTTTTCTGCTATCTTCTTCCCACTCTACCTTCTGATTTTCTCTTCTGCTTTTAAGGGTTTATGTGATTACATTGGGCCCACACAGATAATCAAAGATAATCTATCTTAAGATAGGTAAGCATAATTATATCTGCATGTATCTTCAGCTGTGAAAATTAAGTCACTCATGGTCAGAGCAGCTCATCTTTTTTACTATTCTGGGGATTAAGGCACAGAATCTTCCTGGGGGGGATGATTTTGCCTGCCATAGATATCCTTTGAGTTTGTATAATTTGAAGGGCAATCATCCAACTCTCTAAAATCTAGTATCCTGCCATGAGTGCATTAGAATAGGCAGCTTCTCATATATCCTGGGTCAGAGTTTGGGGCTGGTTATTTACACATACACGTACACATACAAACAGTCATACATAAAATGCAAGCAGATTTGAAGAGCATGTGGCTTCTACTTCCTTGCTACTGAAGTGAAATTTGGTGAAATGAAACAAGTTTTGAAGTTCGTTTTTGGCTTATAGACATGTTTTTTTCTAGGTCTGTGGATAAGCTACTTAACTTCTTTGAGCCTTGGTATCCTAACATATGACATTAGGATGATTATATCAACTTGCATGTCTCCTGCAAGATTAGCAATTCTCTCTGTCTCTGTCTCACTTTCATGTATCCATCATCTATCTATCTATCTATCTATCTATCAGTCTATCTATCTATTTGTATGTGTTTGTGTCCATTTATAAAAGATGAGCAAATATATAAGTAATTATTTTAATTCGTATCTATATCCATACATATATATAATTTGTATCAATATAGTCTTATGAAGGAAATCAACCATACTATCTCTCTCCCAAAAAGCTTACTGATAAGGCACCATCGGTAATGAGAATAGTTGTATCTTTTGCAGGGGATGGGCTGCAAAGAGAAAGATTAAGGGGAATGTTTCATTAAAAAAAACCCTTGGGGCCAGCCCAGTGGTGTAGTGGTTAAGTTCAAGCGCTCTTATTCAGGGGCAGGATTCACAAGTTCCGATCTCAAGGGGGGACCTAGCACAGCTCTCAAGCCACAATGTGGCAGCATCCCACATAAACTGGAGGAATATTGGCACAGATCTTAGCTCAGTGACAATCTTCCTCAAGCAAAAACAGGGAGATTGGCAACAGACGTTAACTCAAGACCTGTCTTCCTCACACACACACACAAAATCCTTATTTCATAGATAGGTTGATATAGTTAATATTTTACGTATATTATGTAAATGAAAAGATTTCCAAATCTCAGTTTTCCATTGAAATTATTTCAATAATCCTCACTCCAGACACATTATGTATTTTACTTGTGAAACTCTTCCTTTAAAATATCATAAAGTTATAATAAGTAGTTAAAATCTTCGGTCTTACATAAAATGAGAATTGCTTTTAAATAAAAAAATCTTTTAATTTTTTAATTTATTTTATTGCAGTAACATTGGATTATAACATTATATAGCTTTCAGATGTACACCGTAATATATTTCGAATTCTGTATAGATTATATCATGTTCATCACCCAAAAACTAATTATAGTCTATCAACTCACAAGTGCGCCTAATCACCCCTTTTGCCCTCCCCTCGCCCCCTTCCCCCATGATAACCACCAATCCAATCTCTGTTGCTATCTGTTTGTTTGTCATTGTTTTTATCTTCTACTTACAAGTAAGATCATATGGTATTTGACCTTCTCCCTCTGATTTATTTCACTTAGCATAATAAATGAAGAATCTTTAACACCTTTGACAAATGATATTAGCTCAGTTTTTAGTTTCTGGTGATTGAAAGAAATTCAATGTGGCAAAACATTCTCAATTTCAGTATTTTGATAAATGTACATCTTATTAATTCTATTTAAGTTTATACTTTTTATCATATTATGTATTTTATATTTATTATATTTTATTAATGAAAATTAATCCATATTATTAATTATAACAGTAAATACTAGTACTGGTGTGGACACATTTTAGATACCAATTATTAGAGTTCTGATGGTTTCACAAACTCCTTAAAATGTCTTTCATATGACTACATCTCAAAAGTTGGGAAATTTTGATAGAAAAATGCTTAACACAGATTGAAAAACCAAAAACAAAACTATACGTGAAGCCAAAAAGCTTATTTTGGAAGATACTTATTAAAATTAGCCACTCATATTTAATATGAGTGGAGGCATATTGTTTTATTAACTCAGAGTTGATGATTATCAGTTGCTATGTTTCCTGAGCCCAGTACCCAAAGAAACTCCAGGACTGAAAATGGAACCCATCCTACTTGTCAGGCTATTTTATGATGCTCAAGTAGATTATTGGTTTTTTAAGGATTTTCCAAGGATATAATATTTGAACTAGAGCAAGTTAGGTAACCTAAGTCTGTCAAACTGTTTTATTTAAGATCAAGTCTTTTGCTTAAAGCTTAAAAGAAAATAAATAAATTCTGGTTTATCATTAATCTGCATAACTTTAACAAGAATTGATTTGTAACTTTAATTAGAACATATTTTCTATTTTATATGCTATATTTCCTAAAACCCTTTTTTTTCTATCCCCAGCAGACTCCACAGATGCAAAATCAAATGGAGTGTGAAAGTTTACATTAGAGAGATTTTTATTCAATTGCATTATTTTATTCCATTTTATTATTGTCAAAATAAATAATTTATCCAGCTTTACTCAAGAAGTATTTCACCTCACTTTCTTTCTTATAATCTGAAATGTCAGCCAAGATCTTGTCCTTTAAAGATTTTCATGGTGCGGTGTGTGGAGATAAGATTTTACTAAGTTTTCCAGTTGGAGTATAAGCAGCTTTTCAGAAGAACTGAGAGAGACACTGGGGAATGACTTCCTTAGGATCCATTATACTTGAGAACTGTCAGTCAGACGATGCTTACCCAAGTCTACACTTAATCCCAGTAGCAGGAATCAAAGCTTATTTGATTTAGTCTGTTTAAATTTGCCTATTCTGACAAGAGTTCTGCCACAGTGGAACACACTGCAGCATCTGGGACCCTAAGAGCATCAAAGGAGAAACAAGATCTACTATTTCCACTGCTTACAGGTATGCATAACTATTCATTCATAACAATTCCTTAATGTTATCAAGAAGACACAGGTTGAGCCTCAGAAATTGAACCTTTCACCATTTACTGTAATTTTCAACTGAAATGTCATGTTGCTTTTAAAGACATTAACCAAAATGAAATTCACAAAGCAATTTTTCAGCGGGAGGAAGAGATATTATTTTTAAATCACTTATACCATGCACGGGTCGATGAAATTTACTGTATCATTGGCAGTTAGCCAATGGCTCTGAAAATGAAATAAGTAGCTTAAATGTGTTATACTATAAATTCTTAATAATGTTTTCTACAAAAAAGTATTTAATAAAGCCCTGAAAGACTTGAAGTAGACGGTAAAATATTTTGGAGCTAATAATGAGATGGGGCAAC
The DNA here is from genome assembly GCF_041296265.1 of Equus caballus. NCBI lineage: Eukaryota > Metazoa > Chordata > Mammalia > Perissodactyla > Equidae > Equus > Equus caballus. The sequence continues at coordinate 73,618,899 of NC_091692.1, read as the reverse complement.
AACTTCCCTCAAGGCCAATTCATTTTTTTAAGTTTACTATTATTCTTCATGCCGTTATTCATAAGCAATTTAGAAATTTGTCTCCAAAAATTATTTTTGGGATAATTTCAAATTATCATGTTTTTGCTCTTTGCAGCCTATTAAAGTGCAATGTGGATAAGTAGCAGAAAGAACGATCTTAACATGCTTTTTACAAAAAAAGAAACCAACTTGTTCACAGCGTGTATCTGCCTTAAAGGAAGTTCACATCACAGCACGAAGGAAGTTTGAAGTTAAAACCCCTGTAAAACTTACAAAATAGAAAAATGGAGATGAAGTTATATTATACATAAGCCACAAATAATGAATAGCCTAAAATGAAACTTTCACATTAAAATATGACAGAAGAAATATACATATGTTATTTATATCTATATATTTTTAAAAATTGATTTATGTAGCCAATGCTTTCACCTGAATGCGACTGTGTTTAAATTTATTTTACACTTATCTAATATATTCATTAAAGTAAGCTATGCTGAGTTAAGATATACACTCTAAAATTCAGCAGTTAAAGAACAAGAATCTTCTTTCTCAGGGCACGTGTTCAGGTGGGGGAGCTCTCCTCTTATGCGTAATTCACTCATCTTTGGCTTCACCACCCATGGGGTCTCTTCATGATTAGGATTTTGCCAGAAGAAAAGAAATTATCTTGAAGAAGCTCATGTGAGAAGATTTCATAGGCAAGATGTGGAAATGGGCACACACATTCCACTGGAGAGAAATTTGTTACATGGCCATATATAAATGGAAATAAGATGGTAAAAGTACACTAGCTAAATTCCCAAAGCACAGGAGAACACAACAGGGTACATTTAAATTCTATTATATAGACCTATTATATAGATCAGCTTACAGAATACTATTTGTGATCATCCAATTCACATAACCAAACTATCCATTCATTCATTTACACTTTCATTTATTCATTCAACTAACAGGGAGACAGTGTTGAGTGATACTAACAAGATCTCTCCTTTCGTGAGGCTTCCTTGTAACTTAATCACCAAAGAATCTAAAAACCTACTTCTCCCACCTACGGTATCATCAAGTTGGTTGAGTTGACAGTGTCTAATTTAAGCCCCTTGGGGTTTATTACAATCCTCCATTGACTTTCAACAAGTATCAAAATGAAATCCCACCAAATTGATGGACTCATTGTTAGATGTCTTGGAGGTTTGCTTATTAGCAACCTACTAAAACGCTCGGGAATATTTAATTTACAACTAACACGAACACACAAGGAAATATGTTACCAGAGGATGTCTGTTACCAAAAGGTTAGTAAACAAAATAAAACAGAAAGCCAGAAGAGTACTATTAAGAGAGCATCTAAATATGACCTGTGGTTAATACCTTCAAACCAGCTCAACACATATGACACTTAAATCCCATGAGAGAGAGATTCTTAGCCAAATTGGTTGGATTATCTGCTATATCAAAATTCACATTAAAATGTCTGGTTAACAAAGGAAAACACATACAGTGACTTTTGTTGATTCTCCACCAGTAGTCTGAGCAGAGGTAAAAATTATGCAGTAGAGGTACTCCATTATTTTAAATAATTACTCTTTATTTAAACTTTTAAGGCACGTGATGGTATGGCAACATTAGAGCGATATATACATGGTCTGGTGACAGAATTTTAAAGAAAGTATCATCATCCAAACTGCTACTGTTTTGAAGCTAAATCCAAAGGTAGAGCTTTACATTTGAAAATAAAAATATACGTGATTTTCTAATACATTAAAAATTATTTATTGGTATCATGTTAAAACTATAAACCTGACAAAACTTTGAGATGTTGGGATACTCTCATCTGATGAATTCCAGGAAAGTTGATTAAAAATTTTATATTCAGGGGCCGGCTCCTGGGCTCTGCTGTGGCCACCCAGGTTTCGGATCCTGGGCACGGACATGGCACCGCTCATCAGGCCACGTTGAGGCAGCGTCCCACATCCCACAACTAGAAGGACCTGCAACTAAGATATATGACTGTGTACAGGGGGGTTTGGGGAGATAAAGCAGGAAAAAAAAAATTATTGGCAACAGTTGTTAGCCCAGGTGCCAATCTTTAAAAAAGAAAAATTTTATATTCATCATTTTATTGGGTGAAATGTGGGTGATCAAAGTACCAAAGCATGCTAAACAGAATGCTTAAATGTTTTTGAAAATACATTAGGAATGTCTTAGGTTGGGTTCCCTCAGAAGCCAACTTTGGAACAAAGTTGCAAGTGGAGGCAATTTGGGGGAGAAGTGATCCCAGAAACACTGGGAAGGAAGTGGAGGAGTGAGTCAGGGAGTGAGGGCGGGGAGCTGTAACTTGCCCAGGCCATGGGCAGCAAAAAGCTGGCAGGCAGAGACACAGGTGTTTCTAGTAAACAACCTTGGTTTACAGTTGTGGTGCTGAGAGAATAGGACAAAGACACTCATAGCATTTACGACAGGGGATAAAATTAGATTTTCAAAACGGACATAAGAAAACATAGTGACCATTTCTGGATTAAAGTCAGGTAAAGTAATTTTTTTAAGTAAAACATTGCTATTCTTCTCCACTTCTATTGGCCTTGCATGAAACAGAAATTCCTGTTTAAACCGTAGAGAACTTAGTCTGAATATTATTTTTCCATAATGTTTATTTTAGAGTTTTGAAAACAGTAGAAACTGAGATGCAGCCCTGAAAGCTTTTGAAACCAAAAATCTCCTCCAATACTGGAAAAAGGAGATCTAAGCAAAAAAACCCAGAGCTCCTGAAATCTAGCTTTATGCCTTTACCAAGAACATCATTTTTAATTTAAAATCAAACTTTATTAATCATAAAAATATTTGCTTTGAATTTGCTTCAAAGTTTCAAAGGTGGAAACTATTTTATCTGGAGAAGTTTGCCTCCCTTACTGGCATCTCTTTTCTGTTATAGTTTAGACACTTTGATTTTATTAAAACGTACTGTAAAGATGTAAACCATCTTTATTTGTGAACTTTTGAAAGGTCTGAAATTAATCTATAGATCCCTCTGTGAAGCGGTCATCAATGGAAATTTCCTCTTGCTTATGTTTGGCTGACTGAGGCATTTTTAATTGAAGATCAATATACCTATGGTGAAATTACATAAGTGATGTTTATCATAATTGCTTACTTAAAAAAACAAAATGTTGAATTTATTAAATGCTTAGTGAAATTGGCACAATCATTGGGATAGAGAGCAAAATTTTCAGTAGATCTACAAAATGTAGTTGCTAAATTCATGCTGATTTAAGAGTTCCTTAGTTTTAGGAGCCAACCCGGTGGTGCAGTGGTTAAGTGCACGCATTCCGCTTCTCGACAGCCTGGGTTTCGCCAGTTCAGATCCTGGACGTGGACATGGCACCGCCTGGCACACCACGCTGTGGTAGGCGTCCCACATTTAAAGTAGAGGAAGATGGGTACGGATGTTAGCTCAGGGCCAGACTTCCTCAGCAAAAAAAGAGGAGGACTGGCAGTAGTTAGCTGAGGGCTAATCTTCCTCAAAAAAAAAAAAAAAAAAAAGAGTTCCTTATTTTTAAAAGCACAATAGAAATATATATAGTGTGATTTTTTAAAAGCAAAATAAGAAATATTACATAAATTATTTATATTTAGATATGTGTTATACTTAGATATGTGTTATACACACACACAAACACCTATATTCACACATAATGCAAAATTGGAAAGAAAGACACCAAAATATTAGTACCATTAGTAATCAAAATGGTGTAATTATAGGTACTTCATATTTTATTTTATATATTTTTGTGTTACTCAAAATTCACAGAAAAACTTGTATTATTATTTGAATCATTATCAAAAATAAATATTTTACAAATTAATTATGTATACTTTAATAGTAAATGCATTGTAGGCTTATACACTGCAAGAGGAAGTGAAAAGAGATGCAACTTTTTGAAAGATAATTTGGCAGAATGTCTAAGTTTTAATTTTCTTTTTTTGTTTTCCATACATAGATAGTCAACAATCCCACTAAGATAGCTTTTTTTAAACAGAAAATCAAGAAATAAAATAGGGGCCGGCCCGGTGGCACAGCGGTTAAGTGCGCCGTTCCCATTCTCATCGGCCTGGGGTTTGCAGGTCCAGATTCCGGGTGCGGACATAAAGCACTGCTTGGCAAGCCATGCTGTGGTAGGCGTCCCACATATGAAGTAGAGGAAGATGGGCACGGATGTTAGCTCAGGGCCAGTCTTCCTCAGCAAAAAGAGGAGGATTGGCAGCAGATGTTAGCTCAGGGCCGATCATCCTCAAAAAATAAATAAATAAATAAAATAGTCAGAGAAGTACTCAAGGAATATCCAGTCTCTTTCACCCCTCAGGCCAGGAATTCTAAGATCAAATGAGAGACACAGAGAAGAAGTATTTGCACATTCCAGTATAAATCAAACGTGGGCTCAACTTTCTGGCAGTAACAGTTAAGTAACAAGATCTCAGAGAGGCACATCTAGGTAGAGGGAACCACAGGAAAATTCAGAATATCTTGTGTTTCAAGCATTGAAACCAATCATGTTAGGATCTAAAATCTATTGATTAGATCAGTGAAAGTACAATGAAAGGGTGAGTTGGAGGGATGAGCTCCAACTACGTTTTGATGCCTTGGCAAGTATAAAATTCTGGAACCCAGTCAGTAACTTGGCAAACTGTACAGATTATCCAAACGAGGGTTTTAAATTAAGCTCTTTTTTGTTGCTAGTGGATTTGTTTAGTTTTTGTATTTGTGTGTTCTGTTTTCTGATCTCTGTCTATTCAGTGAAAAGTTGAGTAAGTGAAAGAAAAAAAGTTAGCACTAGCTTTGCTACCTAGGAAACTAAGTTTAAGAGCAGATGTTGATGACAACTACACATTTGCGATTTATAGTTTGGACAAATCTGTGGTAAGCAGGATTATTAGCATTTTACAACTGAACAAAAGGAAAACCAGGAAGTAATCTTGCCCAGTCATAAAACTAATAATCCAAAATTCGTACTTAAATTCACGTTTAATCTGGAATTGGGGTGGACGCTTTGCCAGAACACTCAGTTTTTCTTCCAAAAATGGAATATTATATATTTATTTAACAGTGGGTGTCAATGGCTGGTGTAATTACTATAATCCCTTGGGTTTTTTAAAATTTGTTTTTGTTGTTTGTTTCTGCTATAATCATTCTTCTATTATCCAAAATGGTAAATGAACTTCTTTGGCTTTAGTAATCCAGGGGTGAAAACAAGCATGGAACATATTACAAAACTAAAAGTTTAGTATGAATAGGCAATTTATCATTGAACTTTATCAATCCCATAAAAACCTACTCATTAAAAGACAACCTTAAGAAAATTAATGACAAGACACAAATTGGCTGAGGAATCTTTGTGTGCATATTTGTGGCAATTTATATCCAAAATAGATAAAAATGTCCTACAAGTCAATAATAACATAACAAACTAATATATTTTTTAATGGGAAAAACATCCATTATGGAGTAAATAGGATTGAATTTCAAGCTGGAAATAACTGGAACGTTGAACTAAACATCTGAAAGAGCAGTTTTCAGACATGGGACAGAAAGTAGCGCGGGGCTCTGATTCCTGAAAAACGGAAGACAAAATGAACCCTCCGATCATCCTGGCTTCTGCCTGGAAGGAATGTCTGGACTCCAGGTGCAGGGAGGGAACTTCAAAGAAAACAATGGACTCCCTCATATGAGTACCCTGACACTGGATTTTCCAGAGGCTGAGGTGGCTGCAATTTGGAAGAATAGAGTTCATCCACGTGGAGAAGATGGTAATTTTTGGAATAATATTCTATATAATTTTAGGCAGCAAATTTTGATAAAGTAACCATTTTATCATCAAAGTGCTTCAAGTAATTGTTTTGCATGACTCGATTCAGTAAATCAAAGTTGACAATCTAGAATGTCAGAATGCGTAACTCAGATCAATTCTCTGATTGGAGACAACTAAAAATCCCGAGAAAATATTTAAGAAAAACTTCTTAAAACATGTGAAAGCTAAAAATAAAGATAAGACTCACTAGGTCAACCTGAGATAAAATGAAAATGCATAGATATAAATTTGGCCTTGGGAGCTCATTTTGACCTGGGACTTTGCCAATTCTGAATAAGGACCAGGCAATAGAAGCAGAAGAGAGAAAAAATTGGACTCCAGGGCACATTAAGAGGGAAGGCTATAGAGGTTCACCCTTAGAGGAAGATAATCAAGAAGTAAACCAACCCCCATATGAACTGCTGTCCAGCTTCAAGTCATCTCAGCGGCCCCCCCACAAAATCTCATACTCTGAAATTGAATTAAAATGACCTTAGAGTACAAGGCCCCCCTGCACCTAGCAGAAGCAAACATGTTGAGAAAAATAACATCATTTTTGCTTTGAAATTATTTCTATAAGTAGCTTTTAAATCCAAAATCCATCACATAATTAAAGATTATCAGATCCATAAGGAGATAAGACGGCGAGAATTAAAATCATACAGAAACAACCCACAACAGAAACAGATGCACAGAACTTCAGGTAGTGGGATTATCAGAGACAGAGGGTAAAAACTGTGCTTAACATGTTCAAAGATATAAATTCAAGCTTGAAAATTTTGGCTGAGAACTGGAAAGAATAAGTGACTTAGCAGACGAAAAAAACATAGAAATGAAATTCTAGAACTAGAAAATATGGCAATCATATTATTATTTCAAAAGACGTGTTTAACAGCAGACCAGACATTGTTTAAGAGAGAATTAGTAAATTAAGTCAAGGTATTCATAAAGCGGCATGTAGAAACAAAAGAATTAAAATAGATAAGAAATGATCAAAGATATAGAGGGTATTGTGAGATTAGTGTTCAGTTAATTTATGGGTCTCCTTTTGAGGGGATTATGACCTTGCTGTAAACTTGATTACATGACTGGCTTTGGACAATAGAATGTGATCAGAGTAAACATTTCTCATTTCTGAGCGGAAGTTTTAAGAGGCAGGACGTGGGTCTGGAATTCTTTCCCCTCTAATGTAAGAAAAGCACTCTCCAGGCATTAGTCTGTGTTCTAGAATGGTGAAGATACATGGAGTAGTGCCATGCTAGACAATGGCTGACATGAACAGGAAAAAAAAATTTTTTTTTAGACCACTGAGATTTTGGGTCATTTGTAATCACTCTATAGCCTAACAGAAGCTGACTTAAAGTCTGCAAGGTTGAATTGAAGGGGCTGAAGAACAAGAAAGAAAATATAGCAAAAACAATACTTTAAGACATAAAGGCTCAGAACTTTTCAAAATTGATAAAGGTATCAACAGATTAATTATTTTCTAACAAAGCCAAATAAGTATTAATTAAAAGAAGACCACACCTAAACACATTACAGTAAATCTGATTAAAAAAAAAAGCAAAGAGCAAATCTACAATGCAACCACCATGGGGACCAAAAAGATTATCCTAAGGAACAAAAAGTGGACTGAGTCCGACAGCTAACTTGTCAACAGAAACATTACAAGGTGTATAAAAATGAAAAGATGCTTTAGAAATGTTGAAAAACATCTCTCAATGTAGAATTCATACCCATTAAAATTATCATTCAAGAATAAAATCAAAACTGAGCTCATTCAGTGCCAGCAGACCTCTACAAAAGGAAATTCTGAAAATTATTCTTCAGGCATAGGCCAGGTGGAAGGTGAGAGAGACAGAAAGAGGTGAAAAACAAAGACAATTAGAATGTCTCCTGCACCTGAAATTAATGATTCATTTGCTTATGGAGAAAACATTTTCTGATCTTCGGGAAAAGGGGAAAACTAGCAGGGGTATGTGCCAAGTGGAAAATAAATGTAACGACTGAAACATTCTAAATACCACAAACAACCTATGATTCTCTTACAACAAACAAAAAAATTTGTTACGAGGCTATGGAAAGAAAAATAAAATTTTTTTCTTTTGAGATACTTGTAGATTCATATGCAGTTATAAAAATTAACACAGATAGATCTATATTTCCTTCATCCGCTTGCCCCCAATGATAACATCTTGTGTATCTACAGTAGAATATCACAGCTGGTTAATTTACAATGATATATTCCATTGATCTTCCTCAGATTTTACTTCTTTTTCATGTGTCCATTCATGTGTGTGTGTGTGTGTTTAGATCTCTGCAATTTTACTGCCTTTGTAGATTTCTGTGACCACCACCATAATCAAGGTATGGACCAGTTCTATCACAAGGATCCCTTGTGATACCATTTTATAGATGTACCCTTCTCCTTCTACCCTCACCTGTATGCCTGACAACTACCAATCTGTTTTGTTTTTGTGTTTTTTTGGTGGGGCAGATTTACTCTGAGCTAACATCCATTGCCGATCTTCCTCTTTTCGCTCGAGGAAGATACATCCTGAGCTAACATCTGTGCCAATCTTCTTCTATTTTGTATGTGAGTCACTGCCACAGCATGGCCATTGATGAGTGGTACAGGTCCATGCCCAGCAACCGAACTTGGGCTGCTGAAGCAGGGTAAACCAAACTTAACCACTAGGTCACAGGTCTGGCCCCAGTAAGTGCATCCCTTAACCACATTTTGAATATGTGTCTTTTCTCCATCTGACAATTTGTTCTCTTTATCTATCGTCTCTGGAGTCTTCAAGAATATTTTCCTGTCTGGTCTCCTGCCCCCTTGCTTGCAACCACACTCTACATAACAATCTTGTATACATTTTTAATTGTTTTCTGTTTAAAAAGTAATTTTAGACCTTTTTAGATATATGTGCCTACATGTGCATATATATGATATTTGATAGATATGCATAATCTAAATCTACTTATTGATCTACTAGTTTCCTTGGGTTGTAATTCAGGGAGGAGAAATGAGTAGTTATGGTCTCTGAGTATGCTAAATTATAACTGCATGATAGCTTGCAGATATTAAAAAAGTTTACAGTTATCGCAGTCTGTTAGAGATGATTTTATGAGTGAGACATGAACAGCCTGCTCTGAGCAGGTTTGCCCTTCCTTATTAATGGCTTTCTATTTTATTCTTCAGCAAGAATGTATTTCGCTTCTTCTGACACCTGTAATATATACATATATTAGCAGTGACTCTCAACTTTTGCTATGAAAAACATAAATCACCAAAGGAAACGTGCATAAACAAAGGGCTGCAGGCCATAACATTGTCACTCTCCTCCTCTGTCTCAATTAAGAGAGAACGCTCGTCTTTCCCCTATGCTTTGTGAATGCTGAAAAATGACTCACACTGCAGAATTGCCTTCTTGACTATAAAAATAGTTCCATATGTTTTTCGAAGTTACTTTTATTTGAATTATTTATGCTAACATTGATTGCATTAAGTAATAGTCTATAAAAATATTTTTTATATATTTGCCTTTCTCTTCTCTACAGGTTTTTTCCACTTCTCTTTCATAATGTTCAGAGAATGTTGGGATAAGGAAAAGAAAGAAGAGTTTTTCATGCTAAGGAAGTGTATCTGAATGGTAATAACGATCATCTTGAGAAATTCCAGGTAGTCTTTATTTAGAAATTTCCAAGGCAGTTGGACTTTATGGAAAAATATTCACAAAGATAACTGAACATAGAAAATGGTGGGTATCAAATAAACAAGTAAGTAAAGAAAAAATACTGTCGAATAGTGATGTTATTGAATTTTCACTTAAGAGACCTGGATTCAAATTCACCTGATACTAATAACCACAAAATCCCCCATGGAAAAACCATATGCATATGGTGTAAATTATTTGACTCAGATAATCTTTTTTTGCAAAATGTGGGATGTGGCTTAGGTGAAATCTGATTATCTTCCAGTCTGGTAGTTTGTAACTTTAAAGTAATACTGAAAGCTTTTTTTATATTCTTAGTATATAACAGGCACTGAATACATACTATCTCATTCCATACTTAAAATAACTGTAAGTAGGCACTATTTTATTTAAATTTTAAATAAAGAAATTGAGGTTGAAGGGAGTAAGTAATGTGCCCCAAATCACAATGGCAGCATCTATCACTTGAATCCAAGAGCCCCTGCTCTTTATCCTGGGAAATAAAAATGGCTTTATATTTCAAAATGTAGTAGATTACAGCAATTAGGAAGTTTCCTCCTCTGCTTTTCTTTGCAATTAATAAAATCTCAACTCAAATTAGCTAAAGCTCTAAGGAGACTTTACTGGTTCATATAGCTGGACAAGGGCCAGTCTGGTTTTACATATGTCTTGATGCAGGATTTAATCTACACCCCCAGAAACTACTTCCTCTCCATGTATTTCTTCGTTTTTCTTTTTTCACAATTGATTCTTCTCTTGCCACTGATAGCCTTATCCTCTGAAATTTGAATCCATGAGAAAATAGTAAATTTCCCAAAGATATTGCTGATATTCATTATGATTGAAATGCTTAGACCACAAGCCAACCTTGAACTAATCAGTGCAGACAGGAGAAAGGAATGATTGGTTGGCTTACCCTGGGTTATCTGTTCTATATCTGCACTAAGCCAAATAGTGGGTTACAATGTACACTCATATGGAGATTGAGGTTGTCATCAAAAGAAGACATAATTGATTCTAGAAAGCAAACAAAATTCCCTTTAGGTGAACATTTCCAATATTGTCAATCTGAATTCTATTCTTCTTTCCTTCTTCACAGAACCCACATTTCCCACAGGAGAAATTTCATTATTTCTATCACAGTTCCTGCTATTGGTGGAAGGAAGAGAGAGGATGCAATCCCTATACCCAAGAATACAATATGTCTAGCCCTTGATGATCAGATCTTCACATGCCCCAGATCACATGATTGAATCATGAATGAGCATGAGGTCTGAGACCAGATCAAAACATAAGAGACACAATAAAACCAGTACGCCAAAAACTAGAAATAATAAATAAATAAAATTTAAAAATAATATTTAAAATTAGTAAGAAATAGATTAGGAATGGAGACAATAATGAAAGAGCATCATCAAAAACATTGGAGTGAGTTACAATCAAATAATCAAATTGTTGTTAAATAAATAAAAAATTATTTGATTGATGAATCAAGTTATCAAATGCAGTTTAAAAGAGAATTGATGAATAGGAAGACATCAACAAAATGCAGCATACATAGACAAAAATATATAGGATATAAAAAAATAATTAAGAGGCATGGAATATGGAATAAAAATATCTCACATACATCAAATAGGAATTCTAGAAGGAAAGAATAAAAATAGTGGAGAAGCTGGTAATCAGGAGATAACGGCTGAGAAATATCTCAAATAAAAGATATGTTTTTAGATGAAAGAAGTATGTTTAAATATCAGAGTAAAAATTCATACATGAAAGACAAATAGAAATATCAAAGACATAAATTAAGGGAATGGTTATTAGATTTACAACATACTTCTTATCAAACAATAAATATTTGAAAGTAATATAATGACATATTCAATAATTAGCCAAAAATGTTCTTAGTTTAATACGAAGAGTGAGAATAAAATAAAGAAATTTTCACAGAAATTCTGGCAGAATTTATAACTCACAATTTACCCCTGAAAGAAATAATGAAGAATGTTCTTCAGAAAGGAAATTGAACTTAGGTTGTCAGAAGAAGGTACAAGAAACAATGATGAGCAAAAGAATTTCTAAAAATGTAGATATAGTTGAGCAATAACAATAAAATAACTAATGTCAGAGAGGTTTAAAACAAGGTGGAACTAATCTAGTAGGCAATTATAACATGAAAAATAGGTGAAGACAATCATAAGAAATAAGCAATTTTGACTGGAATTTTAAATTCGTGAGAACTGGAGTTACAGGAATCTGGAAAAGGATAGAAATATTAGGGATAAATAGCAAGAATTTAAAGGTAACCATTAAAACAATATAAATTGTTTATAAAAATAAGAATAAATCTAAGGAATAGCATGAACACAATCAATCCAAAAGAAGGTTGGGAAAGGAATTTAAAAGGCAAATTAGGGGCTGGCCTGGTTGCATAGTGGTTCAGTTCACATACTCTGCTTCTATGGCCCAGAGTTGATGAGTTTGGATCCCGGGTGCAGACCTACACACTGCTCATCAAGCCATGCTGTGGCAGTATCCCACATACAAAGTAGAGGAAGATTGGCACGGATGTTAGTTCAGCAACAATCTTCTTTAAGCAAAAAGAGAAAGATTGGCAACAGATATTAGCTCAGTTCAATCTTCCTCATCAAAAAAAAAAGCAAATTAAATGGTAAAAAGATGACAGAAAATAATAAAGTACAAATGACTCTAAATATATTAGTAACAAGAATAAATACAAAGAGATTAAAATCTTCAGGTAAAAGTACATGTTTTCAAGTGGATTTCAAAAATAACAAAAACTCTATTCAGATGAAAGCTCATGTAGGCATATTAATAATAATTGGGAAGAAAAAGGAAATTAGGCATAAATGGTTAATGACAAAAGGTTAAATTCATCACAAAAGCACACTAATCTATATTTGTTATTTCATTAATAATTTTGTCTCATGATTTAAGAAAAATTTGAAGATGCTCTTTGCCAAAGCCCCCAATTTCTACTTTGAGCAGCACAGACCCATATGGAGATGTTCAATGCTCTCTTGCCGGTAATAACAAAATATCAGAATCAACCATTGCCGGGAATTAAGAACATAGTGTTATAATCACTGAGCTACTCTATATGGTATTTAAATTGAATTAATTATATCATAAATATAGAAACATAAACTAAATTAATTATACAGGATAAAGAATATTTATAGAAATTCTAAAAACATTCATATATCTTTATATAAAGTATGATCAATATTTTAAGCAAAAACACATGGTTAGGTTCACATGGCTAATCATAAGAATAATTAAAATAACAGTTACTTATGAAAAAAGAAGGAGGGAAGGAGGAGGAGAATATGATTGGGGTATGCTATAAAAGACTTTATATCTGTATCACTTTTAATATAAACATATAGAAAACACAATTTTTTCTTAAATTTGAGCAAAGGTAGATCCTTTATGTCCATTTCTGTAATCTTTGTAGTGTTGAAATATTTAATAATTAAAATAATAATATAATTATTATAAAAGGATAATATATACAAGAAGCAACCTAAAGACATATTTGCAGAGGTAACAGCATGTTAAAAATCAGAGGTATAAATGAACATAACGTACTGTAGGATTGACAAGAAATTCAATATTCCAGGTGATTAGGATGATGGAAGTCTAAAAGAAGCAGGAGCTAAAACTAAACGAGTAGAATGAGGTCGTAAAGTGAGGGGTAATCTTTGACATGTTAAAGTGTTAGAATATTTTTAAGCAAGAATGATATGATCAGATTTGTGTTTAGGAGAAAAATGCTAACAAGTAATTCTTTGGCAAGATGAATTGGAAGGAAAAGAACATCCAGAATCAGGGAAGAATTTAATACTCAGGCGAAAATTAATAATGTTCTCAGTTAACGCAGTGACATTGGGGACTGAGAGGAGTGGAGTGATTTGAATCCATCAACCGTGCTTCAACTCTTAAATGTAGACGTCGCAGGAGAGAAAGCGATTGTCATGTCAACATGTTGATTGGTGATTCCATTAAAACAGATAGTGGTGGTTCTAGGAAATGTTAACAAGTATGCTTTGTACTGGATGAAGTCAAGATTCCTTCAGCACATTCAATTAGAAATGTCCAAAAAGCAGTAGAAAAATATCAAATTGGGGATTAGGCGAAACATGGAAGTTTGAAATAAAATGAAATACAAACACTGGCAAATAGGTGGCGGATGAAATTATAAAAGCTGAAAAAAATCTTCGAGCAAGAGCATCCAAAGCCAGCAGAAAGCACGGCTAACATTAAGCAATAGTCATCAATTCCGATGGAAGGGAAGGAAAGATGTAGAAGATTATGTTAAGCATTGAGGGGAATTTTCCTAACTTTCATCATTTTCAAAATGTTCAGTAGTCTCTGTCTCTCCCCTCTCTCTCTCTCTTTCTCTCTCTGTCTCTCATCTCTCTCTCTCTCTCTATCCATCTATCTATCTAGCATCTCCTTCCAGTCCAAACGAAAGGCTAATTTTTCCACTGGGCCTCCCCTACCTCATAGCTTGAGTAACTCTTCTACTGTATGCTCGAGAGTGTATTATTTGTGCGGGTAGTATGGTTTGTACTCCTCCTGGAGGGGGGAAATATTGAGCTGAAAACATTTTATGTCTCCTATGGCAGCTAGGATAGAGCCTCACACATCAAGATTTTATTAAATGGGTTCTTAGTGGAGACATAAATAACTGAAAGTGACTTTCAAAGTGAGTTATTTTCAATTGTAGCCTCCACCAAAGAGACATTTTATACAAAGTCTTAAGATTATTTTAAAATTAATCACAGCCAAAACATACAGGTTCTATCTTGAAATGGATGATTCTAGATTTCACTAAAGTGAAAAATTTTGAAGCGGGGTGCAGACTTTTACTAACTGTCAACACCAAATATTCTGCTTTCTGAGTAATAAGAAACTTCACTAACCCAGAAAGTGATTTTTCTCAACCCTGCCAGAATATCTCAAAATCCTGCTGAAAGATTTACTTCAAGACATACTTGCATATATGAATATAAATATGAAATGAGACTACTTTAGCTGTTTCTCTATGCTAATGTACAATTCTGCAGGTTTAGAGAAGCAAATCCTTAAATGCTTTAAAAGCAAATTAAAACCTCTCTGTAATATCACATAAAATCATGAAAAATATAATTTTCTTTTAAAAAATTCTGCTGCATTTTTTTCATGAGATGAGAGAGGTGACAGTCTTTAGAAATCAAGCACCTCATCCTCTATCACATCTCCTTTCACTGTTGAAGCTGGTGTGGCAAGATTTCAAAAAAAATAGCTGTTAGATATGGATTTTTAGATTTGTTTGTTGAAAGCCTAATGTTCCTTAAGGAAAGTGAATGACGTGAGATAGTTGGATTCTTGTTAGGGAGATGTCATTGGCTCTGGTCCTTTAGGAACATGGGGAAAAACATTCTCAGAGAAATCTGACATCCTAGCACGACTCTACAATCTGATCTAAATCCGAAATGAAAAGCAAATATAGTGCGCACTCCCATTTGTTAATTCTCTCCGATTATTTCTAAATCTCAGGATCTGTGGGTCTATGAATCATGTAGTTCTTAATCTTGTAGGAAATTTCTGCACGTCAAAATTTGCTCAGTACCTGCATCTTAATTTCTGGAAATTGTTTCTCTTTGCCAGTAACTGGAAAAATGTCCATACTGTGTCCCTGGAGAGCAGGTGAGAGGTGGCATCTTTACCTGAACGCCTATCTATAATTACAGATCATTTCCCCGAGAGGAAACCTCATAGATTGGCAGACTGGGTCCCTGCCCCAAAGCCATTGAAGTCTACTCCATCTTTTTCCTTGTTCCCTTTTCAGCACCTTATTCTTTTTGTCAGATTCACACTTTGTTCTGCCTTAGACCTAATTATGTTGAATTGCCACAGGTATGTTTTTAAGTAAAGGGGAATTTTTTGCTTTTAAGTTGTTTTCTTAGCTGTTTTTGTCTTTTAACAGCAGCCATTCAAATCTAAAATCTTTTCACATTTTGAAAAGACTGATTTTAGACCCTAGTTTTCTTTCATGTGTTTCCAGCCTCTTTTTATTTTTCTGAAAATGTTGGCATTTACACATTTTACTCAAAAATTAAGTGGAGAGGTTTGGGATTAAGTTTAAATGAGGTCTCCTATTCACAGGTAAGGTTACTTTTTTGAGATATTGATGTATGTTTTGTGTTCACTGCTATAGAAGAATAAGGGATAATGGATTCTTTTTGTGGATGTTGTTTTGTTTTGTTCTTAGTTTTTATCCTCTCGTCATTCAAGAAATGAGATATATCATTGTGCTCCATCACTTTGGGGGCATTTGCAGAGAATTCATAATTGTAAACAAGAGAGACCTACTGTAACTAGTTTTAGAAAAGAAGAAATATACAAAATAATATTTGATAAGTTTTAGGATCTTCCAAAGCATAATGGCCAGAGTTGGAAGTTACCAGCTAGGAGAATTGTCCAGTCCAGAGCATATAACCAGACACTTGTTCCATCATCACTGGGTACAGATACCGCAGTAAACACTGTCAAGTCTTTCTGCTGGACACTCTTCCTAAAACCTGTGACATGACTACCTCTGGGCAGCTGGATTTGACATTACATTTGCCAGAAGGAATTCAACAAGAAGCCTTCGTCTTTGACTTCTTGCATCTCTCTTGCACTTCTTTTTTTTTTTTTTAGTGAGGAAGATTGTCCTTCAGCTAACATCTGTGCCAATCTTCCTCTATTTTATGTGGAATGCCTCCACAGCATGGCTTGATGAGTGGTGCTAGGTCTGTGCCCAGGATCCGGACCTGTGAACCCTGGGCTGCTGAATTGGAGTGGTTGACTTAACCACTATACCACTGGGCCAGCCCATCTTGCATCTCTTTTGAAGTTGGCATAAACAAGTTGGATTGATGGAGTTCACATCTAGAGTCTGCAAGAAAGGCAGGGAAAGTACACTTCTGACTTCAAACAACATGAAACACAGTAATAAGTTCTAGACATTTCTCACACTTGCACAGAGTGTTTCAAGATTATAGATAACTAAAAACTTTAAAAAATATATGCTATGGTCCACCCATTTGGCTGCTTAACATCAGCATACACTTTTATTCCATACCCAAATATCCAACCCACAAAAACCAATAACATTAGCAACAGCAGTGCCTCTGCATAACACCATATAAAAATCTCTCCTGTAATTAACAACATGCTATTCTGTTCCAAAATGAAGACCATAGTTTCATGAAATCTCTTCTTGGGCTCAAGACCTATGATCTCTGTATGACGTCTTCCTAAAATTATCTCTTAATTCTGCCTCAATATTCTGTAATGTATGGACTACATTGCAAAAGTAAATAGTTAATATATGTAAATATATGAATAGTGCAGCATAGAAGAAAATAAGGCAATATTACGTTTTTCATTTTTGCAATTGATTTTGAGATTTATGTCTATTACTTGCTTTCTCCATTACCATCACGTTCCCTTGACACTTGGTTCCACCTCAGTTGCTTTCCTTTTTTTTTTTTTTCTCATTTTGGATTATCCAACTTTTCCTGAGGGATACAAGTCTGGAGACCTTACCTACGTGGTATTTTAGTCCCATTCATTCCTTACCTACTTCTTGGTCTATTTTGTAGCAGCCACTCTGTTTCCTCATGAAGTTCAGAATCATATACCTGCCAACATCCTAGCTCTTCTCCTTTTTTTCTTTTTCTGTTCTTCCAATGGCCCAATAAGCATAAAATGGAGAGAAGTGATCTCAACTTCTAATATCATGGTAACATTCTTGGATGTCTTGCTGGAAATATTCCTCCTTTGAGTACTGAGAACCTCAAACACAGCAGAGCCCAGCACTATGAGGACAGAAAGAGCAATGCTTCCTAGTGGTTCATGAGAAGTAATAGTGAGAAAAGCCACTCTCATTTTGACTCATGTTTGCTGAGAGGAGCTAGTCTCATTTCCTTATTGCCCCAACCATGGAGGATCAGCGTCATACTCACTGATTCAGAGCATCCTGTCCTAAAGATATGACAAAGCTAAAGAAAGAAAACCTATCTAACAAATGACTTTAATCATCTGGACATGCTACTGTAAAATGCCATATTCTTTACCCTTAACCAAGCTGATTTTATGACTTAATTGTTTAAATTAAAAATCTTAGATTAATTAATTCAATCTCAAGCAAAGTCAAAGTTTTTATTATACTCTGATCTCCATTATAACTGTTGTGCTTTTTGATCATTTAAAGTAAAAAATATAACAACTGTTTTTCCTGTGGAATTATTTTTACTTCTGGGATTGTTTTTACTGAACTTCATTGTAAGCCTTCAAATGTGGATGAATTGGTGAAGCATGCCTTAGATAATTGGGAGAATTCAAGAAACATGGGTATGTGACAACTAGTAATAATTCAGAAATTGTACTTATTGTTAGTCTCTTGACTTGCACCTGAACTTACAATGAACTCCCTGAGTTCTCAGTCCTAGAGCTATGCTTGCTTTTCACATATGCCATGAAAACCTCAGTGTAATTTCTGGTTTTTGAAGAGCAGCCTACCTTGTCATCTCCTCTTTTTGATGTTTAATAAAAGTGCTTCTGACAGTTTCAAAATTTAAAATATTAAGAAGATTTTTGTTTGGTTTTCAATTCTTTCCTACACGCATACATCTATTATCACGTAATTGCATTGTTTTAGAAATGTTTCTTTACATGCTTAGCAGGATGTTAAGTTGAGTTAACAGTTAAGTTGAGCCTAACAGGGATTGGATTAGAAGAGGGATATTCTTCCCCTTTCTCCATATATGCATGCACATAATTTTTAATTGCATTTGCAAAAGAGATTTGCTTGGGGGCTGGCAGCGGGTAAAGAAGGTTTATACAGAAGAACTTTGGGCTCAGATGAAAGGAGAGAGAGGAAAATGTGATTCTTCTTTCTATGTCTTGGAAATAAAATATACAGACAGAAGCAAAGGGCCCTTATTACTGAAGACACATACATACTGCACTGTATCGAGGTCAAGATGACAAGATTCAACACTGACTGAGAAAAGGTATAGTAACCTCATTTCTCTATAGAACACACAGACAACTCATGCTAGAGTGTGTACACTAGAAGGAAAGCAGAGGCTGTCACCATGGCAGAAAGGCTGTGTCTACAGAGACACCTCCCACAGAAATGGAGGCATTAAAGTGTGCATGGTGTGTTCATGTAAGGAAGCTGGAGCAGGTCAACGTGTGTGACACTCTGAACACCCAGGGCCAGGATAACTTGGAGACACTCTGAGGATGCCCTGATATCTTGGGTCACCACGGAAAGACTAACGTGGCAGAAGAATTTGGACATTAAGTTGAACGAGACATTATTTATACTCACAGGCTGATGTGGCCTCAAGATAGTCCAGATATATTTGAATTTTTTCTCCACTAGTTGGTGAGATAAAATCAGACTATTAAATATTAGAAGTACAGGGATTTTAGAATTTTTTTCTGATTACACAACCTATATGTCTAATCAAATACATGTCTAATTTTTGCTTAGACAAATATATGTCTAATCTTTGCTGTTTCTGTTGTATTAGCATGTTCCATATTTTGTATAACGAATGTACATCACTCTTAAAATCAGAACAAAATCTGTGTGTTCAAGAACTTAACATGCAATCCTTTTAATCTACTACTCTATGAGATTTTTGACATATAGAACCAAGAGAAGAAAAGATTCAGGGATCAAATGTACAATTCAGTTGAAAGCCTTTGTTAAAGAGGTTTGATTTTAATAGAGGAAGCAGATACTGTACATCAAATTTTGCATCATACATTTGTTGTTCAAAGTTTTTACTTCAGTGACTATATGCATTATCTATAGTATTTCCCTAGGGCGATGCTTTACTGTCATTTATGAATTATCAAAAGAAATTCTCACTCAAAAAACATAGAACCATTTAACAAGAAAGTCCTTTGGGACATTCTTCGTGTCTCAGCTCAAAGTCGCCCTCCTCTGGGAAGCTTTCTTTGAACTCCACTGTCTCGTTATAATTCCCTTTCAGTGTATTCTAGAGTTTTTACCAAATTGTATCATCCACCTCTCACTATACTCTAGTCATTGCTTTATTTCTTTGCTTCCCCAGAAAATTGTAAGGTCTGGGCTGGGTCTTATCTGTGTTGGTGTCTGCCATACCTAGATCTGTGTGCATTATATATGACAAACCATCGGTAAGTATTTAACACATGAATAAATGTTTTCTGGGTTCTCTAATTTGATTACTAAAAACTAATGAGTTTCTGCACCTAACTTCTGACAAAATAATTATGCCTGAAGAATCCCTTCATCTTATCTTCGAATTTTACACATATTTGAAAACAGAAAATTCAGCTGCTTTTCATTCTTTGGAATAAGAAAAAAGTCTCATGAAAAGTAAAATTGAGAGTTTGGATAATATAGTGACAATTTATAACTTATTTTATATACTATTAAAATGCCCAGAAATATTACTACAATACTATGTCCCAGTAGTAGCTCTTAGCATGAATATAACCATGGGGTCAATTGATTGCCTGTGTAATTGAAACCGATCTCATGTCTTCCCTTCACTGTCGTAAACATGGCTGATGGGTTTACTGGGTTTGCCAATAAACAAATTTTAAAATGTTTTAAAATTATGCATAGGAATGACATTTCCTGATGGAACTGAGTTTTAAATTCAGTTTTGTGAAAGTCTTAATTTAATTTACTGTATTCAAAGCAACAGATGGAAAATCCAAATTTTCTAGCTCCCATGCTAAACATCTCATATGATGATACTCTTAGATTTTATAAACAGTTTGTATCTGCCTGCATTTGGAAATAGAATTAACTTAAATTGCATCCAATAAAAGTCAATTCACTTTGCCTTTTGTAAAGAAGTCAAATAATTGTCTAATAAATCTATAATTTTTTCATCACCTGACTCCAATTTCCACTGTAATATTTTCAGGGACCAATTTCCTCTATTACTCTCTATTTCCTGTGATTTTATTAAAATCTATTATTACTGGAAAAATCTCTGCTAATCCACCTTATATTTTCTGATCCTCTAATTAACTTTGTAACGTGTATGCAAGGTATAACTCTTCTCATATTATTCCTTTATGAATGTGCAATACAATAATGACAATGGAGATGATAATTCAACAACAGCAAATATTTATTCAGCACCTGTTATGTGTCAAGCACCGTGCTAAGTTTTGAATGTCAGCTATAAGCCAATGCGAAGTCAGTGTTTTACACCACAATCTTTGTACAGATCCATTTATAGTAAATAGATCCATAGTAAATATACAAGAGATTTTCAAAAGGTATCATGGATAGACAGTGCTGCTCTTTCTGAGTTTATGAGAAATTATTTAAGATACTCATTGTGGTGTAATTCTTTCAGGCTTCTCCTTGTAAGAACTAAAAACTTTATCTTCTCCCCTTCAACTTGGGCCAGTTTGTTACTGCACTAACCAATGGAATATACTAGAAGTGGTGCTAGGTGACTTCTGAGGCTAGGTAAGAAATGGCCAGCAGGTTGTCTTGAGGCACCTGCTTATGTAAGAAGTCTGTAAGAAGTCTTTGAAGTAAGAAGTCTGAATACTCTCAAGCCAAGATTCTGTGAGGAAGCCTGCCCAGGCCACAGGGAGTGGCCATGTATAAGTGCCCCGTTCAACAACCTCAGCTGAAGTTCCAGCCACCCTCCAGCATCTGTCACGAGATAAATGAGTAAAGACACCTCTAGATTATATTAGCTTCTGGCTATAAAGTCATCCATGCATTGAGTGTAGCAAGCTAAGTCCCAGACAACAGGGAGATGGGACAAGCCAAAGAATTAGTGAACTTAATAAAGTATGTTTTGTGTACCACTGAGTTTTAGGGCAGTTTATTATGCAACATTAGTAACTGGAAAAGATTCAGGTTCAGAGGAGGATCATATGAAGCAGAAGGACATGACTACTATTCTACTGATGTCAGTCAACTTCCTTTGCCAGTCTCCTATGTCCCTGCGCAGTAAAGAACAATGTGTCCATGGCAACAGCGATGGAGTTTACGAACCAAGCATGAGCTAGGCAATGTGAGCATTAAATCGAGTGCAGCTGGGACTCTGTGCAACTGCACAGGTCACACGCTCGTGAAGCCAGCCCTGCCCACACACTATGACAGAGTCAGTATGTTGTACTAGTTGAGAATATTGCCACAGGAGCCACATGCCTAAGCTTTAATTCTGTTTTGTCGATTTTCTAGCTGTTTGACCTTCAACAAGTTACTTAATAGTTCTCTGCCTCGGTGTTTTTTCTGCACAAAAACAATGATAATAGTGTCTAATTTGTGGAACTATTTTGAAGAGTGAATAAATTAGTACATGTAAAAGCTTGTAGAACCACGTCTGACATAAGTAAGTCTTCAGAAATGTCAACCACCATTATTTTTACACAAAGCAGCTGCTTTTGAAAAACACAGTTGGTGAGTCAATTCCTGTAAACAATCCCTTATCCCAGCATTTTCATACAATAGCATCTACATTTGGTACTAACCATTTTTATTGTGTTTTTGACATCTTCTGACGTGAGGGAAGATCAGAACAAGCAACTGGCTGCCATATTTACAATATTCCAGGTTTATACTATTCTAGCATTTAACTGAGGAGACAAAGTTAAGATCAATCAATTCTCCATTTGTAAATTCTGTATATCGAATGGTGTCTGATATGTGTATATATATGTATCCAATGGAAATCCAATACTATAATAGAGATATATCAATGGAAATCCAATCTGTGTTTCCTAAGGCAGCTCTGATTATCTCAATTTACTATTTCTAAAAAATTATTAAAGGCATAATTTTATATCTCTAATTTACATTTCAATATTTCAGAATTGATCATGTAAAATAAATGTGTGTGCATTTGTTTATACCCTAAAGGCATTCAGGTATAGTGACCTAATCTGGAAGTCATTCTCCTCGGATGGTCAGCTAGCATTTAATCAGACAGGCCGCACTCCAGAGATAGCTACCACAAGCATTTTCACAATCTGAATCTTGACTCAACAGTAGATTTACTAATTAGCATAATAGATGTTAGAAACTGCATATCATTGGTAAAACTAGTAGTTTTCAAGCTATGTGGTTTGTTTAAAATAGTCCCTAGAAACTCTACGCTCTTACATGGTCAGAGCATATGATCAAGTGAGTCTTAACTCTTATACTAAGGGATAGAACCCTGGACTTGAGCCCTAAAAGGTTCTGAGCTCAGTTACTCAGGCATTTTTCATCACTTGAGTCTTCCTAATTGTCTAGCCTAATCCTACATTTAGATTATTTTATAATATAAATCATGTGACTATATCAAGGATGGTAGTCTTAGAACACCATAAAGAATAAGAGCTGAGATTTCATTCTATATTACAGAAATGGATATCAGACAGCCTACCCATGTACTTATGAATGTCTGTAATATGGTAGAATTGGGTCTGAAGTTTTTCTTCCTTTTAGACTGGTAATGAAGTTAGTGGAAGTGGCTAACCCTCATCTACCTCTAATAATTGACAGCTACCAGTATCTTAAAAAAGACTTAGTTATGTATGTCTAATTTGGAAGCATTAATTACTAAATATAATTAACTGTTCAACTTTTCTTCTAGAATTTTTGCATCAATACACTCGTAATTCAGAGAAAACGTTGTCAGAACCCATCCTAAGTTTTGATTGAGAAAACATCATCACACGAGGCCAGCCCTGTGGCCGAGTGGTTAAAGTTGCATATGCTCCGCTTTGGTGGCCTGGGGTTCTCAGGTTCAGATCCTGGATGTGGACCCAGTCCACTCATCAGCCATGCTGTGGAGGCATCTCACATACAAAATAGAGGAAGATTGCCACAGATGTTAACTCAGGGCTAATCTTACTCACAAAAAAACAATTAATTGGAGGTTATATACATTTTTTATGAGGCTTAGCATACATATCAATATCTTTAATCAATTGCTAGCTATTTTTGTTTTTCTTCTTTCTGTGACTTACTTAATGGCTTATTTTCTATTTTAAGAATAGACTTTGGGTCACCCCATCATGAAGGAACTAAAAATTTCTGGAATGTTTGCTGAGGGCACAGGGAAGATGAAATGGGAAGTAGAACATGGAAGTTGCAACAACCATGCGACCAGCTGCAGAAATGAGAACTATAATAGTTATAAGGATTTTTTTGTTTGATGTTTTCATGCAAAATCAAATATTAACTTAATAATTAAATACTAAAGCATTCATTTATTATCTTCTTTACCTCTCTGATCCTCCTACCATCTAATATAAAAACTATTAGTAATAGCTAACTTTATATCTCAGTATTTAAGTTATAAGAGATCAAAGGGGGAATATGATTTAGCTAGAAGGGGAATGGACATCCTTCAAAAAAAGAGCTATGGGGGGCCTGGTGATTAAAGTTGCATATGCTCCACTTCGGCAGCCGGGGTTCATGGGATCGGATCCTGGGTGTGGATCTGCTCCACTCATCATCATGCTGTGGGGGCATCCCACATACAAAGTAGAGGAAAGATCAGCAGAGATGTTAACTCAGGGCTAATCTTCCTCAAGCAAAAAAAAAAAAGAAAGATTGGCAATGGATGTTAGCTCGGGGCAGATCTTCTTCACCAACAAAAAAGAACTTCTTTTTCTCTTTCAAGGATGGCGTTAGAGTGCTCTCGGGTGTACATGGGACAAGCACATCATTTTAGGAAGAGGAATAATTTTGCTATTGTCCGTCCTTAGAAGGTAAGTATGGTTGTAAAGATATGTATGGCTGCCTGGTTGATAAGGGTTGAACCACCGTAGCTTTGAACTGTGGCAATTTCGCTAAGGTATAACAGCATTTCCCAGAGTTTCTTGCCGTGTGTATTTCTGAGTTAGAGTCGATCACAAGAGAAATTGGTATGGGATTTGATAGGCTGGCATGAACGATTACCTTTTATTATTATTTTTCTCTAAATGTCAGAGTAAGGCCAGCTGCTGTTGCAGCACACACAGGTTGATGCTACGCTGATGGCTACCTCACTTTTGCTTAGAGCAGCAACATACATCCAGCATCTCCAAGTCTCCAGATCTCCTCTTTCAGTTCCTCCAACTCCCGGGCCAAGTGCCTCTGCGGATCTGTGACGAAGAACGCCACCTTAGCCTGTAAGTCTCCTGCGCCATCAAGACTGAAGGTGTTGAGAGAGATGGAGTTGCAGTTTGCTTTCATGAGTTCCCAGTTTGCTCCTGGTCGCTTTCATTTCATACGCATCTCCCTTCAGGACTTATGTACCTCTTAGCTTCAAGCTCAACTCTAGCTCTATCTCAGAGATAGAGCCAAAATAGTACGTACAAAGACTGGTAAACCAGCTACTGTAAGTGTGTAACGTCTAATGCCTATAAAAAGTTCTTTATTTTATATCAATCATAGTGGTTCTACTTCTCTCATTGATCTCTAACTGATAAACCACTATATAGATTTATAATAATTTCAATAAATTTCATATGCTTAACGATTTTTATTCTTGCTTAATAATGTAAAGATTCAAAACTTAAAAGGATATTTAATTATCCTGCATAAGCTAATGAAACGCAAAGTATATTTCAAGACAATATATGGAAACATATTTCCCAAGGTCAAGTTGCTTTTGAGGAAAATAAATTCTGTTTCGAATATATGAAGAATTTTCAAATGTGTAATATACATATAAAAATCTAATATAAACCTTCAATAATTAAAACAAAGAAGTTCTGCTACAAGGATAGATATACAGATCTCTAAGTCACATCATATACAAAAGCAAATTTAAAATTTTTAAAGAACATCATTATACATAGATGACATATGTCACTGTGTTTCTCTCCTTATATATGCCCATCAAGTGCTTTCACTTGTACTCCCTTAATTTACATAAATAATAAAATGTACTGGGAAAGAGCTAGAGAAGAAGATGAGAGATCAGGTGGGAAGAAAAGAGTATAAGAGGAAGTTGGGGAAAATCCCAGCTGGAACATGGAGTAAGACTATTTTCTTTACCAGCAGTCAACCATTACCTGTCAGTTGTTCATTTTAGACTGATGCACTTTGCTCTTCTGAGTTGCTACTAAGTCAATTGTCTGACCAATTACATTTGAAAAATATATCTGCAGATTCAGGATATATTACAATCTGCCAGACAGGAGGGGGCAGCCTTGCATAGCTTTCAAAGTGATGGTGTGCTTTACACTTGGCCTTAGAGGGCTGATCATGTGAGAAAGGTAAGCCTCAATACCTCACCAAGTAGTTTCTCTACAGAAGCCGTTGTATGTGCCAGATGAAATAGGGATATATCAATGCGATCTCTTTACATTTTAAACAGTATGCATTTTGTATTTTACCAATATTAATCCTTTATTAAATAGCTTCTTAATATGTGAATTGCACACAAAACTGAATATGAAAAGAGAAATCGATAGAAACCAATAGAAAAATGAGAAAGTCTATGAGAAATCTGTTCATACAAGAAAGGGAGTGTTCAATAAATAATTAAAAATATACTATATATCTCATATTCAGAATGTGATGCAAATTAAAATTTTTAAGATGAGATAAGTTTTATGAATCCAAAACCAAAAATATTGATTGCATCCAGTGTTTTTATGTAAGTGTATATATATATATATGCAAAAGTGATCTATGTTGATATTTAAAACATGTATTGATATACTTAGACATGATTCTTGGTATTACTGGGAACTATATAGGCTGAACAACTCACTTGAATAAGTCAATTAAAAAGCTGAATCATATGTACACACTTACACACATTTGAATGCACATAAAATGAAGGAATTTGTAGAGGGCAAAAACTCAGTGAAACAGGGGTTGTGGAGGTAATGTGTCCCAATTCAGTTTTTACCTTGAGGTTATGAGCCAAATCCTAGTAACTTAAGGCTTCCATTTTTACTGTTGTATAGAATATGAGAGATGCAAAACAAATCTTCAGACTCACTCAAGAGGAAGAGTAAAATTAGGAATCCAAGCATAAAAGTAATGTCTCAAGGGACTTACCTTCAGAGAAAGCCTAAATGAGAAATAAATCAATTGCGCAGATGGGGTTAATAAGAAAATTATGGAATCTGGATCATGGTGGGGGTCATGGTAGGCGATCTTTGAGAACTGAAGTAAGTTGCCTGTCACTCTCACGTGGATTTATGTTATCCGTGTCATCCAAAACAACTCAAGAAGATAACATAGCTAATTTAGTCATAAGTACTGTACTGATGATGCTAGGCAACTGATCGAAGCATAGACAATACACCTGGAGAAACTCCTTCAAACTAAAGCTTCAACATAGACAAAGAGAGAGATCCTAAAGAAAGTGAGAATTTCAGTTAATAAAATAGGATCAAAGTTTCAAGTGTAAGAGACAGGAAAACACAATAGCCAACAGAATCATACACACCAAGGCTTCTGGTACTATAATCTTTGACACTAAATGTGATATCTGTATTTAATATATGTAAAGAAATAAATACAATCCCAAATATAATTAAGTAAGAATAATGGGTGAAAAGATTGTGCGGGAAAAAAACTGAAATTAAAACTCAGTACATTATAAAAGCATATTAGAAAAATTTGAAAAAAGAAATGATTGATTAGAAGGTGGGCTCAAAAGAAATACGTAGATGCAGTACAGCTAGTGAAAAAAATAAACAATACAAAAGGCTGATTTAGATAGGCTTGGGGCGGATAGATTGTGAAGGTGTAGCATATGTCTCAATGGAGTTTCAGAAGAAGTTAATAGAAATAAGAACAAGGTTAATATTTTAAGAGATGTGGAATAAAAATTTTCCAGAAGTAAATATTGACAGAACTGTGAGAAGAAATTAACACATCCAACACTGAATCCAGTTTGAAACGTCTGATTCTCAATATAGTCATGCATCACTTAATCAGAGGGATATCTTCTGAGAAATGTGTCTTTAGCCAATTTCATCATTGTGGGAACCTCATAGAGTGTACTTACACAAACCTGGATGGTACAGCTTAGTACACACTGAGGCTATCTGGTACTAATCTTATGGGAGCACTGTTGTATATACGATTGGTTGTCATTGACCAAAACATCATTATGCAGCACATGACTGCAATTGATAGTTCAATCAGACCAACTATTATAAGGTAAACAAGATTTAAAAATAAAAATTGACAAGCTTTATTGAGGTGATATTTAGATCCCACCCAAGAGGTTGAAGAGCTGGAGAATTTATAAACCAATGGTCATGACTCATTGGCTGGTGGGTTTAACTCTCAGCATTTCCAGCCTGCTCTGAACAGGGCAGAGTATCTTTCTCTTGCTTCCTAAAAGGCCCTCAGGCAAAAGATGATACAGATACAGGCCACTGGAAATTTCATCCAAAATGGAGGCAATAAATTATTTTGATACACATCCACTTTTATTAAAATTGATCTAGGCCATAAATCAGATCTCAGAAAAGTTCAAAAGATTGATATCAAAATGCTCACATTTCCTGCCCATAATGAAATTAAATTAGCATTTAATAAAGATGACTAGAAAAATCCTACATGTTTGGAAATTTAAAAATACATTTCTGGGATGCAAATACATTTTTACAGAAATTGAACAAATATTTATAACTCAAAAATGAAAATGATATGCAAAAAAATCTGTAAGATATGGCTAAAGGGATACCTAAAGGGAAATTTATTACTTACGTAGTTACATTATACAAGAAGTAACGCTAAACAACTGAGACAATAATTAATCACTAGAAGTTATAAAATGATATGAGCATAATACATGCAAAGAAAGTGAAAAGATATAACAATATTATAATAAAGAATAGAAAATAAATATACAAAGTATAAACAAAACCTTTTAGAGTTTAAAGAGTTATTACAAAGACAAACCTCCTACAAAATAAACTTAATAGAAAAAACTAGAGAAGGCAACAAACAGTAATAGAAATAACCATATGTAAGAATAAATGCTACAGAGCTAGTCACATGAGAGAATTTTGTGGTCTGTTTTGTTAAAAAGCAAGAAATTTTAGAAGAAATGGGTAAATCCGTATAACACACAATCATTAAAAATTAAGTTAGGAAGAAATAAGCAATCTGAAAAATTCTACAACCATTAAAGAAATAAATCACTATTTTAAAATCTTTCCGTAAAGAAAGCACCCAGCCCAAATGGATTTACAGATTAGTTGCACTAAATATTTAGATTTATGTAACTCCAATCTTATATAAATATTTTCTAAGAAGAGACAAATAAAAGACCACTCTCAAATTGCTTTTATTAAGGATATACAACTTTAATACTTAATCCATGCAAGAACTCTTGTTAAGAAACCAAATGCTCCAATAAATAAAATGATAAAACACCATAACCAAGTTTGACTTATCTCAAAACTGTATTGTCGATGTAATATTTGAGACTCAGGTAACACAATTTTTAATAATTAGATATTAAAAGAAGAAAATCGTATCATCATCTCAATAAATGTAGAAAATATTTTAAATAAATTTTATTAAATATCCATGGTAAAAACAAACAAACAAAAAACAAATTAGGAGAATAGTTAAAACTTCCTCTGATAAAAGTCATGTCTCAGGGGCCCGCTCCGTGGCCCAGTGGTTAAGTTCGTATGCTCCGCTGCGGTGGCCCAGGGTTCAGATCCTGGGCGTGAACATGGCACCGCTCGTCAGGCCACGTTGAGGCGGCATCCCACATCCCACAACTAGAAGGACCTGCAACTAAGATATACCACTGTGTACAGGCAGGGGTTGGGGAGATAAAGCAGAAAAAAAAGAGAAAAAACAAAGTCATGTCTCACAATCTCATAAGAAACACAATAAGTAATTAGAAATCATTACTTTTAAGTCAGGAAGAAAGCATGAATGTTAATTAACACCCCTTCCATTTAACCTGGTATGAGATGCTTCAACTAACATACTGGGAAATAAAAAAGAGTAAACGGACAAGAATTGGAAAGGAAGAACTAAAAGTGTCATATTTGCAAATTATTTGACCCTTTACGTAGACATCACCAAAGAACCTACAGAGTTATTGAGGTTAACAAGAGAGCTATTCAAATTGCCTGGTGATCAGATCAATGTGGAAAAATCAATTCCGTGTTGGAATTATCAACGCACACTAACAACACTTACATACTAGTAACAGGTAGAAAAGAATTGCAAAAGGATAACATTCAATATATCAACAGCACATATATCAAGTACCTATGGATACATTTAAGTAAGATATGCAACATTCATTGGCAGATAATTATAAAACATCATTAAAATACATTAAATAAAAGCTAATGAATGTAGAGATAGACTATGTTCATGAATCAGAAGACTCTATATCATAATGGTTATGAATTCCTATAGATTCAATACGTTTCAATCAGTACCTCTTCTGGGTTTATCATAAAACTTAGAATTGATGTTGAAGACTAAAAAACCAAATCTTTTTTTAAAAGAAAACTTTTATTGTTCTATCAGATACGTAGACTAACTATAAAATTTTACTCCTTGTTTCATCAATGTTAAGATACACATTTATTTTCATGTTTAACATGCCTAAAATCATGATGCATCTTACAATAGATGCCAACTTATAATCACTACTAACTGGGAAGAAATCATAATGCAGTAGTTATGTCTTTACTTGAGAAAATTTCAAATATTCCAACATCATAATCATATATTGGGTCAGTGGTTTAAAAGAAAGTCCCAGAGACAAAAGAATAATAAAGCATCCTTTTAACTCTAAGAACAAATGGGTTCAGGTGGGGTGTGAAGGGATGAAGGCGGAGTTGAAAACGTATGTTATAAATTCCCTAAGTGGGAGTCAAATTAAGCTGATAGTTTATAATTGCAAACTGTTCAATGTTGCATGTTGTAAACAATGGCTTTTGTTATTTTACAAATTCTTTCAAGAAATTCTACATCAGCACCATACTTGATGGCACACGCTACAGTAAAAGATGGAAATCATATCTGTTAGTCAATCTGTGTTTCAGCAAATTTTAAACTCCATATTTTGAGAAGGTTTAGAAATACTTGGTTCATGTGTCATTTTTGTTTAAATTTTCCTTTTTACTTATGGAAAAGAAGTGACATGTAATAAAAATATGTGCCTAAAGAAGTCAAAAGGAATCCTTGAAACAAGCAAAAAGTAAAAATTCTAAGTGATTAAAAACCACTGTATTATTGTATATTTATCATCTCACAATTTATATCATATTTGTTCAATAAAATGTAGTCATTAAGAAACTGATACTGGCAAATGAGACAGAATAGAGAGGCCAGAAGAAGACCCATGCGTATATGGAAAAATTGTTCTATCACAGATTGGGCATTCCGATCAGTATGGAGAAGATGGGCTGTTAAATAAATGTTGCCAGGAAAATAATTTATTTGTACAGAAAACAATAATAAAGTGAATCTTCAACCAAATTGAGTAAGTCTTCTTGTAAGTCTTTGAGGTATTAAGGTTATCTGTTACTGTAGCAAATAATAACTAAAACAATAGATAAAGAGGTAGATAGAGATATAGACAGGCGATAGACAAGCAGGCATTAGACATGTTTATCAAATTTTGAAGATATTTGCGTGATATTAAGATGGTTGCATCATGAAGTTGAATTAGAAGAGAAATCCTAGCAAAAACAGATCAACTCAAATTTCATATCATCTCAGTAACACACCTCACAATAAATTTCCACTTTTAGATGATGCAGTATCCTGCAATCTAATAAATCTCATCAGCTGTCTTCCTCTGGGGGCTGGAGTGTAGAGACAACTAAGAAAGAAGTTTGATTATTCTTTAATATGAAATTATAGTCTTCTTTATATGTAAATATATATGCATAACATATATTTATATAAATTACATGTATGTATATATTCAATTACATACATATCTATTTTTTAATATGGCCATCAAGGATGCATCAGTGTCCCCCCAGGAAAGATCAGTAACATATCAAAGAAATCTTGCCCATATCTTCATGTACTTCCCATATTTTCATGTACTGGAATCTTATTAGTGTACAATTATGTATCTCCTTCTTGGGAATGGAATCAAAGGGGATATGGGATGTGTTAGTATTGAAAAAGAAGGGTAGGCAGCTGACTTAACTTCTCTCTACCTGCCAAATATCTTGAAAGGAATATAGACGTCTATAGACTCTTTGTCCATTAATAAAAATTCTATTCATAAGCTAAAATCAAGGATAAACTCTGGTCATTCTGTCTTCCTCTGATCACACTCCATCAAATAACCACAGTCCCTTTGAAACTGGTCAAACATTTGATGTGTATATTATTCATAACTGATGCGCTAAGTACATTCTACTGTTGTGATAGTTTGTGTATCATCTCATCCTACTTATTTCAAGAAATATGGGGATGCTTCTTAGGTATTCTTAAGTTTCTCTCAATAATTTGCAATAGTGGACTCTCAATATGTGTTTATCATACTAAAAAGGTAAAATACACATTCTAATTTTATTGTCTTAATTGTCCACATTAAGTAGTCTAAATATTTACCCATTATGCTTTGTTTGCTTCTCTTCAAATGTGTTTAGAATGTTTTGGGGTCTGTATGGTGAGATAATCAACATGTTTCTATAATATGTTAATATAAATTAAACAGGAATATAAATTGGCATACTTGAACAAAATGCACACATTATTTAGGAAACTTCAGAAAAATAGAGAACATCTTTTCATATTTGCACATCTTCATATTTGTGGCTTCTCTTGTAGCATAAGATAGAAGTTGTTGGGATTTGGCAAAGAGTAAAACACAAACCAAAAGTCTACATTTATAATTTATAATACATATATGTTTATTGTAATTGTTCTATAATTTGTTTTACTTTCTCTGAAATTTATAAATATTGGCTATAACAAATGTATACTAGTCTACAGCTTAAAGTGTTCTGCATATGTTTAGCAGCAAACATTGACTTTTCTTCATTTGGGTAGTACGAGAAAGCCTCACCTTTCCCTGTGTCTGAATAACTCTCAGATCCCAAACAAGAATTTTGGTTTTCCTCCAGATAGAGCAATAAACTTGCATGAAACATCAATGAAGATCTTCACTCCATGGAGATATATATAGTAAACATATATAAAATGTTGGCTTGATGCTGGTATATTAATAGTTTCGTTATAAGCAGGACCTATGCATCTAAGTTTTATGGTCTGGAGAATATGGTTTGACCATCATTTGATTGAGGTTTTCTGTGTGTAATACAAAATATGTAGTTTATTGATTAATGAAAAAGCAATTATGGTGATGCTTACCAGTGGCAATTTGTTGATCCCATAGGAGACCTAAAAGTGTAGGAAGAAATACTGGGAATGCAATTTAATACAATCAAGTGTCTATTATTTTCAACTATGTGTGAGTGCTAAGGATTAGAAAAGATATAACTTTCAGTCCTTCAGGAGCTCATAATCATTCTCTCATGGCACAGACTTGTTTACGGATCTCTATATATGGTTGTCTGTTCTGGGCCCAGAACCTTCTAGGTTAGTGTTTCTATTTTCTCACAATCTGTGTGAAAGACTAGATTTGGATTTTCTTTCTCGCTTCCTTCTTCTCATCCTCCATCCTTCCCTCCCTCGCTCCTTGTCTCCCTTCCTTCCTTCCTTCTTTCTTTTTAATTTCCAATTTGCTGCAAACTGATACTTCTTTAAAATACAAAAAAAGAAATTATTGGAATAATGAAAAAAATGATAATTTACAAATCCAAGTTTTATTATTCATTTCAAAAGGAAAAAATTATTTTCAATTAAACATTACTGGAACAAACATAGTAGAGGAAAACAAGCAAATAATTAAGAATAATGCATGCTGTTCATTGAAATATATGTGTGGGACAGCTGTGCTGTCCAATGCGACTTTATGCAGTGATAGAAATATTCTTTATCTGGGCTGTCCAACACAGCAACCACTAGCCACATGTGACTATTGAACACTTAAAATATGACTAGTATAACTGAGAAACTGAATTTTTACAATTTGATTTAAATTAAATTAAATCAATATAGTCAATGTGGCTAAAAGTTAACAGAATAGAGAATCTCTATCATACACGTAACTATTTTGCCATTCCTCAATTCTGACCAAATACCTATGAGCAAAATAGTGATTCCCCTTCTTGAACTCTTCTATGTAGGATTTTAATAAACATGGAATGTATTTATACTTGAAATTTTAGTGTCCTAGGTGGAATTACTTATTTCTTGATTTATTTAATCAAGGTTGGATTAATAGCAATGCTATTTGTGGGAAAGAATATATATCTAAACTGTTTTATTGTTAAAAACACCCATGTAAAGAAAGTTTTATCACCAAGGCATAATGAAAGAAATGAAGAAGGGTTTTAAAGCAATTTCAAAAAGCCTAAGATATTCATTTTTAAACTTTTATCCAGAATAGGGCAATTGATGTTGTATTTTCAAATTTACTTGTAATCTCTCAGCAGTAGCTTCATCCTACAAGTTGTTCCTGTAAAGCAGTGTTTCTCAACCTTGGCACTATTGACATAGTTGACCTGATAATTCTTTATCATGGGAGCTGTTTTGCTCGTAGAAAATTTAGCAGCATTCCTGGCCACAACCAAGCACGAGTAGCAAACCCTCATGTTGTGACAACCAAAAATGTCTCCAGACATTGCCAAATGCCATCTTGGGGGCAAAATTACCCCCAGTTGGAAGCAATATATTTAAATTACACATATTTCAATAAAATTATTTTTTAGTAAAGAAATTTATTACAGATTCATAAATTCTTCATTCTTGAACTTTCTTTTGAGAAAAGCTAAATCAAATGTTCTATAAAATATATAATGTTCTCAAAGATAGATTTTTTAAACAAATATGAACTATTATCTACTTCATTGATAAATGCTACTAAATTATTGAACATTTTATATAAATCTATAGAAACTCTGTCCTTTCAAGCTTCGAACTTTCATTAATAATGTCTACAAATTGTCCGATTTTCACACATTTGGGTTACAGCTGGCAAACTAATTTTAAACATTATACATTGTGTATGATCCTACTGTACATATCTGCAGGTTTTATTATACAGGTTTTGCATATAGTATATAGGTTTTTAGTGTATAGGTTTTACCACATTTGACTTACCACAGAAAATTAGCAACACTTCAGTTGGTCTTTAGGCTGTTTAATAAGATAAATTACCTCTGTCGTTTCCTAGAACCCATCATATCCAATGACCACTTTCTCTTTTCCATATCAATCACCCACACATACAGTCACTAATTAATCCCTCTCATCATAAGAAATTGGCCGCAAGAAATGGCCAATCTGATATCAGAATTTACGGATTACACATTGTCATCACAGTTACTCTAAGTCATAGCTCACTTGCACAAATTCTCCTATTCAACAATATTTTGACTTAATGAAGACGTCTAATTAGTTGTCTCCTCCAATTTTCCACCATCACTCAGAACCCTTTCTTCCTTGTCAAGTTTAGATTTAATAATCTATCACTATAAACAATGCCTCTCAAAAAGCCTCAGCTCTATTTCTTATATTTTATTCTAATGTATTCATCTGAAAAGTATCCTAACCTGGATAAATTTAACTATGTGCTTCATAATTTATTGAGAAAATGGAATTCATTAAAAGTAATCCTTTTATTTTACCAATTCTACATCTATAAAACTATCTGTGCCATTTTTTTCACTTTCTTATTACAAATCTCCTTCCTCTTATCTAAAGCCACCCATTCCAAGTATGCTCTTACCTCCCATCCTTCTTGCTTTTTCCAAGTCTTTCTCTTTTACATAATATTGCACTGCATTTCCACCTCCATTGGGCAATTCTAATTCATATTCAAACGTGAAAATGTAATATATTTTGAAAAAATAATTTTATTGAGTCTTGACTCTTTCTGCAGATATTGCCTTATATCTCTGCCTCCTTTTATAAAAGAGAAGATTCTTGACAAAGCTGTATACAAATGCTTTCTTTAATTTCTTGTCATCCATTCTTTCTTCAGTACGCTCCAGTCTGGATTTTGCAATCCAAATTGAGGAAATTTATTTTAAAGTAAATGATTATTCATGTTGCTCAATTTAATGGTGAATATTTTCCTTTCATGTTAAAAGCAATTTCTGCATCATTTGAAAGAATTGTGCATCAACTCCTTTACGGTACAGTATTTTATTTTGGTATCTATGCCAACATTTCTGTCAGCCTCTTCTGTATCTCCTTGTTGGTTACTGTTTCTCTAACTTATAAATATTGAAATTTTGAATTCATAAATCCTCAATCTGATATACGCTACCATAGGAAATCATTACTTTCCATTTTATTGTGTCACAATTTGTAATTTTTTTATTACTTGACTTTTTATTGTCTTCCTTCCTTATAAATTATGAGTTCCAAAAAGAAGGTAGAAGACTTTTTCCACCATTAAACATTTCATGTAGAGTACAGTGCTTAGAATATAGTGAATGCTCATTTAATGTTTGTTAGTTATCTATAATTATAAATAAATAATTATACATTCAACAGTGATACCAAGTATAAGCCATAATCAAATATTAGTGTTATCTAGGGAAGTTAAATAGATGGGGAGAAATGATAGAGAAAAATTTAAGAAGTGTTTTTGGTTTGAATTTTTCTTGAGTCCTAATTGATTCACGCCCACTTTTTGGATATCTCTTGGGAAATTGAAACTCAGTTCGAAGAAATCTCATATCAAAATATTTACTGTCTTTACTGCAAGACCAAACAGTGGGCTGTGTTAACAAATAAGGTTCAACCACTCAATGTTGAACACGCAAATTAAAAAAAAATAATACGGATATCCAGTTTTCCCAATATTATTTGTTAAAGAGACTATCCTTTTCTCATTGTGTATTCTTGGAGCCCTTGTCAAAGATCAGTATCCTGTATATGTATGGGTTTATTTCTGGCTCTATTCTGTTCCACTGGGGTATATGTCTGTCTTTATGCCAGTAACATACTGTTCAAATTAGTATGTCTTTGTAATATATTTTGAAACTAAGAAATGTAATGCCTCCAGGTTTGTTCTACTTTCTCACGATTTCTTTGGCTATTCTAGGTTTTTTATTGTTTTGTGTGAACTTTAGGATAGTTTTATCTATTTCTGTAAAAAAAGTGCCATTGGAATTTTGATGGAAATGGCATTGAATCTGCAGATTGTGTTGTCTAGTATGGACATTTTAACAAAATTGTCTTCCAATTCATGAACATAATATGTGTTTCTATTTATTTGTGTCTTCTTCAATTTCTTTCAACAATGTGCTATAATTTTTAGTGTGCAAATATTTCAGCTGCTCGGTTAAGTTTATTCCTAAGTATTTTATTCTTTTTGAGGTTATTGTAAATGGAATTGTTTTCTTAATCTCCTTTTCAGATAGTTCACTGTTAGTGTATAAAAAGACAATTGATTTTTGTGTGACGGCTTTGTAGCCTGCAACTTTACTGAATTTTTTCATTTGTTCTAACAGATTTTTAGACAGGTCACTTATCACACTTCATTGTAGAGTAATCAAATGAAGAGAATATATTCATCTCCACTTAATGTTCAATCTCTTTGAAACCTATAAATAAGTAGGTTTTATCTCGTCCCATGGTTGTCTTTGAGATTTAGAAACCCGATCTGCACAGGTCAGCACAGCACTTCTGAGGCCAGAGTCAGGGGCATAATAGGAACTGAGCAATGGTTTCTGAACATCCCATAGCCAAAAAGCTCTTTCAAGGACCTAATAGTGCCCCCTTGAAAGAAGGGGAAAAGTTTCTCTCAGTGAGTTATAACTGATGCTAGTCATCTCATAACTAAGTAAATGAAAATAAGGAAAAACTAGGATGGAATATCTCTTATATCAAACAAATCTGAGTTACACATAGATGTATTGTCATATCTTTCCATAGCTAATTACTTCTAATCACAGAACACAGTATTTCGTTTGGTAACTATTTGTCATTTTTATAGGGGAATGGCTTTGCCATGTCACTGTATTGTTTCATGTCTCCACATAGACCATCCAGCCCCAGCTTATGAAAGCTGACGTGAGCCTCGGCAGAGCACTCAACAATTCTCCCAGAACATGAGAACACAGAAGGTTAGTGAGGTGCTGCTGAAAGACCTCTTCTTCCTCACTTTCCTCTCTTCCCGGACAGCTGTCAGGACAGTTTCTTATCACCTCCAGAGCTCTGATGAGGTCTGAGACTTTCTGCCTTGCCTGCCTTATGGCCCAGCTGCAGGCTATGAAACTGCTTGGCTGCAGCACAGAATTAATTCCTCCGCAATACAGGCCCAACTGCGTATGTTTCATTGCCGTAACATCTGACCCTTTTGTTTCTCTGTCATCCAATGGGACAAGGGATGCTGCAGGGGGTTATTACTTTAGTTCATCTTGCTTTTCCTGTCTACGCAAGTAACAACTGAACCCAACAAGGAATCAGCGTTTCTTTACCGTCAAATCTGCCAGCCTTATATGACAACTTTGTTGTTGCTTGCTAACTCATTAGTATCATTACTAATGATAATCATATTTATTAGAAGTAATAGATGACCCATATGTCCAAAATGTTCTATAAAATATTTTAAAATTTATATCTTCTTAGCCACAACCTTATTTTTTCTTTCTTATAATTACAAAAAACAGGATAACAAATCTCATAAGTCTCATAAATCTGTCAAAATATCTAAACTAAGCATAAAAGGTTTTGGATACCATGAGATTTAAAATCATATGAGACAATACTGTCAGAATTAAATATTCGCCATAGCTACATGATAACAAGGACTCGCCCATAAGGGCTTGGTAAATCTCTCTCGTTACCTTCATTATCTGTACCCGGTTCAAACGGAC
The DNA here is from genome assembly GCF_041296265.1 of Equus caballus. Classification (NCBI taxonomy): domain Eukaryota; kingdom Metazoa; phylum Chordata; class Mammalia; order Perissodactyla; family Equidae; genus Equus; species Equus caballus. The sequence goes on along the minus strand of NC_091692.1, from coordinate 73,580,367 downwards.
TCTCCAGTTTACTTTTATTTGCAGGTCTCACAAAGAAGAAAGTATATAACTGAAAATATGCTCAAACATAGTCTGTCTGATATTCCATCAACAGAAAAAACTAGTTGTTTGAAATATAAAATTATATGCTGGCACTATCACTAATATAGTACTTAAGAACCTGCAATTATATATGTCATGCAATAAGATAGTATTAGATCTGTTCTATCATGTCCTGAATTACGCAGATGATAATTACAGACACCAATGGTTCTTTGAAATTCAACCCTCACATGCTTTTATTTGTAAAATCTGAAAAGTAAAAAGAAATGATCCCAATACAAATGCTTCTTCAAAACGAAGTGGAGAACTTTTGTTGTGGTCTCTTGACATTCATTACGCTGATAACGAGGACCATCCTCCGCACCAATCAGATGCGAAGAGGGAGAGCATGCTATGCATTTCAGAAAGATGAGCTTGTTACAAGAGTGTTTGAAGTCTGAGGGAGCACAAATAGAAAGGTAAGGTAACTCAAATATTAGAACTCCAGGAAGTCATTATTGGCCTTAAAACTAAATGAAAGCAATGAAATGATGTTATCATAGCACATAATTGCCCTTGTTGCTTATACTATTGGAGACTTTTGCTACTGTTGAATCCATGCTTGAACTGCTGCTATTTGGGGCACCGATATCCCCCACCAGCCATTATCAGCGCCATTTGCTATCTTGGAAAGAATCACTGATGGCCTCTGGAGACTTAGCAACCTGTTTTTGCCAGAGTCTTTAAGAGGTAAAAAGAAGAAAAGTAGTGTTTGGATCCCATCTCCTGTCTGCTAATCCCTTATTGATGTCATCCATTAACCAAACTTAACTGGAAGCTAGTTGGCAACTGAACCTTAGAATTCATTTTCATGGTTCCAGCCCTTGCAATACAGAGCAGAACACAGAAGGGCAGGAGTAGACTTGAGAAATAAGAGGCATAGCTTATAGTTTTTCTTCAAGACTATGTGACCCTTGTTCACAGCCCAAATACTCTAGGTGGGATTCCATTGCTCTCCCAGGATGGAAAATAATGACGCCACTCCAAGCTATTCTGTGTATTTCACTGTCCTGCTTACTACGATTGGCTCAGAAGTGAGCATACAAACTGAGAAAGTTTAATTATAATGGATCTTAGAACTTCTTCAAGAGGTACTGAAAAACGTGCTTCACTTTTCTCTCCATTTGAACCTAAAAGTATGTGGGATAAGAACTGCTGAAATTTTTCCACATGCAGCCCAAGAATGATGCCAAAACAGAAAGTACAACAAAGAGATTGAGAAAAATCAATTCATAATGAATAGGTTTGACTTTTGAAAATGATGTTTGAATCTGGATTGTCCAGATATGTGAAAAATTATTTTAAAAATATTTATTGATTTTTTTCTCAATCTAGTTTTTTTTTTTTTTTTACTTGTAATCAAAAGTATTCTAGCTGACATGCCTGAAGTAAATGTTGTGAGAGACTCCAGACCTTGAGAATAATGAAGAAAATGATGGCTGGTGACAACTTTCAGTTTCAGGAAAAGAGAGGAGCACATTTATACAAATGTTAAGGATATTGTCTCTGGATCACCTAGTGGAATTGCCTTCTTGTAACAAATCTGTTACTTAACATGCTTTTTCTGGTGACCTTTATCGTGTCTCCACAGAATTCCTTTCCTCTACGACCAGGGACAACAATATAGTTTGTAGATCCTGGTGCCAAATGAAAATATGAAGCTCCGTGTTCAAAAAAGCAAGATAAAAGTGCCATTAATCTTACCAAGATATAAAACTTTTCCCCTCTCTTCCATGGTCTCTCTTAACTTCCATGGTGTTTTTTAATTTGGTATTTAATATAGTTCTAAGGAAAAAAGTGCAATTGTAGGGGCTGGCCTGGTGGCATAAGTTCGCACACCTCTCTTCGCAGGCCCAGGTTTGCTGGTTTGGATCCTAGGTGTGGACCTAACACCACTTATCAAGCCATGCTGTCACAGGCATCCCACATATAAAGTAAAGGAAGATGGGTGCAGATGTTAGTTCAGGGCCAGTGTTCCTCAGCAAAAAGAGGAGGATTGACAGCAGATGTTAGCTCAGGGCTAATCTTCCTCAAAAAAAAAAAGAAAAATCATAATTAATTAGCATGAATTTTATCTCTCACCTTTATACTGTATAATGTTAGTTTTAAATGCAAGTATAAGAGCATTTAAGCAATATGCAGAATCACCCAAATTATACAATTTGTATTTCTTTGTTTGTACATGCCTATGAATTCAGCCTTACCAATAGAGCAGAAATGCTGATGGAAACAAATTCAAGTATTTTTAATTTGCTTCTTGACATGCACACTTTATACAAACACTCTCTTCTGTTTGCTTGCTGATGAGTAAGGAATGACTGAAAGGAAAAGGAACTATGGGTTGACCTGTCTTTCCTTTTCCTTCTATGTCATCATTTTTAGCATAAGTGGTTGGCTAACAAGAGTAAAAAAAAATATGATATGGTTTCTTGGTCTTTTGTGTTTCTTAAAATGTCAACGCCTTCTTTCTGCCTTGTTGGAAGATTTGGTTCCAACAGAAACCATGGTCTCTCAGGGCTGTCAACCCTCCCACTTACTCTTTGCAGATGTAAAATACTTACCTTGCACTTTCTCTGAGTTTCACTGAAAGCCCAAGCATCATGGATCTATTGAATTCTATGTTTATGGGGTGTCACCACTACTATATGTGAATGGAGCGACAAAGGACAGTGGTAGACATGATTATTACATGAAACTACCCTGCTCATACAGACACTCCATTATCCCATTGGACTTCACTTACAAAGTCCAAAGATAAAATTATTAAGCATTTCCGCATGGTAGCAGCAGAGACTTAAAACAACAGTGGGACTTTTCCAAACATGGAGTCCAAAATGAAGGTTGCTTACCCACAAAGCAGGCTCTCTCTAGAAGGTAAGGGAGTTTCTCTCAAATTCCCATCTGACTCAGCACATTGCCTACCTCATGGATTTTTGTGTGATTGCCTCAGCTATTCCCACATTTTTTTGGTTACCCAATGTGTTCAGTCCATTTTCATTCAATCTGTCAGCCTCAACATGCAGCTCTTATCCTGAAGCTTGGAAATTTCACCTATTTCTTTCCTAGTGACTCCATAAAACTTCAAGTATTTTGTAGAGCTGCTTGTCCCAAACAGTGATTGCCCTCTTGTCCTAGAGAACAGCTGGGCTTCTTTCCATGAATTCTTCCCAAGATTTATCCACTCAATTCACAAATTATTAATTATTATTATTATTATTTTTAAAGTCAAGTCATTTGTTCATTTCTGGCGTTTGAAGTACTCCTTGATGATGTCTTTGGCCTGAGACTCTTTGCCATAGTCCTTAACCACCACACAACTGCAACTAATCACTTTCTGGGGTTTTCCCTCTCTGTCAATTTTACAGAGGCCTACCACTCCCTGTAGTTTCTCATCATTAACCTTAATTAAGGTTGATTTGGTGTTCAGCACAAAGGGCCTCCACCAACTTAACATACATACGATCATCACAGTTGGATGCAAGCACAGAGAGATGGGTTTGGCAGTTGTCTAAGGTTTGGGCAGCTTGGTGAATTCTACGTGCTAGGCCACCATGGATGAGGGCAGTCTTCAGAACCTCTTACAAAGCGGTATTAACATCCACTGGACCTCCAGCAGTGATGTCTTCCATGGCCATGGTGGTAGGTTACCGGTGGATCTGAATCTTGAATGTACCCGAGCCTCCAGCTCTGAGGGACTCAGAGGTGGCAGGGAAAGAGGACAATTCACAAATTATTATTGAGAACCAACTGTGTGCCAGGCACTATTCTAGTCAGTCCTTGAACCTCATCCCTACCCTTGTAGAAATTAAATTGTATTAAACAGAGGTAAACAATGAACAAGAAACATAATAATTAACCACATAATATGTTAGAATGAAAGAAGTTCCAATTATTTTGTTTTTGTTTTTTGTTTTTGCTGAGGAAGATTCACCACAAGTTGACACCTGTTGCCTATCTTCCTCTTTTTTCTGCTTGAGGAAGATTAGCCCAGAGCTAACATCCATGTCATCCTTCCTCTACTTTATACGTGGGTCACCATCTCAGCATGGCTGAGGAGTGGTGTGAGTCTGCCCAGGAATCTGAACCAGGCTGCTGAGGCAGAGCAAACTGAAATTAATCACTATGCCACAGCAGGCCCCAAGAAGTTCCTTTTAAAAAAAAAAATAAAGGAAAGAAGAAAAGAAAGGGAAATATAGAGAAAGGAAAAGGAATTTGGGATGACAGAGATGAGTATGTGATGAACATTTTGTAATTTTAATTAGAGAAATTCAGATACGGCTCATTGAGAATATTAGGGTTGAACCAAGACCTAAAAGAAATGAGAGTTAAAAATGCCGAAATATGGAGGAAGGGTGGTTCAAGAAGAGATGGTACAAATATCCTAAGGCAGAAGAATTTATGGTATTTTGGAGAACCAGTAATAAAGCTAATGTAACTAGAGGAGAGATGTGAGAGTCAGAGGGGAGTGGAGCAGGTCATATAGGGTTTTCAGCGAGTGTAAAGATTTCAGTTTCTATGCTACACAAAATAGGCAGAGAATGTTGAGTTCTGAGTGGCGTAATAACATGATAGAATTTATTTTTGGGAAGTTCACTGTGCCTTCTTTTTTTTTTTTTTAGGAAGATTAGCCCTGAGCTAACTACTGCCAATCCTACTCTTTCTGCTGAGGAAGACTGGCCCTGAGCTAACATCCATGCCCATCTTCCTCTACTTTATACATGGGACGCCTACCACAGCATGGCTTTTGCCAAGCAGTGCCATGTCCGCACCTGGGATCCAAACCAGCAAACCCTGGGCCAGCGAAAAGCGGAACGTGTGAACTTAACTGCTGTGCCACCGGGCCGGCCCTCACTGTGCCGTCTTTGTTGAAGATATTCTATGTTACATAAAGTTAAAAGCGGGGAGACAATTTAGGAGACAATTATCAAGCTCCAAGTAGGAGATAGCAATGGCTTAAACAAGAGGGGTGAAACCTGCAAAGAGTTAGCCATTGATGATTAAGTAGCTAGGAACTAAAGGTTCGTTTCCTTTTTGCAATTACTGATTATAGCTTTTAGCTGTTTAACCCACCCATCCATCATTAACCGTGCTGTTTAGGCAATACGCTGTCTGACTCCCACTAGGCTCTTATAGATAACATCTTCCTGGAGCCTGGGTCACCATGGTAATGAGTGTGTGAGCTATTTTGCAAGAATTAGAACTCCTTATCCACTTCAGGCCAGTTGAGACCACCAACTCATCAACTGGGCCTGTGCAGATGTCTGATGGGCAACCTTTAGACATCAACAAGCTAAAAACTCCACCCGCAGAGCATGCTAATGCCGCCATTTTGTGAACGTGGGTCCTATGAAGAGGCGTGGAGTCTGACTACACTTGTGAAGATCTTCAGTTACCCCACCTCTCCTCACCTCCAATCGTGTACCTCCACATTTCAGACCACCTTGCCCCCATCCCGCAAATATCCCTGTTCTCAGGGAAGTGAATTTGAGACTCATGCTCTCGCTTCCTCATGTGGCTGCCTTGTGATTAAACCCTCTCTCTGCTGCAATCTCATCATCTCAGTGTTTGGCTTTCTGGGGGGTGGGCAAAAACAAACCTGGTTTGGGAACAGTAGTAGCAAGGGGAATGTGAAAAGTGGTCAAATTCTGGATCTATTTCCCTACAGAAAGTTTACCTTGGAATGTCCTCCTTTTTGCAAGGGGCAGGGTAGAGTCAAGTGTCACCAAGCACTCTTATTCCTTCCATGTCTCTATTTGCTCTTCATCTAGAAATTTGAAAATTCATGTAAGAATCTGTTGCCCCCAAATAATCAGTGGGTTCTCTTGGGGGTATTTCTGGCATATAGTAATGACCATTCCCTTATGACCCAGTCCTTTATGATGGGGCACCGATAACATTTATTATCCACTTAGACGTGACAGCATTTCACACTGGTCTGCTTTACTCATGGGTTCATGATACTAAACTAGTACAAAGTTTTGAAAACTATGTTTGAAATTCTACGTGCGAGTCCTATAAAAATCATGTGAAGACAATCGTAACAATGCAGAAATCAATGTTAAGGATAATCAAAGTCATGGGGAATTCATTTTATGAAAATGTAGAATGATAGTAATCCTTTTCTAAATTTAAATGTGCCCTCTCTTCAGGTAAAACCATAAAAATAAAGTTTTTATTAGAAGAAACTCGAAAATGTTTCAAAAACATTTATGACTGAGCGATAAGAAATGGTAAACATTTAAATAGGAGGATTAGACTCAACTATATGCAGAGCTTTGTGAATTTCAAAGATATGACGATTATAGAGGTGTTGTTCCTAGAAGTCGTCAGTAAGAGAGCAGCTAACTGTTTTATCATTTAGAACCTCACCTTCTACCTACAAGGATTTTGTTGGGCCCATGAGGTTTTTCAGCTCTAGGTCAGTGATCCATGCTTAGTCAATAACTCATTCCAGAGCTCCTGAACTAACGCTTTTGGGTGTGTACTTTGCATGGCTTAAGTCAATGATTTTGAAAAATACATTTACATGGAGAAGATTCAGAGGAATCACAGTACTTGGTTCAAATTTCATTTAAATATTTTACTTGTTAAAAACTGTAACTAAAAACAAGTACACTTAATTTTACGATAGATACCAAGTTTTAGGACGAGAATGACTAAATATGTTTTTTCAATTATGGAGTTAGTTCAATGCACTTGTATGCTTATATTAGAATTTTAAACATTCTTCTGCCAACACTGGGCATATATTCAAGCCTTTCATTTTCATATGTGAGTAGCTGACTACAAGCTGGTAGTTTTGTATTGATTTTTTTTTTTTTAAATTCAGACATACAAATCTTTCCATGTAGAAGTGTACTGTAGTGTAATGTGATAACACATATTGTCATAATCTACATTTCTTCAAAATGCCTGCAAACTCTCCAGATCATTTCACTTATATTTTAGTCTTGAGTGATGATGCAAGATTTAGATATAACATTTAAGTTCATACTGACATAATAGTATGCTTTGGAAGATAAGCTTAAGCATAATAGAACATAATATTACAATACACAGTTTTATACAGTTTTACTGCTTATTATAAGTTTTGAATGATACATTTCAATAGATAGCCATAAAATAGGTGTATCTGTTTAAACAATATGGGCATTGTTAGCAGTTTTTTTTAGTGATATAAGTGTGAAAAAATATTGTGCTGCTGCTTTTTTCCCCAAGCTTTCAGATAAACTTAATGCTCGAGGATCATAAAATGGCAAAGTGAACTGTAAAAGAACAATAATGAAAAAATACTAACCACTTGCAACTTCTTATGAATGTGAATCAGAATTATTTTCAAATTGATGTAGCCAAAACATAATATAAAATGATATTGAAGTTGATAAAAGATTGCAAATTTCAGGAAGAAGCTCCTGTATCAAATGTTTGCTCCCATACAAATAGATTCTTTCTTATTGATTTATTGTATTTGTTTCCCATTGCTGTGTAACAAATTACCGTAAACTTTGTAGTTTAATACAACACCTGTTTTTTCACTGTAGGTCAGAAGCCCAGTGCAGAATGACTGGTCTCTCTGCTGAGGGTATCACAATGCTAAAATCAGTGTACTGGCCAGGCTGAGTTCTCACATAGAGTCTCTAGGGAAAAGCCACTTCCAAAGTCATTCTTGTTATTTGCAGAACTCAGTTCCCTGCAGTTGTTGGACTTAATGTTCCTGTTTCATTGTTGGCTGGCAGCATTCTTTGCCTCCTCTATCTTCAAAGCTAGCAATAGATAATCTCCCTCGGGTCAAATCTCTTTCATGCTTTGAATCTCCAAATGGTGCAATTGGTACAATCTCCCCCAGGAGTAGCCCAGCCCCTTTTAAAGGTAATTGGTAATCTTTTAAGGGATTACCAATTAGGTAAAACCTAGTGAGATTAAACTCCCTAATTTAAAGGCAACTAACTTGGGACATCAATTACATCTAGAAAAATCACTTCACACAGCTCCCAGATTAGTGTTTGATTGAATAACTAGGAAAAGGTGTATGCATACTACCAGGGCATGGGGAATCTTATGGCCCATTGTAGAATTCTGCCTATCACAATTTATTTCTTTGTTTATTTATTTATTTAAAGTTAATTTTTATTGAGTTTATGATAGTTTACAATCTTGTGAAATTTCAGTTGTACATTATTGTTTGTCAGTCATGTTGTAGTGCACCCCTTCACCCTTTGTGCCCACCCCCCATCCCCCCTTTCCCCTAGTAGCCACTAATCTGTTCTCTTTGTCCCCATGTTTAAATTCCTCATATGAGTGGAGTCATACAGAGATTGTCCTTCTCTATCTGGCTTATTTCACTTAACATAATTCCCTCAAGATCCATCCATGTTGTTGTGAATGGGACGATTTTATTCTTTTTTATGACTGAGTAGTATTCCGTTGTATATATATACAATATCTTCTTTATCCAGTCATCGGTTGATGGGCACTTAGGTTGTTTCCACATCTTGCCTGTTGTAGATAATGCTGCAATGAACATAGGGGTGCATGGGACTTTTGGAATTGCTGATTTCAAGTTCTTTGGGTAGATACCCAGCAGTGGGATGGCCGGGTCATATAGTATTTCTATTTTTAATTTTTTGAAAAATCTCCATACTGTTTTCCATTGTGGCTGCACCAGTTTGCATTCCCACCAGCAGTGTATGAGGGTTCCTTTTTCTCCACAACCTCTCCAACACTTGTTGCTATTTGTTTTGGTTACTTTTGCCGTTCTAATGGGTATAAGGTGATATCTTAGTGTAGTTTTGATTTGCATTTCCCTGATGATCAGTGACAATGAACATCTTCTCATGTGCCTATTGGCCATCTTATATCTTCTTTGGAGAAATGTCTGTACATGTCTCCTGCCCATGTTTTGATTGGGTTGTTTGAATTTTTTGTTGTTGAGTTGTGTGAGTTCTTTATATATTATGGAGATTAACCTTTTGTTGGATATATGACTTGCAAATATTTTTTCCCAATTAGTGGGGTTTTTTTGTCATTTCAATCCTGTTTTCCCTTGCCTTGAAGAAGCTCTTTAGTCTGATGAAGTCCCATTTGTTTATTCTTTCTATTGTTTCTCTTGTCTGCGAAGACATGGTGTCCAAAAAGATCCTTTTAATACTGATGTCAAAGAGTATACTGCCTACATTTTCTTCTAGAAGTCTTATAGTTTAAGGTCTTATCTTTAGGTCTTTAATCCATTTAGAGTTTATTTTTGTGAATGGTGAAAAAGAATGGTCAATTTTCATTCTTTTACGTGTGGCTTTCCAGTTTTACCAGCACCATTTGTTGAAAAGACTTTCTTTTCTCCATTGTATGCCCTCAGCTCCTTTGTCGAAGATTAGCTGTCCATAGATGTGTGGTTTTATTTCTGGGCTTTCAATTCTGTTCCATTGATCTGTGCACCTGTTTTTGTACCAGTACCACGTTGTTTTGATTACTGTAGCTTTGTAGTATGTTTTGAAGTCAGGGATTGTGGATGCCTCCAGCTTTGTTCTTTTTTCTCAGGATTGCTTTAGCAATTCAAGGTCTTTTGTTGCCCCATATGAATTTTAGGATTCTTTGTTGTAATTCTGTAAAGAATGTCATTGGGATTCTGATTGGGATGGCATTGAATCTGTAGATTGCTTTAGGTACTATGGACATTTTAACTATGTTTATTCTTCCAATCCAGGTGCATGGAATGTCTTTCCATCTCTGTATGTCGTCATCAATTTTCCCTCAGGAAAGTCTTGCAGTTTTCGTTGTATAGGTCTTTCACTTCCTTAGTTAAATTCACCCCAAGGTATTTTATTCTTTTTGTTGCAATTGTGAATGGTATTATGTTCTTGAGTTCTTTTTCTGTTAGTTCATTATTAGAGTATAGAAATGCCACTGATTTATCTAAGTTGATTTGATACCCTGCAACTTTGCTGTAGTTGTTGATTATTTCTAAAAGTTTTCCAGTGGATTCTTTGGGGTTTTCTATATATAAGATCATGTTGTCTGCAAACAGCAAGAGTTTCACTTCTTTCCTCCCTATCTGGATTCCTTTTATTCCTTTCTCTTGTCTAATTGCTCTGGCCAAAACCTCCAGTACTATGTTGAATAAGAGTTGTGATAGAGGTCATCCTTGTGTCATTCCTGTTTTCAGGGGCATGGCACTCAGTTTTTGCCCATTGAGTATGATATTGGCTGTGGGTTTGTCATATATGGCCTTTACTATGTTGGGGTAATTTCCTTCTATCCCCATTTTGTTCAGAGTTTTTATCATAAATGGCTGTTGGATCTTATCAAATACTTTAGAGAAAGCATCTATTGAGATGATCATGTGGTTTTTATTCCTGAATTTGTTGATGTGGTGTATCACGTTGATTGATTTGCAGATGTTGAACCATCCCTGTGTCCCTGGTATGAATCCCACTTGATCATGATGTATGATCCTTTTGATATATTGCTGACTTGGAGTTGCCAAAATCTTGTTGAGAATTTTTATATCTATGCTCATCAGCAATATTGGCCTGTAGTTCTCCTTTTTCGTGCTGTCTTTGTCAGGTTTTGGTAACAGCATGATATTGGCCTCATAAAATGTGTTCGGAAGTGTTCCATCCTCCCTAAATTTTTGGAATAGCTTGAAAAGTATAGGTACTAAATCCTCTTTGAAAGTTTGGAAGAATTCTCCAGGAAAGTTGTCTGGTCCTGGGGTTTTATTCTTTGGGATGCTTTTGATTGCTGTTTCAGTCTCCTTCCTTGTGATTGGTCTGTTCAGACTGTCTGCTTCTTCTTGTCTTAGCTTTGGGAGATTGTAAGAGTCTAAGAATTTATCCACTTCCTCTAGGTTATCCATTTTGTTGGCATATAGTTTTTCATTATATTCTCTTAGAATCCATTGTATTTCTGCAGAGTCTGTTGTTATTTCTCCTCTTTCATTTCTGATTTTGTCTTTTGAGCTTTCTTTCTTTTTTTCTTTGTAAGACTGGCTAGAGGTTTGTCAATTTTATTTATCTTCTCAAAGAACCAGCTCTTTGTTTCATTGATCCTTTCTACTGCCTTTTTTTTTCAATAGAATTTAGCTCTTTGTTTCATTGATCCTTTCTACTGCCTTTTTTGTTTCAATAGAATTTATTTCTGCTCTGATTTTTATTACTTCTCTCCTTCTGCTGACTTTGGGCTTTGTTTGTTCTTCTTTCTCTAATTCAGTCAGGTGTAATTTGAGGTTGCTTATTTGGGATTTTTCTTGTTTGTTGAAGTGTGCTGTATTGTGATGAATTTCCCTCTTAATACAGCTTTTGCTGTATCCCATATGAGTTGGTATGGCATGTTATCATTTTCATTTGTCTCTAGATATTTTTTGATTTCTTCTTTACTTTCCTCAATGACCCATTTCTTGTTCAATAGCATATTGTTTAGTCTCCACATCTTTGTCCCTTTCTCAGCTTTTTTCTTGTAATTAATTTCTAGCTTTATAGCATTATGATCAGAGAAGTTGCTTGTTATTATTTCAATTTTTTTTTTTTAATTTATAGAGTCTTGACTTGTTTCCCAACATATGGTCTATCCTTGAGAATGTTCCATGTGCACTCGAGAAGAAAGTGTATTCTGCTGTTTTTGGATGGAGTGTTCTATATATGTCTATTAAGTCCAACTGTTTTAGCTTTTCATTTAATTCCACCATTTCCTTGTTGATTTTCTGTCTGGATGATCTGTCCAATGATGTGAGTGGGGTGTTGAGCTCCCCTACTATTATTGTGTTATTTTTGATATCTTCTTTTAGGTTTGCTAATAGTTGCTTTATGAACTTTGGTGCTCCTGTGTTGGGTGCATAGATATTTATAAGTGTTATTTCTTCTTGATGTAGTGTCCCTTTGATCATTATATACTGCCCCTCTATGTCTCTCTTTACCTGCCTTACCTTGTAATCTACTTTGTCTGATATAAATATTGTGACACCTGCTTTCTTTTGTTTGCCATTAGCTTGGATTATGGTCTTCCACCTCTTCACTCTGAACCTGCATTTGTCATTGGAGCTGAGGTGTGTTTCCTGGAGGTAACACGTTGTTGGATCTTGTTCTTTAATCGATCTTGCCACTCTGTGTCTTTTTATTGGAGAGTTCAATCCGTTTACATTGAGGGTGATTATTGAAGCATGTGGGCTTAATGCTGTCATTCTGTCACTTGTTTTCCGGTTTTCCTGCATTTTCTTTGTTTCTCATGCTGTGTGTTTTGGCCTACCCATTGACTTCTGCTGTTTCTTATTTCCTAATTTATTTTTTGTATCTCTGTACCATTTTTAAGTTTAGTGGCTACCCTGAAGTTTGTATTGAGAATCTTGTGTATAACGTAGTCCATTTTCTGGTGGCCTCTTATTTCCTTAGCCTAAACTGATTCAGTCTCTTTCCTCCTCCCCTCCTAAGTTATTATTGTCATCTCTCATTCCAACTTGTGTTGTGAGTTTGTGGTTAAAGTGATAAGATTGTCTTTGTTTTTGGTGTTTTCCTTCCCTTTATCCGAATGCTATAGTTGTATATTTGTTATCCTATTCTGATTCTGTTTGTCTCCTCACTCTGTGTTTTGTGACCCCTTTCTCCATTTTTTCTTTTTTCAGATATGAGGGTCTTCTTGAGGATTTCTTGTGGGGGCGGGGTCTCGTGGCTGCAGAGTCCTTTAGCTTTTGTTTGTCTGGGAAAGATTTAACTTTTCCCTCATATCTGAAGGATATTTTTGATGGATAGAGTATTCTTGGCTGAAGATTATTATCTTTCAAAGTTTTGAATATGTCATTCCAATCTCTCATAGCTTATAAGGTTTCTGCAGACAAATCCACTGAAAGACTGATAGGGGTTCCTTTGTAGGTTATTTTCTTCTGCCTTGCTGCCCTGAGTATTCTTTCTTTGTCATTCACTTTTGCCAATTTTACTACTATATGACTTGTAGTAGGTCTTTCTACATTGACATATCTAAGAGACCTGAAAGCTTCCTCAACACACATTTCTCTCTCATTCCCTAGATTTGCGAAGGTCTCTGCTATTATTTCTTTGAGCATGCTTTCTGCTCCATTCTCCTTTTCTTCGCCCTCGAGGACACCAATTATTGTTATATTGCATTTCCTCATTGAGTCAGCTATTTCTCAGAGATTTTCTTCACTTCTTTTTCACCTTAGTTCTCTCTTCCTCTGTCTGGAGCCATTCAACCTGTCTATCTTCGATTATGCTGGTTTGCTCCTCTCTGGCATCCACATGGGCCTTCAGGGAATCCATATTATGTTTTATTTCTTCCATTGTATTTTTCATCTCTAGTATTTCTGATTGATTCTTCTTTATAGTTTCAATCTCTTTTGTGAAGTAACTCCAGAACTCATTGACTTGTTTCTCTGTATTTTCCTTTACCTCATTGAGTTTTCTGACAATAGCTATTCTGAATTCCTTGTCATTTAGTTTACTTATTTCCGAGTCCTAAGGACATACTTCTGTGTTTTTATTGTTTTCCTTCTGGTCTGGAGTTTTTATGAATTGTTTGATGCTAGAACAGTTTTTCCTCATAGTGATATTATTTGGTTGCAGTTACAGCCTGTTGCCACTAGATGGGGGTTGAGAACTGCACATTCTGAGCCCTCAGCCTTCAGAAAGATGGCCCGGATGCCACTGGTGAGGGCGGGGGTGTGCTTTCTCTTGTGTGCAGACACGGATTTCCCAATCAGCTCTCGCTATCTGCTCTCCTGGGGTCTTGAGTTGATGAGGTCACTCCACATGAAAGCTTTTGCCCCAGTAAAGGGCTTCAGTCTGGGCTTCAAGGGGCTAGGGAGTCCTGGGTGATCCTGCAGATGCGTGGTCGCTCCCCCACTCTTTCCATCGTGGAGCCTCCCACAACAGGGATCCCAGTCTTTAGGGGAGGGAGTAAAGTTCTCTCTTACCCCATTCCAGCTCCTCTGACTGGGGCTCCAGCCTCTCCGCCCTCTGTCATTTGGCTGCTGTGGGTCCCCAAGGATTCCTGTGCTATTAGGATATTTTTTGTTGGAATATTGTTGCTCCTTTTTGTTGTATGTTTGAAGGGAGAGAGTCCCGGGCAAGCTCACTCCACCATGATGCTGACGTCACTCTGCCACAATTTATTTTTTTTAATTAACAGAAATTATATTGTGAATATTTACACATAAAAGGATTTATTTTTCTTTTTCCATACTGTTTAGTTTTAAAAAGTATCTCATTGGTTTAAAAATATTTGAAAGTTAATAGTTTAAGAGAATACTTTTGCATAGAAAAAATAAATAATTCAAAATATTGATCATTTTCAGATAGGTAACGCATCATAATTTCTAGTGATTAGTACAAAAGTGATGCATTGATTACCTTGAGCTTACTATTTCAATCCCTGATAGTATTTTCCTGCTCTTTCCAGGCTGTCATTCCTCCTAAGGCTCTAGCTCATTGAGCACAAGAATCCACTACTTTGAATCAAGATTTCTATTTCTATTTATCTGAGTAATCATTGTTAAAGATTTTCAAGGCAGCCATATTATCAAAGGAACTGTTAATTCATTTTATTAAAGAGCTTGAATAGAATTTATTTAGAAATAATTTTAGATTTATAGAAGAATTGTAATTATAGCTATTTCCCATATACCCTTCATAAACCAAGCTTAAGGTTGACATTTGATATAACCATGGCTGATAAATCAAAACTAGTAAATTAATATTAATACAATTCCATTAACTAAATTAGATATTTTATTTGGATTTCCCCAATTTTTCCACTAATTGGCCTCTTCTGTTTCAGAATCCTATCCAAATAGCACAAATTTATTATTTGCATTTGTTAGTCATGTCTCCTAATCCCCTTCAACCTGTGAAAAGCACTGCTCAGACCTTTTATAGAATGTTACTCAATTTTGTGTTTTCTGATGTTTTCTTATGATTGGACTAGAGATACAGGTTTGGTAGGGAGAGTACTATAGAGTATATGCCTTTCTAATTGTATGATATTAGAGTATTACATGATATCAGTAAGAGTTATCACTGGTGAGTGTAACTTGATCTCTGGTTAACATACTGTCTGAAAATTTCCCCACTCTAAGTTACAATATTTCCCTTCCCATAATCTACACTTTAGAGGTAAATCACTAAATACAGTCCATACTCAAAGGGAGGGAATTAAACTGTACCTCCTAGAGGGAGGGGTATCAAAGAATTTGTGGACACACATAAAAATTACTACAGTGATTAATATATATTTTGTGAAACATACACTGAGGATATGCAAATATCATGCTTCTTCTTGCAGTCTCTCCATTAATTTTAGCATTCTTCAACACACTGTGCCTGCAGCAGTTATTGCTATGCTGGTTTTATTTGTTTTTTTGTGTTTTTTTTGAGGAAGATTAGCCCTGAGCTAACATCTGCCACCAATCCTCCTTTTTGTGCTGAGGAAGATTGGCCCTGATCTAACATCTGTGCCAATCTTCCTCTGGTTTATATGTGGGATGCCTGCCACACCATGGCTTGATAAGTGGTACTAGGTCTGTGCCCCAGATCCAAACTAGTGAACCCCAGGCTGCCAAAGTGGAACATTGTAACTTAACTGCTGCACTACCAGGCTGGCCTCACTCTGCAATTTCAAGTAATTTTCGATTTCCCTCCTATCTTCTCACTTTATTAGCTAAAATTCTTCTATAAGGAAGATTCCTTTCTTCTCTCCTATTTAATTACTCATTCACATTTATTTAATTATTCTTCCTCCCATTTCTTTTATTACTCATTCATTTATTCTAATTTTGTTATAATCCAACACTATCATAATTTATCTTGCTGCTCAAATCACTCCAACATTGGTTGCTCTTCTGTTTTTGCCTCTGTCCCTCATGCCTCATCCATTTTTCTTTAAGTGTTTCCTCACTTTCTGGTCCTAAAGGGCATTCCAGGCTCATCTTGTATGGTCCCTGCCCCAATCCTACAATCAGCTAGTTCTTCCAGAAGCCCTGAGCCCTGTGGTGCCTTGAAGGTAACCATAGCAACCACAATGCTTAAACCCAGCTGGACATCTAACTAGATGAACACAAACCCTCCCACTAAAGAGATGAGTGAGTTTGCTTAGAGGGCTTTTCTAATTTCTGCTACCTGCTTGGCTTCCCTTTCTACTTTCCCACCAATAAAACCCCTCTCTTGCAATTCTCACTGCTGCATGCTACTCTTGTTTTTACCTGACACTGTAAACCTGGTGATGGGATCTGGGACTGGGAGGGGAGGGTATTCTCTCCTGCTCTATTTAAACCTATTTTGTGCAGGAACTATGAGCCTAGTTCTCAATCCTGAGACCTTCACAATGCCCCTGGCCCTCTTCCAGTCATAGTGGTTGGTCTAGAACATATTTCTGCCTCTTTCTGGTGGTTTGTCCTTTTACCTCAGTGCTTTGATGGATTTAAGAAAGTACTTAATTGGCCCTTTGTCCTGCTTTTTTCTTGTAATGAGGATAAGAGAGAGATTCTTTCCAGTTCAACTTCTCTGTTCCAAAAATTTATTTCGAATAAATAATCTGAAAAGATGAGCTACAGGGTAACAATATAAAAATCATGAATAAAAAATAAATATTTGTAATATTTAATAATCTCCCATGTTTTTGTTATAATTGATTATTAGATTAATAACATGCATTCTAAATGCCAACACCTAGAATTTCTCATGGTTAATTCTCCAGCATCCTAAAACTATAAGATTTAGAAGACTTGGATAAAGTATTGTTTTCCATTTGAAATAACGTATCATTGCAACTCTTGTAGCACTGGTTCATGAACACCTTGATTCTCATGTAAATTCTAATACAATTATCCAATCATTAATTTACTCAGAAAAATCTCAATGATTTACAAATTAGCAGCACCTTATCTTTGCTCACATCTCAAGGACACATAAAATAAACACATTTGAAACTTTACTCGCCTAGCATATTTAATTAGTACCCAATTCATTTATTTCATCAAGTCCTAGGAGGTAGATGATACATTCAACTAAAATCATGCAGCTCAAAAGTGCGATTATAGCCTTAACCATTCAGAATTCAGGAGAATATGACACATGTATACTTGTAACTGTAATAACAACAGATGAGGGGTACTGATAATTATCTAGTGATTACTATTTTGTGACTGAGCATTTTTATTAATGAGGGAAGGGGCAGGATATGAGCTTACTTAACTTGCACAACTATATGTTGATTGAGTATTTGCACACAAGCACTGATACCAGCTCAACACAGGTTGACATAAGGGAAGCCATATTGTAGAAAAGAAACCATATTGTAACTTTAAGTGACCTCTGATTAACTAGCCCAGAGGGCTCTGTAGATTTTATGGCCCCTCCCAGCTGTGATAAGATGATAACTTTGTTCTTTTGAGTTCTCTAGGAGTGTGATGACCCCTGAGCAGAGAGTCTACGCTGATAGCCATCATCAATGAAAACTGAAAGATCAGGGTATAAGGCATTGTTCTGGTCTCTGATACATGTCCAGTAAAACAAAAGCACCATCAGAGACTAAGACCAGCCGTCTCCCCCACCCAGACACCAAACCAGCCCAGTATGCAACCGGCCTGTGGCCTTTGTTCTGTAAATTGGTTCTTTTGGACGTGAGTCGGCCATCTTCCCTCTTCTAGCAAGCTGTAATAAAGAAACCTTTTCTCTCCTACCACGTTGCCTCCTGACTATTGGCATGTCTTGCAGAGAGCAGAGGACTCCCCCTTTGGCGATAACAGCACTACCCTGAAACCTAGTGCAACTGCTTTCAACTCTGGTAAACTTCTTCCTTTTATCCTGCTCCAACCAGCAAACACGCCACCCTAAGCTCTTAGAACTTTTGTGCATGTACCAACCTCTGGCAGCCTGACAGAATGTAAACCAGGTCATCTGAGCAAGTTTGAGAAGGACTACTGCTTTTGAACTGGAGTTTGAGAGAACTTGTCAGGATTTTTTTTCTAATGTTTTAGATACAGTATGTCCTTTTGCAAAAATAGAAAGCCACTGAACTGTAACCACTCAAAAAAGTATTAGCTTTGAATTATGATACTGTTCATCCATGAGCACCAAAATCTTTGACATTTGAAAGAGGAAGGAGTTTAGTTATTCTGAAGCCAAAGTTAAAGAAAAATAGTAGTCTGAAAATTAGTGTAAAAATCATATAAACAAATAAATATGATACATTTGACACAGCGTTTTCTTTAAACTTTTCCTCATTTTTCTTCTTGAGAGGAAAGCAGAATGGAAAAAGGACTTTTCCTTTATTTATCTCATGCCAATTAGTGTATTCAGTAGTTTTTTTCCAGAATGGAAAACAGTTGTTATCATGGAATCAATGAGGCAATAATTTTGCTTTCAAAGAGACGTGAAGTCTTAAAAGAGTGAAACTTCCATATATTTGTCTTATTTCATGATTTGTGATAATACAAAATGTTTTATTTACAAGTTTCATTTTACAACATTTCATGTACAATGAAAGGCACATTGAAAAATAACTCTGTGTACTCCAAGCTTTGGTAGATTAAGCCACTCTGAATTAAATGACAAAAAAAATTTAAGACGAGATTTTGTCATATTAAACTTAAAGAAAGATAATTATTTTTACATATCTATATATACAGATTTCAGGAGTAGTATATTTAATATAACAAATAAAACTTTAATTTTGTGATATTTCTTTTGGACAGTTTCATATTGATGTGATAGAAGAGTAACTTCCATGGAAGTATCACAATTCTAAAGAGAAAAGAAATCATGCTATTTAATGCTGATCACAAATATACAGCTCCTCAAATACTCAGGCTTTCTTCCAGCATCATTTTGTAGGGCCTTAATTCCAACTATAAGAGGATTTAGATATTATGACCCATTGTTCAATTTTATATAGATGTCATTTGAAATAGCAATAAATCACAAACTAAAGTTAATTGTGATTTTTGTTTTGGTTCTTAAACAACTTAATTATAGGCCTCTTTATTTTTTGTAGCTTAAGATTTAGTTATTTCCTATGTCTAAAGTATAGCAAAGCATATTTAAAAGAAGTCTATTTAAGTATTTGTATTAGATGTTGTTTTTGGTCTTAAAATATGTGCAGTTTTGGAAAATGGAAGTTCATAGAGCAACATAACTCAATGAATCATGTGATGAGTTCTAAAGTTTTATATATATATATAAAATTAATAAAAAGCAGAGTATGTTAACTACCCTCAAACTTTTAAAATAATACACTTTGGGAATATAGAGAAGTAATAAATCCATTTTGGAGAGTCAGAGAAAGTTTCAAGAAAAATAAAACAGTGAAATTTGAAAGGAAATTAGAGAAGGAGAGAAGAGAGAAGGTGTTCTGGGTGAGGAGGCCAGCTTGAATGGAGAGAAAGAATGGGGGAATGTTGGGCTTTTGGAGGGAGAATTGGAAAAAATATATATATATCACAATTTTCCTTTCCCTAGGATTTTGGTTTTAGCAGTGTTTCATTTGTTGGACTCTCATTTTCCACTTATTTGCTAACCATGTTCAAATGACTTAACGCCTCTTTGCTATGGATCAGGTCAAAGTCTCTTCATCTGGCATCCTGAAGATAACCAATTGGAATCTTGCTCACCTGATAATTGCTTTCTGCAGAAGAACTGCCCTATTCTTGTACCATCTCATGGATCCTAACAATAATATTCTAGAGCTAAAAGTCTCACTAAATAAGAGCTAAAATTTATTTTTTATAAAAAGGGACCATATAGATCCCTCAGAGAGGTATTTCGGCCCTTGAGCATGATCATATAAGGTATAATTCTCTTGTTTTTCATACCAAAAAAATTGAAATGTAAAGACTAATACACAAAAAGAAGAACAGATACAATAAAACTAGAGCCCAATTCACATGGGGCGTTTTCTTGACTACCAAGAGACACTCACATAAGTAAGATTTCCAAGGTAACCAAAAGTATTTAACTCTTTGAGGATTCAGGGCTCCCCATTACAACTGCCAGAGAATTATCCCGCTAAATACCAGTAATTAATTCTGATGTGTTAAGTTTTATGCTGCCTGCAACCCATATGTTTAGCATTTTATAATTAATTTCAGTGAAACAAGTTCATCTGCCAACATACTTGAGTCTCTTCATTTTAAAAAAACATTCCATATTGTAGTGTCTGCTATGGAAAAATGTAATCATAATCCATAGCTCTATAATGCACACTTTTATGACTTGAATTAATATTAACACTTTAATAGTATAAACTTAACATCTTTATAAGCAAAGTATTCTCCAAGAGAATACTTTATGAGGACACACTTTCAGTAGCTTTTTTTCTTTTCACTTCTTTTTAAAATAAAATTTATAAGATATCTTTCATAAGGTAGAAAAGTATAACAAAAACTGCCCTGAATCCTACTTCCTAGATGACCTGGGTGAGCTTATTTTGTTTTTAAATAAAGCAATGCATGCATATTTTTAGAAAATTAAAAAAGTAGAGAAAATATTTTTAAAAATCTCTCCTTAGGATTTCAGTTACAATTTAAATGTCAAGCTTTTTGACTCTCAGATACACCTCTAAAATTAATTTCTGCTCTCAGAATTTAGGTATTATCCCATAGAAATAATTGGTATGGCTTACAAGAATTAAAAGGAAGAAAAGAAAACTTGGTGCAATTATAGACTACTTCAGATAATCTACGAAAACATTCTCCTAACTGAAAGGAGGGTCGTGTTTTTTTTAACTGGTCAAGGGCAAAGGGCTCTTCAATGGCAGTAGGTGCAAAGGAATTGCCCTCTTGTCATGGACAGACTCAACCTAGTAAGTCACGTAAAAGAAACTGTAATAGCAAAAAAATGCCAACACAATTGTCCAACTATAGACCTTGATAAGTAAGTGTAATTCTGCCTTACTAATCATCCTCATATAGTCATTGTTTGATCAGGAGTGCCTGATGAGAACATCCTAGCTTCCACTTTCCTGAAAATTGCTACCAAGATTAACTTTGTGCGAACGCTCTGGTTTATTAATCAAATGAAGAATTGTGTTCTTCAAAAAGCATTTGGGGGCTGGACTGGTGGTGTAGTGGTCAAGTTCTATGCTCCCCTTCAGTGGCCTGGGATTCTCTGGTTCAGATCCCAAGTGTGGATCTATGTAACACTTATCAAGCCATGCTATGGCAGGCCTCACACATATAAAGTAGAAGAAGATTGGCACAGATGTTACCTTAGGCCAATCTTCCTCAGCAAAAAGAGGAGGATTGGTGGCGGATGTTAGCTCAGGGCTAATCTTCTTCAAAGAAAAAAATGCTTTTGACTGATATGGTAATAAATGCCCCTTCCTGCAGATTATCGTACCCCAAGTCTCTGACCTGCTACATATACAGAAGTCAAGGAAGACGTCGTGGAACTTTTGCTTACCCAGAAACCACTGCCCTTATGGTCACTGGGCTTGGGGTTTGCCATGACACAGGGTCTCAGACAGAGATTCAACTCACTATGCACTCTAAGAAAAATAGTGCATCTTAGAAGATTTGGCATGTCAAAGTCCAAGAAAATTTTGCTCAGGTAAATCTGGTGTTATTTCCTGGGAAATTATTTATACATCGTATACTATGTGAACTTTAATACCTCTGCTTTTGATTATGTCTGCAATATGCAATACGTTGTCAAACACAACTTATGTTCTCTAGTTGAGTTGATCATGCCATTAATATACAATGTTGTGTTGACGCTGTTTTCTTCTAAGGCATCTTTTTCCTTTTTGTCAAATCACTAGGCTGAAAAAATTCCCTTGTTTTTTATTGTTTTCTTCTTACCATTTTATTGGTGCAGTGCTTATTTTCGGTTGGTTTGAGAGGGGCTACCCTTATTATTAAGACAGTTGTTTGTGGCTAATGCTTATTAGGCTATTGAGAAGTTTTCATGGCAAGTTTCCTGTGAATCTTCATATCATCAGGTAATGTGATTCAGAGAAAGTGTGATATTAACTATATTTAGAAGGGCCTATTTGTGGGCTCTCTATTCTGTTCCACTGATCTACTTGTCTATCCTTTCACCAACACCACACTGTCTTGATTGCTGTGGCTTTATAGTAAACTTTGAAGTTGATAGTGTCAATCCTCCAACTTTGTTCTTCTCCTTCACTATTGTATTAGCTATTCTGGATATTTTACCTCTCCAAATAAACTTCAGAGTCAATTTGTTGGTACTCACAAAATTACTTTCTGGGATTTCATTGAATCTGTAGATCAATTTAGGAAGAAAAGATGTCTTGACAATACTATCTTCCTATCCATGAACATGAGATATCTCTCTATTTATTTAGTTCTTTCATTTCATTCATCAAAGTTTTGTAATTTTCCTCACATAAATTTTGATTTTAGATCTTTCTTCTTTTCTAACATATACATTCAATGCTATAAATTTTGAAGTAAAGCTTTTGCCTCATCCCACAAATTTTGGCAAGTTGTATTTTTATTTTCCCTTAGTTTACAATATTTTTTAATGTCTCGAGATTTCTTCTTTGACTCACGTGTTAGTTAGAGGTGTGTTGTTTACTCCAATTATTTTGACATTTTCCAGCTATCTTTCTGTTGTTGATTTATAGTTTATTTTCATAGTGATCTAAGAGCAGACGTTGTGTGATTTCAATTATTTTAAATTTGGTAAGGTGTGTTTTATGGCCCAGAGTGTGGTTTTCCACACTGAATGTTCCATGTCAGCTTGAGAAAAATGCGTATTTTGCTTTTGTTGGATGAAGTGGTCCATAGATGTCAATCACATTGAGTTAATTGGTTTGTTGGTTTCTAATAGAACTTCAGTAGTATATTCATCTATTTCTCATTGTAGTTCTATCAGTTTTCGCCTTACATAGTTTGATATTCTGTTCTTAGGCACAAACACCTAACTAATATTATATCTTATTTGAGAATTCACTCCTTTATTTTTATGTAATGTTCCTGTTTATCTCTGACAATTTTCTTTGCTTTAAAATCTGCTTGACCTGAGATTAATACAGCTACTCCTGTTTTCTTTTAATTACTATTAGCATTGTATATTTTTCTCCATCCATTTACTTTTAATCTATACATTTATGTGTCTTTATACTTAAAGTAGGGTTCTCATAGACAACAAAGTTGGGTCTTGCTTTATAATCCACTCTAATAATCTGTCTTTTAATTGTTACGTTTAGACCAATGACAGTCAAAGTAACTACTAATATAGTTGGATTAATGTCTACCATACTGATACTGTACTTAATTTATTGCCTTTTCTCTTTGTTGCTATTTTTGTTTTCCACTGTTTTATGCCTTTTGTGGCTTTTTTAGGTACTGTCCTTTTCTTTTAAATTATTTTATTGAGGTCATAATACTTTATAACATTGTGAAATTTCAGTTGTACATTATTATTATTTGTCAGTCACCATATATATGTGCCCCTTTGCCCTTATGCCCACCCCTCAACACTCTTCCCGTCTTGTAACCTTTAATCTGTTCTCTTTGTCCATGTGTCTGTTTATCTTCCACATGTGAGTGAAATCATGTGGTGTTTGTCTTTATCAGTCTGACTTATTTCACTTAACATCATAACCTCAAGGTCCATCCACATTGTTGCAAAGGGGACGATTTTGTCTTTTTTTATGACTGAGCAGTATTTTATTGTATACATATACCACATCTTCTTTATTCATTCATCAATTGTTGGACACTTGGGTTGCTTCCATGTCTTGACTATTGTGAATAATGCTGTAATGAACATAGGGGTGCATAAGTCTCTTTGAATTGTTGATTTTAAGTTCTTTAGATAAATATCCAGCAGTGGAATAGGTGACATATGGTATTTCTATTTTTAATTTTTTGAGAAATCTCCATATTGTTTTCCATAGTAGCTGTACCAGTTTGCATTCCCACCAGTAGTGTATGAGGATTCCTTTTTCTCCTCTTCCTTTCCAGCATTTATTTTTTTTTCTTGGTAAGTATAGCCATTCTAACAGGTGTAAGGTGATATCTCATTGTAGTTTTCATTTGCATTTCCCTCATTGATTCCATGATAACAACTGTTTTCCATTCTGGAAAATTCTTGCTGTTTGCAGACAACACAAACTTATATATAGAAAACCCTAAAGAATCCATCAGAAAATTATTAGAAATAATCACCAACTACAGCAGTTGCAGAGTACAAAATCAACTTACAAAAATCCATTGCATTTCTCTAATAATGAACTAACAGAAAGAGAACTCAATGGAACAGAATTGAAAGCCCAGAAATAAACCTAAACATCTACGGACAGCTAATCTTTGACAACGGAGCCCAGAACATACAAGGGAGAAAGGAAAGTCTCTTCAATACATGATGTTGGGAAAACTCGATAGCCACATGCAAAAACATGAAAGTAGAACGTTATCTTTCACCATACACAAATATTAACTCAAAATGTATTGAAGATTTGGAGATAAGACTTGAAACCATAAAACTTCTAGAAGAAAATATAGGCAGTACACTCTGTTATTGGTCTTAGCAGCATCTTTTTGCATACCATGTCTACTCGGGTAAGGGAAATAAAAGAAAAAATAAACAAATGGGACTAAAGAGCTTCTGCAAGTCAAAGAAAATCAGGAACAAAACAAAAATACAACCCATCAAATGGGAGAGAATAATTGTAAATCTTATATCTGTCTAGGGGTTAACCTACAAAATATATAAAGGACTCATACAACTCAACAACAAAAAAAACAAACAACTCAATGAAAAACTGGGCAGTGGATATGAAAAGACATTTTTCCAAAGAAGATATACAGATGACCAACAGGCACATGAAAAGCTCTCATGTTATCATGGAATCATTGGTTGTCATGTGAGGCCCCACCTATCTCCTTCTACTGACTCCTGGGGGTGTCTAGAACCCTCACCTTCAGACGTATGGCTGTGTGCATGTCTCAGACATCTATCGTGTTGGGTGAATGTCCTCTGTTGGTTTATCAATGTCCTTATTGTTGTATCTTTGGGGCAAGTGACCAAGGAAAGAACTTACTCTTCCATGATGCTGATGTTACTCCACTCACCTTTTGTGGTTTTAATTGAGATTTTTATACTGTTCCATTTTCTCTCTTTTCTTAGCATATCTGTTGCCCTTTTTTTTATTACACTTTTTGGGCGTTGCCTTAGAGTTTGCAATACATATTTAAGACTAATCTAAGTTTACTTTCAAATAATGCTGTACAGCTTCATGAGTAGTACAAATAACTTATAATATAAAATAATCCTAATTCCTCCCTTTCATTCATTTCCTCATTATCATTGCTGTTACTTATTTCACTTATACATGAGAATGAATAAATATATAGTTGTATAAATAGTTGGATACATTTTTGCTATTATAATTTTGAACAAAATGATATCTGTTAGATTAATTATGAATAAGAAAGTATTTATTTTACTGTCATTTATTTCTTTAGCAATGGTCTTCTTTTCTTTATGTAGATTTGAGTTTCTAACCTATATAATTTTTCTTCTCTCTGAAGAATTCCTTTGTAACATTTTTTGCAAGACAGATCTACTGGCAAAAATATCTCAAGATTTGTTTGTGTGAAAAGGTCTTTATTTTCTCCTTCATTTTTGAATAATAACTTCACAGGGTACAGAATTCTGCATTGGTAGTTTCTTTCTCTCAACACTGTAAATATTTTACTCCACTCTCCCCTTGCTTCCATGTCTTTTGAGAGGTCAGATGTAATTCTTATATTTGCTGCTCTATAGGTATGGTGTTTTTTTCCTCTGACTTCTTTCAGGAGTTTTTCTTTATCTTATCTTTTATTTTCTGTAGTTTGAAAATAAAGTAATATGTCTGGGTATAATTTTTTTTATATGCTGTTTGGTGTTTTCTAAGTGTCCTGAATCTGTGGATTGATATCTGACATTAGTTCGTAGGAATTTCCAAGTCATTATTCTTTGAAATATTTCTTCTTTTCCTTTCTCTCTTTTTTTTTTTTTTGAGGAAGATTAGCCCTGAGCTAACTGCTGCTAAGCCTCCTCTTTTTGCTGAGGAAGACTGGCCCTGAGCTAACATCCATGTCTATCTGCCTCTACTTTATATGTGGGATGCCTACCACAGCATGACATGCCAAGCAGTGCCATGTCCGCATCCGGGATCCCAACTGGCGAACCCCTGGCCACCAAAGCAGAATGTGTGAACTTCACTGCTGTAGCACTGGTCCAGCCCCCTTTCTTGCTTTCTGATATTCTGAATATGTGTACTCTGATACATGTATTTTGAAAAATTTGTCATTGTCCTGCAGTTCTTGGATTCTTGTGGGCTTTTTGTTTGTTTGTTTCTTTAGTCTTATTTCTCTTTCTTTTTCAGTTTTTGAGGTTTCTGTTGATATATCCTCAAGCTCAGAGACTCTTTCCTCAGCCATTTCCAGTCTACTAAAAAGTCATCAAAGACATTCTCCATTTCTGTTACAATGTTTTTGATCACCAGCATTTCTTCTTGGCTCTTCCTAAAATTTCTGTCTTTGGGCTTACATTGCCTCTAGGTTTTAGAATGCTGTCTATCCATTAGTGCTCTTAGCATATAAATCATAGTTGTTTTAAATTCCTGGCCTGGTAATTACAACATCCTTAAATATCTGAGTCTATTTTGATGCTACTCTGTCTCTTTAAACCTTACTTTTTGCCTTTTGGTAGGCCTTGTAATTTTTTCTTGGTAATGGGACCTGAGGTACCGGGTAAAAGAACTGCTGTAAATAGGCCTTCAGTAGCATGGTGGTGAGGTGTGGTATAAGAGGAAGCATTCTAATGTCCTATGATTAGGTCTTGGTCTTTTAGTAAGGCTGTACCTTTGGATTGTAGACTTCACAGGTGCCTCTCAGTTTTTATTTTTACCCCCACTTAGGTGGGACAGGAGGGCTAGAGTGTTTGGAATTGGGTGTTTCCTTTCCCCCAGGTCAGTTAGGCTATGATAAAACCCCAGACTCCTTTTAAATAATTTCTTCTGAGAGCAGACCTTGTTAGGAGCAGAGAGCTCTGGCATATTTCCTAATGGTTTCTTTACCTCTCCCCTTGCTAGAAGCGTGAGGGGAGTTGTCTCTGATATTCACAATGAGAAGCTTGTATAGCTCCAGGAGGTATAATTTATAAAAGTGTAAGGAATTCTCGATGACTGGATTCCACTGGAGTTTTTATCTTTCATACTTGTCTACACTGAGCCTCCGGCATTTAGTCAATTACAGTTCAGGTTTCTCTACCCTGACATTGGTTCCCATAGATGTTTCTGCTCATGGGTTTCTGCTCTGGTAAATTGTGATTCTCTGTGTTCCTTGCAGGTCTCTCCAGTTTGGAGGGCAGAAGTCTTCCCTGTGGCCTCACTTCGCTTATGGATCTAAGAAGCGGCAACATCCAAGCTTCTTACATGTCAAACTGGAAACTTTGATTTAATTTTTCACCTCTGTCCTTTTTATTTTTG
Source organism: Equus caballus (assembly GCF_041296265.1). Classification (NCBI taxonomy): domain Eukaryota; kingdom Metazoa; phylum Chordata; class Mammalia; order Perissodactyla; family Equidae; genus Equus; species Equus caballus. The sequence goes on along the minus strand of NC_091692.1, from coordinate 73,552,845 downwards.
AGTAATATTCCATTGTTTGGCTATATCACATTTTATTTAACTATTAATCTGTCAATGAACACTTGGATTGTTTCCACATTTTGCCTATTATGCATAATGCTGCTAGGAACATTCTTGTATGTACATTTTGTGTGTGTATGTGTGTGTGTGTGTGGCATATGTTTTCATTTCACTAGGAGTGGACTTGCTTTGTAATATGGTAACTCTATATTTATGTTTTTGAGAAACTACTAGGTTGTTTCCAAAGTGGTTGCACCATTTTAAATTCCCAACAGCAGGGCCTAAGTGCTCTAATTTCTTCATATCATTTCCAACACTTGTTATTTTTCTTTTTTCTAAATTTTTTGATTATAGGCATCACAGTATGTGTAAAAAGTATTTCCTTGTTGTTTTGATTTACATTTCTCTGACGGCTAATGATTTTGAACACCTTTTTTGTGCTTAATGGCCATTTGTATATTTTCTTTAGGGAAATGTCTATTCAGATTCTTTGTCTACTTTTCTTTTAACATAGTTATTTCTCCTTATATTATTGAGTTGTAAGAGTTCTTAATATATTCTATGTACAAATTCCTTATTGTTGAGCTGAGTACCATGTGCTACTTACCAATCCCAAGGGAAGATTCTAAACACTTCTGCCCATTGCATCTTGGTGTCAGAGTCCCAAGGAAAATCCAGCACCATCAAGCACTGGTGGAACAATGCTTTACCTACATAATGAAGAGACTCAGCAAGATCATCTTCAGTAGTGTGTGTTGGTCCCTGCACCAACAGGTCTCTCCCTGCTGCTGATGTAGGGCAATTTGACTATGCACACCCTTCTCCCCCATCCCTTCCTCTCAGAGGACAGATGTAACAGCAGGATTGACCAGATGCCGTATGATATGAATGCTTCCAGCTTAAATGAAAGAACATTCAAGAGCCTGAAGCAAGGAAAGATATTCCCACACAAGATGATAAGTTCAGCACATGCTGTGTAGTCTATTTCTTGGTAAGGAAGTGTTTCAAGTCCAAGGCCCATTCTTATGTGGCTGAGTAGGGGTTTGAAGACTATGCACAGGAGACTGCCTTTCCAACAATTATTAGCTATATAATTTGCAAATATTTTCTCCCATTCTGTGGGTTTTCTTTTCACTTTCTAGAGGGTGTTCTTTGAAGCATTAGAGTTTTTAATTTTGATGCTGTCCAATTTATTTTTCATTTGTTGCCTTTGCTTTTGGTGTCATATCTAATAAACTAGTACCTAATCTAAAATCAGAAATTAGTTTACTGTCCGTATAGTTTGCCTTTTCTTGAATCTCCTATAAATGTGATCACACAGTATAAAGCATTTTCAGACTGACTTCTTTCACTTCAAAATATGTGTTTAATATTTAGCCATGTCTTTGTGTGACTTGATAGATATTCCATTTTATCATTGAATAATATTCCATTGTATGGATGTAATATAGTTTTGTACCCATTGACTTGTTGAAGGACATCATGATTGTTTCCAGTTTTTCATGATTATGAATAAAGCTGAAATAAACATTAGTATGCAGATTTATGCATGGATATATGTTTTCAAATCAGTTGGGTAAATACCTAGGAGAACAATTGCTTGATTGTATGGTGAGACTATGTTCAGTTTTATAAGGTACTATCAAACTATCTTCCAAAATGGTTTTACCATTCCAACCAGAGATGACAGAGATGTGCTTTGGCTCCTTGCCAGAAATTGGTATTATCAAGTTTTCATTGGTGGTGGTATTTTGTTTTATTTTTTCCCATTCTCATAGAGTTTCCATGTACTCTTCCACATTTAATATTTATTTTTCTTAATCTTGTTACTAAGAGTACAGCAATAGTTCGGTCTGTATAAAGAGCTATGCTCATCTTCTAATCAAAAGTTTTCAAATTGTGCTTAGCTGCAAGTGATCAAGTTGATGTAGGAGCTATCTTACAGTGTTGGGCTTCTATGTAAAAGAAAGTGTCCACTAATGATTTTTCAAAGCCATCTAGTATTAAAAAAGCATGCCATGAATTGTGTAGCTCAGAGGCAAAGGGATTCTGATCTTTTTCCTCTTCGTGTTTCTATCCTCACCAATTCCCTCACCTTACTTATGATTCCTGCTTTTCTTCATGCATTTATTTTCTATGTGGGTTATATTCGTCTTTCTAAGATCTTCATAAAATATACAATTAACCAGTGTTAATAAAAGCATTCTTTTATTCCTTTCAATCTTTTATCTGAGGTGGAGTAATACTAAGCTCACATATATTTTGTGCATTTTTAACTTCATGCTGAACACCTTGATCTATCTCAAATTCTACAAGTTTAATTTATTCTTTCTTGAAATTACTTTTGTCCTCTTTTCTTTCTCTTATAGTTGCTAATTTTTCCTCAGAAAGAGCAACAACTATTAGCCAAACTCAGTAAGTTACTGGCCTAGTTCTCATGATGCCTTCCTCTTCTGGATGGCAAGTTATATTGAATAAACTTTGTGATTTCTTGTAGCTTAAGTATTAACTCCAAACTTTGCCACAGCAAGATGTTCATTTGTTACAGATTACCTGGTCACCTGAGAGTGGGGGTTCCTCAAGATGTCCTGGCTTCCTCTCTCCCTCTTCTAAAAATAAGCATTGATTTAATAATTTGTGTTAGTTGTGTATGTGGCCCAGTCCCTTTCGTCAAGCAGAACAATCACAGAGGAGCAAACCCAAAGAGATCTTGACTGAGATATTCCAGATTTTCTCCTGTCCTCTTCCACTATCCACTGTAGAACTTTTGCCTGCCAGTCAAAGGGAAACAGCCTTGACATTAATTAATACACAATGGGCAAAACCACAATTAATAAGCTTAATATGTCATTTTGGGAGTCAGTTAAAGCTAATTGTATTCATGTTCAAATTTTAAGTCAATTATTACCTTGAAGCAGCAATTTATAGACTTCTGCTCAGTGGTCTAGAAAATAGAACAACAAAGGCCTATGTTTTTATTTTATGCCCAAGGAATAACTTTTAGGGTTAGGGTTATAATTTTGGGGTGGAATATTTAACATAATTACATTCATATTCAATAGGGAATCTTTTAGAAAATCACTACTTGGAATGCAGTTCTATAAATACATCTTGAGCCAAATTAAACATGTAAAATGCCAAGTTCTCAGTCTAAGGAAAAACGTTCCCATCTGCTGTAATTGTACAGAATGAGAAAGATAGTGAATGTATTCCCATTTATTGAGCCAAAAAAGACACTTATTTTGAGACAAGTTGTTGGGCTTTGTTGGTTCAGTTAGTGGCGTTTTCACGCAAGGAAAATAATGAATACATTTACTTGGTGTTACATATCAGGTAGTTAACTATACTTGCATTTTACTAAAACCTTGCAAATCTTCTTTGCCCAGAGAGAGAGTGCAATGGGACATGATTCTCTCTGCAATCAGTTGGAAATATCTAAATGGACACTTTGCTTGGGTGACAGTTTACTTGGGATTTAAGCATTTCTCCAATGAGGTATAAAAGTTCCACTCAACTCAAAATTTATACTTGTACTTAAGGAATTTATACTTAAGGTTAAAATAACATATTTTCCCCAAAACATTTCTTAGGTTCTGAAGTAGTATATGCAATGCACATTTTTGTAAATTCTCCTTAAATTTCTTTGATAAACAATCTGTGTTCCCACAAAAATGGAAGAAGTAAAATATGATCAAATTCAAATACTGCTTATCCATGAACAAAAGAGTTATATTTGTTAAGTGAACGCAAACTATCCAGATTTCACTATAAAAAGAAAAAATGAAAAGACAGGCGATGTTCATTATCCCTGAAGTGCGCCTCACCTTTACAGACTTTCTGCATCAAAATCAAGGATGGATCCCAGCAAATCCACTCTAACGTTCTTCTCAGTGTCACTGGGCATTTCTTTATAGCAATCTTAGCCGCCTTTAGTAACTTGTTGTTTGCTACCACGTACATTTCTCTCTTTCATACTACAAAATACCTTATTTATGTGTACACCTAATTTTATTGGAAAAAGTAAGTTAATTTTTAGAGTTAGTGATTTTACTTTGTCAGACATATGCTGTTCTTTTCTTTTTGTGACTAAAAGAAAAAGATACATGAAAGAAACAAAAAATTCAATATTTCTCTTTTAACTACGTTACTTAAAAATTACATTTGGTTCACAGAAATGCAGGAAATGAAGTAGAATTACATGGAAACCAGCTGTTCTAAGTTCTTCCCTCAAAGCAGCTTTCCCTAAACACCATCACCTTGTTTCTCTCTATTAAGTGCCACACCTGCTTGCTTCAATTTTACATTGCATTACACTTCATTTATTATGATTATTAGTGTACGCGTTGCTTCTACCATCTTATTAGCTTATTAACAACATTGGGTTGCATTACCTGTGTTAGAATATGCTGGCCTGAGCATAAAAGAAAGGATATATTGCTCACCGTATTTGGGGTGAACTTTTACATTAAAGAGCAAAGGGGTAAATTGTTCTAGCTTCTTCTTTAGATTGACTCACACTGCTTTTCTGCATGAAGTTGATTTAGTAGGAATTCTTCCCCTTACCTCAGTGTAGAAAGATTTGGGAGGATCAGAGAGGATTACAGGGGAAAAAATGTGGAAAACACAACATACACGGGTCTGACCTAGGCCAAGGAGGAAATCACAAAAGGCTAACAGTTATATTAATAATAAAATCTTCTATTTATTGGGTGCCTACCATGAGCCACACAATGTGACATGTGTTACAAGTGATACTAATGGCAACTTCCTTTAGTAGGTGCTTTTAGGTTGAGAGCATGTCCTCACCGCTCCCTTCACTCTTCTGCTGCAGAAGCAGAAACTTACTTGCTTCTTTCCTGTTATATCTCTCCCTGCAGAAAACCTGAGTTTCCACTTGTTCTGTGCAAGGTCTTTAGCTCTAGGACAGAAGGGAGTAAGTTTAATTCATGGAAAATGTTAGCATCTGATGTGTCGGGCTCAAGACTTCGAAAAACCTCCATGGAAAGGGATTTGGTGGCAAAGTAAGAATGGAAACTTCTGGTGGAGTCTTAAATGAGTGAATTTAAGTTTTAGTGATAGTTTAGTAAAAGCAGACAATGTTGATTTTTCACTTTGGTGGTTTGCAAGGCCCATCTTCTGCCACACTGACCATTTTTAGAGTTGTGCTCTTGTCTTGTTATACACTTGACAGGTGACCCTAACAAATGAAACCGTGTCCACAGGTGAGGGGTTATTCTTATATGGGTGAATCGCTATTTTTATAAGGCACCGTGCTTAATAGAAACATATGAACTTTGTCAAAAGCATTAGTTTGTGACTTGCTACAATTTGATTTTGAATCGTTTAAGTTTAGGTATTAAAATGTATATGTGGGCATGGAGATGTTGTTTAGTAAGCAGGCAATTCTGAGGAAAGATTTAGGATACTGTGGAAAAAAGAAAGACTTTCTATATTTAGAGCTTTTAACATCAGGACATGCAGCAATTATTTGCTGCTTTTATTGTGTTTTTCAGCCCATTATGAAAGCAAGAAGAGTAAATGGTTTGTGTGTCCCAGAGCACCAGTTTGTGAGGCTCTGGATTTCAGGTAAGTAGATATGCTAGAACAGCTGAGCGAAATTCCATTCATTATTTGTGGTCAAGAGGGGCAATTTGAGGAGCTATCCTTGGATTCATGTAGCTTTGTCCATAGGCTCAAAAGACATCCATCCTCTTACTGCATGGTCAAGTTGGTCTTGGGTTGTATAGTTAGATACATGTTGACCCCTGGCCATAGCTATGGACTTTGGGGACCTCAATTAAACAGTCTTTGAAAGCACAAGGGAAAATTGGTCTTTATTGAATCCTAATGAACCCATTGCAAAAGTATTAAAGATAACTTCATTTCAGAAATCTCCTGAAAAATATTCTCTAACTGGTGCATTCTTCAGTGGATAAGGGAGAAACCTAGTCTAAAAGGCAGGTTTCACACACGTAAGCAATTTCATACCAGAAGGAAGGACATATGAAAAGATCTACTCAAAAGAGAGTGGATGCTATGTCAATAGAGTGATCTATGCTCGATTCAGCTCCAGAATTTCAGAAACCTGGAGACTAGAGGAGAAATGGATGTTCAAATTAAGTGGTTTCAATATACCATATGAAAAAGAATGACACCTCAAATAAGACCTGGTATTTAGGGGCTGCTACCATTTCCAATCTGCGAAATTTGCCAGAAGGCAGCCGCATCTCAATTGACACTGATTGAATCCTCTATATATGGTAATAAAATAATGACAAAACTAACATTTTGATGGAAGTTTCCCTCAATTGTATTAAAGTATATTGGCCATGGGCCCTAGAGGACTAGCAGCGACTGAACAAAGGGTACTTATTTTCTTTTCTCTCCTCCCTGTAAGAGAGAAGAGTGTTGCTTCACTTTTCTTAGCGGGTGAAAAGTGAGCCCAAAGAGAATGACTCATAAATTTTGGGGGCACCTCTAAAAAGAAAGCCTACTGGTTTTATTTTTTCCTTCCAAACTTGACATCTGCTTATCCATCAGCCTTTGGAGCTGCCCCTGTATTAGTGGAACAAGGAAAGGGGACATTTTGAAGAGATAATATGGTAGGTAATCCCAAGGAAATGGGACAGCAACACCTCTAGATTCCAATGCATGAAGACATTTTCCTATCCCCATCTTAACCAGCCTCGGAGGGACCTGTACAGACCAAGGGGGAAGGAGAGAAAAAATTGTGTCAAAGCCAGCCCAAGATCCTCTGCTTCTCTTTAAGCTATCCCTGCTGCAGAAATAGAGTACAGGGGAAAGTGAAAAGAAAATGTCCATACTTCCAAAGCCATCTATAGAATTTAGTCATCTAAATTCCTATCAAAATTTCTATTTCACAGAAATAGAAAAAACAATCCTACAATTTGTATGGAACCACAAAAGACTCCAAATAGCCGAAGTGATCCTGAGAAAGAAGAACAAAGCTAGAGGTATCACACTTCCTGATTTCAAGCTATGCTACAAAATTATAGTAATTAAAACAGTATGGTACTGGTGTAAAAATAGACAAGCAAACTAATGGAAGAGAACAGAGAGCCCAGAATTAACTCCCATATGTGTTTTATATATATGTATAGCTAGATAGATAGACACACAAAATATAGAATTGATATACAAAATAGAATCTACATACAAAATATAGAATGGATACTAGCCAATTATAAGCAGAAAGAAAATTGAGATTCAGGAATATAAAGGAAATGAAATAAATTATTGTGCATTTACTGTGTGCCAAGGGCCACACTAAGGACCTGACATAGGTTACAATCCTAAAAGCATCACATTAGCACTATAGGGTAGGTACGCACTATCAGCATTGTTAGGTACCTGTACAGGTGATAAAACTGTAACTTAGTTCTTTTAAGTGTCTCACAAGGTCTCATAGATCATAAGTGCATAGCAAGGCTTCAGATTGTCTATACTCTTGCCAATGAAAAATACTGTGGTGCTGATTTCGAAAATAATTTCTAAGAATGACTCTATTCAGAATAACTGATTATAGACAAATTCTATGATTAGATAGGCAAAGGAAAGTGATTATGTAATTTTTTCTGAGGACTTGAAAATCTGATAATGAAGCTCCATTTTTTCCTGCTGGATACTTTGAAATAGGTTCCAAATAAAGAAAGATGCTGAGAGCAAGTTGGCAAATTCTATATGGTGTGTTCAAATCAGAGCTCCTCCTCTCTGCGTCTTGTGGGACCATAAGCAATACTTAAAACTTGCTACAGCAAATTCCTCACCTGTAAAATACGAATCATAATCACACATAACTCATAGTTTAGTAGAAATATTTAATTTACAAACTTTATTTGAGGTTCTGACACAGAGTTTGCCCTCTACAAATATCAAGTAACCTTATGCCAGATTAACAGACAAATATCCTATTTCTTATAAAATACCCAATTTCAGGGCTTTGGGAAATACAACCACCTTTTCTTTTTCTAAATTTTGGAGTACTAAAATTGTATATATTCTAAAATAGCATTCTGTATTAACAAGTCGAAGAAAGAGACTGATTTTTGAAGCAAAAGTGTAAAGGTGGACAAAGATGTACTTTTTAGATGAAAATATATTTTAAAAAACCTACTGCAAGAACATCTTATGTATAAAAAGATCAGATTGTGTTATTTTTCTCATACAACTTCATATATTCTTTTTTGGTCAAGCAGAGGGATCTGCCTTCTTTCTTTATCTCTTCCATTTTACAAACTTTATTTTATGCTACACATAGATAAGAGAGGAATTAACTGGCATTAAAAAAAATCTTACCACTGGATAGCATTTACCTGTGTATTTGATAGCAGCTTTCTTTTTATGAATTTCATTCTTACTGATGGCAATAAAACATGCCTTTAAAAAAATCATTTATCCAATCACTTTCACTCTTAGGGTAACTTCTTGTTTTTACTTCTCGCAGATGTTGATGTTTCAGCGTCCAACAGCTAGGGACATTTTTCTTAAAGTTTAATTCACTGCATCTTGTCTATTGATCCAAAACTCCTCAGCCCAATAACATAACAGCTCCCGTTAGGAGAGTTTTCACACATCCTTGTAAGACAATATTTTAGTGAATTTATATGTTACCTGCTTTGAAGGAAATTGTAGAACATATTTCATTCATGGTTATGCATTTATAGGACCCATAAAAGATTTCAGGTGAAAGTTCTTAAAATCTTCCTTTGAAGGGAAAACAAACATTTCTGCAGTGAAAACTGTCAGAAGTAGTTAAATTGACTGAATAAAGTTTAAATATTAATTAAACACATTAGAACGGGGAAAAATAAGTGAAAAATGCATGCTTATATGGTTGCAAAACAAATTAATTTTGCATATTATAAGAATCACTTAACCCTCCTGGTTTTTTTCCCCATAATGAAAGCATCACATAATCCTAAACACTGTGCTACACTATTGAGAACTCTGTTGGGAATTTCCCATCAAATGAGAAGATATGTTCAATGAAGTAGAGCTAATTCAAATACATGCAGATATTTAAAAATTGGGATTTGGGGAAGAATCTTCTCTTTATTTGGTCATTTAATTTGTGATTCAGTGAATGGGGCTATTTCTCTTTTTAAAATTAATTAATTCAACAAATAATTATTGAGCATCTTCTATATCCCAAGCACTGTTTTCTAGAGATACTCAGATAGATTATGCAACCATTATTTCAAGAAAGTCACAGCCAGTGGTGGAGATGACTAAATTATACAACACATTGACTGTCAATTATGTGGACATCACTGATCTTTTAAAATCTCTCAGTGTCACTTTGCTTGTGAAGTAGTGGCCATAGTAACCATACACAGAGTTTCCTAACCACGTTGGTTCTGATTTGTATTGTCGACCCAGGTTCAGGTTGTTTACCGTACCCTACCCTTGGTGAGGAAGAGCTTTCCTATCCACTTTATCCTGTCAGGGCTCTGAAACATTTTCTTGATTGATCTTCAGGTGTACTCTAGGCTTACTTTGATGAAGACAGATGGGCAACCACCACAGATGTGGGGAAAATCTCAAGAAGAAAACAGGGTTCATAGGACCCCAATGTCAAAACATATGGATTTGGCAGGGGTGATGCTGGGAGGGGCGGGGAAATCTTATGAGAGGTTAAATTTATGTAGAATCTTAGAGCAAGAGTAAAGATTCTCTAACCAGAAGAGGCGCTTATGCAAAAGCAAAGAGATCTGAGCTTGGAGTGCATTTGGAAAGCTCAGAATATGACTGAAAGTTGGAGTGCCCTGGGTCAGAGGTCATAGGAATTTTGTTTTAGGACTAGTTTATATAACCAGGGGAAGTATTCAAGGCAACATGTCTGGAAAAAAGCCAGAATAATTTACATAGCTAATCCAGTGAAACCTGGGGATATTGTCAATGATCAAATTCAATATACAAAACAAACAAAAACATAAAGCAATTATTTTTATCTTAAATGAATTTTGATTCTTATTATGAAAAGTTTAAAAATAATAAATTCATGTAAATATATTTCCTAAGAAACAAAGAGGAACATTTCTATATGGAGTAAAATTGTGATGTGTCACTTTAGTTAGCATGTATTAAAATATTTAGGCCTGTGTCAGGAAGACTCCATTTCTGACACTTATGTGAGAGAAAGAATATTTAAAAATTTACCTTCTTACCTTTTGCTGGTAAATTTTGCTGAGCACATCATCTATACATCTAAGTAGAGAAAAAGATTTCTGCTATAAGAATTGTATTACCCTATAAAGTTTTGGCTGGAAAATAAAAGTTGGAAAAGATAGAAGAGAAAAACACTCGATATTAACAAGAAAAAAACATAAAAGGATAACAAAAACAATAAAAAGAACTGTTTGATGATGAAAGAAAATCAGAGTGTCAGACGTAAAAGGAAATTAAGAAAAAAGACCACCTCTCCATTTAATTTGTGATCATGAAATTGTTTACTAACATACCTCTTAAATGAAAGTACACAGAGGTAAATAACATGATGAAATGTAGGAAATTACTCATGGCTTTTTAAAATGTCCACTGCAAAGCAAATAAGTATTAAAAAAAAAAAATTTACTTCATGGATCTTTTGTGCTTCTTGGGTTTTCTCATGATGGTCTGAAAATATATGCAGTTCCTACCTCTTTTTAAAGAACGTTTTACGACACCACTAATTTCTAAGTGTGTTGGTCAAGCCAAAGGGGTGAGGGCAGCTTAAATATCCCCATGTATTTCAAACATCCCATTAAAATGTGTCTATGCTATTTCACTAACTATTTTACAACAAAATTATATCAAAGCACACTACATTAGCTGGAGCACAGTGGCTGTTGGAAAGAGGGGCAGAGGGCATGGAGATGCTTGAGTCATTTTTTGTTTTAATGAGTGGAGGCACCCAGGGCACTATTTAATAGAGCTAGCATCAGGAAGGCAGACACATCACTCAACAAATGCCAGCATCCAGCACCTTTTCTCTGTTTGCATCTTTTGCTCCCCGGATTCTCCTGCTTCCTGCTGGAGGCCTTTCTCTTTATATTGATAATCACCCAGGTTAGTCATTCTTAGACTTTCTTTGTAATTAGGTAAACTTGTATCACCTGGTCATTTTTAGGAAATAAAGTGTCAGTTTTTACTATTTTGAAGAGTATACGTGTTTACTAGTATGATAGTTTAGGTTTGTTTTTTGTTTTAAATACAGTGTTGAATGCATGGTGAGTGTTTAGGGAGTCAGGGCGTCTGATTTTGATCAAATCTACTCAGCATACGTTTCAGTGGTACTGAGTTAATTTCTCTATGAGTTGGGTTGAACAAGTAGTTTCCAACACACATGGGGCAAATTGTGCCTGTTTAAGAATGACAGAATACAGGTATATAATAGAAAGAAGTAAAAGATTAAAAAAAAAACAAACCACATAGCATTGGAGATTGGACTGGTGGTTACCATTGGGGAAGGGGGGAGGGGGGAGGGCAAAAGGGGTGATTAGGGTCACATGTGAGGGGATGCACTATAATTAGTGTTCGGGTGGTGAGCATGATGTAATGTATCCAGAATTTGAAATATGATGTACATCCAAAAAAATAATTAAAAAAAAAGATTAGAATCTGATGTGCAATTTGCAAATTAATATATATATTTAGTCTAAATTAAGCATTTCAAGTGTAAAATTCAAACTCATGCAAATGTAATGGTCAATGATAATACTAAGAGTTTGTGTGTGTGTGTGTGTGTGTGTGTGTGATGTTTTATGATGTATAAAGCATTTTCTCACGAGGAAACAGTTTCAGTGAAGGTTAGAAATTTTCTCCAAGGGACATGTAAGTAGCAGAGACAGAACTGAATGCAGCACTGCATAAGTTTAATGTGTCATATCTGTATGTAAAAATTGGTTTTTCTTTCAAATAAGCACATGCAGTAGAGTATTCTATTTAGAATATATCCAAGATTCAGATATAGTAAACGATTTTTTGAAACTTGGATAAGTAGCGATGGTAAGATGGAACCCCATTTCTTCATCTCAGAATTGCTTTCTTCTTACATTGTTACATGATTATCTCATCATGAGAGTAAGTGGGAGAGAGAACTGAAGCAACTAAGGGTACAACGAAGATTAACAAATCAACATAGAGTGAATAACGCCAGTGTTCAGTTATGATTGACGATGATAGTCTACCCTTAACTTCATTTTTCCTAGTGATTCTTAGTATGGGTTATGGTATTAAAGCAGTGAACAGAAATTCTCAGAGAACTTCTTGGCATTAATCAACTTTATTTCCGTAATAAGCCAAGCATTGGTCAAATTTATGAAGAAGAAAATGTAGTTATATTATTATACCCTTTGCTTTAGCTAATATTCCACCCCTCTCATTTATGCCCCCACCATCCCAGGCATATACTTTCCTGCATCTAATTCCTTATTTGCAATTCCTCACCAGGAGTGCATCTCATGCTCTACTTTTGCTTTCTCTAGATTCCCCCACACTTAAAATTCTGGAGCTCAATATATATTTGTTAACAGGATCAAAATTCTTGGCAGTCTGCTTTCTATTTTCCAAAATTCTAACTACTGTTGAGAATTCTTTTCATCCTGTATCTCAACCTCAATTTTGCATTATTTTTAAACAAGAGATCTTCTAAAGGCAAAGGCTTCAACTTAAAAGGAAAACTCATTTATAAACATGATACTTGCAATTTCACAACGAAGGGAGGCTGTCGGAGTACTGTCTCACAGCAGGTAACAGCTTAACATACTTATTCCTTTTAATATGGGGACCATAATGACCTCCATGAAAAGCTATAAATTAATAAAAATGATTTGTCAACGAATCATTATGACATAGTGATTGAGGGAGCTACACTATATTCAGAAATTCACTCATCCATAAAATATGTGTGGCTGCATGGCTGCTACGGCTAGGCACATTGACTATAATAGTGAATGAGCCAGACATACAAACATGACATTTAAGCTTACCCAGTGGTGCATTCAGTTCTGGCTCTACTGCTTACATGTCCCTCTGAGAAAACTGCTAACCCTCACTGAGATTGTTTCCTTACTCACAAAATAATGATTATAATAGTATATTCCTTGTAGGATTCCATAGTGGACTTTATTATGTAAGGCATGTCAATTATTTAACTCAGTGCCACATAGAAAATATTAGACACTGTTAGCTCTCATTATTTTCTTTTCTAATACTTAGGAGTGTATTAAGATTTCATTCATCTGTTTTGTCTCACGCAATATATTTAATCTTGTTATTTTAGTTATATCTTATTGGTGAATAGAGTGTGGGGGCAGATGCAAGAATGTACATATATGCTAAAAATGGTTAATGGCTTTTAGAGAGACCATGATATCTGATACAATATAGGTATTGATTTGTGTGCGTATGTGCATGTAAGAAAAAATACACTTTTAAAATAAATATTTATTTTTATTTATTTAGTTAGTTAGTTATTTTTTGAGGAAGATCAGCCCTGAGCTAACATCTGCCTCCAATCCTCCTCTTTTTGCTGAGGAAGACTGGCCCTGAGCTAACGTCCTTGCCCATCTTCTGTTATTTTATATATGGGATGTCTGCCACAGCATGGCTTGCTTCATGGTGTGTAGGTCTGCACCTGGAATCTGAGCCGGCAAACTCTGGGCCACCAAAGTGCAATGTGCAAATTTAACGGCTGTGCCACAGGGCTGGTCCCTAAAATAAATATTTATTTTTAAATGACAACTTAAAACCCATGTGAATAGCATAGGACAGATATTCATAAGCATGTTTTTCATTTTTAAAGAAATTAATGGATCATAATCTATGATCAAGAGTTATTTATTCCAGGGATGCAAGGATGGTTCTACATTTGCAAATCAATCAATGTGATGCACAACATTGATAGAATCAAGGATAAAAATCATATGATCATCTCAATTTGCAGAAAAAGAATTTGAAAAAATTCAACATTCATTTATGACAAAACTCTTTAAAAATTGGGTATAGTGGGGAAATAACTCAACATAATAAAGAACATGTATGACAAGCCCAGAACTAACATCATATTCAATGGTGAAAAGCTGAAAGATTTTTCTCTAAGATCAGGAACAAGACAAGGATGCCCACTCTTACCATTTTTATTCAATGTAGTATTGGAAGTCCTAGCCAAGGAAATCAGGCAAGAAAAAGAAGTAAAAGCATCCAAATCAAAAAAGAAGTGAAACTGTCACTACTTGCAGATGACATGATATTGTATATAGAAAACTCTAAAGATTCCATCAAAAAACTATTAGAACTAATAAATGAATTTATTCAGGTTGCAGGATACAAACTCAATATACAAAAATCTGTTGCATTTCTACACACTAACAATGAACTATCTGAAAGGGAAATTAAGAAAACAATTCCATTTACAATTGCATCATTAAGAATAAAATACCTAGGAATAAATTTAACCAAAGAGGTGAAAGATCTGTACACTGAAAACTATAAGACACTGATGAAAGAAATTGAAGAAGACATAAATAAATGGAAAGATGTTCTGTGATCATGGATTGGAAGAACTGATATTGTTAAATGTCCATACTACCCAAAACAATGTACAGATTCAATGAAATCTCTATCAAAATTTCAATGGCTTTTTTCGCAGAAATAGAATGAAAAATCCTAAAATAAAATCCTAAAAATTTATGGTATGGAACCATAAAAGACCCCCAATAGCCAAAGCAATCTTGAGAAAGAAAAACAAAGCTGGAGGCATCATGCTCCCTGATTTCAAACTATATTACAAAGTTATAATAATCAAAACAGCAAAGTATTGGCATAAAAACAGACATGTAGATCAATGGAAGCGAATAGAGAGCCCAGCAGTGAACCCATACATATATGTTTAACTAATTTATGACAAAGGAGCCAATAATATACAATAGGGAAAAGACAGTCTCTTAAATAAGTGGTATTGGAAAAATTGGAAAGTCACATACAAAATAAGGAAACTGGACAATTATCTTGCACTGTACTGAAAAATTAACTCAAAATTTTTTAAACACTTGAATGTAAGACCTGAAACCATAAAACTAGGAGAAAACTTCAGAGGTTAGCTCCTTGACATGGTCTTGGGGATGACTTTTTGGATTTGACACCAAAAGCACAAGCAACAAAAGCAAAAATAAACAAGTGGGACTACATCAAATTAAAAAGCTTCTGCACAGCAAAAGAAACCATCAACAAAATGAAAAGGCAACCTACTGAATGAGAAAAAATATCTGCAAATCATATATCTGATAAGGAGTTAATATCCAAAAGATAAAGAACACATACAACTCAATAGCAAAATTACAAGCTATCTGATTAAAATGGGCAGAGGATCTGAATAGACATTTTTCCGAAGAAGATATACAGATGGCTAACAGCTCCATGAAAATGTGCTCAACATAACTAATCATCAGGGAAATGCAAATTAAAACCACAATGAGATATCACCTAACACCTATTAGAATGGCTATCATCGAAAAGACAAGAAATAATGAGTGTTGGAAAGAATATACAGAAAAGGGAACACTTGTGCATTATTGGTGGGAATAGAAATTGGTGTAACCACTAAGGAAAACGTTATGGAGGTTCCTCAGGAAATTAAAAATAAAACTACCATGTGATACAGAAGTTCAACTTCTGGGTATTTATCTGAAGAAAACAAAAACACTACCTTGAAAGCATATATGCATCCCCATGTTCATTGCAGCATTACTTAAAATAGCCAACATATGGAAACAACCAAAGAGTCCTTTGATGGGTAAATGATAAAGAAATTGTGGTATATATAAAATGGAATACTATTTTGCCATAAGAAGAAGGAAATCTTGCCATTGCAACAACATGGATGGACCTTGAGGGCATTAGGGCATCATGCTAAGTGAAATAAGTCAGACAGAGAAAGACAAATACAGTATAATCTCACTTATATATGAATTCTAAAAATAAACCAGGATCATAGATACAGAGAATAGAATGTTGGTTTCCAGAGGCTGAAGGGGTGGGGGAGTGAGTGAAATGGGTGAAGGAGTCAAAAGGTACAAACTTCCAGTCATAAAATAAGTCAGTCATCACAATGTAATGTACAGCACGCTGTCTATATTTAATAATACTGTGTTGCATATTTGAAAGTTCCTGAGAGAGTAAATCTTAGAAGTTCTCATCACAAGAAAAACATTTTTAACTCTGTGTGGTGATGGATGTTAACTAGACTTACTGTGGTGATCATTTTGCAATATATATAAATATCCAATCATGTTGTACACCTGAAACTAATGTAATGTTATATGTCAATTATACCTTAATGATAAAAAAAAGAATTTTCAGTAAAAAAGGGAGTACTGAGAAATTATCACAGATTGGAGAAGGGTAAACAAAATAAGTAAATGACAGTGTAGTATTTTGAAATGGATCCTGAAACAGATCTTGAAACATAAATAAAAGGACATTCAAAAACATGAAATTCGAATAAACTGTGTACTTTTATTAATAGTTTTGTACCAGTGTTAGTTTCTTATTACTGATAAATGCTTAGCTAAGATGGAAACATCAGGAGAAGCTAGAGGAAGAATATACAGGAAATTTCTGTACCATCTTCACTACACCTAAATGAAAAACCTTTTTTTTCAAATGATTATTTTCAGTATTTGAGTTATCTATAATCTTGTGAAAAATTAGTCATTAGTAAATAAAGCACCTATGGAGAAAACTGGCATGTGACACATTCAGTAACTCTTTTTTTTTTTTTTTTGCTGAGGAAGATTAGCCCTGAGGTAACATCTGTGCCAATCTTCCTCTATTTTGTATGTGGGTCACCACCACAGCATGGCTGACAAGTGGTGTAGGTCCATGCCTGGGATACAAATCCATGAACCCAGGCTGCTGAAGCGGATTGTGTCAAACTTAACCAATATGCCATGGGGCCACCCTGCGTAACTCTTAATTACCCTTTCCCCACCCCACACACAGAATGCACAAGAGGAGTTGAGAATATTATTGTTAAATTGAAGCATTAAAAATGGAGTCACACTAGCAGTCCTGACATTTCTGATGTATCTTGATTGTGAAAATTTTCTTGTTATGACTTGCAAAGGAAAAAGAGAAAAGTTAAGTCTGAAGTATTCGTATAAATGTAATAGACTTTTTTTTCACTAGAAATCTTCATTATGCTTTCCTGGGCAGAATGATTTAAAAAAAAAAACCCAACATTTTAGTAAGTAATAATTAATGTCAACCATCATCAAAATTAATTGAAACTCTGGATTAGTTAGAAAAGGTGTTCAATTAAATGTGAATAATTGATATTTGGTTTTGAATAATCATCATTTTTATTACCTAATTAATGCATGTTCATCAGAGAATGTTGAAATAATAACAAATGTAATGATGGAAAAAAGTCCTAGAAAACCCCTTTGCTTGAAGAAAGCTATTGGCAATTTTTTTTTTGTTTATTTTTTCTCAGTAATTTTTTCTTGGCAACAAAGAATGTTGGTGTTCATGTGTGTGTGTATTAAAAATTGTATTTATTTCCATTAATTTAAAAAAAATGAGACCATATTTCTGGATTTCCTTCCTCTTATAGAAGATTTAGTAGAAGTTCTTTTAACACAGTTCTATTAAGGATATATGTCCATTAAGAAGTTTCTTATCACTTCAGATGTTTTTATCTGGGTGGAAGTCTTTTTAAGTTATTCTTTTTGCATGTATTGCTTAGAAATGTCACCAAAATATGTCTACATATGAGTTTATTTGTGCTATTCTGCTCTCTATTCATTGACCTTCCTGGGTAAACTAGAGATGTTGTACTCATTCATATCTTTGAACAGTGTGTCACATTCATTCTCTCTCTTCCTGTGAACTTCCTATGAGATGAATTTCAAACCTTGTCATCCTATATTCATTGTCTTTCATATTTTCCAACACCGATGGGAATGTCAATGCTGCTGGTCCACAGATCATACTTTGAGTTATGAAGCTCAGTATTATCTCCTGTCTTACTTTTATAATTCTTTGTGAAGTTTTTTAAGGCAAGTGACATACTAATTACGTTTTCGCCGAACTTGCACCACTTCCTGTAAACCCTATTAATGATATGGAAGTTAGCCTTTCACTCAAGTGGCTCGTATAAACAAGTTATATTGATAATATCTCCCAAATAATTTAAAGACTTTCCTATTTTCTTAATTCCCATTAATGCTACATTGTTCAGTCCTTTATCCTTTTATATTTCCTTTATTTAAATAACCTCAAATTATTCCTATACTTTTACTCAGACTCCTTCTAATCCAGATTTGTCAATAGTGTGATCTTCCAAAATTACAAATATGATTTTAACAAGGCTTGAAACCATTCCATCTTCTCCTCATTCAGAGGACCAACAACAACAAGAACAAAATAATGTATCTTGCTTCCTACTTTTTTTGGTTTAAGCTGTTCAAATCATCTCGGTAGTAACTGCTGTCAAAGAAAAATAAATAAAGTGAACAAAACGTCATTTCACTTGAAGTTCTTCCCCATGCCTAATACAAATAACTATCTTTAAGTGACAGTATCAGGATACAATGATTGAGAATCACTGCAGAA
The DNA here is from genome assembly GCF_041296265.1 of Equus caballus. Classification (NCBI taxonomy): domain Eukaryota; kingdom Metazoa; phylum Chordata; class Mammalia; order Perissodactyla; family Equidae; genus Equus; species Equus caballus. The sequence continues at coordinate 73,534,230 of NC_091692.1, read as the reverse complement.
ACAAGAGTGTGGAAAAAACCACAAGTTACTAAAGATTAAGAATTTAATTTTTGGTTTGCCTATATGAATATACTTGCAGAATAAGTTACAGAATATTGTCATTTCTGCTGTTTATGTGGTTTATTACAGGCTTGCCACATTAAAAATCCAGTTAATTATAAAATTATCTTAATGAATCATGGTTAAAGGATTATGTAACTGTGGATGATTTTAACATCTTATCTATAATGCAATTAATAAATTGATATTTTACTGTCAGAGAAGATCTGACTATGATCTCAGAGTTGAGATCCACTCTGTCCATCTTCATGAAACCAATTGAGCTCAGAAAATTTCCTGTCCTGAACTAATTTCTTATTGCTGTGAGTGGAATTTCATGTTGATCCAATCGAAGAGTTCATAGATTAAAACTCATTAGAAGACTACTGGTTTCCTAAAAACAACTTCACATTTGAATTATTTCTTATATGATTGTTTATTGCTTCTATTGGTTAATAGTACCAGAATGTTTATTCTGCTATGTCTTTCTTTGATATCTTAAATTTTACTGAAGAATAACCCCAGGTGATCTCTATTTCAGTGCCCACTGTAAATAGCACACTGAAGTGGAATTTGAAGAGAGCCAAGAGCTATAGGGACATTGTACATGGATGGAATATAATGCATAAAAATTAAGGAGACAATAAACACATAGAAAACAATGTGTTGTTCATTGTGGAAGATAAATGAGAAGAATAAATTATCGTATATTTTCCCAAGCAATAGAGAGGTTCAAGTGGATGAGGAATAAGAAATAGTGGTTGTCTTGCTATTTTAGAGGAGATTCTGTATTGGGTAGATAGTTGAGCGACATATCTTTTACATTCCTTCCTAAAATAGGATTCTAAGAAGCCATGAAACATATCAATCATTACTAATAAGCTTGTTTTTTGAGCACTACTAGAGAATTGTTTTTCAGGAGGTCCCTTTCACTCAATGCCCAGCAGATAATTTATTCCCTTTACCGCTGCCACCCTTTAGATTAATCCCTCCTAATTTCTCACCTGGAATGTTGCTATACACGTATTATCTGTTCTTGCCCGACCTGAATTCATCCTCACTGTTGTCAACATTATATTTCTCAAACAGAAATCGAACCACGCTGCTCCTGTATCCACAGACCTCTGGTATAATCTCTGTTACATAGAGGATAACATCTAAACCTCCTTGACCAGGTATTTAAGACTCCTTAATATTTAGACTAACCTATACTTCCATCTTTATACCTGGCCACTGCTCCACTCTGTTCTAATAGTAATGAACTTCTCACTGTTCCCTGATGATGCTACACAAGTCCACACCTGTATTTCAATGCACTTTTTTTCTCTGCTAACGATATTTTCTCCCTTCTTTTCTCCATAATCATTTAAAATCCAGTTCAAATGTCATTTCCTCTCCAATGCATTTTGTTACTATGCAAGACAGCAAAGGAAAACATGCTTTCCTTCTGTTTCCACAGCATTTTTATGTATCTTTCTATGTTTCCTGTCTCTCTCTCTTTTTTACATGTTGAACTAAAAAAACTATATTTTAATGAAATATAAAATATTATTAAACTGTGTAAAATTTAACTTTACTTTTAAAATATTATGGAAAGTTCCCCATGTTTTATTTGTCTTACCACAGCAAATGGGAAAATGTACTTCAGTCTCTTTAGTTTTAAACAATTGTAAATTGATTAAAATTAATTAATTTTGCATAATCTCATGATTTGTGTAATTAGTCCAGTTTCTTCTTAGATTCAATTATGTGACATCACATAATATTTATAGGACATAGAACATTTGTAGCATTTATATCTTTCTGACATTAATGTAATTCATGGAATTCTCAATTTTTTCCCTAATATATACAAATTTCTTCAGTTTACATCTATTTCTTAATCATATCTTTACCCAGGTGTTAAAGCATAGTGGCTAATAAAGTGCCTGACCCATAGTAGGAAATCAATAAAAAAACATTGAATTTAATTGAATTAACCTCTCCTAAAGGACCAGTGACAATGTGCAGATAAATATAAATACAGCAGAAGGTTATTATCTCTTTCAAAATGGATGATTTTGGAAGACTTGCTGCCTTTTAAAATATATTCATATTTATATGTAAGGGGCTTTTGACTTAATCAGAGCACATTTCTGATTTTATAATCAAAGTCAAAAGTCAATAGAAAATTGGATTCACTTAGAAAATTGAACTCTTTAGAAAACATTAAAGAAAGCATCTATTCATTAAGAGATGGCTAATTATGACATCTCAGCATTTTTTTCTGACTCGAACATTAATGCTTTTCACCATCCTTGTAGCAAAGTAATAACAGTAGATTTGTAGCATAAAATACAGTCATGCACTGCTTAATGAAGGGCACACAGTCTGAGAAATGCATCATTAGGCAATTTCATCCATGTGCCAACATCATAGAGTGTCGTAACAACAAACCTAGATGGTATAGCCTAATACACACCTAAGTTATATGGTATTAATCTTATGGGACCACATCGTATGTGCAACCCATTATTGACCACAATGTCATTTGTGGCACTTGACTATATAGCAAAACATTCTATTCAATCATTTCTTTCACAGCTCCTCCAAACTCTCTTTAATAATTAAGTGTAATCTCACTTCTTATTTTTTTCTGTATTCCCATATCTTTTTTTGATGGGGAAAATGTAATGAGACTGCTGTTTATTGGGTAATTGCTATAGTAGTGGGTCTATGCTTGGAGCTAAGGGAGTTGTAGGAAATTCTTGCTGCAAGGATTCTAATCCCTATTTCATAGATGAGAAAATTAAGGATTGGAAAAGTTAATTTCAGTTAAACAATCATGATACCTAATACTTGCTAATTTTTGTTTTACCCTTCCTTTCTCTTCTAGTCATTCAGAACTTCTGAATCAAATATAGAGACATGTTTCACACCTATATAAAAATATGTATTTACATAAACTTGGTGATATGCTTGTTTTCTGTCTTCTCTATCTGGTAAAAACCTATTTATCCTTCAAAATTTGTCTCAAATGTTATTTCTTTATGAATCTTTCCTTCATTTAATATGGAAAAAGTAATTTATTCCCTCCTTCTTTAACTTTCCCACAAAAAATTACATTCATTTCTAGTGAGCATTTTAAAATACAATTTTGTGTTTGCAACTTATGTTCTCTACTAGAATGGAAGTTCCTGGAGGACAATATTAGTTTTCTTTGATTTACTCCAAACTGCCAACAAATACACCACGACTAAAGAGTCAAAATAAGAGTCTAAAATGAAAGCACCATATTTTAGCTCTCAAATGCTTTTTGATAAATTAGCAATATTTCAGTGGTTCTTGATTTCAATGTTCATTAAAATTATCTGGGAATTTTTTAAGAATGGAGATACTCCCTCCCTCACAACCATCACCATCTACTGTACAGTGGTCATGTTATGTAGAACTAGTTCAATAGGCTGAATCATATGTTGTTGGCCAGGTTAAAGATGACAGTCTTGGGACAAAAGCCAACACCAGGTCCAATCTCTTGTGGTCATAATTCTTTTATAGATCTGTCCACCTATGTATAGGAAGACCACGGAAGGGGCTTTTGCACAGGGCAGACTCCAGGAGGCATCACAGAAGTGATGTACCAGGCAGTTATCAATCATATTTTGTTTATATTATTTGAATTAACACAATGCTATATTTGCTCATTTTTTAGAATATCAGTAATCATTTTTTTGTAAAGTATTCCCAAATGGATTCTGAATTATCTTGACTAGTGACCAAAATCATGTTTGGTGATACATGTAGCATTTTTAACCTCGTTTTAAGGTCAACATAAATGATCATGTGCTGCTTTTTCAGCCAGTTTTCTGCTTTTATTTTCAGTTCATTCTCGAAGTCTTTCAAGCCTTGAGGGCTCAAGTGCTGACTTGACCTAATCTTTGAAACTTGTTTACTGTTGTTGATAACAGCATCTGGATTTATATGGTTTTTCACAGTAGATGGGATTCACAAATCACCTTGAGGTTCCTTCAGTTATAAGCAAATCTTTATTGCATTTTCTCTCTTGACATCAACAATTGGTTGATGCCAATATTCTATTGCCTCCTTTTAAATTAAACTCTGTGTTTTGTGCTGCCACGTGGAACCACTTTAGCAAAAAAGAGAGGCTGTGTGAGACTCCCATTTGATGAAAAAGTTGGAGGGTGGTCTGAATATGGATGAAAGAAATTGTTTGCTTTGGTGAGGTTTCTTACGCAGTAAATAGAGAACAACTGAAAAACAGGAAGAGAACTCTTGATAATGCTACTTTTATTTTATTTTTTCCCCAAGCTCTAAAAAGCAAGAGAGATATTGGCAACCCAAGCAATATTTTAATGTGGTTTTAAAAGCTACATTAGGACATACTACCTTTCTGGAATCTAATATTTCAAAGGGCCGTAATGATTCAAAATTGTAATCAGGTGTTCAGAGTCAGTTTCCTTAGGATTTTAGCCCAATAAAAACAAATTCATTGGAACATGCTTGAAAAAGGGCTTTTTTAAAAATTTTTTAAGGACTCCCTTTTTCTCTCACTGTTTTCAAAGTGATGTTTTTAGTACCAATCGCATACAATAGGAGGGTGGTGGTGATTAATCTTCCTAGTTAGAAGAAAAGAAAGGCATGTAATTGAATGACTTGTAGAATTTAAAATTTTTAGGTACAAAACTGGGAAGAGATCCTTTTCATCTTGTTTAATTGATCATTGTGTTTAAAAGCATCAATTTAGAATAAATGATTTCGTAACAGATATATGGCTCTATGAACAACCAGAATAAAAGTCTTCATTTTACAAGGGGTGTATCACAGTTAATCCCTGGGTCAGGGCCTTATTCATCTAAATGAATGATTGGAGCCTGAACCCCAACGTCACTCCTCGTATGATCCAGCACTTGAGGACGCTCAGCGTGATGAGAAGGTGATAGATGGCAGTACAGGGCTCATTTGGTGCCTATAGCTCTACATAATGAGGGCGAAGTAGACACCATGCCAGAGGACGGAAGCCAAAGCATCAGAACCAGTGAGGCAGAAAGCATCAGGGAAGTCCAACAGAGAGAACAGGGCCCTGACCTGCAGACTCTTAATGAAATAAAATGGCTAGAGCAAGTTCGGACCCCATCCAAATAATTAAAAACAGCAACAGCAACAACAAAGGTGATGATAATAATTATGACTACCAGTAAGGGAGGATCAAGGGACTCCACATGACATTTACATTTAATCCTCGAACTGCTCTTGTGAGATAGTCATGACTAATAAATGAACTGAGGCTCCCAGAGGTTAAATATCCTGTCTAACTACACAGCTTGTAATCAGTGAAGCTGGCGTTCCACTGTACTGCATGATGTCCCTGAGAAGCGAGAGACAGAAAATATGCCCAGGGTATTGTTAACTGTATTAGATTACAAACTAGGGATGGATTCTCAGAAAGTAAAGCGGAAAGATTGGATTTCAGTGAAGGAAGAGATGCTAAGACTGGATGGTCCTCAACTTATGGTCAGATGGTACACCAAATGTTGGTCTTTACACTTTGCTTTAGAATGCAAATGTTGACTAGCGGTTGGGTACTCAGATTGGTCCATAAAGATATATGTAATCTTTAATGTAATGGAAAATTTGTACTGTTAATTTTAACTCAACAAAGTCAGTGTTTTCAAAATTATTTTTAGCAGCACAACATATTTTTAACTAACGAAATAATAAACAAACGTTTAGGATTCCTAGCCTCTGAAAAGCCCCATTCCTCCCACACAGCCAAGGGATCATGTATGCCTTTTTTGCTGAAATCAGTGAAAAATATCCAACTACCATGTATAACCTAATATCTTTGGGGATGATGGATTCAAGTTTCATAAGACCAAGGCACAGGTCTACTCTTTGCCTTGTCAATGATCTCTGGTCATCTATCAAGCATTTCCTGAGTTCTCCTTTCTCTCTTTTCAAGCCAAACAGGAGTGGGGATTACAACAATGCTCTGACAAGAGGAATGATTATGGTAGATATTTTGAGTATATTTTACAGGGTTCAAAGGCATTACCAGCACTATCTTTGAGGAAAAAAAATATAATATTTGTCAATGAATTTATGTTACTCAAAATACCCTGTTTCTTTTTCAAATTTCACTTACTAAACATGAGTACCTTTGTGTCTGCATGTAGTTTGGTTCTGTTTGAAAGGAAGGATTTAGGCTTAGATGGAGGAAGAACCAAATTCTTTATTTATTGCCAAGGCATAAATATTTTGTGCATCATCAGCTTGTTTTCTTGCTATTATTAAGAACGCTGGTTTATCCAGAGACATTTGAAAATATGTAAGATCTTTTTCATGGTGATATAACTGATGTTAGCAGTGGGACTGATAATATCCAGTAAGTTGCATAAAGAATTGCTTGATTCGTCTGCTTTTATGAGACCAAGTTCTTTCTTGTATGTTAGTTCCTGTCGTCCTTCTATACTACTAATTTATCCCCTGACTTTCCGCACACGTTGACTTGTTTATCTCCATTTTCACATTCTTGTTATACTTTAACTTAAAATGCCACCACATTCTTCAAATCTCGAAATTAAAAAATGATTAAATGTGATTTCTCTATACGTCCCTCCTCTATGTTAAGCTCCTTACCATTTTAAAGTTTAAAAAAAGTTTTTGCTATTTATCTCTCTTTATATTTTCCTATTTTTTCCCCCAAAGGACTAAATCATTTCTAAAAGTCATTTATTTTTTGTATAATATGACCTATGTTGTACATTCAACACAATTTTAATATCAAATATTATATCATTTGTCTTGAAATTAGTAGATTTTACTGGGGATATAGCTTCTTTATTTTATTTTGTGTATACTCTCTGAATTAATATTGTTATTTAACTTAAAATTGTTTCTATCCACCCTAATCATTCAGTTTTGTATTTAATTTGACTTCCCACCCGCTCTTAGCTAGAGTCTTCAGCTATTGCTGCCTTAAACATTGTGATCTGTGTACAAATGAAAATGTACCATCGGAGCCAAATGTACGATAGCACAACATTTCAAGTAAGAAAAAAAGAGATACTCTATATATTTATACAATTTCCACATGTTTTTAAGTGTGAATTTGAAGAGTGAGTTATGGGTCTACTTATCATTTCTATTGTTTTACAGAATTAAACCACTTGAATATTCAAAGATATTGAACATTATCAAAGATTCAGGGAAGCATAAACAGAATGGAAATAAACAGAAGCAACATCAGCCATCCTTTTTCTAGTTATAAAAATTATTTTCTTTTGTTCTAATGTATTTTTTTTTCTCTTTGAAAACCACAAGCTTGATCTTTCATATAATGGATGCTTACTACGTGATTACAGAATTCTTCCCACAATCATAACACATGACTTGAGGTAGCAAAAGGAACTGCATGTTCCCTGGGTCTGAAAACACTACCATTTCCCAGAGTGATGTTTTATTCCCAAAGGACTGCTTACTACAATATAGTGAGTGGCAAAGAAACAGATTATTTTGAAAAAAATCAGGTCATATATGATGATCAAGTTTATTTAGTCCCTAAAGACTCAACTATCAACTTTAAAAAGAAAAATCAAATGGCTGTCTGTTAAACATATATAATTCCTTTCTTTATATTATTTCTATAGTAGAAAACATCCCTCCAGGGTAACTGTTATTTTCCTCCTCACATAGATAAGCAAAATGAGGTTAGTTAGTTTGAGTAAATTTTGCAAGGCAGAGACTGTATTCAAATCCAGGTATGATTAACACAAAAATGCAAATATTTTCCTCATGGCATGCTCTGAATAGAAGAATTAATAGTTTACGTTTTCCTAAAATAAAACAAAAACTATAAAAGTTTAAAACCTAATGAATCACTTTAATTTGGATGAATGCCCAAAAAGAAAGAATATGTTATCCAAACATTTAAAAATTTTGAAGTTGTGTGTGCCATAGCTTCAAGTTGCAGCATGTGATGTGAGGTATGCAAAAACTGTATTTTGTTCTTTTTTTTTCCCCATTATGACTCAATTTCTCTAATAAATCCCATTCTGTTAAGGTAGCAGAAACTTTCCTTGTTATTACATAAAAAATTCTGAGAATTTTAATGCTGAGTCAAGTGGGAGAGGTTTTCATATGAAGCCTGACATCTCTCAAACACATTGGCGTTGACTGAGAGGTACCTTGTCATGTCTGGTTTCCTGTGTTTTGTCTTTTGTGTGTTTATTGTGTCCTTTCTTCTTATCTCAACTAGGCTTGGCTGCTCTAGAACCAAAGGAAATTCTATGATGCAACCCCATATTACTCTGTAAGGCCTCTCACTCCTCCTGGGCAAGTGCATTACTCTACAGCTGTTTTATCTCCCATGATTCAACAGAATTTTATAAAATCATCCTCAAAACTTCGATCTGGGCATACTATACAGTATTTCCTGTTCTGATTTTTTTTAAGCTCATATTCTGATTCTTCATAGAATGGGGGTGCATGCTCTTATGCTCTTAGATCCAATTTATCTGATAAGATCTGAAAGTTGTGTCCTTTTTATTAGTTTGTTAGTTTTTGCTTTCCCCTTTCCTGCTCAAGTCTCAGCCTTTCCATCTCTCCACCTTTTCACAATTGGCAAGTTTTCTAGTCTCCGTTAGAGACTTTGCCATTACTCCCAAAGATTTGTTTTATCTGCTGAGTCTCCAAACTATTTGAGACTCGTAAACGTTCTTTGCTTTCTACTTCATCACCCTTCTCCTAAGGCAACAAGCACAGGAAGATTTGTTCGCTAAATAGTGGAAGTACCAATTGTAGAAAGAAATATGAGCTTGAAAAAGACATATGATTAATATTTTAAAATACTAACTTCCCTGACAGAGAATGTGAAAAAAAAAAAAAAAAAACGCAAAACTGAGTATGAATGCAGAAAACTTAGGTCTTCTATATCTATCATTAAAATATGCCAATTTGCATAATGATAATCTCTAAATTTCCACATCTCTGAAATAGACATAATCATTACTTTCTCTGTCCATCTTACATATTTATTATTCTCTTTTACTCAGGCACTTCTTTACTACAGAGCACTTATTAAAACTATAATCTTTCTGTATATTTGTCTACCACTTTTTTTATTATTCCCACTCCCATCTAATTTAAGTTTCATGAGGGTAAGAAGTTTATTTGTCTTTTTCATTACTATGACCCCATTGCCTAAAAATAGTGCCTAGAAAAGTGATCAGAAGTGGTTTTTCAATGAGAGAATAGTCCTTTTTTCCTCATAGATATGATCTTAAAAGTCAGAGAAATTTATGTTTTCTACAGATATGTCCTTTCATCCAGAAGCTTGTTCTCATTATTTTCCCTTGGCTACTCTATGTCTTCTCTCTATCCTTTTTCAGAGTGCTCTAGGCACCAGGACTTCACCAATATGCCTATATCAACAGCTTCCCTGGGTGTCTGGCTTCTGAGTGGAGGATTCACAAGAGATTCTAAGTTTGTGTAGAGTGAAGTCAGAGTTTTAATTCCATAAGCTCCCTTTCAGTCATGTTGTTTGGCTGCATCCCTCAGTCAATGGCCTTGGTTTCTTCCAGGTGGCTCGTTCCCCAGAGGTACCTTTTCCAGTTTCTGGTAATCTCTGTTTCTCTTTTGATGTCTTAGGTCTAGGATAGAAACTTTTCCTTTCTCTAGTGAATCCTAAGAGTCTATGCTACCCCTTGTTGCTTCTACCTTCACCTTTGAAAATAAACCCTTAACTAAACTCCCTTCAAATTACCCAATTTGAGTGCATCGCATATTCCTTGACAGATATTAAATATTTTCTTGAACCTCAGTTTTTTTTGTTTTTCTGAGGAAGATTAGCCCTGAGCTAACAACTACCACCAATCCTCCTCTTTTTGCTAAGGAAGACTGGCCCTGAGCTAACATCTGTGCCCATCTTCCTCTATTTTATGTGGGACGCCTGCCACAGGATGGCTTGCCAGGCGGTATGTAGGTCTGCACCTGGGATCCTAATGGGTGAACCCCAGGCTGCCAAAGTGGAACGTGAGAACTTAACCGCTGTGCCACCGGGCTGGCCCCCTGAACCTCACTTTTTTTAGCTAATAAATACCTACCCTAGGTTAGATAGTCTGTGAAGACACTTCTTCCTCAGAATTCTCTTTGATTCTTATAATGCGTACCTCCTAACTTAAGGGATTTAGAAGGTATTGACCAACCTAGGGGCACATAGGTATACCAGAAAAAAAATTGTGGTTCTAATGCTAGCTTATAAAAAATAAAATCATGAGAGCAACATTCTTATCCTTAATTTATTCCAAAAATAGCAGGGCAGAATCAAGATCAGGAGCAAAACTCGTCAAATGATTAGCCATATTGTCTGCAAATTATTCTACAGAAAAACAAGAACTATCTAGGGGGTTCGTCTGAGTCCTTTAGTGTAGTATTATTTCAAAGGCCAATTTATTCGATTATTATATTTATCTACCAGTCATTTAGTTCATATCAATATTGGTATCAGGAAAAAATTTAGTTTTTCGTAACTCTCAAATAATCTTTCATAATTTTGTGCCTTTGAGGTTTTCTTGTTGCTCTAATAATTTTCTAATTTAATTTCCACATATCTAAAGAAATTATCTGTGGATGCAAGTGCATATATATATCAAAGACAGAAGAAAATACACTCTATATATTTAAAAAAATAAATTTCTGGGTCTGTGAACTAGACAGAGTTAAGAGGTGTTTTATTAGCAATATTAAATCACATTATGTGTGCAAATTGTTTATTAGTATCAAAATATAAAGTTGGGAAAGTTTTATAGAACATTCTAGAAGTAATTACCTTCTTAAATATTTAGTAAATGTATAGAAGTTTATACTGGATGGAGATGTTTGACCTTGGGTAGGGTGCTTAACACCTCCCTGCCTAATTTACCACATGTGAGAAAAATAATAGTGCATCTACCATAATTTATTATGAAGTTTGATGGCAATAATACATGTGCAACACTTGGCAGATAGTAAGTACTCTTTAAATATTAGCTGTTATTGTTGCCCGTGTTATTGTTATTATTTATCAATATGTTCTCAAGTCTCTAGAAGAAGAATATATTGTTATTGTTAGAAGAAACAACAATAAATTTAGGAGCTAGTCTCCATCTTATGACCCTCGCTATTCTTTAACTCTAGGTGACATTGAATATTCACCTATTTTAGAATCTTCTTTAGACCAAATAAATCTGTCCCTTCTTCCTAAAGAGACAAAAACAGTAAATTCCCCCTCATTCACATAGTTTTATGCATATGAGTTTTTGAGAAACACACTCTAAACGTTGCCTGGAACTAAAGGACTGAGAAGTGTATCATGTAAGCTACAATCCCACCATAAGTCTTAAAATACCACAAACTCATAAACATTAGAAAAGTGATAATTACAAAACCAAGTTCACTCCACCATCACATGGTTAAAGCCTTCCTGAGTCAGGTTAATGTCTTGAATACACTATTCATATTTTAATTAGCTGACTCTTTTTCTTTAGGCATCTTCATTCCTTTTCAGAACTGGTAACCTCAGTTATTTATCTTGATCTTCATTGATTTATTCAACAAATATGAGTGCATATTTATATGCTAAGAAGACTGCTGAAATCCTCCCATAGAGACAATATTCTGCAAGGATGGAAAACCAGATCACCCTCGGTAAGTCACAGTCCCTGCTGTTGGGTCCATGCATGGCCTCCACTCTGTCACAGGGCTACTTGATTCATATAGTCACTATGCCAGCGCTAGAGTTGCTGATTACTAAGGCTGACTGACATCAGGGTGATCTAGTTACTGGTGCCCTTCATGTCCAACCCACCAACAAGAGAGACTAACTCTGGGTCTCCATTATGGCGCCATTTCTAAAGGAGACCAAGTGGTCACTTGGGAATAACTTGGCTTTATTAGGCTTTTTCCATAGTGGAAGGGCATTACCTTTAACTTCTATCAAAGAGATGGCAGAATTAATTGCAAAGCACGTAATTTGGGCCCCTTATAAGCTATAACTATTCAGTGTAAGTCTATATACGATGAATATCATTCAGCTTTAAAAATAATAGAGCTATGCCAATTGATGTGGATTGAGTAAGAAAGTTAACACAAATCCACTGATTTGTTCTCAGAGAAATATGTGTTTGATCCACCAGCGAGGATTCCTACATAACCTTACATCAGTCCAAGGGATCCACTTAACAGAATGAAGTGTGGGAGTGGATCCACGACCTTGAGATTGATCATATCACTTACTATACCATTCAGCAGCTGCTATCTTAATAGAGAGTTGGAACTGCCTGCTAAAGCACAGCTGGAGTACCACCATAGAGGCAACATTCTGCAAGGATGAAAAACCATCTTCGAGGAAGCATATATAATTGAATCAAAGACATTTATATTATGTTGTGTCTCAAGTATGAATAAAACAGGGTCCAAGTACTAAAGGATAGAAGTAGGAGTGGCACCATTTTCAATCAATCTTAGTCAATCACCAGGAAACATTCTGCTACTCATCCTAGAATCCTAAATCCTGAAAAATTAGATCTTTAGGTTCCCAAAGAAGCCACACTTTTGCCAGAATACATAGCAAGAATCCTATTGATTTATAAGATGTGATGCTGCCTGGGCACTTTGGGCTCCTTATGTTCAGGAGCCAACAGGCAAGAAGAGAAATCACCATCTTAGCAGAGGAAACTGACCCTGATTGTCAGGAGGCTGCTGTTACACAATGGAAACAGAAAAGAATGTGTGGGGATCCCAGATGTTTCTCTTGGAAGCATCTGGGAACTCCCTTGACAAATTGTGACTAAATGAACAGATTTAGCAAAGCCAGTCATAGAAGTACGTGATAAGCCATGGCTCAACTCCTCAGATATGAGGGTCAGAGTTAGGCCACCTCTTAAGCCAGTGGGGCCCGTGGTGGCTGGGGGAAAGTAGAATCTAGAATGACTAATGGGGGAGTTAAATGATAAATATTAGTTGAGGCCCTGAATCATACTGCAGGGATGAAGAGTACAGTTTTTCTCACTAACGCTTCTGATTTTCTTTTCAGAATAAAAGAGGCACCAGAATCTTGGAGGAGGTGCTCCTTGAATTCAGAGACGTGTATATAACAAGCACAAAAGTGAACTGTGGTAGATAAAGAGGTCGACTAAATTCCCAGTTCACAGAAATATGTGCTGCCCAGCTGTAGGAAGTGAGGTAGCAAAGAGGGTCCTTCGTGGCTGCTTCAGACTGTCAGAGGCTGCTTCAGTTCCAGAGAGCTGCCTCATACAAGGCCAAGCTGAGGCAGCTTGCAACCTTTTAGCAAGGAGGGTACCAACACCTGGCATCTCAGACCCAGGTTGAACCTGTGAAGAGGCATATTGTTTTCATGTAGAGTTTCTCACTAGGTTGAGTGAGGCTTTGGTAGACTTGCACTACACTTTGACATCTCCCTCTGTCCAATCTCAATCCCTCTTCCCTCCACAAGAATTGATCCTGAATAAATTTCTATTTATTTTTGTAAGATTTTTTTTATTTTTTCCTTTTTCTCCCCAAAGCCCCCCCGCTACATAGTTGTGTATTCTTCGTTGTGGGTTCTTCTAGTTGTGGCATGTGGGACGCTGCCTCAGCGTGGTCTGATGAGCAGTGCCATGTCCGCGCCCAGGATTCGAACCAACGAAACACTGGGCCGCCTGCAGCGGAGCGCACGAACTTAACCACTCGGCCCCGGGGCCAGCCCCGATCCTGAATAAATTTCTAATGACACAATCTCTGTTTCATAACAGCTCTGGGAGAACCCAACCTCTATCTCAACATCTGTATTAAGGTTTTAATTCAGAATTGTGATGATTGTCACAGGGATCAACAATAAAGTACTTATCTGAATTCAAAAATAAAGCCAGGGCCAGCCCCAGTGGCCTAGTGGCTAAGTTCAGTGTGCTCTGCTTTGGTGGACCAGGTTCAGTTCCCAGCTGTGAACCTATACCACTTGTCTGTCAGTGGCCACCCTGTGGCAGTTACTCACATATGAAAAGTGGGAGATTGGCAACAGATGTTAGCTCAGGGTGAATCTTCCTCAGCAAAAAATTAAAACAATAAAGCCAGGACTTTTCTAAAAAAGTAAGTCTGATTTTGGTGATTTGTTTGATGATGAAGAAAGCTTTTCCTATAAATTGAGGAGCTAGGTCTACATTATTAAAATTTTATTTAAAAAATACATTTAAAGCTCATGTCACATAACAAAATTCCTTCTATATCTATTACATACTTGAACAAATTTTCTCAAAAATCACATTTATAAAAATAAAATATTTGATTATATAAATTGATAAAACTTGTGTACTTTTACAATTAAATTATAATCATTAATAGATATTTAAATTAATTTTAAAAAATCACCATCCATCTCTATATGAGATCAACTGCTAGTGCAACTTTATATTTTTTATTTAGTAAATATTTATAAGCAATTATAATAGATTTATGCTGTCTTGATCAAGTTGTGCTACTACTAATTTTCATTACAAATTAAACTTTAACAAAATAACACAAACCTACAAATAAAAAATTAATTAATTTTGATCCACTTATAATAAGTCAAGACACATATGGAAGATTTTCTTTTTCCATTAGTGTTCACTATTTCACAAGGAAAAGAAAAACCAACCAGATTAATTTAATTTAGACTTTTTTTTTTGTAAGTAAGATTGGCCCCAACGTAACATCTGTTGCCAATCTTCCTCTTTTTGCTTGAGGAAGATGGTCGCTGAGCTAACATCTGTGCAATCTTCCTCTATTTTGTATGTGGGACAGCGCCACAGCGTGGCTTGGTGAGCAATGTGTAGATACATGCCTGGGATCTGAACCCTTGAACCCCAGGCTGCTGAAGTGGAGCACATGAACTTAACTACTACACCACCGGGTTGACCCCTAATTTAGACTCTTAATAAAGAGGAAATAAACATATGCATCTACTTTTAAAATTAACATCCAAGTGCATCAGGATCTACTCATTAAAAATGAAAAACCACAGAAACTTTATCAGGTTTCTGCAGTAATTATACAAGTGTGGAGGGGGATGAGAAAAAGAAGAATGTAGGACAAATACACTTGTTTTCTAGACTATGCTATATTATTCTATACTACACCGTACTTTATATACTTGTTTTCTAAAATTCTAAATATAAAACAGGGGATCAATTTTAAATTACTTCCCTTTAAGAACAAGGCTTTAATTTTACAAACAAAAAAGATTTCTACTAAGTTTTGAAGTATAATCATTTAAAATATTTTCTTGTTTTTAGAAAGTTGGAAAATAAGAAAAACAATTGCAGAAAGTAGGAATTATTTATCTTACTTAGAAAAAATAGTTTAATGGAATAATTCTTATCTTTTGCTCCTTTTGAGTATTGTGACTAAAATCTTAGAAACAGTTTCTATATTGACAGCTGTGGGCATAAATGGAGTCTGTTTCAGAGTGGAAAGATAAAACATGGATAATTCTGGCATTTGTGTGTAAATTCCCTATTCTGTCTCTGAGGGGAGCTAACTATATGCAAAATTACAACAGAAATATAATAAAAATGAAGCAAGTAGTTACTGGAGGGAAAGTGAATGAGGGCATAATGAGAGACTATTGAGAACAACGGAACAGAATGAAATTACCCTGTGGTGCGAACACTGGCCTGTGTGTCAGAGAGTTCATATAACTTACTTAAGCAGAGCCAAATAGGAAGAAATAATACAGTGTGAACTCATCGGTAAATGCTAAGAGGAAATTCAGTAGGAGAAATATGATTTCAGTTGGGTTAATTAGGTGAGAATTCTAAGAGTAGGTAGATTTGGGGAATAATTTTATAGCAGGATGAAGAAAAAAATCAGAAGGTTAAAAAATAAAGTAGGTTCTTTCTTTTGGTCCCTTAAAGCAAGGGCAAAGAAACTGAAGGACCTTAGTACTGAAACCGAGATAATAACAGCAAGCAATACGGAGACCAAACACATTTTCTTTTGCAAATATATTTTCTAGAAACAGGTGTGATTTCCCAACCCCACATTAAAACAGTACTGAGAACAGGCAAATATGGCTGAGCATCTTGCTTTAGATAATATTTGCTCGTGTAAGATAAGACAAGGAACCAAGTAAACTAGCTTACTTATCAAAATTAATGAATTGCTCGTCAAGCTTTCTTTAAGACCCACAGCTTACTGTGTACACCAGTCCAAAATTATTATGCTCTAAACTAGGCCCAATCCCAACCAGCTCTTTCTTTCACAAATTTCCCCATAAAATCACAGTCTTAGACACAAAACCTTGAGAATTCTCAATGTGGTGATTTCCATTACATCTACAGGTTTAAGAAACAGCTTCATTTGTTCAGCATATTTTTCTGGAGTATTTTGGGGAATGGACAGTTGGTAATCCAAGGCTGAGCAAATTATCTTGTTAATAACTTTGTTGACAAGCCCATTATATTGTAAGAACAAAAACAAAAGAAACAACAAGAAAACCAGATAATTTTCCTTTGGTGGCCCAGGGTTCGCAGGTTTGGATTCCAGGCACAGACCTACACATCACTTACCGGGCCATGCTGTGGCAGGTAGCCCACATATAAAGTAAAGGGAGATGGGCACAGATGTTAGCTCAGGGCCAATCTTCCTCAGCAAAAAGGGGAGGATTGGCAGCAGATGTTAGCTCAGGGCTAATTTTCCTCACCAAAAAAAAAAAAGATAATATATTTTGTTTTACATTTTGCAATGATAGACAAGAAAAGACTCTATGAGGAAATTACATTTTTGATGTGATAAAAAGAACCAATCACTGAGTAGCAATATATACTACCTACAACATGTAGTTTTAGGAATTTTGTTACTTGAATTATTTAGTGTCTCTAATTTGCGGAAATAAACACCTTCATCAGAAAGAACTAATATTAGAATCCTAATGATCGTTACCCAAGTTGATTCACAACATTGATATTCCTTAAATTTGTATATTTCTGTTTACAAATTGCTTTTATCACATATTACATATGATTTGATGAGAACATTTGCTCTATATTTAACACTGGAGAAACAAGAGGAGCCAAACAAAACTGAATGGCTGTAAACTACATGCCGGCACAAGACAAGAAAACCTACTGAGGAGCTAGACCTCACTTAGGCACCTTTATTTCATTCTCTTCTAAGCAGCAGAAGCTCGTTAATTCCCACTTTTCCACTCCATGATTAAAGGCACCTGGGTAATTCTCTCTGGGTCCACTTCTCTTCATATGACTTTATAATTCTGTTCATACTGGATAAACTGACTCTCTTCAATTCAAACTCCCGTGTTCAAGCATCTGATTTGTTTATTTCAGTATCATATTTCTTGGGAAAATTCATTAGAAATCATAAACTGCTGGTCAGCCCTTAGGTGCTTGATGCTGAAGAGAGAGAAAAATAAAACAAAACAAAATGAGAATTCAATGTCAAAAGGCTGTTCTGTGGAAACATACTAGCCAGTTTAGAATATCTCTGTGCTCTGAAAAATCTGTTTTTGAGTGATCATAGGTTATTAGTGGTCACAGAAAACACGTAAAAAGTTAACATAAACATTTTCTTGACAAAACAGCTTATATTCAGGGCTCAGATTTCTACAGATAACATTTCAATGGACTTGAATCAAAATACACTTAGTAATTTCTAGCAGGGACAATGTACAGTCGAGAGGGACCCATAAATATAATTATCCTGGGATGTTGGACCCTCTAAGGAAGGAATACATCCTAATAGCAGTAAACCTCAAATAGACCAGGACTCTCCGGGACTTGAATACCTGGTTCAAATCTGTTCAACCCCTGATTGGATTAAAGTGATCTAGATTGCTCTTGCACGTCTCCTAGGTGATCGACATGTGGAAAGGGGAATTCTTTCTGGAGAAAAAGAACATCTTCGGGATATTGTGTCTGCTTCATTCGTTCTGCACACAATCTGTGCAGATGAGGAAGCAAAAGAAGCTGTGTGCCTGTTTAGCTTTTGGGTCTCCTCATGAGATGAAGGTTGTGGACCTGCTGAAAATCCTCCTTGGATCAATCTACAAAGCTATGTAAATGGAGTATTAGATCAAAACCCACTTGTGTCTGTTCAGTCTGATGGCCGTCTTGAACCCCACGCTGGGGGTGTGCTGCTGCATTTTTTATAGCAGGTTAGACAGAGATGAAGGTAGACTCAGTGATAGATGTGGGAAAAAATAGCATAGGGAGGAAAGAGAAAGAAAATATTAAAAAGTCATGAGATATGGGAAATGCAGAGAGGGGGTCTAATATTCATCTAAATGAAGTTCCAAAAGAAGATAAACACAGTATGATAGCTTTATTTCTTTAGCTGGATGTTGGGCTCATGGTGTTCATCTTCATCTTATTCTTTAAAATATGAATGTCATTCATGCATATATTTGTAACTGTAATATCTAAAACTAAAAATTAAAATTTAAGATTCTCTCCTTCTGGTAAGTCACACAATCTAGGATAAAGTTTCTTACTTAAACTTTATAATTATTTTTACCATAGTTTTGAGAATGTATACCATCTCTGCAGAAAAAAATGCATACTCCCATATACTGAACATCTTGAATACAAATTCTAGGGTTTATGTTCTAAATACCTCATGGACCAACAGTAACAGTAAATACAAAATGGAACTTTCGGTTTTAACTAGGTGTGTTGGAGAAAGATGAAAATTAGAGATGGAAATTCACTGGCATGGCAGGCTCTTGATGAATTAGACCTTGAAGAATAAATGGTACTTACCGTGTATATAAAGGGGAAAGTGCCTTTCAGTTAGTAGATATATACTATAGTAGATAGATAGATAGATATACACACTAGGTATATATATATATATAAGTTTGTGTCTATTTATAAACTGACATTTGTCATACAAGATTGGTACATCTAAACCCACATTAATCTCATCATTTCCAACATCAGAAGAAAATGTATTTAGCATTGATATAGTCCAAGTCTACTTGCATAGTTAGGTAAAATTGCAATATTCCTAATATATTATATTAAAAAATATTTATAATACATGATTTCTTATTAGCTACAATTTAACTGTGCCTCTTTTCAATATTCTTGCTTTAGTACTTTAGAACATAATTACCCTGGAGCTACTAATCAAGTCTGCATTAAGGCACAAAAGGAAGATACTTAGGATTTCCACTTCACATAAGAACTCATTAAGTATTTTTGCAACAAGTTACCTAATTAACATTCTCTAAAAATTAGTTGAAAGGTAAGAGCGTGTTTATCATTCTGATCAGCAACCATAAATTCCTTATTTTCAGCTATGCCAAGTGCCCTGGGCATTAGAGTAAATGTAACAAAGTTAGAATTACTGTCTGTAACATAAAAGCTAAATTAATTAGTTTAAAAACTTGTTTATTTTACTCATCAGTATAATTAAGGACTTGTCAACCCATGTAGTTCTTATCATCTCCTCAGTGATGAGCAGCCGTGTTACCTATCTTCCGGCAATTTTTACTTAGTGATGTCCGTCATGTATAGGAAATTAGAACAGAAAAACAGAGAGCAATTATATATACCGAAGTTCACAAAAATAAAAAGATATTTCTTTTACAAACTCATTTTGATCATGATTTGATTGAATTAACTGCAGAATAGAGAATTACTTATCAATTAGATTTTTGCCATAGTTAGGCAGATTTCCACTATGTTCACATGATAAATTCTATGCTAATTGATACTTGCTGTAGTACTATATTAAAATTATTTGCTTGCATATCTATCTATCCTACTAAAATGTTAAAGCCTGGATTGGTTCATTTGCAGCTTGTTCTCTAGCGCTAGAATATCGCTCTTCACATAGTTATCAGCCAAAGTTGTCAGGAAAGAAAACTCCTACAATTCATCATTATGGCAATAATATGGTTAGGTGGTGATTGGTCTTTGGGGAAAGCAGATTCTCTGGAGAAAGGAGGTGATTTTTTTAAAGCCAGGGTTTAGACAGTCAAACCTTTCGTTCACCTCCAAATGAGACAATTCTCACGGGAACTATTTTCAAGACCCACTAGAAATATTCTCAATTGTGTTGTAGTAATTGTTACTGTTTATAGATCATGGATTCACACTTTGTCTCCTTGCTGTCAATCTTTACCTTTGGCCACAGTATTGTTTCCTTCTAGAAGCAGCTTCACTCCTGCTTCATGAAGTTGAGAAAGAAGGAACTCCTATTAAACCCACTCTTCACTGAGGTGAAGTCCAAATAAAGAATTGCCTTATGAAATCAGTAAAACGTATCAAATGAAGACTCATGCTTGTTTGGGATAGAGCAGTAGAGATATACAATATGCCTTCTTGATGTTTACCCCCAGTTTACATTTCAGTCTCTAACTTGGGTTATTTCTTTGAAACCTGTTATTTGGTCTGCTATGCTAAATCTATACCATATATTCACTGGGATTTCAATCTGGTATGCAATATAGTAAATAAAGATAACAATGCATCTTATTAGGTTCCCTAATGGATGGGAGTTCTAACAATAACAACAATTCCATATTACTAATTTCTTTGAGTTAATTTGATTCTTTGACAGTGCTTTAATTGTGTAAATTATTTATAAACCAAGGTGAAAATTTTTTTGTTCTGTACCCTGATATAAAACGGTGGAGTTCTATGTGTTGTTATAATAAAGAAATATGAATGATTTTACTACTCTATTCAATTAAGTATTGGACCATTGAGATTATCAAATTGGCCATATGATACAGAAAAGCTAAGGATTTTGCCACTACTCAAAACTATCTTTAACTCCTGTTTTATAATTTCTTTTTGGTCTCATTTGTAGTGTGTGTGTGTGGGATGGGAGGTCTGGAAGAAAACTCTGTCACTCAACCCACAGAACGTTTCTGACACCAAATGTGTGGGGGTTTTTCTCACACCAACCAATGCTCCAACTTTCCTAAGGGTACCAACCAGATATCCTACAATTCAATTCTGACACTAACTACCTGGAGTTAGCACAGACCCACAAGACTGCCCCCTGCTTCAGATACCAATTGCAAGTAATGGGTCCCCAGGCTACCCTCACTTCTGCCCAACACAGCTGCAAATTGGGGATTCCCATGGCCCCTTCCACAAGTTTGATAATTTGTGGCTCATAGGACTCAGGGAAACACTGTCCTTACCATTACTGGCTTATTGTTATTTAAAAAATAGGCAAATGATCTGAATAAATATTTCTTCAAGCAAGATATACAAATAACTGATAAACACATGAGAAGAAACTCAATCTCCTTAATGTTTATTGAAATGCAAATTAAACCACAATGGCATACTACTTCATACCAACTGGGAGGGCTAAGACAATAGTAATAATAATAATAATAATAATAATGGACAAATAGCAAGAGTTGACGAAGACATGGAGAAATTGGAAGCTTCATTCATTACTAGTGGAAAATAAAATGGTGCTGCTGCTGTGGAAATATTTATTGTGGAACTCAAAAGCTAAACATGAATTTCTCATATGAAACAGTAATTTCATGCCTTGGTATGTATCCAAGAGAATTGAAAACATATGACCACACAAAAACATGCACATGAATGTTAACGGCAGCATTATTCATAAAAACCGAAAAGTGGGGACAACCCAAATTTCCATTAACTAATGAATGGATAAACAATATGTGGTATCCATACAATGGAATATTATTCAGCCATGAAAAGGAAGGAGATACTGATATATTTAATATGGATGAACATTGAAAACAGTAGACTAAGTAAAAGAAGCCAGATACAATAAGCCATATATTGTATGATTCCACTTATATGAAATGTCCAGAATAGGCAAATCTGTAAAGACAAAAAGTAGATGAGTGGCTGTCAGGGGCTGGGAGTAGTGAGTAATAGGAGTGACTACCAGTTGGTACAGGATTTGTTACTGGGTAATAAAAATGTTCTCCAATTAAATAGTGGCAATTGTTGTACAACCTTCTAAATATGTTAAAATTTACCAAGGTATACACTTTAAAATAGTGAATTCTGTATGTGATACCTCAAAAAAAAAAAAAAAAAAGGCTGTGGGAGATAAAGAGTGTCTTGTTGAAGAATTCGAAAATGGACCAATATAAACAGAAATTTACTGATGAGGAAGAAATGTCACAAAATAAGTTTTTTAGCTAGAGCTAACAGCCAGGTCACACAGGTGTTATAAACTATAGTAAGGAGTTTGGGTTTCATTCAAATTTCACTTGGAAGATAACCAAGTGATTAGAGCAGAGGAGAGAGATGAATGGAATTATGCTCGTGCAAAGTGTTCTGGCGTTCTTTTGGAGAAAAGATGAGAAGGACGGAATATGGAAGCAGAGACACAACCATTTGAGTGGTATAGGTGAGATGACACAGGTGGTTAGATTGGAGGCGGATGAAACAGCAAGAAGATGACGTGCTTGAGACATGTTTTGGAGGTAGCTGTGACAGGAATTCGATGTGGAAATGAAAGACGAGAATCAAGGATGATTCCTGTATCTCTGGCTCGAGAGGCATAGTGAATTTTGGTACTTTTAACTAGGATAGGGAAAACTGAGGGTTTTGAAGGCAAGAACAAAATTTAAAATGTTATATAGCTCCCAAATAAATGTCAATCTGGCAATAAGATTCATGAGTTTGTCTCTGTGGGGGAGTCTCTTCCTTGGTTGAAATGCTTTTTACTCCCATTTTCTGTTAGTTTAGAGTTCACTCCGGTAAGCTCTTTCCAATACATTTCTTCAGGCTAGGTTTCTTCTTTCCTATATCCCAAGGTACAGAGGTAGTGGGCAGTGGTAAACTGAATTATCTCCTGGAGCATCAACGGTCAAACCTCCAAACCCATTTAACTTCAAACATTATGTAGTATCTTTGCCTTCTAATTTTGATTACAGTCAGGGTCATAGAACAATGTTTCAGTCAACAACAGACTGCATATACAATGGTGGTTCCATAAGATTAGCACCATATAGCCTAGGAGTGTCATAGGCTAGACCAAATAGGTCTGTGTAAGTACATTCCATGATATTCATACAACACCAAATCGCCTCTCAACGCATTTCTCAGAATGAATTCCCATTGTTTAGCGACGCATGACTATACTTCAAATCAACTAGACCTGATTCTATGATAATGATGCTAAATTAAACCTGAATTTGACTTATACAGTTTCAGTCTATGCTTTTAACTCTGTTACATTTTCCAGCTTCAACTTTAGAGGTAAATCACTTTCACTAACTTAAAGCACCCCAGTCACCTCTGGCTGGCCTCTCATACAATGTCATCATAAAATACCTCAGGGCTAAGCCTTCCCAGATTATGAAAAATCACATACATTTTTGCCATACGTAGTCCTACAATGCTGCAGACTATTTCTAGACTGACTATTGCTAGGTTTGGCTAGGTCCCTTAAGATGAAAAATATACCATATTATAATTCTGAGCATTAAGAATTAGACTGCCATCATTGTAGGTCTTTTGAGTTCCTGGACCTAATTTCAACGTGTCAAGAGGTGAGTGGTTGCCCACACCACCAATTCTCTGGACACCACGTGGGTGTCCTTACAGTTCAACTCAATTCTGATGCTTGTCTACCAGGAGATAGTGTCTACACAGTTAGGGGTTCAGTCCTACAAAGCTACCATCCCACTTGAGTTGCCAGTTGAAAGCTCAGGTTATCATCTGTGAATCTGATCTACAGGTTATAGATTGAAAGTTCCAATGAGCCCATCCAACTCAGGATGCTAATCAAAATCCAGGTTGTTCCCTGTACTTCTGTCTGACCGGCTATAAATTAGAGGTTCCCATGACCTCCTCCTTGGGTTGGATTAATCTGCTAGAGCAGCTCATAGAACTCAGAGAAATATTTTACTTACTAGATCACGGGGTTGTTATCAAAGAATATAACTCAGGAAGAGCCAGATGGAAGAGATGAATAGGGTAAGGTATGGGGAAAGGGCACGGAGCTTCCATGCCATCTCCCAGTGCACCACTCTCCCAGGACCTCTATCTGCTCACCAACCCTTTTGAGTTTTTATGGAGGCTTCATTACATAGGCATCATTGATTAACTCATTGACCATTGGAGATTGATTCAACCTGTAGCCCTTCTCCGCTTCCAGGAGGTCGGGAGACAGAAACTGAGAGTTCCAACCCTCTAATCACCTGGTTGGTTCTCCTGGCAATCAGCCTCCAACGTTAGGTGCTTTTCAAAAGTCACCTTATTAACATAACAAGAGAGTGTTTTATCACTCTCAACACTTAGAAAATTCCAAAGGTTGTGGGGGCTCTGTCAGAAAAGGGGACAAAGGCCAAATACAATTTCTTATAAATCAAATATCATAGTAGGTAATCAATAGAATATGACACACAGTCTGCTAGTAGTTCCAGTAGAAAGCTTAAAAATGCTCTGAGCATCCACAGAATTGAAAAAGGCCAACAATTAGTTAGAATACTTATATATCCTAATGAAAATCTGTGCACACCACTTTTCTAGTTTTTAAATAGCATGACTTGTGCAGACTCTGTTATTTAAAACAGGTTAATTCAATTAATGAATATGTTTTAAAATGAAATGCTATTTGTCTTTTCTACAGACCAGAGGTTCTCCAAACATTGGTGACCATTCTGTTCCATTACAGTTCTCTAAACGTACAGATTTTCTGAGTCTCAATACTGAAGGTCCATGTGACTTTCTGAGTGTGCTAGTAAAACGTTCTGGTCCTACTCCTATTTTTTTAACGTGTCTTTTTCTTTTTCAGCTTTATTGGAATATAAGTGACCCAAAATATTATGTAAGTTTAAGGTGTCCAACCTGATTTGACATACATATGTATCGTGAAATGTTTACTGGTCCTATTTCTTTTGTTATTGACAAAGACCAAATCAGAAATTGATTAGTAATTCTAAATTTATTATTTACCTGGGCAGCGCACAAATACCATGATAAATTCTTTAACAATTTGTAATTTAGATGGAGATTGCTAAATCTAAGCATGATTCAATGTATGTATAGCGGTTGTGAAATCTCTAAAGAAAATGAAAGTAGGCCATTCTGTCAACATTGCTGTACAAATTGTGCCCTTAAAGCTGGTGACAGTGATAGGTGAGGTTTGATGGCTTCATTCATTTAACAATTATTTCCTGAAGTGTACTGTATGCCCAAATTTTGCCAGATGCCAGGAATTTAGGGTTGACTAAGAAATAGGCATTGGTTTAATGGGATCATTATTTAATGGGAGAGAGAAACGCAAACAATTACGGCACAGTGAGATCAGAGCTAAGATGAAGGATTGCGTAACGTGCTGTGGGAGCACAGAGGAGGGACACCCACACTCTGCTTGCTTTTTGAAGGGAAGAAAATCATAAATTTAGCTTAATAGTGTTCATAAGGCCTCTCTGAAATTTAGGGATGATTAATCAATGAAGACAGAAGCATGACTCATGTTTTAAGATAATTATAGCCTAGAAATTTCAATTTAAACAAAATATGAGACTTAAATAAAGATATATACAAAAAAAGGCATTGCCTACAGGTCTGTAAGTGTATGCATAATTTACACATGAGCAGTATTGCTTTCTCAGTGTAGAAAAATGATTTGAAGACAAAGGTAGGGGTAAAATTACGTGAACAGTGATCCGTTTGAATGATAGAGTGACTGGATTATCTGTGCCTTTTAGGCATTTCTATCACAAAAGTTAATTCTTTCTGATACCATCATGTTTTGATATCAATACATTTAAACCCAATTTAGTCTATACAAATCTTCAGAAGAAATTGATTTTATTTTTTGCTTATCATTTTCTATAATCAAGAGGTGGCCATCAATGCATTTGCTGTTTGCTTACACTTACACACATGCACATGTATGCACACACACAGGAAAAAAAGAATGATACATGCCAACATGATAATAGAAATTATTTCTGATTTGGATTATGTATGACTCTTTCTTCATTGTGCTTTTTTATCTCCTGTTTTTTCATAATTAAGTTGCTTTTATGATCAGGAAAGAATAAATTTTCAGTAAGAAAAAAAGTGGTGATCATAAAACTTAAACTGGATTTTCCAGAATGCCAAGCTTTTCTGTATAGAGAGCTCAGTAGATATGACAAATGATTAAAATCTATGTAATTATTAATGATTATATTTCTATACATTAAGCCATTCTTACCTTTTAGAACTTCTGGTTTATCAGTTTCAGGGAACCTGTCTCCTCACCAACTCTCCCCAAAACGGTTAGGTGATAGTGGAGTCAATTTCACTCTCAGACTCTATTGTAGACTGAATGTTTGTTTTTCCACAATTTTCCTTAAAATCCTAAACCCCAATATGACGGTATTGTGAGGTGGAGCGTTAGGGGAGCCATCATTAGGTTGTGAGAGCGGAGCCCTCATAGATGGCGGTTAATGCCTTTATAAGGACAGACCCCAGAGCTTGCTTACTCGCTCTGTCCTGACACATGAGGATACAGCTAGAACATGGCCATCTGTGAACCAGGAAGTGGGCTCTCACCAGACACCAGGTCTGAGTCACCTCGATCTTGGACTTCCTAGCCTTTAGAATT
This sequence comes from Equus caballus, assembly GCF_041296265.1. Taxonomy (NCBI): domain Eukaryota; kingdom Metazoa; phylum Chordata; class Mammalia; order Perissodactyla; family Equidae; genus Equus; species Equus caballus. The sequence goes on along the minus strand of NC_091692.1, from coordinate 73,507,599 downwards.
GTGAGAAATAAACGTTTGTTGTTTAAGCCACCCAGGCTATGTCATTTTGTTACAGCAGCCCAAACTAAGGCGAACTGCAGAGAGGTCCTGACCACATAAACCCTTCCTACGAAGACAATGAGACTATGTACCCAGCCAAGTTTCCTTAAGGGAAAAACATATTTTTATAAATAAATTGTAAGAGTTATTAAATAATAACATTTTCTTTGGTCTCCCTTATAGCATTCCCTCATTGTTTTGTCATCCCAATTACAACATTATAGGAAGGAAGACTTTCAACTTATAATTCCAAGATTCTAATATTTATTATTCCATCAAGAAATTCAGGGCCAGCCCCGGTGGCCTAGTGGTTAAGTTCAGTGTGCTCCACTTTGGCTGCCCAGGTTTGGCTCCCGGGTGTGGAGCTTCACCGCTCTGTTAGCAGCCATGCTGTGCTGGCAGCCCACATACTACAAAATAGAGAAAGATTGGCACAGATGTTAGCTCAGAGTGAATCTTCCTCAGCAAAAAAAGAAGAAAAAGGAATTCCACTCTATAATTTGAAGAAGAGTATTACCATCATTAAAAGCTAGTTCTATTCAGTGGAGGGCAGCTTCAGAGTAGTTGGTTGAGAGATACAGAAAAAACAAAAAGAGGCCACTGAAAATTCCTGGTCATTAAGACACATCCACCTCCAGGAGTCTTCTGGTGTCTGAGAAATAATGGCATATTCAAAACTTTTCTTATTAGTAATTATTTTTAATTTCAAGCCCATCTATTACAATTAATGATAAAGAATTTCTTAAGAATTGGTTCTATCTTTACGCTTTGCGTTTGTTGTTGCTTTTTAATCTACGCAACATTGATAACTTCAGCCTTTTTCATTTCCATTTTAATATAATTGATTCTCCCTGTCTGAAAAAAGTTTTGTATTTTTTTTCAAAGCCAACAGAATATTTTACTTTGTTGATTCTATTTATTCCCTTTTATACCTCATTAATGTATGTTCTTAATACTTCAATACTTTTTAAGAGATACTTCCTTTTTACACGTTTATTTTGTTACTGTTTGAGTAACTCCTCATGATAGATGTTTAGCTTAGTATTTTCTAGCCATTTTTCTTCTTGAGTATTGTGTTTAGGGCAATAAATTTTGCTGTAACCATCGTTTTACTCTTTCGCTAGTATTGAGTTTCAGTGTTTTTGTTATCATACAGTTCTAAATATTTCTAATTTCTATTAGATTTCTTCTTTGATTCAGAAGTTATTCAGGAAGTAAAATATTAATTTAATAAGTTTATGAAATTTTTGTTAACTTTTTGTTATTTGTTATTTAATTTAACTATGATAGAAAATATTCTCTTATGATGATGATTGAAAATTGGTTGAATCTAGCTTAATGTCTCATAAGTGGTCAATTTTGTAAACATCCTGTGTATGCTGGAAATCAGTGTGAGTTTTACAAATATTGGTGGCACTGTGTATATAGAAATTAGATTATACTTATTAATTGATTGCCTAAATTTTTCTGTTTGCTCACTGAATCCTTGCCAGCTTGAGGTATCAAGTTCACACACAGGATTTTTTAAAACTTCCATTGTAAATTTTTTCCTTGCAAGATTATCAATGTTTGCTTTGTCTATTTTGAAGACTTGTTATTTCCTACATATAATTAATAAATTATCATTATTTCCTACTTTGTTGAAATTTTTCTCATTATGTAATGAATCTCAAGTACTTTAATCAAGCTTTTTTACTTTAGATATATATATTTATGCTTCTACCTGACTATTAAACTTTTCTCAATCTAATTTTTTTCAACTTCCTTATTCACTTATTCCTTCATATGCATATTCATTATTCATTCATCCATATTCATTCACCTATTCACTTTTTTGTCTCTTGCAAACATTGTGTATTCAATTTTCTACTTATCTCATTTGAATACCTATATCTGCATATTTTAGTCTATTTATAATTGTTGAATTTTCATGTATTTATACTTATGGCAAAAAAATTATTTTGTACTTTTTCTTTTCTCGTTTTGATATAATTTATCTTTTAATCCATTAATGGATTCTTTTGAATTGATACAGATTGGTTTGCTTACTTCTTTCATTCCTCTATTTTTCTTACTTTAAATAGTTTTGAAGTTATGCATTCTATTTCTCTTCTAAAAAAATTACACTAGACAACTTTCATGCATATTTAACAAAGACTCCTTTTCAAGAGTGCATAGACCTCAGAATGCCTTTACACTATTGACTGGACTCCAAAATTATTAATGATTGATGTTCATATTTGAGCTCGACTTTATTTCATTTCTTAAACTTACATATTCTGATATTAATTTTTAATACTTTGTGTAACTTGATGTATTCACTTCTGCAATAAGAGTCTGACTCCATATTCTGATGTTTGAGTGCTGACAGCTTTTTGTTTTTTTAAGATTGGCACCTGAGCTAGCATCTATTGCCAATCTTTTTTTCCCCCCTTTTCCTTCTCCACAATGCCCCCCAGTACATAGTTGTATATTCTAGTTGTGAGTGCCTCTGGTTGTGCTCTGTGGGACATCACCTCAGCATAGCCTGATGAGCAATGCCATTTCCATGCCCAGTATCCAAACCAGCAAAACCATGGGCCACCAAAATGGAGCCTGAGAACTTAACCGCTTAGCCACCGGACCAGCCTAAGTGCAGCCAGCTTTTAAACCTCAACTCTCCCTCTTACTCTATGCCACACATCTGGGTAAGATGATATGAATGCTCAGGTATTCCCTCCTTTGGTGTTAAATTCATGGTAGACTGAAACCAAACAAGTCCCTGCTTGTGTGCAGGAACTCTCACTGGGATCCTTCACGCTAAACATAGTAAAAACCCAAGTCAATCTTCATTCCTTGCTCTCTCAAGGAATTTTCAAACCAGCTTGGAAAGCCTGCTCTAAACTTTTTTATTCCCTCCTGGGGTGTGTGCGTGTGCTATCATCTGTCTTATCAGTCTTGACATCTAAGCCAAATTTTGGGTGGAGGTCCATCCTGCTTCTGCAGGCTGGTCACAAACAATTTACCATTTCTTTTGTTTACCATTCTTACTTACTTTTCAGATTTCCCTTCAAGGAATTTTTGCTGTCTACCTGCAATTTACCCTTTGTATATCTTTAAGCGAGCCCTCTTTTTTGAAACTTGTTCTCTGTGATTGTCCTTTATTCACCTATTTATGGGTTTCACCCTTGATTTGATTAATAGTTTTGTTGGAAATAAAATTCCAGATTTATAATTATTTTCTCAGAATATTAAATATATGATTCCGACCTCATTTTTTATTCCATTGTTATTAGTGTGGAGTCAATAGATTATATAATTTTTATACATTGTAAATAATCTTTTATTTTAAACCTCTGATTTCTTTGAGACTTTAACTTTGTCTATGTTGCTCTGTAGCTTGCCTATGGTGTTTTAAATTTGCTTTTTTTTTATTCATTTTGCTTGGGACCTTTTCTGCTTCCTGAATAAATGGATTTAAATTTTTCAATGATTGAGAAATATTTGTAGCCAATATCTCATTTAATTTTAACATTAACTTAACATTAATATTAATCACTTTCATTCTTTCAATCTTCTATTCTGGAATTCTGAATAGATATAAGAAATATCACTTTATTCTTTTTTTTCTTTTTTTTCTTTTTTCTTAAGTATAGTGTACAAAGGTTAATCTTTATGAATCTCAAGTGTACGGCTCAATGAATTTTATATATGCAAGCATTTATGTAACTGCCAGGATTTCAGAAGGATCCTTCTATTTCTTTCCAGATTATACCTGTCTTTGTGCATTCAGGATACTATAACAAATACCACAGACTGGGTGGCTTGTGAGAAGCAGATATTTATTCCTTACAGCTCTAGAGCCTAGAAGTACAAGATCAGGGTGCCAGCATGGTTGGGCGAGGGCCCTCTTCTCGGTCACATACTTCTCCTTGTGTCTTCGCGTGATGGAAGGGAGCTAGGGAACTCTTTGAGATTTGTTTTGTAAGTGGACTAATCCTAATTCATGAGGGCTCTCCGCATGTGACCAAATCACCTCCCAAAGACCTCACCTACTAATACTATCACCTTTAAGGGTTAGGATTTCAATATACAAATTCTGAGATGACATATTCAGACCATAGTAATACTCCACTTCATAATAAAATGCTTTAAGAGCTAAAAAACATGAATCTGTTTTACCTGTCCTTGAACTCCATATAAACCTAATAATAAGTATGCGTTCCTCTGTATCTGACCTTTTTCTCCTTGTTATTTCCATGTTATTCAACAATATTTTCCCATAGTGTGATATTTGATTTGTTGTTGTTGTATAATATCTCATTGTATAAAAAACCACAATTTATTTATTAATTCAACTGTTGACATACCTTTGGGTTGTTTCTAGTGTCTGGATACTCTATAAAGGCTGCTATAAACAATATCTTGTGGTCAACAAGTGTATTTACTTCTCTTTGTTGCTAATCTAGGAGTTGGAATGTTTACTTGTGGGAAGAGTATATGATGATAGTTAGTATACACTGTCAAATTTGTTTCCAAAGTAGATTTAAATTTTATGCTACCATAAACGATGTAGGAAAGTACCTACTTTATTTCTTGGTGTGGTGTTAACGTACATATTTAGATTTTCCTTAAGACTAACAATATTAAATATTCCATGTTTATTGGTCATTTTTCTTCCCTTTTGAAATGTCTGTTCAATTGTTTTGCCTTCTTTATTAGACTCTTGCTCAATAAACTTTTGTTTTCTTTTCTTTTTTGGTGAGGAAGATTGTCCCTGAGCTAACATCTGTGCCAATCTTCCTCTGTTTTGTATGTGAGATGCTGCCACAGCATGGCTTGATGAGAGGTGTGTAGGTCCTCGCCCAGGATCTGAACCCATGAACCCCAGGCTGCAAAAGCAGAGCATGTAAACCCAACCACTAGGCCTGCCATTGGGCCAGTCCTTAAACTTTTCTTAATAGCATCTTTTAAAACATAAAGGTTTAAAATTTTGATGGTGTCTAATTTATTGGGGTTTTTTTCTATTTGTTTGTGTGATTGGTATTCTATCAAAGAGGATAGCTTTTGTTTCCTAGCTATCCAGTACCGTGCTTAGAGTTGTCATCCTTGTCACATTCCTGATCTCAGAGGAACATAATTCAATCTTTATCATCAAGAGTAATGTCAATAGCTGGGGCCAGCCCTGGTGGCCCAGCAGTTAAATTGGCACACTTTGTTTTGGTGGCCCGGGTTTGGTTCTTGGGTGCAGACCTACAGCACTCACCTGTCAATGGCCATGCTTGGTGGTGGCTCACATACAAAAAGAGGAAGATTAGCAAAAGATGTTAGCTCAGGGACAATCTTCCTCCAGAAAAAGAAAAGAGTAATGTTAGTTGTAGAATTTTTCAGACATCTTCAAAATGTTAGAAGGTATCCTACGTTTTATATATTGATTCAATATGTTAATATTTTACTAAGGATTTTTGTGTCCAGGTTTATGAAAAATATTGTTATCTTTTTTTTATTATACTTTGTTACATATTCACTTTAGTTACACTGGTCTCATAAAATAAGTTTTCTCTCCCTCTATTTTCTGAAACATCGACTGCTTCAACAACTTTCCATTGTTTTCAAAATTCTTTCCATTTAGCTATTTTTATTTTGCTGGGTTTTTTCCCCCTGTATACCTGATATTTTGTATACAAAAGAATCATAGAGGCTTCTAATGGTATCTTCCAAGAGATTTCAGATTCTAGAAAGGGCCCTACGAAGGAAAACTTTTTCCCTCTCTCGAATTTTAATTAATCTAGATTTCTTTTTTCCTAGTGGAAGCACCATGTCCCTGCATCTTATCCTGAAATAGAAGTTCTATCCATCTCCACTCTCAATCTCTTTCTCTCTTCCACATTTTTATTTTGTCCTTTTTCTCCACTGAGTTTCAATTAATTACTTCTGAACTGTCCTACAGTTTGCAAATAATCTCTTCCATGGTACATAATCTGATACTTAACTCATCCAATACATTTTCATTTTCAATTAGTAAACTTTTCATTGTTTTGTCCTATGTACCATCTGTGGTTCACTTTCAGGGTAAACACAATGAACTCTGTTTCTCATAGCATACAATTCTCTTTAAAGTATGGACACCACCTGTAAAATTTGTCTCCTCTTGTTCACAACAGAGCCTTCAGATTATTATTTTTTTAAATTATCCAGAATTTATAGTCATCATCTATGGGTGGGCTAGGTCTGTTAGGAGTTATTCAGTCATAACAAAAACAACACTATATTTATTTGAAATACTTTAGAAACGATTTGTTAATAATATTTCATCTCTTGAAATGTATTTCTAGGACTAGATATGCTAGGATGATTTTGAAAGGTTAAATTATTCTACTCACTATAGACTGATTTCACATAAATCTCATTTATCGAGCATTAACTATATCATTTTAGATCTCAGGGACCCCATTAGCAAAATTAGTTAATCCGGTAGTATTTCAAAGTAGTCCAGAGGGTTTATGAATGGTATTGCTCTCTGAGATAAGTTTTGGCTAAACTTCTGGGTAAGTAAGTAATTGTAAACGAGTGTCACTGAGGATAAGGAATATCAATATATGTGGGCTAATATAATGAAAATAAATGTGCATAGAGAAAATCCAGCTAGGCAACTAATACACATAAAGTTTTGTTAAGAATGAAACGACTTTATGTTATCAGATTTATTTTAAGGAAAATTCTAATATATGGAAATACAGGGTCCCATATACACTCTATCAAATTCTGACTTTATTAGGAGGACTGTTTCTATACCTAGGATTTAAAAACAAAAAGAATCACAATATCTCTCAGATTATCTGTGGATAATTACAAAACCAATAAAATAAAGAAACATATTGGAATAAATTTTAAACAAACTTCCATTTGGGTTATAAAGATAATCAAGAACTTGACCTATGAAAGAGCTGATATAATTCAGAAATCTTAATTTTAAAAAATGGGAATACTTTGAGATGTATAATGGAATATAAGGCTCTTAATAAAGAGACAGTCCCTACCAAAAAGTAAAATAATATTATATATTCCTGCCTGTGGTGTTAGCTCCCTGAGAAGAAAGGAAGTAACTTGATAGTATCTTTAACATTTTAGAATTTTTGAAAAGAAAAGCTTGCAGCATTTGATTCTACAGTATTTTGAGTTTATGTATTGTTTGTGTAATAATTTTGTATTTTACAGATTCTCATATTTTTATCATTTTTATATACAGGAATAAATGAGAATGATTGTTTTTATATTGAAAGACTTCTTAAACATGTTTACTGTTTTTCTACACTTAAACGTATGCATTAGCATTACTCTAAAACATTTTAAGAAGTCTAAACAGGGAAATTATGGTGTAGAAATGAACAGTGCTGATAAAAGGAAGATTATTTTTATGATCATGTTTATGAAAGCTATTTATATCATAAGAAGGAAGCTGACAAATACCAGTATTTACTTCATCATTCTAATAAAATGAAGTATGAATCAAGTCAAACGTTCAGAATGTACAGGAATCATCTTCAAAACAATCTCCCAAGATACACAGCAGATTCACCCACTCATATAGTATTGTCCCAGTCCTTTCAGACTGTTGTAACAGAGTGCCACTGACTGGGTAACTTATATACAACAGCAATCTATTTCTCACAGTTCTGGAGTCTGGGAAGTCTAAGAGCAAGGTGCTAGAATGGTGAAGGTTCTCTTCTTTGTTCACAGCTGGTGCCTTCCCATTGTGTACTCCCATGGTGGAAAGGACCAGAAATCTCTTTGGAGGCTCTTTCGTAAGGCACTAACCTCTTTCATGAGGTCTCTACCCTCATGACTTAAGGACCTCCCAAGTTCTCACCTACTAACACCATAACATTGGGCATTAGCATTTCAACATATGACTTTTGGGGGGAACACAAACATTCAGACCATAACATTTATGCATTATTTTTTCTTTAGAATTTAACTTTTATACAGTTTTTAAGCTTTTATACAGTTTATAAAGTTTTAAAGTTTATACCTATTCCGTGCTTAACATGTTCAATGAATGGTTTTATGATCTTTTACAAATAATAACCCATTTAAACTTCAAAACAGCTCAGTGAATTAAGTATTTTTCCCAACCCAATTTTGGAGATCAGGAAATTGGGTCTCAGAGAAGTTAAGTAACTGGCCAAGATCTCATAGCTACTAAGTGGGAGAAGTAAAATTCAAATTAAATGGTCTGTCTCTAGAATCAGTTTTTAAGCACAATGCGATGCTGCAAACTCTTTTTTTCTTCCTGAGAATCATGGATATGATATCATATGGAAATGTTATTAACAACTTTTGTATTAGTTCTTGTATTCATCACAGTCACTGTCCACTGACAGAAAAACCAGAGCTGGACAGTAGTTAAAAGTGGTAAAAGCAGATTTTATTTAGAAAAATACTGTAATAGGGGAAAGCAGACCTCAATATATAACAGGGCTCAATTCCAAATAAAGCATTGGCAAGTGGGAATTTATAGCCAAAAGAGTCGGATGAGGGTCATTGGATGGAAAATTACTAAGAGAAAATATCAGAGGTAATGGGGGATTCTAGCTAAACTGACCTAATAGAGTTTCTGTTGAAAGCAGGCCAGGGTGATCAGACGTCATCTGGGAAGTGGTGGAGGATGAGGAACCTGATTAGATACTGAGAATAATCAAATATGGAGGAGGATCTTTGATTTTGGCTAAACTGACTTAGCAGGATTCTGGGTAAAACTGGACAATGCAGAGACCAACACAGAAGTCCAACAGTGGAAGCCTAGTTGAAAAAGAGCTCAGAGGAGCCTGAGTAGAATTTGGTCAAAGAGAGAATCTTTGTCACCATCTACCTGATAACTATACAGTCATGCGTTGTTTAGCAACGGGGATAGGTTTTGAGAATTGCATTATTAGGCAATTTTGTCACTGTGCAAACATCATAGACTGTACTTACACAAACCCAGATGGTATAGCCCACTACATACCTAGGCTATATGGTCCTAATCTTATGGGACCACTGTTGTAAATGTGGTCCATCGCTGACTGAAATGTCATTATGTGGCACATGACATATTACTGTAACATATTACTGAGTGGACTAAAATATTTCTGTAGTTCCCCAACAAGGTCAGAGATAAATCCAAACTCCTTAGCAACAAAATTCACACTCATTGGTAAAGATAAAATCCTTTCTACAGAGCCCTATATTATCTTTCTTTTAATAAACAATTCTAGATAAATGACAGCGAGTGAGTTAATAAATTATTAGAACGTTTCTATTTGTTTCATTTTTCATGTAATGTCTAAAATAAACTTCAGGCATTTAAGCTTATAGTTGAGTGAGATTTGCACTCAGCATCAGAAAAAGCACAGCTTTGCCTTTTCTGCTGCAAAAGCAATCAAAAATAATTTAGAAAGATGTTTCAATAATTCTGACGGGCTTCATAAGACTTTCTATTTGAGTGTCCTTACAGAAATGGGGAGTTATTCAATAGTTCGCTGTTGTCTTTCTTTGCCTCTCCAGCATCCATTTTCCCTTCCCTCTAGTTCCCTTCCCTCTTAGTGAAGTCTTGGGGTCACAAACTACATTCCTAATATTGGAATGGAGCATGTGATCTATTTAGAGAAAGAAGATAGTATGCTTCTAATTAGTTGTTCCACATCCTTTTCTCAAGCAATTTTAATTTTTTTAACATTCTTAAATATTTTAGACACTGTTTGTCTAGGTTTTTACATCTTTACTGTTTCATCTTGCTTTAGGACCTCCCTATATTTCCACGTGTGTGTTTCTCACTTTCTCTGCTTGATTAGATTACCTTGACGTTTAGCTCTTTTAGTGTTAATTCTTTTTAGCCTCTTGGTTTTGTCCTTCTCTGCTTGTCTCTGTGGACCAGTATTATTAGATTTAACTATGACAAAAACTTAGGAAATCCTCATAATTAAAAGTTTCTAATTACTTTTTTGCAACCAGGAGTAAGCCATTCCAGCTACAATCTGTACCAATAAAATGGCTGTTCTCTTTTCCGACTTCCACGCACCCAAAACCAGTTATAAAACACCAGTGCCTCTGCTTATGTTCATGAAGAAAAGTCAAATATCTTACCTGAGAAAACAGAGAAACACCTTAAAGCAGCCTCCCAACACTGTGGACATACTTTAAAATGGAAAAAAGTCAAAGCTGAGTGTTCCTGGAAAAACCAATCAAAACTGTAATAGAATGTGGCGTTAAGAAATGATGTGTCATTACCAATGTATCACTCAATATCCTAACATAAAATATGAAATTCTGAAAATTAGATTCACATGTGAAGGATATATTTTTTCTTTTTTTGCTATTTTGGGGAAAATAAGCTATAACTTTTAAGCTCTGTGTTGCCGGAAGTAGTGATGCGTTAAGGAGCTTAAAAAAGTTTGCCGGTATATGTATATAGGGTCAACATAGCAATATTTATCTTGAAGAGGGTACCATTGTCAAGGAACCATGTAGGGGAAGAAGGAGAATTCCCCCCACCTCTTTTCCCTAAGGTTCTTATGGCTGGTCAAGTAATTAAAAAAGCAGTTTAACAGAAGAAAATCAAACAAGTTTAATAACATGTATACATGGAAGAAACACAGGCAAATTGAGCAACTCACCAGAATGGCAGAGGATGCCACCTTAATACCATCTTCAGCTCAAAACAAAGGAGGATGTTGGGGACAGTGGTTTGGGATTTCAGAGGGGAGGAAGACAATTTACATGGAGATGGAAATGCAACGGTTTGTTAAACAAGTTTTTACTGGGCCAAAAATGGGCTTGTTGGTGCCTTTCTATCACAGGTATTTTACGTTGTACTATGCCACGTTATCTTATGGCATTAGCTCCTTCCTGGAACAGGCCTTCTGTGTTAAATTCTTTTAGGCAGTTTGGGGGAAGGTCAAATGTTCTTCCTGAGTCTTCTGAGCCTTTCTTGTCTTCCGCTTGAAATAATTTGCATACCAGAGTGGCACGTCTTGGGGTGGCCTGCCTTGAACCCATTCAATCACAAGGAATGGGCAAAGGATAGCAGAATCTAAAACATTGGAAAGGGGCAGGATCAGATGAGAGATAAACGGAGTTAAAGTGTCCTCAGTTCCTGGTATTTTTCTGGGATCAAAAAAGTATAAAATTGTCAATTGAGATTAGTCTTTGCTAAATTGAGGATGAAAGCTTTAATTTCTAGAAAATTACTAAACATACAGAAGGAAAAATGGAAAGCTGAAAATAATTAATCAAAAAATTCAAGACATGAGAAAGTGAGTACATAGAGTAGGCAGAACAAATTAAAAGCACACCATGAATGAGAAATTATATTAAGTGTAAATGTTCTAAATATAATAAGGGTGCTACATAAATAACATTTAAATGTATGATGTGTATAATAAATATATCTAAAGATTTGTTTTGTAGGAAATTTGAAGGTAAAATAATGAAATTGATGTTTATAAATATACTATTCAAAGGAAAGCTAATGGTTCTATGTTATGGTAACGCATAAAAATATCAAGGAAATTTAATTACTAGAGATAAAGAAGATCATTTATAATGTTGAAATATTAAATCCATCTATTCTAAACATTCTTCACTTCATGGCATGGTTTCAACATATATAAAGAAAACAACAACAAAAATAGAAAAAGGGGAAGAAAGGAAAGCACCATGTGAGGTGATTTAAACACACTTGTATCAGAGGCACACAGAACATGCAGACAAAACATCTGTAAAAATATAAAAGATTTGGCCACATTAATAAAATTCCCTTATACAAAGTTTTGTATGCCCAATATAAGCAAACACTCTTTTCAAGCACATGAAACACAAAAATTCAGCGTACTTGGTCTTCTGATACCCAATCCAGTGTGGGGCAGGGTTCCCCACACCAACAACAAGCAATTCTCAGCACACCAGCTGCATGTCCTGTAATTCAACTCAATTCTAACACTATCTATAGAAAGACAGGATCAGATTCAACAGGTTAAGGAATCAGTTCTATAAGACTCCCCCCTACTCCTTCCTCAGATGCCCAGCGAAAGCCCAGGTTGTTATCTGTATTTCTGACCCACTGGCTATAAATCAGAGGTTCCCAAGACCCCCCTCCTCAGGTTCAATTAATTTGCTAGAGTGGCTCACAGAATTCAGAGAAACATTTTATTTACTACTAGATCACCGTTTATTATAAAAGGATATAACTCAAGAACAACCAGATGGAAGAGATGCATAGGGCTAGGTATGGGGAATGGGCAAGGAGCTTCTATGCCCTCTCCAGGCACTCCACTCTCCCAGCACCTCCACGTGTTTGCCAACCTGGAAGCTCTACTAACCCTAGCCTTTTGGATTTTTATGGAGGCTTCAATACATAGTCATGATTGATTCACCCTCCAGGCCCTCTCCCCTCCTGGGAGGTGGGACTGAAAGTTCCAACACTCTAATCACCTGGGTGGGTCTTCTGGCAATCAATCTCCATCCTCAGGTGAGGTCCACCACTCGCCTCATTCACGTAACAGAGGACACCTTTATCTCCCTTATCACAAGAAGTTCCCAGGGTTTTAGGAGCTGTGTGTCAGAAAAGGGGATGAAGACCAAATATTTATTTCTTATTATAAATCACAGAATCACAAACATAAACTGGATCAAAAAGCAAAAGAAAATCAAAAGATTGAAATCATGCAGAATATAGTCTCTGATCACACTGGAGTTGTGCAAAAAGTAACACAAAGATAATTAGCAAATGTATTTAAGATTTAATTTGAATATGTAGATTTATAAATAGCCTATGATCAAAGGAGAAATCATGTGAGAAATAGGATTTTATCTTAGTAATTACAAAACTACTGCATATTAAAATTAGGACAGTGATAGTACTACTTAAGAGAGTAGTCTTAAATAGATATAATAGAGGCAAAGTGCCTGAAAGTTATGAGTTAATCATCCATATAAAAAACAGAAATTAGGGTTTCCAATTCAGATGCAGAAACCTTGTAAGAGAGCATCACTCTACTCTCACTCTAAAAGCCAAAATGAGCCAGTTAATCTACAAGGCTACAAAATGCTTCAACCGTCCGAGAACTGAGGACTCTAAGACAGGTGACTAGAAGGAACTCCAGAAAGGGTTTCAGCTCAGCAGTTCTGAAATTACTTGGCATACTAGAGGTGTTTAAACTGGTTGAACAAATAAGTAAATTAAATGAGTCAAGTTTCTCACAGAGTAAAGAGTGAGCAAGGGGAAAAAGGCAAATGAACTGAGTACTGCTAGAACAGGTGTCAGTGTAAACTTTGCACTGTTTACTTTACTATATATACATGTTTACTTTACTATATATACATGATGATGTACACACACATATATACCTACACAGTCACACACCACATAATGACGTTTCAGTCAAGGACACACAACATATACAATAGTGGTCCTGTATGATCAGTACCATATAGACTATGTGCGTGCTAGGCTATCCCATCTGGGTTTGTGTAAGTGCAATCTATGATTGCACAGTAACCAAATCGCCTAATGACACGTTTATCAGAATGTGTCCTTGTCATCAAGCGACACATGACTATATATACATATATGTATATAAGTAATATTTATAATTAGAATATTTATACATAGGTTAGTATATATATGTATATTTCCTGGCTCGGTCTACCGAGAGTGCCTTATCAGCACTGGCATACCAGTAGCTTTCAACACAATGCAGATCTTGGTTTCTAAATACCATTTTCCAATTTAAAAAAATGCAGGAATCCTTTGGAAAATAACTGATTCCAGGCCCAGGGCAGGAAAAATAAAATATAAGCCTGGGGCATTGTGTAGTGCCAGAAAGAAAGGAAATTCTAAAATATTAATGATAGAGGTACATCAGAAGGACAGAGGAGACAAACTAAAAGAGCTAGCCCCAAAACTGGAGAAATTTGAGATAAAATGAATAATGACAGTATTTGGTGATACGCCAGAGAACAAAATAGATATTGATGAGGATGTAGTGATATCAATAAATGATTGAATAAGTAAATAAATTAGGGAGAAGAGAAAAATCTTAGAGAAGAACTTCAAATAATATATTCCAATGTTGTATATTCTGATGCCCCTCCCTCTAGGGGGTGTGTTTTAATTCCCCTCCCTTGAGTGTGGGCTGGACTTAATGAGTGCTTACAAAAAAAGGTAGTTTAGGAAGAAAAAAAAAATACCAACTACATTAGAACAAACTGGCAAACACCATTGAAACCAGGGATGAAGGTTAACTTCATCAGTGATGTCATGTTTTTAACTGCGAACCCCTGATGTGATGAGATGGGAAGGGCAGCTTATTTCTATGATATTTTTCCAAAACCTTTTTACCGCAGTCTAGATGGGAAACAGTATCAGTCAATTCCAAACTGAGGGCTATTCTACAAAATGTCTAACCAGTATTCTTTAAAAATATCGAGGTCATGAAAAATTAGGAAAAACTGAAATTCAGATGGAAGATACTAAGGAGACATGACAACTAAATGCCATGTGATATCTTGAAATGGATCCAGAGAAAGGACAGCTTTCACTTTTTTAGACATAAAAAATGTTGGGTTCATTTAAATTAAAAATTTCTTTTTCAAATTCAAGAAACAAAGAATAAAACAAAGATATTATATTATATATACACATGTAGGGGAGGAAGACTTTTCCTCTACCTAATGTGGGTTCATCTGGCCGGAGAACGAATTAAATTCACATGAGACAGAATAGCAAGAGAAAATTAAACAAAGATTTATGAGGACCATGGCCCGGGGCCTTTCTTCCCGAAGGAAGAAAGGGCACCGAAGAAGTGGGGTGCACAGAGTGGTTATATACCCCCAAACAGGATATTTCACATATGATTGAAATGTCCTTCCCACAATAGTCACAAGATTGCCCTGTCAGCACAGTGCTTGATGGACACAGCAGGAGGCAAGTCTATTGTCTTGAGCTGGATGGTCAGAGGTGAGAGCAGCAATCAGTTCCTAGCCTAAGGAAAGATGCTTAATCCTTAAAGAAATGCCAATGTTGGGAGGGGGAGTCGATCATGGGAGATTACCACACAAGTACAGTAAACAAAACGCAGATTTAAGTCCTTGCCTTTGGCATTGATTAAGAGTTTCTAGAGAGAAGGTCATTCCCTTTCTTCTCCCTGGGACAGAGAGGGAGGCACCTTTACAGATAGAGATTTCCTCTACAATGTAAATATCTCCTAACAAAGGGCAAGCAAGTTCCACTCCTCAGAGCCTTTTTCCCTGTCCCAGTTTATCAAAAGCAATCAGCCTCAAATAATCCTGATGCCAAAGAGACATATCTTGGGGTGGCCAATTCCAGGTCCCCACACACACATACATCTACATATATCCAACAGCTTGTATAAAGAAGAGAAAAAGAACTGTACTACTCAATCAATAAAATTTACAAAAACAATGGAAAAATGAACAAAAGCCTCAATAAAGTCACTTCACCAAAGAAAGTATCCAAATGGCAAAAGGATATATGAAAAGAGTGCTCAATTATTAGTCAACAAGAGAATACAAATTCACATTACAATGAAGTACCCTACTCAATCACTTGAATGGGTATATACACACATATTTCCTGCTGACCAGTACGTGAATTAATGGGAACTCACATACACTGCATGAGTTGATAAAACGCTGTAGGAAAATTATTTGATAGTGTCTAATACTGATGAATATTTACATGCCCTATGATCCAGTGTTTCTCTTTATAAGTATATACCCAACAGAAGTGTATTCATAAGTTCATCAAAAAATATGTACAGGAATGTTCATAGCAGCACTATTATCAATAGCCAGAAAACAGAAACAACTTAGATATCTATCAAAAGAGGCATGGATATAAATTTTTGATATGTTTATATAATTACTATTACAGAATTAAAATAAGTAAATTATTGCTACACGCAAAGACATTGATGGAACTCAGCACAATGCTGCATAAAATAAGCTATACAAAAAAGAGAGTCTATACTGAATAATTTATATAAAGTTATTAAAAAGACAAATATAATTCACGGGGTTTAGAAATCAGGTAAATGGTTGCCTTTCAGGTAATGAATGGAATTTGGCTCAGGGTGTGGAAGAGGGAGCGTGCTCCTGCTTTGTAGATAATATTCTATTTCTTGATTTAGGTGATGGAGACCCATGTATGATCACTTTATGTAAACTTATTGTTCTGTACACTTATGATTTTTGAATCATATAGATGTATTTTATACATCAATAAAACTTTTAAAATACAATAAATGATTGATGTAATATAGGACAATCATTGCTCTATTTTCTTAGTCCAGAAAGAGTTCTTCTAAAAAGTAGAAAAGAAAACAAAATATTACTTTTACTTAAAAGCAAGATAAAATGATGCCAAAATGAACCATGTGTTTGTTTTCTTATAAATGATTAGGTTATACAAGAATCTCAAGAAAATGATGTGATAAAGTGACAACACAACCAGAAAAATACTTGGAAATAAGTATATTACAAAAAAACAGTTAAAGGGACAAGATTTAATGATATTAGAATAAAAATGAATTCAGGGGAAATTATCTTTATATACACATTCACTTTTCAATTATGTTCTTCCAATTCTCTTTAAGAACATTTAATCAACTAACCTAGAGCAAGAAAGTGAATGAGACATAACACTATACATTTTATATTGACTTTGGAATACATGTAAGACAGAAATATTAGAATACTTGAATGAGATTAGAAATATCTCACTTCTAAAGTTCTGCATATATTTTATCTTCTTAAAATAAAAAGCCATTCTATCGCCTCTTTTTAATCCCTACTTGTGAAAATAAAGTGACTTTATTGAGGTCCATTTAAATATATTTGAGCTATGAAGTAACACACAGGTTCTAAGACATTAGTAATCTTGAGCATCTTCCTGAAACTAGTTGAGTTTTAAGAAATACTTTAATAAATTGACATCTTTGTATTTTAATATTTCCAAAATAGTAAAATGAGGTGAATTTAAGGCTTGCATATTTGAGGATTGAGTTACAATAATGAATACAAATGTATGCTCTAGCAAATCTTGTTTTATAAGAGCATGTTTTCTGCTATGCTCTTTAGAACGTGCTCGTGTGATAGTGTGGAAAAGAGTGGAAACTAACATGTGTCGACAGTCCAGATTAGCTCCTTGAACTTGAGTTAGATCTGAGTTTTCTTTACAGCCTCTATTTTCAATGTATTTCTAGAAAGCGTGGTAAAAACTGAACAATAAATATAACTGTCATAGGTGTCTAACCAAATAAAACAAGGCATGTTACTGCTCACGCCAGAGAATTTCAATTCATTTTCAAATAGAGAAAATAAAAGAATTTGATTAAAAGTGGACCGTTTCTGAATGGGTATGCCAAAAATCTGTATTCTAGTTTCCTTGGCATGACATAGATTTCTTAAAATGACTTTGTTTTGTCATTCATTCATCAAGTAATTATGCAGCTTCTACTATATGCAAGGCCCTGCTATGGGTGGTCACAAAAATGAACAAAACAGATGAAGATTTCTGCTCTCATGAAGTTTACATTCTACTAGAGAAAAACTGATCCAAAAATATATAATTACCAAGAAAGGCATATATTATATTGGAAGGTGATAATTGATATGGAAAATAATACAGCAAAGCAGGAAGAGGAAGGGCTGGGTGTGGGTAGCTGGATGGAAACACTTCTCTGGGACAGGAAAATCATACAGGATGTTTTATAATCCCTAGAACAGCGATCAATCCAAGGCGCTGGTTTTTTCCATAACAAGGAAATTTGGATTCAGGAACCAGGACTCCAATCTAGGTTAGAAATAGAATTGCGATATATATGAGGAAATGAAGAGACCAGAATGACTGGAATTTTATACAAGGTGAAGGGTAGAGGGGGATATGGGTAGAAGCCAAATTGTGTTGGGCCGTGCAGGGTTTGGATTTTGTTCTATCTAAAATCAGAAGCTGTAGGAAGACTTGGAGGAGATGTGTGAAATAATAGTATCTGAATATTCAGAAGGTTTTGTTAAATGGCTGATGAGGGATTAGGCTGCGGTGAGAGGATTAAGGGGCTGTTGCAGTATTGGGGAAGTCAACGTCACCGTACTGGGCTATGCTGTTGGAAGGAGAGTTGGAGAAAGCAGCGAAGCAAAAAATATTCCCGAAGGGTGGGATGTTGCAGATGAGGGAAAAGACAGTGAAAATAAAGCATGACTCCAAGGTTTCCAGTTTGAAGAGCTGGAGAGATAAATCCAGCAATTCTTGAGATAAAACAGAATAAGTAGAGATGAAGATGTTGTGATTTGGTGTGGAAAACCAAGATAAATATTTAAGATATATTTAATGTTAGATGAATTTTATACTTTAAAATGGCATTGTTGGGGCCGGCCTGGTGGTGCAGCAGTTAAGTTCACACGTTTTGCTTTGGTGACCTAGGGTTCACCAGTTCGGGTCCTGGGTGTGGACCTACACACCGCTTGTCAAGCCATGCTGTGGTAGGTGTCCCACATATAAAGTAGAGGAAGATGGGCACAGATGTTAGCTCAGGGCCTGTCTTTCTCGGCAAAAAGAAGAGGTTTGGCATCAGATGTTAGTTCAGAGCTAATCGTCCTCAAAAAATAAAAAAAGGAGTTGTCAATTACTTAGATGGATACCAGATTAAAGATCTCATACAGATACAAATTTGGCTGTAACATGGATAAATGTATTTTTGCTTTTTAATCTATGGGAAGGAACAAAGAGCTGAAATGAGCATGAAAAATTCCATCATCCCAAATTCAAGTAGAGGATTTGAATCTACAAAATAAACCCAAGAGCTTTCCTGAGATGAAGATGAAGGCCAAGAGGAAAAAGAGGAAGAGGAGGAAAAAGAAGGAGAAGAAAGAAATTTGAAACAATAATGTACTGGAAGTTTAAAATAGAACGTTTCTGAAAAGGAGGGAGTGGTCTTTTGGGTTTAATGCTCCCAAGAGTTTGAGAAAGGATCATTGGAAATTTAATAGATCATTGTCATTTCAAGGTACCTGGCACAGGTCATTGGTAACTTTAAGAAAAGTTTTCAGTGGGCTAGTTTGGAGCCAGAAGCCAGACTGAGATAGAGTGAATTACCTAGGCCTACCTAGTGAATGGGAAGCAAGGAGGTATTATCTCTTTAGATACTTTTTAAAGAAGCTGGGTACAGAGAAATGCAGTGGCAATTAGAGGAAAATATGGGGCAAAGGAATTATAACATTTGGGCTCTTGCTGTAACCCACTGCTACCTGAGAAATGTTATTCATAGTACATTTGACAAAAAAGAATGTATAGTTGTTAAGTGTAATGGCTTTGAAGTTACATAGCTGGGCCAAATCTCAAATATTTCACTGGCTAACTGTGTGATGTTGAACAAGACACTTAACCACCCGAAAACTCAGGCTCTGTATCTCTCATGCATATATCATATCTACCTCATAGTTTCTTGCGAGATTAAGTAAAAGAATGTATGTGGAACACTTAACACAGTCCCTGATACACCGTAAATACTCAAGAAAGTTCGCCTCTTTCTTTTATTTCTTTTTACCCATATCATATTTTTATTATTTCCCTCCAGTTTAACATGACAACTAACTGGTCACACTAGTGTAGAACCCAGGATACGTTTAGAAGAAACTATCTGTGCTGAAAGTCACTTTTTATGATATTTTCAGAGAACGTGAAATTATATTCTCTCTAATTCTTTTGCCTACAGAATGTTGTCCACGTTCTTAATCCTAGCATGTAGGATTTGGGACAATTGTTTTGAATATAGGATGGTTCAATCTTGAAATAAAGGTGAAGTAATTCTACAGATTACCACCAGAGGACAGAAGAGAGTCAGGCAACAGTTGCAAGAACTATTCCGGGACCCGTTGTCCTTGATACCAGGACAGGCTTCCCCACTAAGGGAAACTCAGGCGCCCGAGAACTGTTTTGATTAAGCTCATTATTTTTCAATTAAATAATAGAGCAGAAATCTTTCCCAGAGCCTAAGTTTGTTTACATTTCAAAGGTAGTAAGGGGACAATTTTCATTCCATCATTCTGCACTTATACTTCCGTTATAGCTCTCACTTTAATTCTGCATTATGCTATTTTTGTTTGTTTCCGTGCTTGTCATCAACCACCATTATATGGAAAATTTTGGAAAGCTGGGGCCCTGTCTCACTTGGGCAGTGCTTTAGCTTGGCAGGCTGTCTAGGATTCTATTTCAACGTTCATCATCATCAGGGTAGAGAGAGGCAGCAGCAAGATATTTCCAGATGAATGATTACGGAAGCAGAGATACGGAGAAGGGTCATTCCTCCAGACATTTGATAGGCTCACATGTGTTCAAAGCCAAGATCAAGGCCAGAAAAATCAGTGAGTGTGCCTTAATGCATATTCTTTTGATGAAGAAGTGTGAAAGGAAGTATTTATTCAATATGCCATGTGTGGCAGTGTTACATGCTTTGATATGCATTAGTTCATTTACTAATCTCAACAATGTGGTCAGCTAGATTTCTCATTTCATCTTACAAATGAGGAAACTGAGACACAAAAAGGTTGAGCAACTCACCTAATATCACAGAACTAGTATGTACTGGAGCTGGCCAAAGAAAAAAATCACACCAGAAAAGATGAGAAGACAGAAATTGATTTTATTCTGATATTACTGTCAGCAATAGCAGAGAAAGCACAAACCAAACCCCATCTCACAAAGGTGATGTGAGAGTATATGGATCATGAAATTAAGAAAATAACTTTTTAAATGCCATAGTGTTTTTTCTAAACTAGACAATATGAGGCTTCATTTTTGTATTATAGTTGATTGACAAGAGAACCATTAAATTATCAGTGTGATAAATAAGCAAAGACTAAAGTAGAAAAAGAAAACATATTAATAATTTTCAAAACATCACTTCCAAACATATGTACACAGCCTTATGTACCATAGCTCCTCCTTTGTGAAATAAACCCCAATACCCAACATCTTTATGCACCAACGTACACATTTCAACATTATTTAGAAGGTGAAAATTTAGAAACAGTTTAAGTACTCGACAATATAGAAATTAGTCAAGATAATTCAGGATACTCTATAAGATAGAGCTATTAAATCAATGCTTTATCATGAATATAGCCTGGGAAAAGAACACCCAATGACAGAGAAACAGTACAGAATAAGAACTGGACACAAGTAGTGGTCTTTCCTTGCCACCCATTAAAAGTAGGGTTGTTTTTTCTTTCTTTCTTTATTTTATTTTTATTTTTCCATATTCTGAGATTATGAAAATGTTTATGAATTAAGAAATCCATAATTTTGAAAATAAACTAATACTTTAGAATTGTTATGCATAAATTCCATGCAGTTAAAATAATGGATTGTGTGTGTTCCTTTTTCCAGGACAGAATTATTCCATGCCTCATCGTACAGATGTCTGGATTTTCTACTATGTTTTAATTAAATTCCTTGAGTGGATTGAAATCTATATTTTGAGAAAAATTCTGGATTTGCCTGAAAATAATCTTATGATTTACTTTCAAGTACAAATAGCTTCTCACAATGTCTGGCCTGACATACAGGTAACCACTCAGATTTTATAGCATTATATCTTCTTTCTGAGGATACATATCTGAAATCTAAGAAATGTAAATCATCATTTATTATTCCAGAGGACTTTTGCCATGAACTGACTAAAATCAGTACTAATCAAATATGTACTGAGAAGTCTGTACAGAGAGTGTTTTGATCAACATGACTGGGGGAGATGATGGTGGGGGGCAGGTTAGAGAGAAAAGACAGTATCTACTGTATTATTCAAAGTCCTATATGAAAATATCAATGCTGAATGATATTTACAGGATAGTCAGAGTCTGAAACCATTCTCCTTGTATGAATACGTTCACTTCCCTTAATTTAGTGGCATATATGGATAATGGACAGATGGCCCATGGAATAAAGTGTTAACTCTCTTATAAGATATTTATGGTTTTAACTGGCTGGACCCAATCTACCATTATATTTTTGCCTCAGCGTTCATAAACCTCAGGGATAAAATTACTTCTTAACTGCATTTCCTCATCTATTTTGACTAAAAAAAATTATTTCTGTTCTTATTAATGATAAATAAATGGCAAGGAATAGGATATATTGGAGTATATGAGGAAGCCATTTGTTGTAAAACTAATTCCACCTGAACTTGTTTTCCCAAAAGGGCCTGATGTGGCCATTGAGCTTGCATTGTATGTCTGCTTTAAGCATTTGCTGTGTCCCAAAGATAAGAACAAACGGCCTTAAGATGAAGAAGCAACTGCCCCCACACTGGCATTTCCTTAAGAATGAGCACCCCTGCCTAGGCTAGGGATTGATTGCTGAGCTCACCTTGTGACCACCCACCTCTAGACAACAGACCTGCTCCCTGCTGTGTGAATTGCTGTGCCCACAAGGCAACTTGTGATTCTTGTAAAAGAGACATTCCAATCATATGTGATACATGCCTTTTGACAGTACATAACCATTCTGTACACCCTACTTTTTTGGTGCCCTTCCTTCCTTGGGGGAGGAAGGTCACAGGTTAGATCTCAGATCTGTCTCATAATGAACTCACCCTAATTTTGATTTATAGATTGGTTATGAGTTATTTGCATTGAGATTAATATATAATTACTATATGTACTATACAGCATAACTATAAATAATTGTATTTGTTACATACTGAAATGATAAGGAAAGTGAAAACAAAGGAATAAGAAGAGGATTTCAATCTAATAAAGAATGTATAATATATAAAAGAATATTGTTTAATTTAGTAAATAAACACTAAGATATTTACAGCCTACATATATGTCAAACCTTTGTGTTTTTACCTATTATTCTTTCAAAGAACCTGTGCTAATAGTTTATCTGCATTCTTATTTTGTTATATGTCCACCTGGAGAAAGCATATGAGAATGTTAACACTCTAAGCTTCTCCAAAGCATTGTTTTCTGAAGTAGCAATTTGTCAGAAATAATTTTGATAAGAATAGTAAAGTGGCTAAGTTTCCTCATCACCCATCACTCCAGCATGGTTCTAATTTTCCCTCAGAGATTTTTCTTTCCAAGCCTCAGGAGGAAATGTGAATTGTGGGTACGTGGTACCTTTGCTTATTATGTGTTTCTGTTCCTGCATGCTCTACTCCATCTCTAGTCTGTCTGGGATACAATCCGTCTTGATTACCAGACAATGGGTCCTCATTAAATGTTGTCAGTTTCCAGGCAACCAAAGCTATCAATCAGTGGAGGCTGAATAGAAGCTTTTCCAAATAATCTTTGAAAAAAATCCTTGAATACATCTCCTTCTCTCCAAAAGCATCATTTCTCAGGGACTCTCTAGTCCAAGACTAGATTGTTGCAACTGTCTCATAATTGACCTTCTTGTCTTCAGTCTCTTCTCATTCCCATTTTCTTAAAAATTACATACCCTTTTGGTAACTGATTTTAGTATTCCATATATATCTATAATAACCTTGATTCATATATTGTAATTTTTGTCAGCTATCTCTATCACCCAATATGATCTTGGTTTATTAAATTCATGAACATTTTTATTGCATATCTGGAGTATAAGAAATACTCAATAATGGTTGTTGCATGGGATGAATGAGGGTGGGCATGGATGGATAATAAACTAAAATGTAAATTCTCTTACAGAGAATTTATGCTTTCAATAATTTGATTCCTGTTGGGGACAATTCTCCATGAATTTGTCATGTCACTGTGTGGGCTTTCTGAGCAAAGGACACTGACCCACTGACCATCTTTCCAAGGAAGTTTGCATAGTAAACATTCTCAAGAAACTAGAAATAGTATCTCCATCTGAGTCAGTGGAAAGACTTATTCCTGTCTAATAAAGACAGAATTGATCCCTCTCCAAATTCATTTCAGGGTAGTAAAGCTACCTTTCTTTCCTCAAAGATGAGTTGCTTACAATCAAGAGTAAAGATAAGGTTCCATTCTTTCTCCAGAGGGAAGAATGAACAGGTTATCAGCAGTCCTAATATAAGACCAGAATCAGATCCTAATTTCAGAATTCCTCTTCTGTACCCATCCCTACATGTACAGGTCACATTTGGCCATCCTGACAACTCCCCAGGAGGATTGGGGCATGGAAATCTGGGGCTAGGAATTTACTCCGGTTGCCATAAGTAGTAAATTGTCTATGTCTCTAGTCCAGACGTCTTATGTCTTGCTGGAAAGGTAAAAACTCAGACCTTTCACAGTTCCTGAATCAATAGTCCCACTCTAGCATTCTAACTTAATCTGCAACCATTATTATTTTTTTAATTAATTAATTAGTTATTATTATTCTTCTTTTTGAGGAAGATTAGCCCTGAGCCAACTGCTGCCAATCCTCCTCTTTTTTCTGAGGAAGACTGGCCCTGAGCTAACATCTGTGCCCATCTGCCTCTACTTTATATGTGGGACACCTACCACAGCATGGCGTGCTAAGCAGTGCCATGTCTGCACCAGGGATCTGACCCAGCAAACCCTGGGCCGCCAAAGTGGAATGTGCGCACTTAACCGCTGTGCCACCGGGCCAGCCCCAACAACCATTATTTTTAATTATCTAAGCATTAGACATACTTGTCATGTAGACCATTTCCCTTCAGACTGGCATATTTTTAAACAACATATTTTTAAGACATTTTTCACAAAGCAGTTTTAGGATCACAGCAAAATTGAGAGGAAGGTGCAGAGATATCCTAGTCACCCCCTGCTCCCACACAAGCATAATCTTCCCCACTATCAACATCATGCGACAGAATGATACGTTTATTACTGAGGATGAACCTACGTTGACACATCATAATCACCCAAACCCTATAGTTTACCTTAGGATTCACTCTTGGTGTTGCACATTCTATGGATTTCAACAAAGGTATAATGGCATGTATCTGTCACTATAATGTCATACAAAGTAGTTTCATTGTCTTAAAAATCCTTTGTGCTCTGCCCATTCATCACCCCCGCCATCTCTGGCAGCCATTGATAATTTTACTGCATGCGTAGTTTTGCCTTTTCCAGAATGATCCAGTTTGCCCACATCCTTGCAAACATTTGGCATTTGCCATTGTTACTATTGTTTTTATTTAAGCAGTTCAGAAGTTGTAAAGTGATATCTCATTGTACTTTTAATTTTCAGTTTCCAAATCAGTCATGAAATTGACACATTTTCCTGTACTTGTTTGCCATCTCTATCTACTCATCAGTGAAATGTCTGTTCATATCTTTTGCTCATTTTCTGATTGAAGTGTTTGATTTTTAGTGTTAAGTTTTGAGAGTTTCTTTATGTATTTGCAATAGTAAACATTGGTTTCATATGTGATTTACAAAAGTTTTCTCCTAGTCTCTGCATTCTTGGAAAAATCTCACCTGATAATGCTAAAATTCTTTTTATACGTTTCTGGATCCAATTTGCCCATATTTCATTAGTAACGTTTGCATGAAAATTTATGGGAAATGTAGTTCTATATTTTCCTTTGGTGTGTATGTGTTTTGTTTGTCTGCTCTCAGCATCAGGATAATACTGTTCTCACAAAATGAGTTGAGAAATATTCTCTCCTCTTCTGTTTTCTGTAAGAGATTGTTTAATATTGGTGTTAGTTCTTCCTTAAAGCGTTGGTGCAATTCTTCAATGAAGAAATTCAGGCCAGGGAATTTCTTTATCAGGAAATTTTTACTTAAAAATTTAATCCTTTTATGCTTATAGGAATATTCAGGTTGCCTATTTCATCTTGATTGGATTTTGATAGTTTGTGGCTTTTAAGAAATTGGCCCACATATTCTAAATTTTTTAATGTATGAGCATAAAGTTGTTCATAGTATTATTATTCTGTCAATGTATGAAGTATATGTAATATCTCTTTTTATTTATTTTTTATTAAGTGAGTCTGTGCTATGTTTTCCCAATGGAAAACCACATCTGCCCTATCTTTGATATGCTTTGTCTTCAATTTCCTCCATTTTTTTAATCCAAAACTCTTAAAAGATGCAGTTAACATGTCACTTTTATGTCCTCCTTTTCCACTTGTCAGGTATCTTCCTCCATTCTTTACTCTTCCCATATGTTTTACTGTCAAATTTCAACTCACTAGAGAAATACCAGAAAAATCTATTGGTCAGACAAAACTAAGTTTATTAGACTTATTGTAGAAGAGGAGAATACCATCTTGACAGACTGTTACTAGTGTCTGTAAAAGGATTAAAAACAGTCCCCAATTTTCCTGGCTTCAAGCTTTGACTCCTTCTACTTTTTGTCTTCTCTTTTACCCTCTCTGCCTTTGTATGAATATCAACTCTTCTTGTGAACCCTGAAAATTTGGAAGGCTTGCAAAAACAGTTCTTCAAAGAATTGTTCAGACGGTAACTTAGATGGTAGTGCACCCACTATTCCTAGCAATAGGCATGGAGTCCCGCAACAATTTCCATCTTTGCCAACCACAGATTTTAGAGTAGTTAGAGATGAGGAAAATTTCTACCTCAGCCAAACCACAAGAACACATACTCCCCTCCTCTCCTCACTCTGTAAAACTCCAGTATTCCCTGGCTCAGGGAGTAATTTGGTCTTTGGCTGCTCCCTGACACACATCAGTTGAATAAAGTTTTTAACCTTTGAATCATTTAATGTATTTTTTCTCTCTTATCATATCCCAAGGTAAGAAAATTAGATAAAGATGTTTATACAATTTTATTCCCTAATTGTGTTATTTTTAATTTGTCTCGCAAAGCAGGGAATTTGTTGGGGATGGACCAATTTTATGACAATCACTTTTAATTGGCTGGCATAGCTAGGGAGAAGGTCTTGAAATGAGTCTTGATAGGGAATCTGTTTTATTTGGTTTATAATCTTATTTTCCAAGAGAAAGCATTTCCTGGAGCAAGCAGCTAATTTGCCATTTTATTTTTTTAATGCCTGTTCCCAGTATTATTTAACATAGATTCAGAATAGTATGCTTTGTTCCAGTATTATTTAATATAATAATATGTGTAGTTCTAATATTTTTTAATAAAAGCCCTGGATAAAAATGTAAGTTTTGGTTTTCTATTCATATATTCACTGTAGCACTAAGTTCATTTATTGTAATTCTTTATAATTATAATTATTACAGTTACTGTATTTATCTGACTGTTTACTCCACTACACAGTGGAGACTTGTAGGGCAAAAGTTATCTTATTCTTGTTTATATATCATTTGATGATCGTCATCTGGCTGTAAAATTCAGAAAAATGTACTTATATTAGCAGACATAAGGATAACAACTACACAGTATTACAGTACAAAAATGAAAGAGGGGCCAGCCCAGTGGCATAGTGGTCAAGTTCAAGCTCTCTGCTTGGCAGCCCAGGGTTTGCAGTTTCGGATCATGGGTGTGGACCTAGCACTGCTTGTCAGCCATGCTGTGGTGGCATCCCACATAAAATAGAAGAAGATTGGCTCAGATGTTAGCTCAGCAACAATCTTCCTCAAGCAAAAAGAGGGAGATTGGCAACAGATGTCAGCTCAGGGCCAATCATCCTCATACACACATGCAAAAAGATGCAGCAAATAATTTCTAATCTAAGCTGAACTATGTCACTTTCCAAATATAGCTCAAAATCCAGGCTAGAATAAATCTGGTTTAAAATGCATGTATTTTGCTGCCAGGAGCAAAAATCAATAAGGTTGTATTTCTATTCTCAATTATACCCTGTTCTAACCACAAGTGGAGTATTTAATATAATTTAAGAGTAAGATCTTACTTTGAGGATGTATAAGCTATCTCAAGAAACCCTCAGACTCAACATGCCTTCATGTACAATGTGGCCAACAAATACTATGTGTTGCTATGATTCATTCAATAGTAAAGGAAATATTGAGAAAAAATAAAGCAAAATATTAAATAACAAGAGCAAACTTTGTTTCATGATTTGCATTTACAGCAATATAATATTAACAATGAAGGCCCATGTTATTTCTTCAATCTGCCATTCCTTTCCAAACATGTGCTTTCAGTAATCCTGATGGGTTGAATTGACTCATTAGAGAAACATTTGTTCCATACTAACAGCAAGCAGGGATCAAGTATCTGCTAGAGCTCTCTTGGCATCCAGTGATTCTGGTTGGTTATTCTGCCCAGTCATAGAACCAAAAATGTTAACCAAACTCAGCTACTTTAAAAAGCATGGAATATCATTCTCATCTAGCTTTATGCCACAGAAGTAATAGACTTTTTTGAAGGATAAAGTAATGTAATGAAATAATACATCTAAAATATTCTTTTATTGTGTTTTGTTTTTGTTTTTAAACAGTTTTCCTCATAAAATACTATTAATCATTACTGATCATTTCATTGATTCCACACAGATATTTTGAGCATACCAGTTACATTTGTTATTCTGAGTTAAACAAAAGAAATATAATGCACTCTTTGCGAACTTAAGATATTTGCAATATATGTTAGTTCATTTTTATAAACACTTTTTGATTACCTGCATTTGTCAAGGTTTGTCAGGTCTTGAGACAGGCATTGTAGGTAAAATAGGGACCTATTTTTAAGAAGCAAATGATGGCAACATAAATAAATCACTTCTACAAAGTATGACCCTGGGTATGAATCTTATGCTACAGAATTCCCAGATAGAGGCAACCATTCTGGATAATTAGAAGGCAGTTGGAGGAAATTTTGACTGCTGTAATTTTGACTTCTGTAAATAAATAAGCATTTACAGAATGCTCTCTGTAAATGAGAAGATACCCAGAATAAGTTGGAGAAATATACTATGTTCCTCTTCCCATGTTCTCCAATAAGAAAATTTTCAACTTATTCCAGACAAAACTTTGAAGAATTGGAAGAAAGATAAAACTGATGGTGGAAATCACTAAATCTTCTTTCCAACATTCTTAGTATATTATTTTTTCTATATTTTCTATACCATAGGTGTAGTCATTGTGCCTACGGATAGTCAGAGTTGTCCCTATCCTGAGCAGATGTGTAGTCAATCAAAACAGTCCACTAACCTCTTCATGAGATTCTTGTGCCTTTACACGATACCAATCACTGCTGTTTCAAATGTCCTTTTGGGATCATTGTTGAGCAGTTTGAAATTTCTTATTAAAAGTTTCCAAAGTGGGTTACATAGTTTAACTAAAAATGTTGTCCCTGGGCCAGCCGTGGTAGCCTGGTGGCTAAGTTTGGTACACTCTGCTCTGGCAGCCTGTGTTCAGTTCCCGGGTGCAGACAAGCACCACTCCTCTGTCAGTGGTCAAGTTGTGGCAGTGGCTCACACACAAAAAGAGGAAGGTTGGCAGCAGATATTAGCTCAGGGTGAAACTGCCTCAGCAAAAATAAGTAAATAAATAAGTAAGTAATAAACATGTAGTCCCTAATCTATTTTCCTTCCAAATTTACCTACATCCACATTGCTTATTACAGGTTCTGAAATGAGATCAGAGGTCTGTATGAATATACTCAATAATAATTGCAACATATTTGAATATATATCCTCCCATTATAAATTTTCCAAGAAGAAATTAAACCACCTAAGTTAAATCCTTGCAAATTAACATCCAAAGGGATTAAAATGAAAAAAATGCATCTTCTTCAATGTTAATACTACTCAGCCTCCATTAGAGGAGTTTTTATCCAAAAGCCTGTATAGAGTTGGGATTCTCGCAACAGGTGAAGCTCATTTTCACTCTATTTAAGGATGACATTACTTCAGGACCTCAGGAATTGAATTAGTCAAGGGTTCTGTATCTCCTGTGCTCCATTTTTAAGGGGTTCTATGAATTAATAAACTACACAAAGTTATCGTAATACCAGCCCAATATAAACAAAGTTTAAAAATCAAGCCAAACTCTAATGTCTGGGACAGTTATGCCAAATAAATTTATTTTTTCAGCATGCAATATTGAGTCTAATAGAAGGACTTTTGCCAAAGACCATAAAGATGATCATTTTAGATTATAATCCTATCTAGAGAAGATGAGGTAGGCTGAGGTAATCAGCTTGGTTTCAGCCTACCATTAAAAGGTCAATTTATGACAATTGTCCAGAGAGTAACACCTTTGAATTTAAAATAAATTAAGGGGTATCTCTCCGCATGAGACTAATCAGGGTCACTTTGCCTTTACCAAGTGGAGGAGAGACTTTACTGTTATTTTTGGTTTTTTTTTACTGTCTTCTGATAGGAAATGGAAATTGAGAAACTTTGCCTACTTACCAAATTTTGAAATTTGAAAAATTTGCAGCCTCAATCTTACATAAGGAATCTTTCTTTAGTTTTCTAGTAATTCAAAGCCTCTTAAGTTCTGTTCTCCCTTTGAGACCCATGTTTCTTGTAACCCAGAGGCAAATTGTGTGCACACAGAGTATGCTTCACTTTGTTGTGAGCAAATGTTTTAAATCCAGAGTCAAAGCGATTGTTATGGTGGATTCTTAATGCTTCTAAGGGAAGATTCTGTCTTAGTTTCCACGTAGATTCCTATGAAGAATCACCCTCAGAAAATTACTGATCTACCAGCCGATGTTTTTGATGCCTATGCATCTATTTAGTGGCATGCAGAGAACCAAAGCTACTGTCAAATGATCCTCAAT
The DNA here is from genome assembly GCF_041296265.1 of Equus caballus. Taxonomy (NCBI): domain Eukaryota; kingdom Metazoa; phylum Chordata; class Mammalia; order Perissodactyla; family Equidae; genus Equus; species Equus caballus. The sequence goes on along the minus strand of NC_091692.1, from coordinate 73,476,921 downwards.
ATACCTAAGTTATCAACATTTTCAGTCTTGAGTGGCAGCCTCTTTTCTTTCTTTCTTTTTATTTTTCTGCTGTATCTTACAGCAATGGGTTACACCTCGAGGGTCCTGTGGGTTTCTATGATTTGTTTTGTTTTTCCGTATACCTGAGCTGAGAATCGAACAGTTTAGCTGAATTCTTAAATTGATCCCCATCCTTTGAACTGTCTACTTGACAGGGAAATTCAGTTCAAGCAAGTAAAAATACATCTTAGCTTCTCATGTCCTAGAAAACTTGTATAAGTAGATGAGAAAATTCAATTGTCCATGGAAAACAGATGAAGCCCAGCATTTCAGCTTGTCTTCTTTGATTCCTATAGACATTTTATTTTAGAGGCTTAATTACCTAGGGAAAAATGACAGGCATAATAAATATAACAAACATGAGGAAAGTATTTTAGAATGAAAATATGATAATCCTTGAATATTGCTATTTTGCCTTAGCCTTAAGTAAATAAAGGAAATTGTGTATGCTATTTGACACATGATATGTATTGAAAAATATTGAGGAAAAGAGAAGAATGCTGATAAAATATTTTTGGAAATACAAAGTCTGAACTGTACTTTGCACTCTATACTAAGTGAATTTTAAAAAATAATATGAGCTCAGTTACCACTAAGATATTAAAATAGTAGCATTAGTTAAAAGTAGTTAATGTTGTCTTCAATCTATTCTGCAGTTTTTCACCTTCGAAGTGACTTTCTGGCTTGTTTATTTAAAAGCATGTCTTTCCTATGATATCTTGCTTTTTTAAAATTTATGGTGATAGCCTAAATTATATAACCCTTTAGCTCATGATTATACTTACCTGAAACCTATTTTACATATTTTTTAGGAAAATGCACTTATTAAAAAATATCTCTGGTATTTTATGAGAAACTTCATATAATACGAAACATAAGGCATTGTAAATTATAGGTAATTTTATTAGATTAATTTATGTATATTTTCATATGCATATATACAAATATATATGAACGTATATACACACACATTTACTATATACATATAGACAATAAATATATTTAGTCAACTAGCTAATCAGTCCAGGTAAGATTTTGCCTTTTTCTTTTTACTGAATATTTAGATCATTGGCAATACATAGAATCTTTCCTCTATTAATTATATTAGACATGTATAAATTACTATTAAGATATTATTATTTCTATATATTGTTAATATTGGAATTAATTTTAATATCATTAAGCCTTTAATTGGTTATAATTTTTCCTTCATTATTTTTTTGAATCCACAGTGTTTCTTATATAGGACTTCTATCTACAAAGAAGTTTCATAGTAGTAATGATCCAGTGCAGCTGTTGAGCACACACCATGTTTGGCAGTCTTTTCATTGCTTTGTATGAATTATCTCATTATTCTCTTCACCATGCTGGGGGGTAGACACAGTTATTCCCACTTTGCAAGTGAGAATCTTGGGCACTAAGAGATTAAGTAAGTGGATGTTTAAGGCCCCTCAGCAAGTGAGAACCAGAATTTGAATCTGGGTGATCCACCTGCAGAGTTTATGCTCATAGATACTGCATTATAGGATGTTAGTGTGTGAGCCTCCCAGGAATACACAGAGTATTGCATAACCATTTACAACCTGTCTTCATAGCCAAGAGGTTTCATTTTAGGTCCCAGACAGACTGCAAGCCTCTGTATCTGCTGCGTCCTTTCCAGAGATGGGAGGAGTTCAAGCAAGTGAATCGCACCTCAAGATTCAGTGTCTTCTGCTCTAAAATGGGGAATATTTTCTCAGTATAGTCTATTTATGGGCCTTGAAATTAAACTATATAAAACACAATACATTTTAAAGCTCTATATAATTATGAGTTATCATTAATAGCAAAAAGAATGTCTAAAATAAAAAAATATTAATTTTGCTTAGTGTATGAAATTTTCTGTTCCTGCTAATTAGCTTACTAATATCCTTGCTGTTTTCTTCTTAAATATATTTACTTTTAAAATCTAGGAAAATAAACGTGAAAACAGAAAACTTCACTTTGCATACATTGATTATTTACTAGACAAATTCAAAAGTTTTTTTTTTAAAGAGTTTTTATTTTTCCTTTTTCTCCCAAAGCCTCCCAGTACATAGTTGTGTATTTTTACTTGTGGGTCCTTCTAGTTGTGGCATGTGGGATGCTGCATCAGCATGGTCTGACAAGCGGTGCCATGTCTGCGCCTAGGATCCGAACCAGTGAAACCCTGGGCCGCCAAAGCAGAGTGTGCAAAGTTAACCACTTGGCCATGGGGCCGGCCCCTCAAAATTTTTTTAAAACAATAATGAATATTAAATACTTAGCCAAAAGCCAAAGAGATTTCATTCTCTTTGTTGGGCATTAATTAAATAATTGATCATATTTATAACACGACAGGTGAGAGATTCAAACTTTGAGAGGGAGAATTTCTTAAACATAAAGGGTTTCCAACAAATCTCAAATTGTTTTCTAATGCCATTGAAAGTAAACAGCGTTCCCATACTAACTGCTTTGGTTTCTTGGCTCTTTTCTGGTAAAGCTATCCTTGAATTCATTGAGTTAAGAAAAACGGTTTGCGTTAGCTGAGCTCTGGAGATGGACGTGGCCACCACTTGCTCGTAGGAAATGTCATTTTCCTCTCCTCTTCCTTTCAATCCCAAAGTAATTGTTAGTGTTGACTTCAAATCATTACACTTATTTTTTCATTCAAATTGAAGAATGAGCTTCCTTTAGTCCCTAAATGAGATATTAAGAGGCAAGAATGAAAAGTTTGTAATGATAGAACTATATGTAAAATTTGGGGGAACATATTGTGTATTCATCTCATCACCTAATTTATAACAACTGATACAAACGATCTAAGGTAGGAAATAATCTGCTTCATGTTATCATGCTCTATGAGTGACAGTTTAAGTCCATCTTTTGTCTCTGAAATTAAGAAAAAATATTATATGGAATATGGCCGATAGTTTCACACTATTGTTGAGGCATAGATATTTGACAGTACTTTGGCACAGATACGTTGTATGTCCTAGAAAATGTACATAGTATGGATAGATTAATATAGCATGATATTTCTAGACCTTAAGGATCTTGCCCCAACTGAAATATCATGTGTGTCTCAACCAAGTGTAACAGTATAACCTGAGCAAAATTACTTGAAATCGTTTGACTTCTTGGTAGATTGTCTTTGAAAATGAGAAATCCTTTGTACTATAAATGCGAGTTAATTTCGCAAGTCCTTACACTTTTATTCTCTTGGTGAATACAGTAAGAATGAAGATCATTTAGGCAGGCATCCCAGTAAATTTATGAGAAACAAGGTTAAAGCAAGATGAAATTAAAACTTAGAGTAGGTTGAGAATATACTGACCACTTGAAGGAAAAAAAGGATAATCATAAAAATAATGTGAAAGCTTAAGTTGATTATCACCACCTGTCAACTTAATCATCTTCCCTGAACTGTATAACGTCTTCCATACACAAATAAAATACTAAGCAGTAGTTATCAAACTAGGATGTGCATTGGAATCACCTGGGTACTCTAAAGGAACCCTTAACACACATGTGCTGTTGTATACTATGTGTATTATTTTACAAAATTTTCATAATAATATAATTTAATGCAGAAGTAAAATACATTAGGAAAATATTTTAAGAGGTAGAATTCAATGTCAAAGCTGCCAAAGCCCAAAACCAATAATTTTTTTTTTGGTGCCTCTACCTATGTTTCTTTTCCCAAGTCTTAAGAACTCAAATTGATCCATCAACTCTGAAATTCCAAAACTACTATACTTCCCATATCGCATATTACATTCGAACTTATGTTTTAGCTATATGTATGAAGAAAAGACGTAAGGGTAGGCAAGAATTTTCACTATTTTGGTGTTGCCATTTTGTTTTGTGTTTTCATGCTTTCATGCCTTTAGCACCTAGCACAATTATATCACAAGTAGTAGGTTCTGAAAAAATACTTCTTGAATCAAACCTTAGTAGATTCTCTGAAGTCCTTGTCATTAATACTAACCGTGTACATTGTTACATGTGTTATGTCTCAGCCGTATTACAGTTAATTGAGGACATTTTTAGCTTGCTATTGATTGTGAGCTCCTTGAAAGTGAACACTATTTCTTAAATATTTTATAAAAATTCTCCACTATGGTTGACATATATCTGCAGCAAATATATATGGTTTATATGTAGAAGTGATTTACAGTGGGAAGGGTGAATCCAAGGCATTGATTAGATCATCATCATCTGTCAGCATCATCAGTTTTGAAGACACCGTTGAGGATGGAAAAGATCAAGTTAGTTGCAATTGCAAGATGTTTTCTAAAATTACGTTATTTAAAAACATTATCCTCCAATTAATGCATCTGTAAAATTCCATAAATAATATTTAGTTAAATCACAAATAAAGATTACATCACACTTTGAAAATTTCATCTGCTTTCAATGAATGCACATTCCTCATTACTGAATGATAAGTAACTACGGAATCACAGTACTTTTTTTCAAAATTCTCCGTAGACAAGGCAAGTTTACATACAGAGTATGTAAAAGTGAATATTCATATATTTTGAGATAAAAAAGGAAATGCCCAGTAAACCGAAATAACACAATATGTTCAAGAAGAAACTTGAGAACAATTTATCAAATAATTGCTCCTTATTGTTTGAATTCTTTAGATATTCATATTGAATTTATTTCATTTCATGGTCTAATGAGAAAACCTTTGCATTTCTTGCTGTTGTCTGCTGATTTCAACCTCAATAAGTTTTCTGTTTAAACACACTATGAATTGATAAACACTCTTTTCTGATCATGCTGAACATACTGAGTCATCAAAATGAATGCTTTATTTTCATGATGACACTCACAAAACAAATGCCTATATGCATCTTGAAAATCCACTTTTCATACTTTGCTGAAGTGTTTTAATCTTTTGTTTAATAATACATTCTTAAAACACAAAGATCATCTTCATTCTTGTCTTTCTACACCTATTGTCCTTCCTTATTTTCTTCACCCATTAGAGGGTAAAATAGAAACGTTCGAATTAATATTAAATATACAGAAGGTTTATTAAGACATTATAATGTACTCCTGATTAAAACAAAATAAAATATATTTTTATTAAGTTTTTTCTTTGACTTCATGTCTTCTCTTTTAACATAATTTATATCCAAAATATCCATTCAATGCCCACATGTGCTAAAAACAGTCTTCACTTTGCACAGTTGTGGTATACATGGATTTCAGTTATCACAATTTAGTTAATTACTATCAATAAGCTAACAACATAGGCCAGATTCCACTCTTTACCTAAGACTTCCCTTTTTTCTTAGTTTGCTCACATCTTCATCATCATAAATGGGTTTTGAGTTCTAGGAAACATATTTTCAACATCTTTGAGAAGATCACGTGTCTTTTTTTTTTTTTTTTTTAAAGGTTGGCACATGAGCTAACAACTGTTGCCAATCTTTTTTTTTCCTGCTTTTTTCTTCTCAAATCCCCCCAGTACATAGTTATATATTCTAGTTGTGGGTCCCTCTAGTTGTGGCATGTGGGACACCACCTCAACAAGGCCTAATGAGCGGTGCCATGTCCACACCCAGGATCCGAACCCTGGGCTGCCTGCCGAAGTGGAACACGTGAACTTAATCATTCGGCCACAGGGCCAGCCCCCAGACCACATGTTTTTTTAATCATCTTTAGTCTATTAATGATGTGAATTTCATTTATTTATATTTAAATATCAAAGTAGGCTTTATTTCTTGGAATAAATTTTGTTTGATAGTGACATATTATCCTTGTTTATACATCATTGCATTCAGATCATTAATATTTTGAGTTTCTTGAAAAGAATCAGCCTTTAATATACCTTTCTTGTAATAGCCTTGCTTTTTCTATAAAAGACATGCTGTTCCCATAAAATGAGTAGGGTATTGTGTCCTTTTCCATTATTTGGTGTAATGCATGGAAAGTTATATTATTCTATGGATTTGTCAATTTTATCTAAATATAATATTATTCAAATATCCATTATTCTATCCTTTATTATCCTTTTGTAATGTATCTAGGATCCATAGTGATGGCCATTTGTTTTATTCCCAGTACCACCAATGGGAGCTTTCTTTCTTTTGCATTTCTCAATCATTCTAGAAGGCCATGCCTTTCATTAGACTTTCAAAGTACTAAATTTTAATGTTTTTGCTTTACTCTATTGTATGTTAATTTTCTACTTCATTAATCTCTATCTTTACCTTTTCATTTCCTTTTTATCACTTATGTAGGATTAATTTGTGGTATCTTCCTATCTTTTTGAGATGTATACTTAATTGATTATAGCTTTAGCTATATCCCAGAAGTTGTAATACGTCATATTTTGGTATTTTTAAATTTTCAATGTTTTCAAATTTCAATTGTAATTGCTTCTTTGACCCAGTGGTAATTTTTAAGTGTATAGTTTAATTTCCAAAGATTTCAGCATTTCCTAGTATTTTATTATTATCCTTGTTTATTTCTGACAATTCTATGGAGATTAAAGAATATAGTCTGAGTAACTTTTTAGACTTTTGAAAATTGTTGAGGCTTATGTTATGACTTAGAATATGAACACATTTTGTAAACATGTGCACTTTAAAATTTGTATTTTTATGTTTTCAGGTAAAGTGAACATATATATGCATGACTATATAGATACATATTTACATATATATATATATATACTTAATTTTTAGTCAAATCTTCTATGAACTTCCTGATTTTTTTTCAGCTTATTTTATCAGCAATTGAGAGAAGTATGAGAAAGTCTCCTGATATGATTTGGGGTTTATCTGTTTTACTTTTTAGTTCTATCAATTTGTAGCATATATTTTGACGCTGTTTTACTTGATACATATAAATTTAGAATTGTCATATTATTTAATGGAATAATTCTATAATCACTTTATAATGTTTTTCTTTATTATAATACTTCTTTAAGTCTCCTTTGAATGATATTTGTAAAACTATACCATCTTCCTTATATTAGGGTTCGTATTGTACACCTTTGTCTATTCTTTTAAATTACAACCTATCATAGTTTATATAATTATCATGTGTCTCTTGTACATATCATGGAGTGCGTTTTAAAATTTTTAATCTGTGAATATGTTAGTGCTACTCATGCAGGTCAAAATATTTCTTAAATTTATTCTATTTATTTATTTTTCTTTCTCTTACTCTTTTTTCTTTTACATTCCTTTTGGGTTTTGTTTGCTTTGGTTTTGTTTCAGCTTAGAAATGTTCACTCAAACTCACTTCCAATTCATTAGTCCTGTCTTTTCTTGTGTCCAATTTGATATTAATTTCATATATTGAGATTTCAATTTTGTTTATTGCATTGTCAAATTCTGTAATTTTTATTTCATTGATCTTATTGATTCTAGTTCCCTAGTAAATTCTATATCATGCCATCAGTTTTCTTGAAAATATTAATCAACTATTTTACAGTACAGTTCCTAATAACCACCACAAGTGGGTCATTTTGGGTTTTTTTTACATTTTCTGTTGTTTCTCTTTCCTTTATTTCTTTGTATGTGTGGTGGTTGTTGATTGAATGATAGTATTTTGTATGAAAAATATTCTAGAGGTTCTGAATCATGTAATGTTCCTTCAGAGAAAATTCACTTTATTCACTTGCAGTCAGAGGAAGAAATGACAGACTAATCTGATAAGAAACTAAACTCACTTGAGATGGGAGGAATGTTTCTGCAATGCTCTGTCTGAATCTGATGCATCCTGCTTTTATTGTCTAGCCCTATAGTGTCCCATCTGAGATCCCAGGGGTACTTATCAGAGTATTCCCCCTCTTGGCATGTCCCAAAATGTGATTTTTATCTTCTCATCAAAAAGAGACTTTGAAAAACACCATTCTATTTTTCTATGTCTTTTTGCCTTGCTTCGTAGCCTTCTGCCTATTTCATGTAAATAAATTTATTTTCTACGAAAAACCACCATAAGAATGGGCTTAACTGCTTGAATCTACTCACCAGGAACTGGTATTTCCAAATTTCTGGCTGCCTTAGCAGTTCCAAACTCCAACTCCAATTTTTTAATTGAATTTTTATTTTTATCCATCATATATGACCTTTTATCAGGGGTTCTCTACATGGGACCCATGCCTGTTTCCATTAAGAATTGGCAAGACCTCTGAAGTAAATCATTCCTGAAGAATGCCAGCTGTCTTTTCTTGTGTCTTAAAATATAGTTGTAATTTATCCAGCTTTCCCAGTTATCCATGGGAAAATTCCTGCCAGAAGTGTAAGTTCTAATAGTATTTTTAAAATGTTATTGGGATCAAACAACTTGAAAGTTGAAATGTGCTTTTGGAATTAGTGATTGCGGAATTTAGTGACTAGCAAGCACCATTTTAATGGTACAAAGGTGTGCTATGGAATAAATAGTAAATAAGTCCAGAGACAGCATGTGCAAAAATACTGTTTTGAAATGTTTGAGTGAAAGAGAATGGGTAAGAACTTGAGGGACACAAGAAGCTAGAGTTTTGGTTAAACTGAATATTTTAGTGTTAAAATCACCAAGAAGGGGCCAGCCCGGTAATGTAGTGGTCAAATTCGCACACTCTGCTTTGGCGGCCTGGGGTTCACAGGTTCGGATTCTGGGAGCAGACCTAGCACCACTCATCAAGCCACACTGTGGCAGCATCCCACATAAAATAGAGGAAGATTGCCACAGACGTCAACTCAGCAACAATATTCCTCATGCAAAAAGAGGAAGATTGAAATAGATGGTAGCTCAGGGCCAATCTTCCTCACAAAAATAATTTAAAAATTAAAAACTAAATAAAATCCCCTAAGAGAGACCAGATGTGATATCTACAATAAGTTAAGAAGATATCAGAAATCAAGAGAGTAAGACAGTGGTGCTGTCAGATGATATCAATCTCAACTTTCAGTGGTTTTATAAGAAGGTGGACAAGTAACGATCTGTATGTGGCATGCGGATCCAACACAAAGGGAAGTGACCTGACATCCAACCTGTGATATGCAGTTTGTGAGAAAATAAACAACCTCCACTTGAGAAGGATGTAAGGGAACTAATGTCTTCAGAAGTTTTCCTTGCTTTTCTTTCTTTTTCCCTCATGAGTTGTAATCAACTACACTGTATGTAGAAAGTCAATGGAAAACAACAGTGAAGACTAGAGTTAGGAAGCCAAAAATCTCACGACTAACATGTGAAATTTTCCAGTTTTGCTCCTTTCACATCTAAGTTCCCTCATGTATAAATGGAGAAAATAATAATACCAAATTTCTTCATTGTGGAGCTTAATATCTACATAGTGTTTGAACAGTCCCAGCACGTAATAAGTACTCTATACATATTAGCTATTACTGAAAGGATTTGGTTGGGACATTTAGCACCTTATCACGAAACTCATGGTGACTAGAAAGAAGTAGCTATTGTCTGTTTACCAGGAAGACACATGTTATTTTATGCAATGAATATGAGAAAACATATATTTTAACATATATTATATGTTACTTATAACATATAAAACATATATTACAAAGAAATATTAGAGTACTAGTTTTTTCCCTAGTTTCTCTTATCAACAATTAGAAGTTTGGAAACAGATTGAAACAAACATTCATTGGATATAAGTGTTCACCTCTAACCAGTAGGAAGAAATTTCACATATGATGCAGAATTAGAACAAAAGTGTTGCCATTAACAGAAAAATTAAACTTAAGATTATGGAAGAGAAATGTGAGTTAGGGTTTCAACATATGAGTTTTGGGGGAACAGAAACATATAGTCCATGACAGAATGGTAATATAAAGATGAATAAGAAAATCCCACGTACTTGTGAAGCATCCATCATAAGGCTTGACTGACTACCTATCAAAAACAATAATGCATAGAGGTAATAATAACAATAATGTAACCAAGTAATGGCCATGAATTCTCAGAAGTAATGAAATGGCAAACAAGTGAATTTCGCAATCTAGATGATTAAAATTCCTGTGTATGTATGAATTGTACAGTATTTTAAATACCTGGACTTCTTTAGGAGAATATGTACCTTTAAATAACAATACAAAAATTATGTCTGAAAGTTTCTTAGCATTAAATATATTATTAAATATATTTAATAAGCGTATTAAATATATTAAAAAACATGTTATTAAATGAAAATAATTGCATGCCTAAAATTTCCCTTAAATGACTTTGCTAAAGAACTAGGTCACCTTGTGTGACTTTGTGTTACTTTCTTGTGCCTCAGAGACAATGGAAGCTTGAGAGAGCAGATGGTGTGAACATATCAGTTGTTAACCAGGCGGATCCTTATCTCTCCTGGACTATTTCCCCTCCCCCACAGTATAATGCACCCGGGTCTCAAGCCTTGCTGTCACACGTCTCCCTTTTGAGTGCTTTCTCCTCTTTTTATCATAGCATTTTTGTAAAACATTTTCTTAGTTGGAAGTTTATTTCTGCAAATAATATTCAGCAATCTTCCCAAAAGGTGACATTTTGTTGTAAATAGTATAACATTAGCAAACTCAAGTAATTATTTTATGTATAATTGCGTGTGTGTAGAATTTCCAAGAATTAACAGCAGGTATTCACTTGGTCAGAAAATAGATAGAAATGTAATGTGACATTTCAATGTAATCACAGAAAGATCGAAAACTATGTAGATTTAGTCATCTTTCTGGTCTTGTGCATATCTACAAGTATGTGTCAAAAGTAATAAAAAGCATTGTAGTAATTGTGAGAATAAACTTAAAATGAAATTATACACAAGCTATAAAGAAAACAGGCACCTCCACTGAAGAAAAAGAAATAAAAATAATGTTGTGTTCTTAAAAAGGTAGCACAGTGTCTCTATAAAGAGACTAGAAATAAGAATGGATTATTAGTTTTGGCTTATCAATGAAATGATCCACTAGGTCAAAATAACCATAAGTCTCTTAGCAAATATTAATGAATTTACTCAAAAAATATTCACTGTGTACACTCTAAGGGCTAGATATTAAGATAGACACTAGAGATACAATAATGAAATAGAACCATAGAACAGCAACAATGGATCAAATTTAGGGAACAAATTAAGTAATCGTAATTCTTATATATAATTAAAAAGAGAAGTATTGGTTGTTATATAATTTTATGACGAGAGACTCTAGCTGAGAGTGGTCAAAGGCATGTTATCTCTGTAAGAAACGCATAAAATAAAAGTCAAAGAAATAGAAAGAATGATCTGTAAAAAATTCAATGAGTGAGTGCTTTCTAGGCAGATAAGATAGTATATGTGGGAGTCACATATGAGGGTCGTGAGGGCTCATTATGAAAAAAAATGGCAACAATATCTGGTCCTAGTGAAGGAAAGGAAAAGCAACTTAAGACTGGAACTATAAACCACATCCAAATGTTATAAGACGTTGTAAATAAAGTGGGGTTTATTCTAATACAGTAGAGCATTGAAATAATTTTAGACAGAAAATGACATGTTTAGTATGTTACTTAATTTTGTCTTCTTTAAAAATTTCTTCTTATACACAATGTCTAATAACCAAAAACTGGCAAAAGTTCAACTGTCCATTGATAAATTAATGGTTGTGTAATTCTTCAGAAGAAAAATAATACAGGCCAGAACCTGGGATCTGCCTAAAGAGAAAGAATACAGAAAAAGCAACAAATTAAGGCAAAATAAAATTTTGTATTATTTTATTGATTTAAAAGACAACTGTTTAAAGAAATAATAGCAACAATGTATTGGGAGAATAGAGCATACAGATAAGTGCAATCATTGACAGCAATGCCATAAGGGAAGGAAGGAGGAATTGAGAATGCCGTGTTATAATGGACCTGCATAGCCATGAAGTGACATAACATTATTTGAAAGTCAATTTAGATAAGTTGTAAATGTAAATGGAAAACTGTAGGTAACCACTGAGAAAACTATAAAGGAAGCATATTTCATATGCTAACAGGGGAGATAAAATAGAATCACATAAAATGCTCAATCAAAACCAAAGAAGGCAAAAAGAGGGGAAGAAAAAAAAGGAAATGAAGAACAAGTCCAATGAATAGAAAACAGTCACAAATATGGTAGATATTAATCCCTGTCAGTAATCAACTTATATATCAACAGTCTAAACACATTAATTAAGACAGAAATTGTCAAACTGGGTAAACAAACAAGATATAGCTACATATTATTTACAAGAAATCCACTTTAAATATAAAAAACCTGATAGGTTAAAAGTAAATGTATGGAGAAAGATACACCATACTAACACTAATAAAAGAAAGCTAGAATATCTATATTAATTACAGAGAAAGAAGACTTCAGAAGAAGAAAAGTTATCAAGTGTAAATAGGGGCATTACATAATGACAAGTGGTCAAGGCCCCAAGAATTCCTAACAATCATTAACATGGGTGCATCTAACAACTAAGCATCAAAATAAGCCAGGCAAAAGACCTGCATTGATAGACAAATCCACTATTGTAGCTGGAGACATCAAGTGTCATTTTTCATTAACTTATAGATGAGGAGGCAAAAATCAAAAAGAATTTAGTTTCCTAACACAGCACTATCAACTAACTAGATCAAAATTATATTTCTGAATACTCCATTGAACAGCAGCATAATGCATTCTTCTTTAGCTCACATGGAGCATTCACCAAGACAGAGCACATTCTGGGACATAAAAAACACCTTATCAAAACTTTGTCAAATTTAAAAGAATAAAATCTTACAAAATGTGTTCTCAGACCACTCTGAAATTAAACTAGAAATCAATCAAGAAAGCTGAAATATTCCCAAATATTTAGAGATTGAATGCCACACTTTTAAATAATTCAAGGATCAAAGAAATCTCAAGAGAAATTAATCAATATTTGAACTAAATTAAAAAGAAAATATAACATCAAAATTTGTCAAATGCAGAGAAAGTAGTGCTTAGAGGGAAATTTGTACCATTACATGAATATGTTAGAAAAGATGAAGGATCAGAATTCAATAACAGAAACTCTCACTATAGGAAACAAAAGAAAGAAGGCAAATTTCACTGGAAGACAAATGGAAGCAAACAAATAATAAAAAATAGAGCAGAAAGCAATAGAATTAAAAACAACAAAACCATGGAGAAAATCAACAGAAACAAAACCTTCTTTTTTTCTAAAAAAACAATAAATTGACAAACCTCTAACCAGGGTAACCATGAAAATAACAGAGAAGATAAAATTGATAATATCAGAAATGAAAGAGATGTCAGCAATATTTATTCCATGGCTATTAAAAGGATAATAAAGGAAAATTATGGACAATTTCTTGAAAGACATAAACAACCAAATATTACACAAGGTGAAATACGTTATCTGAATAGCCCTTTATCAAATAAATAAATTGAATCAATAATTAATATTCTTCCATGTAATGAAAAAGAGATGATTTTTAAATAGGCATTTCATCTAAAAAATGATGAAAAATGGAAAAGACAGGAAGCGAACACTTGTACGTAAATGTTTATCTCATTTTATTTGTAATAGTCAAAAAGTGAAACAACCCAAAATGTCCATTAATAGGTGAATGGATAAATTGTGGTATACACATACAATGGAATATCGCTCAATAAAACATGTAAAGTATATATACATTGAAAAACATAATTATGCTGAGTGAAACAACTCAGAAGAAAATGCATACTTCCTTATACCGTGCATATAAAGCTCTAAATAATGCAAACATATATAATGACAGAAAGATCAGTAATTGTCTCAACACAAGGCAACTGGATGAAATGTGGGAGAGGATTACAAGGAGACAAAAGGAAACTTTTTGACATGATGAATATATTTATCATTTTGATTGTGGTGATGGTGTCATGGATGCATATGTATATTGAAATTCACTTGAAATATGTGCAGTTTATTGTTCAACAATTATTCCTCAATAAAGTTGAAAAAAATGCCAAAATAAAAAGCTAACTCTACCATTTGCTCATGATGTGACATTTTTAAAAGACAGCATGCAAAAAAAATAAATTATACGTAGCTGATAAGGTTTATAAAACTACAGAATAAATCAGTACCAGAAAATACATCTTTTCTCAATAAAAATTATGAAGTGTTTGGTGAAAATTCTTTGTACATGATTCCCTCTACGTATATAATTCAGTGAGTCTTTTAGTCATTCAATAAGGATGACCACAAAGAGTGTGCACCATACTAGAGTAAGCAACAGGAAAGTAACTAAGGCATCATCCCTGCTTTCAAGGGGGCCGGTGATTAACAAGAAAGAGGCCAGACTCAGAGATAAATCATATACAGTGCAATGGATGCCATGACAGAGGTGTGATCAAGCAACAGTCATCATCAGGTGCTTTGGAGACACAGAGGAGAGTACCATTAGCCTCCTGATGATGCTTGATGATGCTTGCTAGAAAAGATGGCATTGGTCTTGGAACTTGAAAGATTGGGGTTAGAGTTTCCTGTCCTGGGGTATTTGGTAGTTATTCTAAATAAATGCAATACAATATGAAAACAAGCAAACACTGAAACATGAAGTGTGTGGTTTGTTTTAATGGAGTATTTGCTTAGATGCTGCCACACAGTACCTTTTTTGTTAGTGAACATATAATTGAATCTGTGGAATATGAAGCACACTAGTGACATACGTTTTCAATTAAATGCAAGAATAATTAAATATTTATAACTTAAGATACACATGAAAAACTTTGGATACTGATTTAAACTTATAGTAGCCACTGTTTTATTTACTAATCATTTAAGTATGTAAATATACTTAATATGTAAATATACCTAATTAGACAGTTGCAAGAAAGGTAGAATGGGGATCTACTTCCTAATGAACATAGCTCTAGATGCGTAAGACTTTACTATTATAATTAAATTTCATTTCTTATATTTAGCTTCTATTATATTTGACTGTGAACTCCAGTGTAGTAAACACCCTGGTTTACACAAAAATCTGGATATTACCAACAGGAAAATTTTGTCAACTAGTGCTGCTAAATGAATGCTAAAGTACATTCTACTCTGCTCCCTGGTGTTTTATGACTTTTATAGGTTTACTTGTGCATAGAGATTGCATGGAGTCATTTAATTGTATAATAATAAGCAATATGAAACTTTTCTTGATAAACCTTCATTGCATTCCAGTCAGTACTTAATGTTATAAAGTATAATCCCATTAACAAGTAGGACCAAAAATGTTTTGGTGTGTAAAAAGCAAAAAGGACATTATTTGACCTTCCATTTAAACTACATTAAAAAACATTTATATCTAAATATTTGTCCATAAAATATTTATTTTTATTATTAATCTTTATCCTGAGCATATAATTCTGTCACCCTTTTTGTGCAATTAAACAGCAGCATCCTCCATTATTTCCATTTGTTAATAATATCAATTAGTCCGTACTAAAAACCCCTATAAGATAATTAATTTTATTGTGTTTGTTATTATTTTTATTATTATTGGCACTGGGATTTACAATAGCAATGCTATTATATATTAGGCATATTAAGAATAACTATGTTTAGGAACAGTAAGTATCAAGCAATTCAGTCAGATTATTTATCCAAGGATGTACAATGACAAAACTTACTTTAAGTAAACATATGTCTTGAACTAAGAATTCGTTTGTGTTGATCACAGTTTTGTTCTTTGTTGTGCATGAATAGGCAGCATAGTTTCTTCACACACTGGAGAATGAATAGAAAGCCACTGTAAAAGAATCATGCTATTAAGACCTCAGGAAAACATCTGGTATCAATATTATGCTTATGTCACTAAAAAAGTATCAGTATTAAAAACCCAATAACACAGTATCTCTCATAGTGACTTTTGATCTTATGTTTTCAAGTTACATGCACAATGAATAAGAAAAAGATAAATAGCCAAGTAGAAAAATAAACATATGTGACAAAAATATTATTTAAGTGTTAATCTCTGCCTTAATAAAATGATTGTATGTTAAACTCTAATATGATACCAATTTTTACCTGTCAGATTAAAAAATATACTTTGCTAATTATCTAGCTTAAAGAGACTATTTGCAGAGTCACCCATTTATATTACTGATAAAAATGGAGGTTTAATTAAGATGATGAATTTTGCATTATCTATCAAAATTTGTAATGCTTATTTTTATGAGAAATTTCATTGCTGGGAATTTATCTTTCAAATCAATATATACAAGGTTATTAATATTGGCAAAATCTGAAAAATTATGTCTCAATCGTTAGGGAACTAGCAAAATAAGTTATGGTGCATTCATAAAGAAATGACTGCCTAATTATATACCAATCCAGGAACACAATGTATAATACATTTTCATGCAGAACGAATGAATGTCTAATCTGGTTAACACATTACACGTTCTAATTCAAGAATCTTGCTTAGTCTTAAAGATATATAAACACTTTTTAACAGGATGATTTTATTATATAATTATAAACTAATATAGATGATTTTTAAAGATACCATTGTATGTAAAAAAGCAAAAGTTGCTATACACAATGCAGACTATGTTTCCATGTAAGAAACAAAGAAGCATTATGTATAAATGTAAAAATAGCTGTATATGTGTAAAATACGTCTGTATATGTATAAAATACATTTTTATTATTCTGAAGTATTTTAAATGGCATATAACACATATGCAGAGGATTGTACTACAAACAAGAATTCAACATATTGCTGAGAAATGAACATCTCTACACTCACTTATCCACATCACAAAATAGACATTACCAAAACCCAGCAACCCCCAATTTCCATCTTCATAACTACTCTCACCTTCCTCCTCAGAGATAGTCACAATGTTAACTTAAAAAAATAACTGTAGAAAATGACACTTTACTTACAGATAAATAAGGGAAAAATTGATAAATATCTTGTCAAACGCTTTGCCAGCCCATGGTCAATGTTGTGACATCTTAGGTGTGCCTGCTTTGAACATAATATATTAAAACCAAAATAGTAGATAGTCTTATGTATTGACTACTATGGGCAAAGAATTGTTTTTTTCAGGTTAACTGTAGTTTATTTTTGTTGTTGTATATTGTCCTTTCACATGAATAAACATCAATTTATTCAAACATTCTACTGTTGATGGACATGTGGGTTATTTCTGTTTGGGGCTTACTATTTATAAAGTTGATATAAATATTTCTATCCAAATCTCATGATGTTATTATATATTTAGGCACATTTCTGTTGCATAACTAATTAAAAGTGAATTGCTGGATAGTGCATGCACGTTTGACTCAGATAGAAAATAGCGGTATGGATTACCTCTTAGTGGTAAATGTCAAGGACTTGACACTTTTAATAAGAACGTAATAATTACTTTTGTCTTCATTGTAAAATCTAAATATGTTTATAAATAGTCCATAAATAACATAACAATGCATATCTAAAACATACATACATATAATATGTATACATAGAACATATATATCAAATATGATTATTGAATAAGTTGTTATTTGAAACTTTGGTACATATATATAGATATAGAAATCCAAATCATACAAAATAGAATCTTTCCAACAAAATAATTCTTACACTGAGTGCTCCATCCAAAAAAAATTTATTGCATTTGTGTATCAGAAGAAGCTAGACATGATTCTTACTATAGATTTTATAGTACTATCAAAAAATCTAGTTCTTATGGGTAAATATAAGGAAAAATACAAGATTAACATAAAAAACATAAAGTATTTCTATAAAGAAATAAAGAAATAAGGCAGAAAAATGTTTACCACGTTTATGATGAGGGGACTTGTTATGTTAGTGTCAAATCTCCCCATATTTTTCCTCATGTCTTAGTGCAAATCAATTAAAAATTTTAGAATTTTTGGTAAATATCTACAAATTGGAAAATATATATATATAAACCAAAAGGTCAATGTTACTGAATACAATCTTTTAGAAGAGCCATAGACTTTTTTTTTTTTAAACTTTATTTATTATTTTTTAAGATTTTACTTTTTCCTTTTTCTCCCCAAAGCCCCCCGGTACATAGTTGTGTATTCTTCGTTGTGGGTTCTTCTAGTTGTGGCATGTGGGACGCTGCCTCAGCGTGGTCTGACGAGCAGTGCCATGTCCGCGCCCAGGATTCGAACCAACGAAACACTGGGCCGCCTGCAGCGGAGCGCGCGAACTTAACCACTCGGCCACGGGGCCAGCCCCAGAGCCACAGACTTTTAAAAACCGTTCTTTCCATTAAAATAGACATAGAGATAGAAAATCAGTATCAGTAATAAAGGAAGAATGAGAAAAGCAGCCAAAGGAAATGACATACGACATATAGATAAATAAATATAGAAAGAATAGGTTTCTTATCAAAAGCTCTGCAACCCAAAGGTCAATGGAGTGAAAGCTTTTAAATATTAAGGGGGGCAAATCCTGGCTGGTTAGGATTCAACAACAATAACGAATGTTCAAAAATAAAGATGAAATAGAGTCTTTAGGAGAAAAAAGCTGAGAGTGTTCATTGTCAGCAAAACTCATTACAAAAAATGTTAATGACAGTTGTTCGAGTAGGAATCAAATGATATAGAAGAATGCGAGGGTAAGTGGAAATTTCAACCTACACACATGAAAAAAGATTATCGGTAGTGGCAAATATGAGTAAACATAAAAGCCTTTTTTTAATTTTGTTAAATCTTTAAAAAATTATAATTATGTAAAGCAAACCGAATTACAATGTGAAGTTTGTAATATATGTCTAACTAAGATGTATGACAAAAACAGCACAATGGACAGGAGAAGGAAAATAGTGAGTTTCTTACATTGAACGTAAATTGTATATTATTTGAAAGTGGACTGTGAAAATTTAAAACATATATTGTAAACCCTGGCATAAGCAGTAAAAAATAAAACAGAGATATAGCTATTAACCCCATAGTGAAGATAAAATGGAATTATTAAAAATAAAAAGAAGGCAGGAGGAGGATGAAAAAGGAGTGGAGAACAAATAGGATAAATCTAAAATTTATTATAAAATGGTAGACATAAACCCAGTCATACCCTATTTATATTAAATGTAAGTGGTATGAGCACTTAAAAGACAGAGATAGAGTGGTTAAAAAAGCAACTTCAAGGCTGGCCCAGTGGCGCAGTGGTTAAGTGTGCACGTTCTGCTTCAGCGGCCCGGGTTCCCCAATTCGGTCCCGGGTGTGGACATGGCATCGCTTGGCAAGCCATACTGTGGCAGGCATCCCACATATGAAGTAGAGGAAGATGGGCACGGATGTGAGCTCAGGGCCAGGCTTCCTCAGCAAAAAGAGGAGGATTGGCAGCAAATGTTAGCTCAGGGCTAATCTTCCTCAAAGAAATAAATAAATAAAAAAGCAACTTCCAACTATGTAATTCTATAAGAAAGCCACTTTAAACATAAAGACATAGGTTAAAACTAAATTTGGAAAAAGGAGCTCCACTCTGAAGTGGTTATAATGTTTTCACACAAAGTAGATTGAAAAACAGAATATTATAAGGTATAAAAGGAATATCTCTTGAAAACTATCCAGTTTATGAAATTATAGATATAAGTGCATCTTTTAACAGAGTATCTAAATACTTCAAGGAAAATCCATAAGAATTAAAATAATAGACAAATTCCCCACGATAGTTGAGGATTTAAGCAGTCTGAATAAGTGGTAGGATGATGTGGCAAAAAAAAAAAAAAAAAATCAGTAAGAATGTAGACGACTTGAACCAATCAACATGTATAGAGCACTCTACCCAAAATTGCAAAGTGCAAAGAAAACATTCACCAAGTGAGACTATATGATTTTCAGTAACATAAATCTCAATACATTTAAAAGGATTGATATTTTACAAATTATATTCTCTGCCCAACTGGAATAATATTAGAAGTTATTTTCAGAATGACATTAGGAAAATCTGCAAATATTTGGAATAAAAAATAAATAAACACACATCTGAGGAATATGCAGGCCAAAGCAAAAAATCACTAGAGAAATAACACATCATGCTGAATTGAACGAAAATTATAAAACAACCTTTTATGGATTGGGGATGCAACAAAAATACTACACAAGGAAAAATTCTAGCAAAAAGTGCTTATATTAGAAAATAAGATGTTGCAAAGCAATGTTTAAAATTCTATCTTAAGAAGTTAGAAAAAGATGTGTAAGTTAAACCTAAAGTTAACAAAATAATGACAGTGCTAAAGAGTAGAAATCAATTGAATGAAAACAAAAACTATATAAAATCAATAAAATTAAAGACTTTATTAAAGATTTAATAAAATTCATCAATATCTCTGCTGGCTGATCAAGAACATAAAAGAGAAGATATGTAATATTAATATCAGTGATAAAAAGACAGCACTAAAATCTGATAGCAGAAAAAAATTTAAAGCTAATAAGTCAAAAATGAATATAAAGTGAAATTGAAAATTAGCCTATAACTGGAAAAATAAGTAAAAAGTCATTAAAGAGCAAATGGGACTATTAGAATGGAATACCAATACAAATGATCTAAACCTGATCTTATCAACAATTACATGAAGCATGAATCATCTAAATACTACAAATAATAGGCAAAGTTTATCTGATTTGATAAAAGTCATACTCAACTATATGCTGCTTAAAATAAACTCATTTTAAAAATAAAGACACAAATATGTTAAAATTAAGAATTGGAAAATGATATATCAGTCTTGCACTAATCAAAAGAAAATTAGTGTGGTTCTATTAATACTGTAAAAAGATTCCAAAGAATGTCATTAGGGAGAAATAATGTCATTTTATAATGACAAAAATGGCAGTTCTACAAGAGAGCACAAAAATACAAAGCTGCAAAACACATAAAGAAGCAGCTGATAGAAATGCAATAAAAATAGGCAAACCAACAATTATAGGCAAATATTTAATAATCTCTCAGTTTATGACATAAATAGTCAGAGAATCAGTACAGATATAGAAGACACAAACCATGCTATAGACCAGCTTCACCTAAAAGACGTTTCAGAATGCTCAATTGAACAACAGCAGGATGCACAGTCTTTTCAAGTGCACACAAAACATTTACCTTGATGGACTGTAATCTAGACAATAAAATATTTCAATACATTCAAATGAATTTTAGTGATGAAAACTATGTTCTCTGTCCACAAGAGAATTAAATTAGAAATACGTAACAAAGATATTTAGAAAATTCTTGAATGTTTAGTAACGAAAATCATGTCCTAAATAACCACAGGTCAATGAAAAAATTAAAATAGGAGTTAAAGACTGTTTTGAACTTAATAAAATGAAATCGCAAGATATCAAAATTTGTTGGATGCTGCTAAAACAGTATGTAGGGGCAATTTATATCAAGATCCATATTAGAAAAGAAGAAAGATCTCAAATCACTTATTCAATCTAACAAACTTTTGCATATTTAGACCACTTAAAATTAATGTAATTATTGTTATAATTGGATCAAAACTTTCTTTCTAGTAGTTTTTTGTCCATGAATCATTTGCTTCTTTTTTCTTATTCTCTCAGGTCAACTGAGCATTTTTTAGGATTCAGTTTTATCTTTAGTATTGACATTATTCCTACCCTCCTTTTTTTTCTCTTCTTTCTTGTGTTGCAAGTTTGTGGTTAAAATGACAGGGTTATATTTATTCTTGTTGTTTCCCTTCCTTTTATCTTTAATGTTTTATTTAACTTTTGCTAACGTGTTCTGATGGAGAGCTGCTGCTTTCTGTTATTGTCCTTCTACTTATCTCCTTTGCTCTTGGTTTTGTAACCCTTTTCCTTTTTTTGATTTTTCAGGTATGAGGGTTTTCCTGAGCATTTCTTGAAGAGGAGGTTTTGTGACAATGAACTCCCTTAACTTTTGTTTATCTGGGAAAGTTTTTATTTCTCCATCATATTTGAAGGATATTTTTGCTGGGTAGGGTATTCTTGGCTGCAGGTTTTTGTCGCTGAGAGTTTTGAGTATATCATTCCACTCTCTCCTAGCCTTATGGGGGTTCCTTTGTAGGTTATTTTCTTCTGCCTGGCTGCCCTCAGTATTTTCTCTTTGTCATTGACTTTTGCTAGCTTCACTACTATATGCCTTAGGGTTGGTCTTCTTGCATTGATAAAGTTTGGAGATCTCTTGGCTTCTGTCACATGAAGTTCCATCTCTTTCCCCAGGTTTGGGAAGTTCTCAGCCATTATTTCTTTGAACAGGCTTTCTGCCCCCTTCTCCTTCTCTTCTCCCTCTGGTATACCTATAATCCTTATGTTGCATCTCCTAATTGAGTCGGATAATTCTTGGAAAGTTTCTTCATTTCTTTTTAGTCTTAGTTCTCTCTCCTCCTCTGCCTGCAGCATTTCTGTATTCCTATCCTCCAGATTGCTAATTCTGTCCTCCGTGTTATCGGCTGTACTGTTCAGAGAGTCCAGATTTTTCTTAATCTCCTCCATTGTGTTCTTCATTTCCAGTATTTCTGTTTGGTTCTTCCTTATACTATCAAACTCTTTTGTGATATAGCCCCCGAACTCATTGAGTTGTCTATCTGTATTCTCTTTTAACTCATTGAGTTTTTTAATAATAGCTGTTTTGAAGTCATTGTCATTTAGGTTATATATTTCGTTGTCTTTGGGATTGTTTTCTGGATATTTGTCATTTTCCTTCTGTTCTGGAGATTTACTATATTTTTTTCATACTGCTTGATGGTGTAGATTTCTGCCTCTGCATAGAGCTAGAGTTTAGTTACTGCTTCCATTTGTTTCTACTCGTGTGGCGGGGGAGCAGCTGTTTAGACTGCACTGACCAGGAACCCTATCGGCTGTTGCTAACTGGAGCTGGGCCCCTCCTTGTAGTCACAGTGGTCCTGTGGGTTCCCTCTTCAGCTGTGGGGGCACTTGCAAGGGGGCTTCAGGCTGCTGGTGCCTACTGTTGCAGACCACCTAGATGTGCTCCCTCCTTGGGGTCTGCAGTGGTGTTATGGGCTTTCCTAGCGGCCGGGAGCAGGATCACCTATATTTGCAGCTCTGTCACTGTCAGAGCCCACAAAATCTCACTTGTCCACTATAGGTCACAGCAGAGCTATGGGTATCTTCTACAGTCTGTGGTTAGCTCACTTAGCTATGCTACTTTTGCTCCAGGGCCTTCCAGCCTTGTGATTGCCAGGCGGGGCCTCTCTATTAGTGCTGTGCAGAGGCTTTCGCTGAGGCTGCTGTGAGACTGTAGAGTTTCCCCATGGGCCGTGGAGCTGGGCCCCTGGAACTCCACCTAGCCCAAGTCCTCTCCCAACAGATCTCCTGGAGCCCCTTGCCCCGTCTGGGCAACAGCCAGAGTCTGTGAGACCAGTGGCGGCGGCTGGTGGGCTGCAGCCCTGTTCAGGATTCTCCTCTTCAGGAGCCTCCCAGCATTCTGAATGCTGAGTGGCCCTCTCTGCTAATGGCGAGTAGAGGCTGTCCCTGCTGCTAGAATGGGACCCTGGAGTTTCCCCCTAGGCTGTGGAGCTGGCTGCTGGAACTCCACCCAGCCCCAGTCCTCTCCCAGGAGATCTCCAGGAGCCCCTTTCCCCATCTGGGTGACAGCTGGAGTCTGTGAGACCGGTGGCGGTGGCTGGTGGGCTGCTGCCCCATTCGGGATTCTCCTCTTCAGGAGCCTCCTGACATTCTGAATGCTGGGTGGGGCCTCTCTGCTAATGGTGAGTAGAGGCTTTCCCTGCCGCCGCCAGTGTGGGACCCTAGAGTTTCCCCCTGGGCTTAGGTGTAATCGTGGGGGGCTTAGGTAGGGCTGTAGTCACCTGTTTCCACCGTCGCTCCTCTGGTGTGTGCACACTCCTGTCCTTGGTGTGTGGTGATGTTATGGGGGAGTCTGCTGGAAGAAAGCTGCTTGCAGGTACTAGGCTGTTCGGGGGTTGGGGGTCAGAGAGTTTTCACGTATCTCCATCTCCTCCCGGGGGGAAGTCCATCTGCCTTCTGATGTATAGCAGCACGGGTCTCTCAGGCATCCTGAGATGCTATATGGACATCCTTTGTTAGGAGATGAATGTCCAATTAGTTGTAGATTCGAAGGGGGAGAGACAAAGAAGACTACTCACACTGCCATCTTGGTGACGTCTCTCTATACCCCCCTTTTCACAAAAGTTTTAGGAGTTGTTGAAGATTTTATGCTATATAGTCATGTGCTCCATAACAACATTTAAGTTAATGATGGACCACATATATAACAATGGTGCCATAAGATTAGTAGCACATAGACTAGGTGTATAGTAGGCTATACCATCTAGGTTTGTGTAAGTACACTCTATGATGTTTGCACAACAACAAAATTGCCTAAGGATGCATTTCTCAGAACATTACTATTAAGGGACATATGACTGTATATCTATAAATAATCAAGTTCTGCCTTCAAATAATGGTATACCATTTCATGTATAATGCAATCACTTTACAATATTATGTTCCCAATTCCTCTCTCCCATCACTTGTGCTATTGTTGTCATAGAATTTAGTTTTACGCGTATGTCAAAAACACTTAATATAGTGCTACTGCTTTTGCCTTATACAGCCAATTACCTTTTAGAACAATTAAAAATAGGAAAAACATCAATTCTCTTCTACCTTCACATATACTTATTCCAATGCTTATCATTTCTTTGTGGACATCCATTTTTTAATCTATCATATTCCTTTTGCCTCATTAATCTCTTTTAACATATCTTGCAGAGTAGATAAGAAGATAATTAGTTACCAAAGATCCTGTTTGTCTCTGAAAATCCTTATTTTTCCTTCATCATTGAAAGTAATTTTTTTTTAAAGATTGGCACCTCAGCTAACATCTGTTGCTGATCTTTTTTTTTCTTATTCTTCTCTCCAAAGCCTTCCAGTACATAGTTGTATATTCTCGTTGTAGGTCCTTCTGGCTCTGCTATGGGGATGCCGCCCCAGCATGGCCTGATGAATGGTACCATGTCCGTGCCCAGGATTCAAACCGGCAAAACCCTGGGCTGCCAAAGCAGACAGTACGACCTTAACCACTTGGCAACAGGGCCTGCCCCAAAAGTAATTTTCATAGAGTACTGATACTGTTTTATATTTCTAGAATTTTCTTTAGATTCATTTTATGATTTTCATTTCTCTGCTGAAATTACCTTGCCGAAACATTTAAGACCTACCTGGTGTTGAAGTGTCTACATTTTCTTTTAGCGCCTTTAATATATTAATCATAATTATTTAAAAATTCTGTTTAAATTGTTCCATTATTTATGACATATCTGATTCTGGTTCTACTGGTCGCTTTTTCAATTGGGAATGTGTTGCTTGTTTCTTGCCCTTTTGAATGTCTCATAATTTTGTTATTGGAAACCAGACATCTTATGTAGGACAGGAGAAATTGATGTAAATACTTTTAATGCCTGGAATTGGACGTATCTTTCCCTTCTGCTAGGTCTTTAGTGTGGAGCTTTGCATTGATCCAATGAGGAGGTGGGCTGGGTGTGATATTTATTGCTACTATATTACCCTTAGTGCAACACAGCCTTCAGATAACTGCAGCGATAATTGTGTTATTGCTGGCAATGGTTTACCAATGTTTTTTTTTCAGTCAGCGTCATCATTTTTCTTTTTTTTTTAGGAAGATTAGCCCTGAGCTAACATCTGCTGCCAATCCTCCTGTTTTTGCTGAGGAAGACTGGCCCTGAGCTAACATCCATGCCCATCTTCCTCTACTTTATACATGGGACGCCTACCACAGCATGGCTTGCCAAGCAGTGCCATATCTGCACCCGGGATCCGAACTGGAGAACCCCAGGCCGCCAAAGCGGAACATGGGAACTTAACCACTGTGCCACCTGGCCGGCCCCAGCTCCACCATTTTTAAGTATAGTTTTCAGGCTTAACTTTAGAGAGGATCTGCCTGTTGTCAGTTATATGTTAACTCGATGATTGTGTCCCAGTGGTGGTGGTAGTTGGTGACGTTATCTGTTCTGATTTGGCTCAGTCTCAAGGAGGCATTGTATCCCAGTGACTCACAACTGTGGCCTTTGTACTCCTCCTGGAATATTTCTCCTGGAATATTTCTGAGTGCAAGATAGTTCCCTGCCTCTCCCCTAGGAAGAGAGTTGTTTTGTTTTTCTATTCCCTTCCCCAGCTGCAATAGGTTTTCTCTCCCACATTTTTGGCAACAAAGTTTGAGGCTCTTCTGATTGTAGGCTAAGGACTTTATTTTTCCATAGAGAAATAGGAGGATAGGTCTAGATGGAATTTCATGCCTCCACTGTAGCTGCTGCTATTTCCTCCCCCAGGTTTGGCCCAGGAGAGGACTTCCCAGTATTCTCCCAAACGTCACTGGAGCACACGGTGAAATTCATGGAGAAAATGCCTGCAAGAG
This sequence comes from Equus caballus, assembly GCF_041296265.1. Lineage (NCBI taxonomy): Eukaryota > Metazoa > Chordata > Mammalia > Perissodactyla > Equidae > Equus > Equus caballus. Next base: position 73,450,503 of record NC_091692.1, on the reverse strand, counting down.
AGTGAGAGGGAGTACTTCCCCTATATTTGTAACCTTAGGGCTTTGGCTTCCATGCATTTACTGAAGCCTTCTGTCTCATTACTGCCTACATCTTTCCCAAGTCAGCCTGTGCTCGTATCTCATCTCTCCCTCCACAACCTGCCTCTTCTTAGATGTGTCCATTTGATTACGCTATGACATCACCTCTCCAAAGGGTTCAAGAAAATCCTCAACTTGCTGTTTGAGGATAAGGTTTGGAGTAATTTTCTTTCCACTTTCCATGTCCTTGAATGGAGTCTTTTCAACAAATTATGCTGGGAAAACTGGATATCCTTCTGCAAATAAATGAACTTGGATGTATACTTCAAAACATTTATAAAAATTAACTCAAAATGAATCAGACTTAAATGCAAAACTTAAAACTACAAGATTTCTAGAATTTAGCAATGGAGAAAATATTTATGATCTTGGCTTATAAAAGATTCCTTGGATAGGACAGAGAAAATACAAACCAAAACATAGAGCATCAATAAATTGGTCTTTGTCAATCTCAAAAATTTTCCTCTTTGAAGCACCCTCTTAAGAAAATGAAAAGGACAACCTACAGACTGGAACACATTTGAAAACATAATATATAATTAAATTCTTATATCCAGAGTTTAAAAAGAATTATTACAACTCAATAATCAGCAGAGAAACAATAAAAATGGGCAGATGATTTGTGCTCACATTTCTCTGAAGGAGATGGTTGAAAGGATATTATGCACATGAAAAATACCTAACATCGTTTGTCATTAAGTAAATGAAAATTCAAGTCACAAGGAAATACCACTACAAATACACTAAAATGTCTTTAATTAAAAAAAAAAAGGGCAATACCAAGTGTTGTTGAAGTTGTGAAGCAACTGGAATGTTTGTATATTGATGATAATAATGTAACACAGTGCTGCCACTTTGAAAACAATTTTAGTTTTTTGTAAACTAAAATATCTAGTTGTTATTTCTGCCAACAATTCCTCCTTTCATTACCCTCCTAACATGAAGATATATATCTTCATAAAGTCTTTTACGTAATTTTCCCATTTAAAGACGCTAAGGCACACAGTGTGATAAACTGGAGGTCACATCCTTTATGTAACATCTTGAACCTTATCTTTAAAAAAGTATTTCTCAGCTGGAAAATACTTGGACCATTAATTCTAAAACTAGTCTTCATTTAAGGGGAATTCCAGTGTATATAAATAATTCTCTTGAATGTAGGTGAAACATAATTTATATTAAACTAAATCATCTGAATGTCCTAGAAGAAAGATACTATAAATTTTACATATCTATAGATTAGAATATGGCTGGAAGACAACTCTTGCTTTGATAACAAACAACTTTTATTAATTATTATTAGTTTTAATTTAAGAAGTTACCTAAAGTTCTTATGTGCAGTATGATGAAGGCAATAGCCATTTAGATACATTGTAATTTTGATAAAATAAAATTGATTCCATATTGAAAGACGTGGAAATTAAATTACAGCTTTGATTTTCATTATTATTAGTATTTATCTTGTTCTAAGGAGTAACAGTTCCATCCCTTCTGAAACTGTCAGAACATTGCTTCCCATACGTAGTCACAGGACCATTAACCTCCAAATGCTTGAGAGATAAAATTAGCTTACATTATAATGAAAACACACATCATGAATAAACTAAGAAATTTTTACTTCCTTTTGAATAATGACTTTACATAAATTATCTGTATAATATGATAGATTCATGCTTGGCAAAACAATCTACTTTTTAAACTTTTATTGAAATTGTCTTAGTGAAATAGAAACTGCATAAAATGTTTGCTATAATCAAAGAAGTAATTAACTTTAATTGGAAGTCTGGGTACAAGGACCTATTTCATGATAGAAAATCACAAAGTAGACAAAGAAAAATGCAATTTTTATTTATTCCATTATAACTTAGATCTAAAATTAAACCAGTTGAAAACCTATTCAGTCTCTTTGTTTATTATATAGAATTGAATTTATTGAGTAGAATACTGATAAATTAGGTCATATTATTTTATATATGAAAGGTATGAAATGTACATTTTTGTTTCCATATCTATCTGAAATAATAGATATTCAAAACTTTTAATTCTCCCTTTTTTATAATTATTTAAGACGATATTTGGCTCAAAATAAGATATTTATAAAGTACTTAAAAGGACATAGAATTTGGGAAAATTAAAAAAGAATAAGCAGCAAAACCAAATTATATTAATATTAATATAAAAATATTACAAATTAAATAGGGACATATTAAGTTAGTTTTGGTTTTCTTTTTTCCCTACACTACCCAACAATGGGGGAAATATTACTCATCCATTTGTCATTCAATAAGTGTTGAGCCTCTAATATGTTTGGCCCTGTACTAGTGACTGAGAGTACACAAATCAATAGCCCATGTGCTCAGGGAGTGATAGAGACAAAGTATATTAGAGTTCTGTAGAGAAGCAGAACCAATAAAATATATACATAAATAGAAAGATTTATTATAACTTATTACCTCATGTGATTATGGAGGCTGAGAGTCCTAACCTCCTGCTGTGTGCAAGCTGGAGATGTAGGAAAGCCAGTGGTACAGTTCCAAGGCCTGAGAGCTGGAGAGCATTGGTGTAGATTCCAGTCCAAGACTAAAGGCAGGAGACCCAGGAGCACCGAGAGCAGGGGTAGATATTCCAGTCAACAGTGTTTCAGAGAGTAAACTCAACCTTCTTCTGCTTTTTTGTTCCTTTCAGGCCCTCAAAGCATTGGATGAGGCCCACTCACTTTGGGGAGGGTGATCTGCTTTACGCCACCAATTCAAAAGCTAATCTCCTCCTGAAACACCCTTACAAACACACCCAGAAACAATGTTTAATCAGTTCTCTGGGTATCCTGTGACCCACTCAAGCTGACACATAAAATTAACCATCAAAAAAAAATTAAGCATCACACAGACTAAAAACTAAAGAAAAATATCATTTGTTAATTTGAGTGACAGAGATTTACACAAAATATCATCAAAGAATAATTTTGTTGATGGAAATTTGAGAAAACATTGACCTCTATAAGTAACGAAAAGCTAATTCTTTAAACATCAGTTCAGTTTAAAAGTAAATGATGAGTAAAGGAAGGCGTGAAGATAGTGTTTGTAAAAGACCCTCATGAGCAAAGACATCAGGGATGAAAAATATGGTGTGTAAAAATGTTCAATGGCTGACTTGAAAATAAGATTTAACGCAAGAAAGCCATGCAGCTATGGTGATGGAGAGTTTGAGAGGCCAGAACTTGGATGGAGTCAATTTGACATTAGAGAGCATGACTTTTACTCTGTAGGCATTGATTATATTAGCATAATTATATTACAATATATCTGTGTATCAGTCTTAGAAAGATCACTCATCATTATCTGGAGAATGTGTTAGAGGAAGTCAAGAATGGAAGATGGATTATCAATTAAGAAAGTGTTAGAATAATCTTGGCACTGTTTGATGAGGATCTGAGTGAAGGCAGAGAAGGTAGCAGAGATGGAAATAAAAGAATGGATTTAATATAGATTCAGGAGATAAATCTAGCAGGAACTGGTGAGTGCTTGGATATAAAAGTAAATTATATGTGAAGAATAAAGATGACTGACTGTATGGTTGTTTCCATCCCCCAACATATCACAGAAACTGCTGCTACCCTTGTGACATGATTTCCATCTTATCACATACAGTGAAAACTTCTCTTCTTAAACCTGTCAGCATCCATTGATATGGTTAACCTTTTCCTCCTTTTTAAGGTAATTCTCCTCTCTTGCCTTCAGGTGCATGGGTTCCTGTTTTCTGATTACTCTCAGGTCCTCTTTTTTCCTGTGCTACATACTTGTGCTCTAACTGCCTCCAAATATTAGTGCTTAACCACCTTCTCTTTGTATACATTCCCTCCCTGGGTGACCCTTCCCATTCATGTGGCTTAAAGACGTATATACTTGGATGATTCCCAAATCAAAACACTTGCTCTGCATTCCAGGCTTTCCTTTTTAACTTCCTAATTGGTACATCTGATTAGATTAACCTCTTCAAAATGGAATTTAATTATTTATTCCCTCATGTTAAATTTGGGGTTTTGATTTAGCTCACATGTGGATAATTAAGAGCTAGAATATATAAAAAGACATTTCCCAATGAGATGGTAGAAGACAACACACCTCTTAAATCTAACCTGGTGTTAATTATTTACTTGAGCTAGAAATACATTGTTTTGGTTTCGTATGTTTTTCTTTAGACTTCCCTGCATTTCCTTTGAAGATTTTTCTTTTTAATGAGTGAGTCCTTAATTTCACAGTTACTTTGGGCCTAAAATAAATGTCTATGTACTGAATGAAACAAAGTAATAAAAAAAAGCATATACTTTGTTGTGTCTTTTTGCTAAATTGGCCTAGAAGACATTTAAGCTTATTCTGCCTTTTTTGATATGAATTTGTCAGAATAGAATTGTTGGGCTGGACAGAATGGATATTTTCTTTTTCATGCTCTGCCATCTCCAGTTGTACTGTTTATTTTCTGATAATGGCACTCTACCCAATGAACCAGGAGAGAACAGCTGGCTTTCATAGTAGTGTCTGGTTCTCTACCAGATGGCAAAGGTAATTTATTAATCTGTTGTCTTGTCAATCATATGGAGAGTAATAATCTACCCAACAGAGGATAATTAGGAATGTTGAAAAACATGTAAAATACAAAGATCTCTGTAGCATTAGAACTACCACCTGCTTGTTAAACCTCAGGATTTCTTTCAAAGGAATCTTAAAAGCAAAGACCTTACTGGTTTAATCTTTTTCTGATTTTCCTTTCTTTATTTAAAAAAATTTTTTTTTTGATGGCAGCATGGTACATTTGGAAACTGATAGTGATGATTAATTCAATTCACTAGGAATGTGCTGAATTAAATTGCTGTATTTTATAAATCACAAAGAAACTGAGTTCATTACAGAGACTCCTAAGTTTTATCTATGATAACTCTCTTTTTATGCTGACTAATCATAATTCATCTTTTTAATTAATTAATACTTGTTTATTCATTTGGTAAGCTACCTGCAATCTGATGTTTTTCTTCTGATACAAAATTCTGAGCATTCTGTACAGCCTAGAGCAACAGTACCATTCATTGTTTTGTTGTCTTTTTTCTCTGAAGTGATGCTTTTTGAATTTTGATGGATTTAATATGATACTTGAATATGATTAATAGATTATAAAGAAAGCTCTTTATGAAAAAAAAAAAAAACATGAAGGAAGAGGTGCTCCTGAAGGTACAGAAAGCTCATAATTAGGGAGACATGATTGTTGCAGGAGCCAAAAAAAATGAGTGATGAAGAGAGTAAACAATTACAAAAAGAGCTGGTAAGATGAGTAGTGAAAAATATTTATTAGATTTTGCAATACAAAATCATTGTTATCTGAGTAAAAGCAATTTCATTGGTTTGAGAAAGACCTTAAATTGCAATATATTGATTAGAGAATGTGAAGTTAGATGTTGATGATAGTGATTGTAGAATGACGTAATCATGGTGGATTCCTCCTATCTCATTCACACCAAACATCACAGGACAGGTAATAGCCAGAGAAGAGGGTTGATGTTTCATGATTGAAAGGTAATATATACACTTTAGATTATTTATATTTTATTTTTTATAATTTTGGAATATAATAAATGTATTGGATCCAGAGCAACATTTACTGAAGAGATTTCTCAGTAAGTAATATAGAACGGTCCCAAAGATAATTAAAGTATTAAATTTTCAGTGCTCCTCCATGCAATTGCATTTAAAACAAGGTAAGAAATTATATTTAATGTCCTCAGGTCCACAAAGCACATTTACAAGGAAATGATATCTATTCAAATAGTATTTTGTTTGTATTTGTAATTTTTTATAAATGAGAGGGTTTTTCATGTTTGTGAGTCATTTGGATTCATTTTCTTTATTTTGTTTGTACTATTTGCCCACTTGCTTTTCAATTTTAAGTTTTCTTTCCCCCTTAGTGTGTGAGTGTATGTGTGCACGTGTATGTGTGTTGTGTATACATAAAACAGGTCAAATAGTATAAAAATAATACTAAATGTAGGTATTAAATTGTATTTGGTTACTTTTTATATAAAATTTATTTGATTTTTAAGATTTGGTATTTTAAGTTTGGTGATTTTTAAGTTTTGGCATAAACACAAGTTTATGTTACTTGTGTTGTGGAAATATACACATTTTTAATCAAAATAAAATAAAATCTTCAATTATTTCACATACTTTTCACATTTTCCTTTGCATCGAAGGCTATTTTGTATTCTGTAAATTAAAATATATCAATATTTTCTTCAAATTCTTCTCTGGTAGTTTTTTTTCTTTACATTGAAGCAATCTACTTATATTTTAACTTGTTTGACAATATGAAGTAGAAGTACAATTTCTTTTTTCCTACACAATATATTGCAAAATCCTTTCATCTCCCGATGATTTTTACATTACATGTATCTAGTTTAAAATTTGTATACATTCTTGACTATCGTCCATATGGTGTTGTATGTGTATAATGCATACGCACATAGACACACATACAGATATGATTCTACGCATATCCTTTTCCACTGAGCTCCCACTGTCACCCTGTACAGTTTAAATTCTTAGAATTTAAAGTTCATTTTACTATTTCTCTGTATATCTATTCAATAATTATATGTGTATTTTTCCATATAAAATTCAGAATTATTCTTTCTAAACTTATCTCTTGAATTTATATTTATATTGTGACAAGTATACAAATAAATTTGGAAAAATGTTTGTTATGCTTGTTTTCCTTTCCATGAACATTGTATGTTCTTTTATTAATTTATTTTACAATATTTATTAATTGCCTGTCTGTAGCACTTTTTAGGCACTGGAGAAAAGGTAATAAATAGAACAAACTAGGAGAAAATAGAAAAAAATTGAATAAAGTCTTTTCTTCCATCAATTTTTATATTTTAGAATTTCTTTTTAATTTTTTCATTATAAATCATATATATATGTATATACATGAACTATTCCACGATTTTAATAGTTGACACTAGATTTGTTAAATGGAGACGACCATCTTATTTTGTGAAAAATTTGTGCAAATACTTTGATGAGTCATTTTGGGTAAAATTCTAGCCACATTCATCATGGTGATGTGGAGCATCTCATGTAATAAATGAGATGTATGTGTCAATATGTATGAGAAATGAGATAATTTAATTTTCCTGTTCCTAATAAAAGAAATCTAGGCATCATTATAATATAAATCATGGCCATGAAGAGTTGTTTGGTAATTTTGTATTTATTATGTTATTACACAAAGAAAGATTTTTACTTAGTTTGATTTATTTGAACTATTATTAGTCTATTTTCCCCATTGTTTCTTTTCTACAACATCTCCTCTTCTTTTAGTCTGTTCCATCAAAATTTAAGCATGCTCAGGTTTTCTCGATATTTTAATAAAATACACGCAGGCTCACAAATTTCCAATAAAACATAAAAACTCTTTGATCTCACCTGCAGCTACCATTCTGTATCTCAACTCTAAGCCAAATATTTTGAAAAAGTTATCGTCATGTTGAATTTACAATTCTCTATTTCTCTTTCATTCCCTAGTCCAATTACAATGTTATTTGTACACCCTCTGTCATGGTTAAACTTATGTTACCAACAATGCAAATGACTTATGAGTTCTAAATGCAGTGAGTACTTTTCAGGACTCACCTTGTTGTAACTCTTCTTGTCATTTGATATAATTTCCTGCTCCTTTCTTTGAGAAATACTTACTTTACTTTGCATCCATGACATCACCTTCTGCTCATTTTTATTCCACCTCGTTCCACTTCTTACTTTCTTTACTAATTTTTCCTCTTAAAAATATCCTAAACTTTTAAAAAAGTTTACAAATATTAAGATAAAACTATTGCTATAGAATATCTTCTACAACATTTTCTAATCTATCTCTTAGGCAATTTTCTCTCCTCCACTTTCTCATTCACTTTCCATAACTGCTACTTGTCCGACATTGGACATTCATGATTGCACAGTTCGTCTTATTTCATGGTTTTCTCCTCATATCTTTGTGTTTTTTTTGCAAAGAGAAAGATTGGAAAAATCTTCACATTATTTTCCAGCTTATATGTTTTGGGTGACATCTAGTTAGCTAGCAGTCAATCATCTATCTATCTATCTATCTATCTATCTATCTATCTCTAATTGTATCTAGGGACATATATATATATTTTCTCTTTGATAATTTTTTCATCTCCCTGTTCTCTTATTTGATAAAATATTATCTTTGAATTTCTCTGAGAGTTTTAATTTCTGTATAAAAGATTTTACTCCTCTAATTATCTCTCTTTTCTTTTGACAGTTGATCTGTTTCTGTTTTGTAGTCTGTTTCACATGGCCTTATTTTGCTTTAAATTTTGGTTTTCCCTTTAATGCTACTGATTTTCATAGCTTTTTAAGCGCTATTTGGTTGCCCATTTATCTTTAGTAATGAAGTAAGTACTTGTTTCAATGTTCTAGGTGGCTGATGTGAGCTAGGCCCTCGCCCAGAATTGTAAGGCTGATTGTGAGACTTTTGTCTTTTGGCAAGTTTCATTATTTACCTCCAGTTTATTTAATTTTTTTAAAGATTTTAGTTTTTTCCTTTTTCTCCCCAAAGTCCTCCCCCGTTACATAGTTGTATATTATTTGTTGTGGGTCCACCTAGTTGTGGCATGTGGGATGCTGCCCCAGCATGGCTTGATGAGCAGTGCCATGTCCGCGCCCAGGATTCGAACCAACGAAACACTGGGCCGCCTGCAGCGGAGTGCGCGTACTTAACCACTCAGCCACGGGGCCAGCCCCTACCTCCAGTTTATTTTAATGTATTTTTTTTTTACACAAGCAGGATGATAATCTAGCAATTAAAATGGTGGAGACTGGGATGATAGAATGACTGGTAGAGAAGGAATTTCTGTCAACATTTGTGCTAGCATTCTCCAGGGAGCCTTGGTTTGCTTAATTATAGCCTAGTGGTTATGAGTGAAAACACTAGTTCAGACTGACTGAGTTCAGACTGATTGCGCTCAACCACTTACAACTGTTTAACTTAGATTTTGATGAATCACTGTACTGATTTATAAGATGAGGAAACACATTTCCTATCACCTTAGCTTTTTGTGAAGACTAAATGCATATATAAATATAACATTCATATAAATGAATGAAATGCATATACATGCAAATATAGGATGTTTATATTGCTCAAAGTCATTCATGTGATAAGCATTCAATAAATATCATCATCATTACCATCATTCTTTTTGGAATAGCCCTCTGCTAACTGCTCTGTACAGTAGACCCCCCCTTATCTGTGATTTTGCTTTCTGTGGTTTCAGATACCTGTGGTCAACCACGGTATGAAAATTAAGTGGAAAACTCCAGAAATAAGCAATTCCTAAGTTTTAAGTTTCCAGCCCTTCTGAAGAGTGTGATGAAATCTCCAGCTATCCTACGCCATCGTACCTAGGAGGTGAATCATCCCTTTGTCCAGTGTATCCACGCTGTATATACTACCCACCCGTCAGTCACTTGGTAGCTGACCCGGTTATCAGATCAACCGTGGTGGTATCACGGTTCTCATGTTCAAGGAACCCTTAGTTTACTTAGTAAGGGCCCCAAAGTGCAAGAGTAGTGACACTGGCAATTGGGATTTGCCAAAGAGAAGCCATAAATTACTTTCTTTAAGTGAAAAAGTGAAAGTTCTCGACGTAATAAGGAAAGAAAAAAGATTGTATGCTGAGGTTGTTAAGATCTATGGTAACTTTTATTACAGTATATTGTTACAATTGTTCTATTTTATTAATAATTGTTGTTAATCTCTTACTATGCCTAATTTATAAATAAACTTTATCATAGGTTCGTATATATAGGAAAAAAACATAGTAGCTATAGGGCGGGGTACTATCCAAGGGCTCAGGTGTCCACTCAGGGGTCTTGGAATGTATCTCATGCAGATAAGTGGGACCACTGCATATAAAGTAGAGTAAAAGGCACTCAGTGGTTGCTAGGCAATGTTTTCAGTAGATGAACTCTCTAAAATAAAAATTAAAAAAAAACATTTTTATTATAGTAAGAACACTTACCATATCTACCCCTTAAAAATTGTGTAAGTGTTGGAGCTGGCCCCGTGGCCCAGTGGTTAAGTTCGCGCGCTCCTCCGCTGCAGGCAGCCCAGTGTTTCGTTGGTTCGAATCCTGGGCGCCTACACGGCACTGCTCATCAGACCACGCTGAGGCAGCGTCCCACATGCCACAACTAGAAGAACCCACAACGAAGAATATACAACTATGTACCGGGGGGCTTTGGGGAGAAAAAGGAAATAATAAAATCTTTAAAAAAAAAAAATTTGTGTAAGTGTACAACAGCATATTATTAGCTATTGCACAATTTGGTGTAGCAGATCTCTCGAAGTTATTCATATGCATAACTGAGACTTTCTATTCATTGGATGGCATCTCTTAATCCCTTGGTTTAATCCTGCAGCTGCTGGGTTTTGTCTTGGGTGGACGGCACCCTCTACATGCCTGGTTCTTTTTTTTTTGCTTTCCCCATTCATTCTGAGGTCCTTGGTTCTTGATTTGTGGGCTCTGTTTAAAAAAATGATTTCTTTCTGAATCAACCTCCATTCTTACTGCTCATATCCAAAAGGCAGAAATTCTTCTTAAAATCTTAATTCCAGGTCATTCAGCTTCCATATGCATTTCTGAATTTTGATCCTCTTATTGTTATCTGATGACTGACATGTTTGTGTATTTTTTAAGGAGTTTCATGAGCTTGACCTCAGTTCCAGTTGTCATACTATATTCCTGAAGTAAGTATCTAGAACTGATTTCTATATACCACTTTCTTTTTGGACAAGATCTAATGTGAAAATGTGAATTGTGGGATATAGATTCAGAGGACAATGACAACTAAAAAAGACTTCTCTCATATCACAAAAAATATATATTAATGGTCGCTATTATTAAGCTTTTCTACCAGCTGTAGATGGACATTTCAAGACAAAAGCCTGGATCTATCCATTAGTGGATGTCAACATAAATTTATCAATTTGCTAAGGTGCCAGAGCCCACAATTCTCAGAATGCAGTTTGGTTTTTATTGGCCACAGGAGAGCTCAGTCATTTTAAGGCCAATAACTTGACTATATCAACATGCACTGAAATTGGACCACCTGTCCTTATTTCTGAATATTTGCTTAAGAGTTATTGAGAATGGGCTATCAAAAAATAATTTAGACTTTTTAAATATTAGATATCCAGAATATTCATTTGTACTTGAATAACATACCTGGTTACCATCCTCCCTCCATTTTAATTATATTCTGCAATTTCCAAAAAAAGCCTTTCAATTGTATGTCTTGGGAATTCAAAAAAGCAATATCAAGGAAATGTTCGATTTTTATAAAAGGTAGTTATTTTGTAAAAACATTCTGACAGAACCTAAGTGTGCCATCAACGGATTCTTTACATTTAAATTGGCAGGTAGCAATTCCATTTTCAAACCTAGGATTTTACCAAAATATACAGTGTTAAGAATAATATTCCAAGTCTTCTTCATATAGGTGAGAAGCTTAAAATACTCTATTATATGAATTGTGATTTAATGAGAAATCTTAGAATGCTTTAAGAAATGGAGAAGGAAAGAAATGTAAAATACGTAATTAAGAATTATTTCAGATCACTATGAATCATACAGCAATGAGATAAAATAGAGAGATATTGAGTTTTAGAGGTGAACAAGAAAAGTTTTTATAAAAGTTTAACATAGAAGAAAAATAAGTGTTGAGAATACATAAACTGATTGTTTAAAATTGTTAATTTCCAGAATGTTCTGAGTCAGACTTCCCAAACTTTAATCATTCTTGCACTGGAAATGCAGCTTCCTACATAGCTTTCTTCCTTTTTTTCCCTTTTTCCATATAATCATCTTAACTGGACTTCTATCTAAAAAATTATTTTCTTACTTGATACACTTTTTTTTGAAAAATTGGCCTTTCAAAATTGAAAAATTTTGAAGATTGTCCTGGAACTAACATCTGTTGCCAATCTTCCTCTTTTTCCTGGAGGAAGATTGTTGCTGAACTAACATCTTGTGCCAATCTTCCTCAATTTATGTGGGATGCCCTCACAGTGTGGCTTGATGATCGGTGCTAGGTCTGTGCCTGGAACCCAAACCTGAGAACTCTGGGCAGCAGAAGTAGAGTGTGTGAACTTAACCACTACACCACTAGGCTGGCCCCTCGATACACATTTTTATTTAAATATAATGATATGATAAACTTATATATTATAGATTTTAAAGACAAAGCAACATCACATATCATAATAAATACAAAAAGTGAAAACAAAGTGACAAAATTTTACTTTTAAAAATTAATACTACCCAAAATAGAAACATTGAGAAGTAGGTAACATAAAATCTAATCAATTCTCAGAAATTTGCAATTGAGGATAGATAACTCAGTAGAAATAATAGAGTATCTTTATTATGGTCAGTACTATGGAGATATTTGGCTTGATACCAATTATGTTAAATGAAGAAAAATAAGTGCTAAGAATGTGGTTTTGTTTCTTAGATTTGATGTTATAAAACATCACTTTTTCCAACATATTTAGGAACAAATTTGTAAGACGCAAAACATATGTAAAAACTTTATTTGATTACATTAGACTATGAACTTAATTTCCTAACCAAAATGATTAAGTGATTTTATTCAAGAAATCTCTAGAATAGACTCTTCTGAAAATGTCAGCTTATTTGGTGACATCGCCAATGTGACGAAATATATAAAAATAATTTATTTTCTAAGATTGGCACCTGAGCTAACAACTGTTGCCAATCTTCTTTTTTTTTCCCTGCTTTTTTCTCCCCAAATCCCCCCAGTACATAGTTGTATATTTTAGTTGTGGGTCCTTCTATTTGTGGCATGGAGGACATCACCACAACATGGCCTAATGAGAGGTGGCCATGTCCACGCCAAGGATCTGAACCCCGGGCCACTGAAGTGGAGCACACAGACCCAACCACTTGGCCACAGGGCTGGCCCCTAAAAATAATTTTTATTTGTTACCCATTGTCATGTGGCTTAGAAAATATTTATACATTCCTTTTATAATTTATTTCAAACACTTCTAAAAATGCATGCTGGTCTTGTAAAAACAATTATATTTGTGCTAGATGTACAAGATATACTGATCTACAAAGCTAGTCCCAATCATGCTCATGACAAGTAAGTGAAGTGTCCTTCCAGAAATTGCTAAAGTTCATCTCACAATCCAGTTACAAGAATGAGTCAAGTTGATTGAAAATCAAAGACTTTTGGGATAAAAAACAAGGTTATTGTAGGCAATGCCTTTAGAGGATAGAAAATTGTTCAGAATTCAGTGGTCGCTCTGAACTATCTAACAATTTTAACAAAGATTTTATATACTTCTCAAATTTTTATGCATGTCTATGGTAGCAAGTTATATTGTGACTACAATAGTTTGTAGAGTTTGTTGCTGGTGCAATGGCTTGAATTTATTGAGAAGACTCTATTACTGAACCAGTATGTCTGTAAGTATTGTTTCCAGATGATATCATATTTGGCATCTCAAAAATATGTGATAACAAATGAATGACTTAGAAAAATGAACTGAATGAAATGTTTTACTGGACCATATTAAAAGATTACCAAAGTGGGCAATATTTGTAAATATGTCAATTTGGCTTAAAATTATTGATTTTTCCCTACTCTTGTTAGCAATTTTTGCTTATGTTTTCAGCAAATATTTATGCTGCTATGATAACCTGTATTGTGTAGGAGAAATCCTTTATTATTCATTCTGTTTCCTTCATCTGTGGTTACTAGTTCACCTTTTCTTTATCATCAGTCCTGGTAAATCTTTTACCCCTCATTTTGACATCTTTGGTGTTTAAGATTAAATGGTATTGGACTTCTGCTTTCTGATTCTGCATGTAAGGAGCTTGGAAGATGCCACTCCATCCGAGAAACAAGTAAAAAGCTGAACAGACTGAAAAATGAACAACTCTTCTTGGATCCATAAGAGGAGAGGAAAAAGAGCAAGCTGCCACCCCCAAGACTGGAGAGACAGACAGGCAAATCTAGGGAGTTGAGGCTTACTGGAGCAGAAACTGAGATGATGAAATCTGAACCAGTGCTGTGTAGGAAAGCCTGAACCGTAATCAATAAATTGCTGGAGGCTCAGTGCAGACAATTCTGCAGAGTTAAAACCTCTATGGAGATCCAGTCTTACCAATTGTTTACAATATCTTTCAGAGGAAAGAAGCAGAGAGTGTACTTCAGAACTCACTCTTGAGGCCAGTATTATCCTAATATCAAAACCAAGTGAAGACTTTCAAAAAAGAAAACCACACACCAATATCTCCTAGGACAGAGATGCAAGAATCCTTACAAAATATTAGCAAATAAAATCCAAAAAAAGTATAAAAAGAATTATACACCATAACCAAGTAGGATTTATCCCTATGGAAGGCTGGTTCAACATCAGAAAATCAATAAATGTAATCTATCACATCAACAGACTAAAAATGAAAAATCACAGAATCATATCAATACATACAGAAAAACCATTAGGCAAAATCCAACACCCACTCATGATAAAAACTCTTAGTAAACTAGGAATAGAGGGGAACTTCCTCAACTTGATAAAGACCATCTACAAAAAATCCTATAGCTAACATCATACTTAACGGTAAGAAATTCAGAGCTTTCCCAATAAGATCAAGTACAGGGCAAGGATGCTCTCTCTCACCACTCCTTTTCAGTATCATACTGGAAGTCCTTACTAATGCAATAAGGCAAGAAAAGAAAAGAAAATGCATACTGATTAGAAGGAGAAAAAAAGCCATTTTTTTGTTTGAAGATGACGAGTCTCCTAGGAAATTAAAAAGAATCGACAAAAAACTCCTGGAACTAATAAGCAATTATGGCAAGGCTTCAGGATACAAGGTTAGTATGCAAAAGTCTATTGCTTTCCTATATACCGACAATGAACAAATGGAATTTAAAATTAAACAGACAATACCATTTACACTAGCACCCCCCAAAATCAAATACTTAGGTATAAATCTAACAAAATATATACAAGATCTATATGAGAAAGATTACAAAACTCTGATGAATAAAATCAAAGAAGAACCAAATAAATGGAGAGATACTTCATATTACTTGATAGGTACACTCAAAACTGTCAAGATGTCAATTCTTTCCAATTTGATCTATAGATTCAATACAATCCCAATCAAAATCCCAGCAAGTTATTTTATGGATATCAATAAATTGATTCTAAAGTTTGTATGGAGAGGCAAAAGACACAGAATAGCCAACACAGTGTCTAAGAGGATGAACAAAGCTGGAGAACTGCTGCTATCCTACTTTAAGAGTTATTATAAAGCTACAGTAATCAAGACAGTGTGGTATTGGTGAAAGAATAGACAAATAGGCCAATGGAACAGAATAGAGAGCACAGAAATAACCCCATAAATGTAGTCAACTCATCTTTGACAAAGGAGAAGAGTCAAAACAATGGAGCAAAGATAATCTCTTCAACAATTGGTACTGGACCAATTGGGCATCCTTATATAAGAAAATGAATCTAGACACAAACCTTACAGACTTCACAAAACTGAACTCTCATTGTATCATAGACCTAAATATAAAATGCAAAACTACTCTGAGAGGATCATAGGAGAAAACCTATGTGACCTTGGGTCTAATGATGCTTTTATAAATACATCACCTAGGACACAATCCATGAAAGGAAAAATCGATAAGCTGGACTTTATTAAAATTAAAAACTTCTGCTCGGTGTTAGACAATCTCAAAAGAATGAGAAGACACGCAACAGACTGGGAGAAAATATTTGCAAAAGGATTGTTGTCCAAAATATACAAAGAACTCCTAAAACTCAACAATTAAAAAACAAACAACCTGATTGAAAAATGGGGCAAAAACTTTAGCAGACACTTCACCAAAGAAGATATACAGATGACAAATATGCTTATAAAAAGATGTTCCACATAATGTGTCATCAGGGCAATACAAATAAAAATAACGAGATACCATTGTGCACCTATTAAAATGACCAAAATCTTGAATACTGACAACACTAAATGCTGATGAGGATGTGGAGCTCCGGGACCTCTCATATGGTGCTGGCGGGAATGCAAAATGGTACAGTCACTCTGGAAGACAGTTAAGTGGTTTCTTACCAAACTCAGCATACCATTGCTACTGGATCCAGCAGTCACACCCCCTGGTATTTTCCAAAGGAGCTGAAGACTTAAGTCCACATAGAAACTTACACCCAGGCATATATAGCAGCTTTATTTATAATTGTCAGAAATTGGAAGCAAAAAAGATGTCTTTCAGTAGGTAAATGGATGAATAAACTGTGGTACATCTAAGCAACGGGATATTATTCAGTTCTAAAAAGAAATGGTTTATTAGGCCATGAAAAGACACAGAGGAAATTTAAATGAATATTACCAAGTAAAAGAAGCCAATCTGAAAAGCCTGCATCCTGTATGATTCCGACCATACGACATTTTAGAAAAGGCAAAACTATGGAGGCAGTAAAAATGTCAGTGGTTACCAGGATAAGGGGGTGTCGGGGATGAACTGGCACAGCACAGGAGTTTTAGGGCAGTCAAAATACTCTGTATGATACTATAATGAAGGATACATGTCATTATACATTTATTAAAACCCACAGGATGTACAATACCAAGAGTGCATCCTTAGGTAAACTGCAGGCTTTGGGTGATTATGAGGTGTCAATGTACGTTTATCCTTTGTAAAAACTGGAACATTCTGGTGAGTTACATTGATAATGCTGGAGGTTATGTATGTGTGGAAGCAGGGAGTGTGTGGGAAATCTCTGTATCTTAGTCTCTATTTTATTGTAAACCTAAAACTCTAAAACACTGTCGTTTGAAAAACTTAGGTTGCATTCTTTAAAAAATACCTTGCACGACTTTTGAATTTTCACTGCCTGTTCCACTGCTCACTTCATTTCTGTGATGTTACATGACTATGTCCCATATTAAGACCTGTTATAGCTTCCTCATATTGTTCTTTACATGATATCTGACGCTTGAGCTTGAACAGTTTTATTTCAAAGTTTTTGAGCAACTCCAAACGTTGACACAGAAAGGCAATGGATTATTCTGATCACTAGTTCACATGAATCCAATTTTTTAAATTTTTTTCTTTTTGCTGAATATTTTATTTTCTTTCGCGGTTGGTACTTTTACAAAATAAACAGGTAAATTGTTAATGTAGTCCTTATATCTAAATATCTAAGTTTGATTTTATCATAGTTGATACTAATTCTCACGGCTTCCATTACAAGCTTATATTTAGAATATAAAATACATTTCAACAAAAATGGCAGATAAGTGAAATTTCAATTTGCAATTATGTATATTTATACGTATCTTGCAATCAAAAAGATGATCAATTTCTAGAAGAGACCACAATAATACCTGCGGAAATTTAATATAAATTCACATTATTGGTGCTTATCAGTTGCACTACTCATACAGTGGTGAGAAACGTTTTAATAAAAGTAGTATTCAGGGACACAATTGAGAACTCATCTGAAATCCATGGGTCTGCGTAAGGTAAATAACTATACTTCTCTCTTGTTCTACCTCATCCTAAACTGTAACAGTCATATCACAGATGTGAAGGGCTCATTATATTTTCCAACACACACTGAAATCAACACATAATTAATAAAGTAGCCCATGGTTATTAAAATTAAATATATTCCTATAAATTCTTTGGAAAGCATTTTTGTTAACATCTGTGCATTCATTCTACCCTTTGGGAATTAACAATTTACCAATAAATTTAGTTTTTTTTCCAAGTTGATTTGTAGCAAGGTTCATGGCCAGTTTTTCTGGTTTAAGTAATATTTTTGGATGGTCAGAAGTGGTTAATGTGTAATTATTCTAATCCAGACCTTCTGGAATATGACAGAGCAACGAACCACCTGAAATTCTTGTTACGGTGTAAATACCAACTCAGTAGGCCTAAGCTATGGCCTAAGATTCTGTGTTTTTAATAACATTCCAGCAAGGTGTCCTTGCTGCTGTTTCAGATCACATTTTAAATAACAAGGTGTAGTCCTGTGTGTCCGCACAGTAGCCACTAGCCACGTGTGGCTATTAAGTATTTGAAACGGGCCTAGTATGAATTGAGATGTACCTTAAGTGTGAACTACATATCGGATTATGCAGATAACACAAAACTTATTTTTAAAAAAGCTCATTAATGACATTTATGTAGATTGTGAAATAATATTTATCTATTGGGCTAAAATATTATATTAAAATTAATCTTACCTCTTTTTTTTTAATTGACTACTGAGAAATTTAAAGCTATATATTTGTTCCACATTATATTTATGTTGGACAGCGTTGGTCTAGTCCATTGAATTTGACCTAAAGATATGGTGGAGTAAGATTAATTTAAAGAACTAATTACAATCCAGATTTTTTTTTTTTATTCCTACCATGAGGGAATCTGATGTAAAAGCCCCAGAGCTCAGGAATCAAAACAAACAAATAAGCAAACAAATAATAAAACAACATTAGTTGATACCAATGCACTGTCAAGTTTGGAGGAAAAAAGGTCCTATAATTTTATTTCTTCTCTTTTTTAATGCTTAAACTCAGTTTTATGTTCTTAAAGAGATACATATATCACCACACCGATTCTAGAATGTTCAATCTAGAGATATGTTTGAAGTAGATATAAACTTAATTTCCAATGCAGCTGAGTGTCCTAGCCTCTCTTATTTATAATCTTTTCTATTTCATTATGTTGCAATGTCACTTGTAATCATATTATTCCTGAGACATACATAATTTTGACTTATGTTTATCAATACTTGATGAACTGACATAACAGTTTTAGTCATCATATATTATGTTTAATTAATATTGACAAATAACTTGTATCACAAGTGCTCTTACATTATTCTTATTTTTATGCATTTTCTGTTCATTTTTAATCTGTTTATTCTTCCAGTTCCTGATGAAATTTTATACTTTTTTTAATTCTCCAAAGCTGGCATCACCTGCTCTCTTCCACCTGCTTGATTAGAAAGAAAACACTTTTGTAATTTGAATAAAATTTTATTAAAATCATAAATTAATTGAAAATATAATTTCATATCATTCATTGAATACATTTGGGAACATGGCATAATTCTCTATATCTTAAAATTAATATACGCTATATATATCCTTCTGTGCAATTCTGTAGACGTTTTTACTTAAGTCTTGCATAAGTCATGTTTAGTACCCCTAGAATTTTTATATTTTGGTTATATTAGTGAATAGTATTTTTCCAGTATAATTGCTATTTAAGATTGCTGGGATATATGAAAGCTATTGATTTTTAAATAGTTCTTTTGTAATTGGCTACCTTACTGACTTCTTAAGAGTAACCATTTTTAGCATATTTCTTAGGTGAGAGACCACCCCATCATTCACAAGTGATAATAATTTATCTTTCTTTTTTTTTTGGTAAGGGAGATTAGCCCTGAGCTAACATGCACTGCCAATCTTCCTATTTTAGCTCAGGGAGATTGACCCTGAGTTAACATCCATGCACATCTTCCTCTACTTTATATGTGGGATTCATGTCACAGCATAGCTTGATAAGCAGTGCATAGGTCCACACCAGAGATCCAAACGTGTGAACCCTGGGCCACTGAAGTGGAGCCGGTGAACTTAACCAGTATGCCACCGGGCTGGCCCCTATCTTTCTCTTTAAAGTTATAATTTTTATTAGATAGAACATATAAAGAACTCCTACTTTTTTTATGAGATAATTTCTGAAATTTTTGTGGAAACATGAGTAAGGAACATAAAAAGTTAATTGATAATTATTCAAATTATTAGTAATAGATGAAAATGTCTTTGAGCTCAAGGTTCAGAAATATTAAGGTCAACATACTAAAATTATGAACAAAACTTGTCAAAACCATCAAAAATTTGATGAAGAATGACCAAGCCGCAACTGGTGAGAAAATTGGAATCAGGTGACATAAGGATCTCGCCAAAGCTCTATCTCCTCTAAAGAGCTCAGTCCCTGCAAATTTGAAATTTATGTTTGATTTCTCACTTAGTCTGGGGAAATAGATATGAAAGCCAAAATCCACAGAAGTGGCGGTATCTAGGAGGTAATCACCATCAAAATGAACTGGGACCTGAGATTGCTATTCTCTCAGTAAAGAGCGCCAGAAATTAACCCGCACTTCAAGGTAAAATAGAAAAACCCAGAATCATAGAGGGAGATTTTAACAGATAAGTCTTACTAATGCATGGATCTATCCTCATTAACAGAAGAAACAAACCAAAAAAATCAGTAAAGGTATAGAAAATGTGAATAAGAGTACTAACAACTTGATCTAGATGACATAAAGAACTGAGATGCATAGAGCAACAAAATCAGAATTTATTTTATTTTATACTTTCTTTTTGAGAACTCACATGCAACATTTATAAAGCCTGACTAATACTGGGCCATAAACTCATATCTCATAAATACTTGAAGATTGAAATCATTTTCTTTTTGTTTAAAGATTGGCACCCGAGATAACAACTGTTGCCAATCTTCTTTTTTTTTTCCTGCTTTTTTCTCCCCAAATCCCCCCAGTACATAGTTGTATATTTCAGTTGTGGATCCTTCTAGTTGTGGCATGTGGGACGCCGCCTCAACGTAGCCTAATGAGCGGTGCCATGTCCACGCCCAGGATCTGAACCCTGGGCCTCTGAAGGGGAGCAGGCGAAGTTAACCACACAGCCACAGGGCCAGCCCCAAAACCATTTTCTAACATGTATACTTTGTCAACAATATAATGAACATCCAAATCGTATCAAAACAAAAAAGACATCTCAATGTGTTTGAAAATCAGGAATTGTAATTTTATACAAAAATTGCTTAAACATAGCTTCCATAAGAGAAACTAGAAATATTTTGAGGTGAGGAATCTTAAAAATATTGTGTATCAAAACTTAAGAGATGCAGTGTAAATTGTATTTAGAGAAATATTAGGGAGATATGCATATGCATATATATATATATATATACATACATACCTATATGTGTATCTTTACATATGTACATATATATTTAACATGAATATTAGAAAATATAAACAGCTAAATATCCATTTAAGGACATAATAGAAGGGACAAAAAAAATAAACCCAGAAAGTAAAAAGGAAAGGGACAATAAAGTCAGAAATTAATGAACTAGACACAAAAGCTGTAGAAAGACTTGGCAATATCAACAATTGGTTCTTCAAAAGAGTTGAAGCAATTGACTCATGGTAAAATTTAGCAAGGAAAAAGAAAAAACACAAACAATGCCAGTAATGGAAATGTACATCACTAGTGATAATATAGAATATAATAATAATTATTTACAGCAATAACATTTAGCGTTTAGAGGAAATGGCTATATTCCTAGGAACTGACACAAGAATAAAAACAAATGAAAAGCAAAACTAAAACAAAACAAAAACTCTATATGGTAACATGCAAAATTAAATTTATAAACTCAAAGTAGAAATTTATTTCTTATACTAGAAACAAACACTACAAACCACGTATGTAAAGTATATCAAATTTTACTACATTAAATTTGAGTGAAATAAAAGTAAAAATACATACATAGACTTTAAAGATAAAGGTTTCATGTCCAAAAAATGTAAATTATACAAATTAATTAGTGAAATATAAATGTTAACAGTGAAAAATAGGCAAATATGATTAATAGACAAAATCAGGCAAATGTATAAACAGGAATTTAAGAGAAGAGGAAACACTGATGATTCTTAAAAATATGTGAAGTTTTTCAACCTTTAGAAGTCATTAGAAAATAGAAACTAATATCACATTGAGATGCAATTTCTAAGTTACCATACGGCAATAATTAAAAGTAGGTCAATATCAAATGTTGAAGGATAAACTTGGAGCAAATAGAATTGTTATCCACTGCAAGGCATGGAGATTCATCTAATTATTTTGGCAAACATGCTGAGGTTTCCTGATGAGGAGCAACACGTGACTACCTTATGCTACATCAATTCCTCTTTGATCTCTTGCACATGTGCACCAGAGGAAATGTACATAAATGTTTATAGCAGCATTGTTCAGACAGATAAGAAAATAGATGTTTTAGATACATGCAATCAATGGAACACTTGGTGAAAATGTGGATGAATCTCTAGTACAATTTTGAACGAAAGAATCGATTCAGTGATTTCATTGGGTATGACTCCATGTATTTAAAGTTCTAAAACGAGCAAAGCTTAGATAACATAGAATGACATTTCCCAGATATTTCTCTCTTGTGTGGTTCCTGGTTAAGGAGAGCCACAATGGAACGTTTCATGAGATTTAAAAATACAGCACCTTACACCCGTTAGAATGGCAAAAATAACCAAAACAAAAAGTAACAGATGTTGGAGAGGTTGTGGACAAAAAGGAACCCTCATACACTGCTGGTGGGAATACAAACTGGTGCAGCCACTATGGAAAACAGTATGGACATTTCTCAAAAAATTAAAAATAGAAATACCATATGACCCAACCATCCCACTACTGGGTACCTATCCAAAGAACTTGAAATCAGCAAGTCCAAAAGTCCCATGCACCCCTATGTTCATTGCAGCATTATTTACAATAGCCAAGATGTGGAAGGAACCTAAGTGCCCATCAACTGATGATTGGATAAAGAAGATATGGTATATATATACAATGGAATATACTCAGCCATAACAAAGGATAAAATAGTCCCATTCACAACAACAGGGATGGACCTTGAGGGAATTATGTTAAGTGAAATAAGCCAGATAGAGAAAGACAATCTCTGTATGAATCCACTCATATGTGGAAGTTAAACATGTAGACAAAGAGAACAGATTAGTGGCTACCAGGGGAAAGGGGGGTGAGAGTGGGCACAAAGGGTGAAGTGGTGCACCTACAACGTGAATGACAAACAATAATGTACAATTGAAATTTCACAAGGTTGTAAACTATCATAATCTTAATAAAAAATAAAAAAAAATGCAGCAGAGCCATTCATTCTGAAGGTCATCCTGGGTGAAGACACGGAGGGACAAAAGCAGAGGTGCTGGTGGCGCCTCTCCTTATCAACTGTCAGCCCTAATGAACAACAGCAAGCCCAGGTCCACCCCAGATGCTGGCTACAAACTCACAGAGGCAATAGCTCCAAAAGCCATTAAGCTTCCCTTGACAATTGCAGGAGGCCTCTTTGTGCTTCCCCTCTAGCAGCTGGATATGCCTAGCTTCCTGTAAACTCTGACGTGTTGATAATATCAGACACGGTTAGTGATTTTTGCTTATCCTTTTTGGACTTCTTCTTCCTCATCTCCTCCCACATTGTGTATGGCCTAATTCCTATGATATTATTCATATTCCATAAGGTTCATAGTGGTTTTCTTCCCTGTTTGAAACCTTACTGATAGAACATACATATGTAATTTAAAAACTATGTACAAGAGCAAGGACATAATTAATACAAATTAGGGGTTGTGGTTACCCCTGAGAAAGGAGGGAAGGGTGGTCCTGAGAGACACACATGGAAGGCTTTGGTCATAATATCAATGCTCTATGTCTTGCCCTGGGGAGTGGATGTTTTGTATCATTTTTATTTTATTATTGTTTTTAAAGCATCTACCTGTTCTTTTCATATGATCTTTTTTATGATGTCTTACAACTCACTGTTCAATATATTGACCAGTAGACTCCTGTTGCTTACTGTCTGGAAAAATTTTTCTAAAAATGGTCCAGTATGAAAGAAACAAGTGTAAGAAACAACAGTGAAAACAAACATAAGTTAAACAACATTGAAGTCAGTGGAAACTTCCATTCTTTTATGACTACAAATATTGATTCTAATTGGATCTCCTCTAAACAATAAGCAGATTTGAAATATAAATGCAGTATATTAACAATTAATAACTAGTAATTATCTAAACCAAATATGGAGCATAAAACAGCCTTTATGAGACAAAATTAAAAATATTTTATCAAAAGATAAAAATCTTTGAGTCACGTATGAGATTTGTGGAAGGTTAGAAAGTTGGGCATATATGAAGGCCTTCCTATCATATGAGTAATCACAGCCATTTGGACAAGGAGTGATGAGTTCATTTTACATATAAGTAAATAAAGAATTTTGTTTTCAATGTGTTCATTTTTGTTTGTTCAGGCAATTGCTTTGTCTAAACAAGATGTTTCCAATAATCTGGTTTTGAGAGTTCAGATGAATTGCCCTTTAAAATGGGTTCTGTATTGAGTTACAAATTAAAGCTGAAAATTAAGTTCATTCTTTTGCCAAAAAGGTAAAACTGTCTCAATCCATTTTTTCAAGCGCTGCTTTTGGAGAATTACAAAGTAAGTAATATGGCTGTCAGCATTCCCATAAGCATGTGGATTTAATGGCAAGATCTAACAGAAGTCTTCATTCATTCTTCTTATAAAGAGAACAGAAGCCATTATCCAACTCAATCAAAAAGCAAATTTGGGTAAAAAAACTTAGAAAAATATTTGAAAATTAAGTTTTCAGTCTTCAAAATATCAAGTCAAGTGCCAGGTCTTTTATATAGATTTGTCAACACTATTGAATAGCAAATTATTCAATTAGTTGTTTCATAACTGAGGTTTCCAAACGTATGCTTCCATGGAGCTGTGTTATGACTCTCTATTATTCCATATATTACACTGTAATAATAGTGTAATACTTGACTGTTTAATAATATGTCTCATTTCCTAAGTTCTATATAAGCAGAGTTTTTTGTCTCTTGCATTCCACCCAGAGCTACAATCTCATTTCATTTTTTCCAGAGACTTGTTAATTCACGGCGTCTCCATTTCCCTTTGTCCCTTTTCTCATGAACACTTTTTTTTTTTGCTGAGGAAGATTCACCCTGAGCTACCATCTGTTGCCAATCTTCCTCTTTTTTGCTGGGCAAGACTCTCCCTGAGCTAACATCTGTTGCCAACCTTCCTCTTTTTGTATGTGAGCCGCTGGGACAGCATGGCCACTGACATAGGACCAGTATAGGTCTGCTCCCAGGAACCTAACCTGGGCTACCAAAGCAGATTGCACTAAACTTAACCACTAGGCCACCGGGGCTGGCCCAAACACATACATTTTTTTTTTTTTTTGATCCAAAATATTCTACCAAATCTCAACTTTTCAGAAACATTAATGATTTTCACATTGCCAAATCCAAAGGTCAGTTCTTTTCTCCCACCTTACTCAATCGAGCAGTATTTGCAGAGAAGACAACCTCAGTCTTCCTCAAACATGTTTGTATTTGGCTTCCAAGGCATTGGTCTTTCTCAATTCTGCTTCTACACCAAGTTCCCTTAGATTAGAATCACCTCTTTGGATTTCAGAGCATGAAAATGATGGCTTCTCTCTACTTATGTTCACTCTCAAGGAGATTTCATACAGGCAATGACCTTTTAATATCATCATATTCTGACCTCTTGCCTGAGGTATAACTGCAATCCTGACATTTTCTCTGAAATCTAGACCAATCTATACAATTATTGACTCAATATCTCTTCATGGATTTTTAATAATTATTTCATATCTCTACATGTAGGTCTAACAATTATTTCAAACTTAAATTTGCTAAACAGAACTACTCTTTATTTGTGCCTTTCCTACATACAAATTCTATTCTTTCTCATAACACACTCTTGACCCAGTCTTCCTATTCAGTAGATACCAACTTCATTCTTCTGGTTACTCAGGCCTTAAAACTAATTTTTCTTGACCCTTTCTGTCTTACTCACCGTCCATCACTTCATTAATAACTGCTGATGGCTCTACCCTCAAATGTATCTGGAATACATCTCCTTTTCCCTTGATCCCGCAACCATAGTCTACTTTATACCCAGTTGTGTAAATCATCCTTTAAAAATGTAAAGCAGTCAGGAAGGCCTGGTGGCATAGTGGTTGGGTTTGTGTGCTCCACTTTGATGGCTGGGGTTTGTGAGTTTGGATCCTGGGCACAGACCTAAATACTGCTCATCAACCCATTCTGTGGTGGTGTCCCATGTACAAAATGAATGAATATTGGCACAGATGTTAGCTCAGGGACAATCTTCCTCACCAGAATATATATATATATTAAGCAGTTTATGTTTCTCTTTACTGAAAATTATTGTCTTGAGTTAGAACTAAACTGTTGGCTCTCTTGGGTCTCCAGCTTTGGAGAGCTCTAACTAATACACCAGGTTTTCCCTTTGCTTCCTCAGCTTCCTACAGGTGTGATTACTCAGAGCAGTTCTCAATAAACTTCCTGCATGTGCCTAGATATCCGCATTGCTTTCTGAGAAACCCAGTCTGTGGCAGGGCCTAACACACAACCATGCACTAAACACCGTGGATAAATTTCTTTTCTCTTGTATTGTAATCCTTTAAAGGCAATAACTATTTTTTTAAATTTTCTAATCTATTTTTGCCATGTGCAAAAATACACGCAAAGTAAATGCCTTGAATTGCATCTTTCAGTGTTCATGACTCTTCTAGCCTACTAATCCCACTGGCTTTTGAACTCATTATATCGTTTTACATTTCACTCGTTTGAAAGGTCATCTTATTCTCCTTTTTATCATCCTCTATGTGATTTTCTTTCCTTCGCATTTAACTCCTAATCCTACTAAATTTGCCATCTCCAACCATCCCAACTCCACTTTATACTTAAGAGAATAAGTATAACATCTAAAATAAATTCGACCCATTAAAATTATATTTTCAAAACAGTGAATAAATGAACATAGGACGAATATTGGATCTCACTATAAAATTATTCCAAGATCAACCTGTAGAGAATTCTGGATGTTTTTTGAGTGGAGGGGTTTGGATCGGGCATATAAGAGAAGATGTATGAGAGAGAAAGACAAAATACTGCTTACTTTTGTATTTTGACTGGGTATCTATAATAGCTCTTGTACTGAAAATATGTCTTCAATATTTATATTAGTGGTATTTGGGGCTGATAAACTGCATATTTCATAGCCCTGGTTCTGTTCATCCTCTACTGACCTGGGGTCTCCAGGTCTCCTCTGATCCCCTAAGTTCTTCAGTCCTTCTCTTCTAATTTCCCAGAAATTACCCTGCAAAGATCAGGGATGATAAGAAATAAAGAAGATCAAACAAATATGAGGAATAAGGAAAAATGTCTTGCCCTTGGCAAATCTGGTTTCTTAATATTCATTAGGGATGCTCATAACGAGTCTCTAGGACATTTAGAACAGAATCCTTTCAAACTTCAATATCCTCTAGTCTGGTTTTGACATTCATCTTTAGGTCACTACTGCCTTTTATGGAAATTTTTAAAAAGGTACAGTATTTCCAAGTTGCTGAAATTAATATAGTTTTCATTAAAAAGAACTTGGAAATGAAAAGTCATTTAATAAATCTCAAGAAACAAATTTGAAAGTTGGCATGTATAGTATATCCTTTGTAATTTTGGGAAAAACAAAACGAAAACAAACAAAATTTTCAGTTTTTATTCCAATGGCAATTGCCTCATACTTCCTTCCTCTTTATTATTCTAGAAGATTAGAAACTGTGTTCTCTTTTATTTATCAAACTGTAAAGTGGATGTGTGCATGTATTTTCCTACAAAAGAATACTTTAAAAATAGAAAATAACCATATTTTAGAGTAAAACATATATATTCTTAGTGGAGTTTCCTTTACTAAGTGTATTTACCTCTGCCTTTATTACAAGGCCTGGAACACCAGCAATAACATCAAGCAGAAAACAACGTTTCTTTCAACTGCCTCCCCTAACAATTTCAAACACAATGACTGCATTATACTCAAGATTGTTTCAAATTTGAAGCACCCTGAATCAAGTGACATGCGAGAGAGATGAGTAATAAATGTTCAAAGACTTTTAAAAGTTATTGCTATTACAGTATCTGACTTGGATTGTCATATTGATTACAGGTGAACAATGAGATCTACCCACAAGCAATCATATGTATTTTAGTTGATGATTCACTTTGTAAGCTTCTGTTCTCTTTCATAAAGTATTCACTTCGGGACTCTGATTTGACTTTCTATATTTTCTTCCTCCTTTAACGAGAGGCTAGGATATGCAGACTTCATTTCAAACCCGTTGGTCAATGAAGTGCTATTTTAAGCAGTGGTTTATAATAAATGTTAAACTGCAGCTTTGTATTTACTACAAACAGTTCAAGATATATTGTAATAAAAAGCACATAAGCATTACATAATGCTCTACAGAGCACAGCAGAACTGCAAACTTACCTTACAGATGCTTACAATCACTTCAAAAAATACTATGAATCATATCATATATTATCTTGACTATGTTAACGTTATCCACCATGTTACCAATAAACATATTTAATCCATATTTTTCTCATTTTTGTCTGCATGTCACTGTTTATTTCTATCACTAGAGATAATGTAAAATAAATAATTATTGTATAAACACTACATCAGCAATTAAGAATAAATTAACTTCTGGAGTTTGGGGGCTTTCAGAACACAATGTAGGAAATTAGCTTTGAGTAAGTGCTAGAAGCAATCTTACTAGATTCTGGGGACAACGGGAGGGAATGCGCACAGGTTGTGCAGGGTGGGGTGAAAACACGGCCGTAGGCTCTTTGAAAGTAGCGAGTTGATCTTGTACATCTGTATATAGTAAGTCTATATCACAGGCACTGGGGTTGTGATGCAAAATAGATTATATTCTACACATTCTGAGTAATGCAGCAGTTAGTAAGTGGGAAGGGATATATTGGTTTATATCCAGAAATTTCTTCATTTAAATCTATATATTTATTTACCAAATTTCTCCTGGAAGAAACAATCATATTAACAGTATAATATTCACTAAAGAACTACTTATTTATAAAATTAGTTCCACTCCATTATCTCTCTCCCTTAAAACCAGAATCAATCTGTATCTTCCACTTGTCCATTCTTCATAGGTCTCTCTATTTCTGGACGTCCAGCATTTGGAATATCTCTCAAGATAATAAAAATGCATAAAAATAAATAAAAAATTAAGAATTTTATAATAATGCCTGATACAATGAAGTTTATGAAAGTGACTTGAAAGAATTTTCCTCATCTCACAGAAAGCCAGATGAACGAGGTTCTGACTGAGTTAGTACTGTAGATACCTGCGTGAGCTGTGAGAAAATGACCAAAGATGACGTAGTCATAAGAACTCCAATGCAATTTGTTTTGAATATCAAGAATAAAAGGAGATCCTTGGAAAGAGGATAAATCTTAGAACATAGTTGGAAGATGACCCTCATATTCATTTTAGGAGAGAATCCAATATAGGATGAAACAAGCTTTATCTTGTTATCATATTCTTTTAAAAAACAGTTTTCAAGGAAACATCCATTTATGATTATTTGTTCTGTCTATAATTTCTAAAATTTAAGTATAATTTTAATAATATTTTATTAAGGACAAAATTAATACACTAATTTTATACTTCCTAGAGATATTTTACAAGAAAATGTCCACATCAAACTTTCAGGATAACTGTTTAGTAGAATATTTTGGTGCCCCTTTTATTTCAATGTGTTTACTTTCCATAATCTGATTTATTGCTAAATATTCTCCATTATGAATACCCCCTTACGTTCTGTTGATAATCAGCTTTGCCTACAATTAAGGACTTTTGGCTACCTATCATGTGGTTTAAATTCTGATTTGAAAAGAATTTCCAGACTAAAAACCTACTTATTTCTGGACCTGTTTGTTCAGTTTAACATACATCTGTGGAAAGTCTGTGTGTCAGGCAATACATGAGGCTCTTATAAATAAAAATAGTTTTTTGCTCTCAAGAAATTTAAAATTTAGTAGATCAAAATCAATACATTGGGTTAAAGGCCTAGACAGAAATACTTCAGTCCCATGGTGTTATGGAAATATATCAAAGGGAGAAAATCTGCAAGAATCTCCAATATTTCTGAAGGCTAAAAAAAACAAATTATGTTAATAAGTAATGACATTAATATCTCTATCGGGATATACTGTTGGTCTCTCTGTTAAACTATATCTTACCATGAACTCAAAGTCTTTTATCTCCAAACATCCATAGCAATTCTTCTGACTCTAGGCTTCTCTAATTCCATCAATACCAAATTCTACCAATTCTTGGTGAAAAGCATAGTTACCTTGTCTCTTTCCCTTTCGCTCCACATGCCACTCCTTGTATTGAGTTAGTTAAAAAAAAAAAGAAAATTCTTGCTCATTCTTCCCTTTGGTTTGCTGTTGACTAATCATTCAGATTTGAATTTCCAATAAGACAACATTATTCTAGGTCCTCATGGTCTGATCAATTCATTCACATAAAAAATATCTATTGAGTACCTATCGATTCTTTCATATACAAAATATCTATTGATGTTACATGGTGATGACATGAAATCAAATTTTCCTTAGTGTTTTTTGTACAGTCAAATTGTGATAATTTGGAAAAGAGGTGGGTCAGAAAGAAATTAGCTATTCATGAAAGAATAAAACCCAACAGTCGAGGAGTAATGTTGCAGGCAGAAGCATAGATGCAGAAGAAAAGAACCAGGAAAGCTGTATTCAGCTTCGTTTCCCATGTAATCAGCATCTATGTTCTTAAAGTATTTACCCACTACTCAATTTCATCATTAAGTCCTCCGTCTTCCATCTCTTTTTTCATCTCAGCTATTTCTTAAAATATGGTACACTCTTTTAAAGATATTCTTCTGGGATCTACACTCTTCCTATTCATGTTTGGGCTGATAGCTTTATGGGCTTGATATAGAAATATTATGATTAATTGATTAATTTACTTTCATGGAAATTCTGAGTTACAACATTCGCCTTATGAAACATATTTAATGTCCTCTTTTTGATGTTCATCATATTTTGCCAGAGGTTATTTCCTAAGAAATGATGCATGAGAGGGAAACTCTGTTTGATTTCTCACCTATTGGAAAATTTATTTTACATAGCTCCTTGAAAGATAGCTTTTAAAAGGTATAAAATTGGTGAGTCAAATTTATCTCCCCTTAAAATTTGGAAACCATTTCCAATGACCTCTGGTGTATGGTTTTACTGAGGAGAAATCAGATGCCAGATAATTTTTATTCCCTGTTCTAGAATTTTTGGAATTATCTCTTTATCCTTAGAAGTTCTGATATACAATTGTGATCTACTTATGACCTATCGTTCTTCTGCTCTTGCAAATTAATTGATTTTATGTTAGCATTTTCATATATACATACATAAAGTTTTTTAGGTGATCTGTGTTATTACATAGATTTTAATTTCATGAAAAAATTTATCAAAGAACAATTTATAAAAATATCTTTTATTAAAATAAGACCTCACTACATGTATTATGTAATAAATTTCTATGGGTTTCTGCTTTATATTCTATACAATATTGAAAATAATTATCAATGTATAATAAATACTAAGTGAATGCATTTTTTGATTTGAAGTATAATGTAGCACAGGGGAGCAGAATTATTTTTTTGTAAACTGAACTGCAGTTCACACAATTTAATTTGTTGCAAATCAATATTATTAATTACTATTTTCAATTGTGAAGGCAAGAATCTATGTACAGATATTCTATATGTTTTGCCCTGAGGATATGAATATCATGTGCCATCTTCCAGCACATTTGTGATGTCTTTTAGAAACTCAGAATTATTTTTTTGGAAATAAATATTCACGTATCAAATCATACTCATTTTTACTTTGATCAAACATGTGAGGTTTTACTCAAGATGTTTTCGCCTGCTCACTTTGCCAATTTTTTTCTCGATCTGTGAGATCAGTATGCAAGGCTGTGTCACTTTTCCACTGCACATTAATAATCAAAGAGCAGTTTCTCCTGCAGGAGGTATGCCAGGGCAATTTGACAAACAGTGCTTTGAAGGATCATGACCTTGGAGATCTCTAGCAAGTCAATTTCTGAATTTGAAGAGGCTGTCAGATTGAATTTCAAAGAACAGTATATTAATGTCCATGATTAAGACTGGAGATATCCTATGCAACGGTTTTTATTTTTTAAAATTAGATTGTAATGAGATAATAAGATCCATACACAACCAATTAGAATCGAAATTGTCTAATGAAAGGGGCATGGTGTACAGAAGCATAGAGATTCACGCCTTTGCTTACATGTGGGTTTTTATGTGAGTGTTGGAAAAGCCACCGATACGGTTCAATTTTCACCCAGTTCAATTTTATAAGATGATTAAAATATTTAATGGATATGCTATTGAAATCACAAGATTTTCCACTGCAGAAGGTGCAGATGTGTGACAGGAAAAGTTAAAGCTGAGAGTGTTAGCTTAATCTGTTAGGATCAGATCCAAGCAATTTTAATTTCCTGCTGCAGAAGTGCTAGTAAGACGAGCGTATGCTAAAAACACAGTGTTATTACTTCTCTACAGTTAACATGGGATAGCATTATTATGATTTATCAATCTAAGGTGACTACTAGACAATTTCTTGGATTCTTTGGAAAATTCTTGATTTTATTTTCAGAAAGATGGGAGAAGTATTTAAAGAAGCATGAAGAGACTTCCAGGAACTGAAACTTCAAACAAAACCATGCCGATAGGGTGTTTAAAATTATTTTGATGTCAGAGTGGTAAAATAAATTTAGCGTTTATGATGCAGGCCATATTCCCACTAAAATACACCTACACACATACTTAAAGGCATAAGTACATATAGTTTACATTCACAAAACCAATCACGGTTCCTGTGTAGCTAATACCATAAAGATTTATATTCTGGGAGATAACTATCATTGAACAACTTTGCATTTCACAAAAATATTTTCATTAGGGGAGAATAACTTAGAGACGCTATTTTTAAGAAAGTATTTCTCCTTGTATGTAGAGTCATAAAGTTCATACATAGTAAAACTGTTCTTCTGGTTATTCAAACCATTGTCCAGGTCTGTAAAATTCTAAAATAGAGGTTATTTTATCCAATTCCTGGTTCAATATTGGTACATAAAATATCAATGCTATGTTAGTAAATTTAACAATGACAGTGAGAACTACAGTTATTTTTCAACTGTTCACACTCTGAGAACAGGAATAGTCCCCATTCCACAAGGACAGTCGAAGAATTCAGGTGTTACATGACAGTCTTAAAAGGAAAACAGTATTCGTGCCTCTTAAAATGCTACCGTTCCTTTTTACTCTGTCTTTATTATAACGGCATTTTTGGTTAAATCTCTAACCTATGTCTCCATTTATGTTTGTTTGATGTTCTTATTTAATTTCTCACTATCCGGAATTTCCACTTTAAAAATACAGCGTTAGAATGGAGTTTATTCATATATTTAATTAGTTAAAGTACTTATTAGATTTACACTATGTGGTGGGATCCCTGCAACGCAAATGACAATTGCATAATACTTGTCTCCTCCAGTACATTATAAGCTCCAAGAAGCCACGGATACTTGTTCAACTATACAGGGCTGATGACCTCTATTGACACCTCCACAAAGATTAAATAGCCAACAAATGGCAATTTCCTCAAATTTCTAACACCATAGTAACAAGCATAAATAATATCTGTATCTTTCTTTACCTCATTCTTCTTTCTGTTAAAAAGAGAATGAATTTCTCCTCCTTTCAGAGGTCACTTCCCTCACATGTATTCTGGATCCTTTCCAGGATCTTTATTTCTTGTTTTTCTTGAAGGTTAAAATTTACCCAGTCTACTAAGCCATTCTCATCAATATTCAAACACACCCTAGGCAATCCATTTTTTAAACAAGGAAAACTTAGCATTCAAAGCTGATTCCTTTATATTCCAACAAATTCTGCATGTACCAACTTTCCTTCATTTATACAAACAAACATTTCCTTACAAATCCATTCCAATTGTGCATCCATTTCCAACTAATCATCAATAACTGATGACTTCCATGTTGTGAATTTCAATGATCATATTTTATACTTCTTTAATTTCATCTTAGTTTTCAAAACAAACTTTCACTTTTACTTGCATTGATTTCTGTGAGCCAAACGTGCTCCTTTTCTTCTCACATCTCTTTGGACGATTCTTCTAATCTTAACTTTTGTGGCGTAACACCATGTTGTATCATAATGCGTCTAAATATATAATGTATCCAGATATACGCTATAAATGCTATATGAAAATAGTGTTTTCAACTAATGTATAGTTGGTAGAATTTCATTTATGTGTTTATTTAAATAAGATGTTTTGTTAAAATATCCATTTTGTGTTATACAAAAATGATTTCCTGAAGTTTTAGTTTTATTCCTTTAGATGATCTTTTCAATATTTAGATTATTTATACTTAGGAAAATTTCTCTATATGTTGGCACACAATTGTGATTTCTGTCTTCTCCAAACTTTTCAAAATATTTTTAAGGAGTTTTATTTGTTTAAATGCATTCATGTTTCAAATAAACATTTTATTAGAATACATTATTGGCTGTTTTAGGTTAATTTCACTTAATAAGAGAGTTTCTACATTTGTTAAATTGATAAATGTGCACCCAATTTTGGTCTCGTTGACAAGAAACCATATTATAAAACGGGCTTTGAGGTGGTCTCTCTAACTTTACACAGGTTGATTACTATCTCCCAAGAATCATAAAGTATTTTACTTGTGTGCATAAATGGCATTGGATAAAGACATATAAATTAAATTAATGCTAGTATCCTTATAATAATGTTAACACACAAAATTAAATACCATGAATAACAGTATTTAATGGTAGTAGGCTTTTAAGCTTTTATAGTTTTGTAATTCCATTTTCATTGAATTCTTCTAGAGCATCAGAAGTGCTTCTTTTTTGTCCAAATAGCTTCTGGCTGCTAACAGGGTTTTAAAGGGGAGCAGGATATAGACAGGACATGAAAAGTTAGATCAAAAGATACGTTAAAAGTCTTGGCAGTTTAATTTAGTTACCAGTAGTATACTTTGGGGCAGCTCTCTTAAATATCTGAAACTTAAATTCTTTATTTTAAATATATGAAGTCACAGAGTTTGGAGCAATGGGAAATATAAGAAGGAGAAGGAGCAGTGGAGGAGGGGAGGAAAAGCGGAGGAGGGAGAAAACAAAAGTCTTATAGTAATCTGCGGCTAATGTGAACGCTGACTTCTGAGTTGAGAAGAGAGATGAGGTTGGCAGCCTACATTTGTAATTCCTGAGGGGCTATAATCAGGAAAGATGACGTTCTCATTTACATATATATGTATGTGTATACATCATACATATATGTCCTAATTTCATTATGCAGCTTTGAATTCAGTGCACACAACTTGAAGAATAATGTGATTTTGTTTAAAAACTTGGAATGAATTTTTAAAAATAAGCATAGCCCACATATTTACCAATTTCTGAAAAACATAGACATTCATATAAAGTGCAAATCTACCACGTAACAGGTGAAAGTCAAGGCAAAGCTGTGAATATCTCTGATGGAGAGTTACCCTCTTCCTCTGAGCCTGCTTTCTGCTCACCTGCGTGGCACGGACAGGGTTCGAAGTGTAAAATAAGTCCACCCATTATATTATGCTATAGGAAATGGCTGTGTTCTTCTCATGCTGAGGTGTGAAGTTATTCTTGGTAGCATTTTTCCAATTGCAAACATGACTGTGTCATCACAGACATTTCAGGTTACTATCTTCATTTAGCATCTGAATTGGTAGGCTTTTCCAACAACACCAACTTGACAATAATTTTTATTTTGAATAACTCTTTGCTTTGTAGATATCCAACTGGATAAATTTTATTGCCATTTACTGAGATAAAGAGTATAAGAAGAAAAGTAGCTCTGGTTATGCTTTGAACTTGTTCAGTCTGTGACGCTTACTAGACACCTGGGCAAGAATGAAGAAAGAGAATTTGGGTACAAAAGTGGCACTCAGGAGAAAATGGGAGTTATAGATGTAAATTTCAAAATAAACAGAGTACCATTGATTTTTAAGCCACGATCCTGGATGAGATCATTGAAGGAGTAAATATAAATAAAGTAGATG
This sequence comes from Equus caballus, assembly GCF_041296265.1. Classification (NCBI taxonomy): domain Eukaryota; kingdom Metazoa; phylum Chordata; class Mammalia; order Perissodactyla; family Equidae; genus Equus; species Equus caballus. The sequence goes on along the minus strand of NC_091692.1, from coordinate 73,414,297 downwards.
GGGATAATGTCTGATTCCTAAAATGTGCAGACACTTACAGTTTATGAAGAAAAAGTGAAGCCAGCAAATGAGATGGATACAATAAACGATATAATAATGGAAAGAAAAGAATAAGATGTATTAGAAGCAAAGTTAAGAATGCATTTCCAGAGTGAGAGAGAAGATATATTAAAGGCTATTGAGAAATTAATTAAGAAGATTGAAATGGACCAATGGATTTGTGAGGATGGTGATAAAATAACAATAAGAATAAACCTATTGGTTATCACAATAAATCTGAAAAACAAATACAACTTAAAATTCACAAATTAAATTATCAAATTTTTTTCGCTCTGAAAACAATGTAAGAAAAAGTTCAACAAAAATATACTACAAATATTTAAATACAGAAAAATTAGGGTCTTGAGATTAACTTCAATTAAAATTTAAACATTAGTAAGGTTCTGAAAATCACTCTAATAAATAGCACAAATTAACAAAATTAATGTATAAATGTGCATATTATTGCATCAAAATTGAAATTCTAAAGTATGTTTTTAGAAACACAAAGAAATAAATATATATAATTGGCAAAGAATAGAATGATAAATTAATGGAAGTTCGTAGAATTCAGAAAATATCCTTGTATATATTGGTACCTGATAACATGCTGAATTTTAAATATAAATTCAGTTGGGAAATGATAGGCAAACTAAGGAATTGAATTGGCATTGCTTGGAAGAAAGAAAAAAGTTAATAAAAAATACACATTTATTCGTTATTAACAATTATTTCAAATTTTAAAAGACATCCATGTCATGTTTTAAAAAGTGTTTCAGATCATAGAAAAGAAGGGACGTTTCAAAATCCCTTTTCTTAAATCATCGTTAACCACCACCACAAAATCCGTCAGTTATCTCTCAAAATGCAAAAATTTCACCTTGGTCCAATAATGGTTTGAAATAAAAACCTAAACTTGGATTAGTTGGGGTAATCTAGAAAGTAGGGAGGTCGGTAGAATAGAAATTCCAAAAGAATGCTGTCAGAGAAGATGTTTCTCTCTGTGGTGGATGCTTTCCTGAGATATCCATTAAGTGTGAAGAACATGAAAATAGGGAAGTGCTCTACATCTGTGTTGCATTATATGAAACCTTTTAGCAGAAAGATACTAATTCCGGTATTAATTCTATTATTCAACACTAATACAGTTTCATAATTTGCAAAATTTTACAGGGTGCTTAAGAAGATTCAATATATAAATTGCCAAAGAAAACAGCTGGCAGAAAATAGATGTGCAACATTTTTCTTTGCTTTACATTCCTTTTTCTGAGAAATATGCACAGTGCTACCAGATGTTTAATGACATACAATAATTGCATATGTTTTTTAAAGATTTTCTTTGTCAATTCTCTCCAGTCAAAAACAGCCAGGAAGACACCTATGATAGTATAAAGCCAGTTTTGTTAGCTCGTTGTCACAAGTCCGTCGACAATGTGTGTCTACAAGGTGTCTCAGCAACAGATCGTTAGCAGGGAACCGTTCAAGGATTTGGACTTGTGTTATATGATGTTGGAGAAGGTCCCAGGAAGTGTAGTGTTGCTCTGCATAGGTTATAGCACAGCATAATCCTTTGGAAGAGTATCTTCATAACTTTCATCTAAACGGCAGAAGGAATGAAGTGGGGACAATCTTTATATGGGAAAGAAGCAGCATTTGTACCAGCGGGGATGGGGTGGGGTGGATATTAGTTCATTTGTGTGATTTGGACACTGTCTCAGTTTTTGTTTGTGCTCAGTCACGTTATGGAGTAGTCTTGTTCCTGCCTCACTCCATCATGGCCACAGAATGACTTTGTATGCTTTTGGTATTCTGCGAAATGGTTTATGGTCGACACGAGTACACTATCACCCAGCTATTCAAGCCAGCAGCTCAGCTAACTGTAGTCAGAGGCTGCTTTCTGTATTTGATCATTTCACAGATCATTTCAAAGGTATAAGGACTTATGCCATGTGAGAACAAAAGTAGAAATTTTAAAATCGCCTAAGTCCTACACCTAAAGGATGTGCAACACATATAGCATGCACAAGGATTCAAATTAATGCCTGGTCTATGGGAAAAATAAAATAAGATCAAATTACTTTGAGTAAAAATATAAATGTACAAATACATATAATTTTATGTAGTTAGAGAACTATAAAATATATAATATATATTTTGAATTCACAATTACAAACTATTTCATTAAAAGATAGCCACTCAGAAATACACAACATAAATTCAAATATATCCTCACTTTTCAGTCTCTCATTTAATCTATAAAATCTCTCTGATTTTTGAGAAAAGCGTAAACATTTTATATTTTTCTATATATTAAAACTAGAATTTTTCCATAAGTAATCAATATTTGAAATCTGTCCTGTCCATTGTTGTCTGACTTTTTGACTCTGTTTCCATAAAAATATAGATCAGATGGGTTAACATAAGGGAATGAATTTATTTTAAAGACGGCAGTGTTTCAGATTCTTGCTTTCTAATACCGAGCAAGCCAGTATCTACTTTCCTTAAAAGAAAATCAAAATCAAACTGGAAAATGCCCACTATGCCTTTGCAATATTTTTAAAGATTTCTATGACTGCCAACCTTTCGGGGAGCATAAGGACATCTTTTAAGTATGAACTGTTCTGATATTTGGAATTTTAGGATGCCTATAATATAAAAGCAAAAAGGAGAGTAGTCAGTTCTGTACTTTTGGGTATAAAACTTTTCAGTCTTCCCAATAAGGGGAGGAAAGAATATTGCCGAGTGAACCTCTGCTATTCATTGCTTTGTTCACTGTGAAATGTGGTTGCTTTTCCCCTTCAAACCAGGAGTAACTGGCAAAGCTATTCTCTACTTCATATGTATTATACTTCATAGTTATCTACCTCAATGATTGGGAATGTGAAGGTATTATTATTTTATTATTATTTTCGTTGTTTTTGAGGGTTTGCAATGCAGGAAAACTTGTTCTTAATACTGAATGATTTTCAGTAGGGACACAGAAGAATCTGTGGAGGTGTTGTAGGAGATGTTGAAGAATATAGGGTATGTTTAAGAAGCAATTCACAGGGCCTATCCAGTGGCATGGTGGTTAAGTTTGTGCGCACTGCTTCGGTGACCTGGGGTTTATGGGTTTGGGTCCCAGGCATGCACATACACACTGCTCATCAAGCCATGCTGTGGTGGCATCCCACAAACAAAATACAGGAAGATTGGCGCAGATATTGGCTCAGGGCTAATCTTCCTAAAGCAAAAAAAGGGGAAGATTGGCAATGGATGTTAACTCAGGGCCAATCTTCCTCACCTAAGGAAAAGAAAAACACAAACAAAAGTAATTCACTGCTTCCTAAGGATTCCCCTTAAAGGCTGTGGGTGATATTAGGTATAGGAAACTTTTCCTTGCTTTAAAAATATGATTTTAAAAAATCTTTTCTGCACGTATCTTCTTACTCTATTATTCTCTTCTTTAAAACTTACTTATTCAGCCACTTCTTGGAAAAGACTTTGATGAACAAATTCCAAAGAGAGTACTGTAACTATTGATACTGACTTCTTAAAATACCATTTCTAGTAATAGTTGCTTTAAAAAAAAAAGATGTTCCGAGGAAAAGGAAATCCTTAATCCAAAGGAGTGAATCTTTGATGGTAGAGGAAAACATATGGGAGAATAAAACGTCAAGTTTGATGAATTATGATAAAATATTAGGAATATTGAGGCAGATAGAACTAGCTCTAAATAACTATTATACCACAAATACAAGTGATTACAGAAAGTTCTTAATCTCTTTGAGTCCAATTTCTCATTTTTAATATTCAAATGATAATAATCAGTTTGGTGTAATTAAATTCTCATTTATGTATATGGTAATAATCAATGATTATTATATTTTAAGAATGACTCTTGTTAAGGTTAATAAGGAGTTTTATAGAAAGTATTTGGGCATGATAGCTACAAATTTCATCAAATTTGCTAGACTCCAGAATATGTAAAAGTGACTTTAGGTTTCTCAGCTCACCTGATGTTGGTTACTCTCTTCTGGAAGACACAAACGATTGCTTGCTCACAAATAAGCAGTTTTATAAACATGAATGAAATCATCATTCCCCCATCATATTGCTTTGCTGTTGAACAAAAAATAAATGACTAAGATTCAGATAGAATGTATATATGAAAACATTGCTGTAATTAATATTTCAAAGAACCATTAAAATCTCAGAATAGCAAAGAATTTAGATAAAATTTCAGGCTTGGAGAAGAGTCAATAGGTCACTCAGACCAACCACAATTCAAATATATGCTGTAACCAATACCCTTTAATTTGCCAATGTTTATAGAAATTGCCCAAAGCAATAGTAATGATAATTCTTATAAGGAAAAGAGTATTTATCAGAAATCTTGTACCTGACCACATGGCCAGATTCTTGATAATCTATTATGCTGTATGATGCAGAAAGTCTTTAGTTTTTTACCTAATTTTACTTTTTTAAAAATATGGTTAAGGAGATCTATGAAGTTTAAGTTGTTGAAGGCAATTAATGTAACTAGTAAACAGGTGACCAGAAAAATTGACAAATCCAACCTTTTTTGTAATCCTCTCTCTTAAAAGATCTAATCAGTCACTTCATAGAGCTCTTTGTATCTATGAATCATGTGTTCAAGGGAATTTAGGTATAATTATAAACTTGAAATCACTTATTTGAGATTTTATTTAAAATTACACACGCTACGTAGAATTTATTAAGCCATTCAACAGGTATCAAATAAATACTGTTTGTAAGCCGGGGACTCTTTTAGATATGAGAGATCCAGTGATGAAGAGTGCAGAGAAAGGTTCTGCCTTTTATAGACATTCCATTCTAGAATATTGATGCACATGTGAAATTAATTGATATCACTTAATTGTAAGTGTTTATAAGAGAGGAGGTCAAGATTGACAAGTAATAATAACAGTAATCATAATAACTAAAAGTCATTGAGTATCTGCATTGTGACAGGCACTGAGCTACATAAACAGTGTACTGCATTATCTCATTTAAATCTAAACCTGTGTTACTTACACGGTAGATCTCTCTCAGTTTATAGATGAGAAAATAGAAATGTATAAAATTAACTAAATTAGATTCTGTCTTTCATAAAGGAGATTATCAACAAACAGACACGAAGTAGATTTTGTTTTGTGATATTAAAGTATTAAAGAAGGCATATAGAACATTAATAAAATATTTTGCCATTTGTGCAGTATAAATTGACAAATAGTTCATAAGCTTAAAAATGTCTTGTACTTAAAAACAGTTTCAAACACAGCAAATTGTTTCGTTGACTTTTTCTTCTAATCTGTCATTCTGTGCTGTGTATTCATAGTCTCTAGGCAGACTGACAAGAACAATGTGTATTTTATGAATAAACATCTGAAGAAACCAAGATACACAGCTGCTGCACATGTCAGTTTCCATCATTAATGATACTCACATACTGCCTATTATGTGCTGTCCTCAGAAGGTGCAGAAAGCAATCATTGCTCTCATAGCAATAATACAGGGATATTGTATAGGCTCCAGAGGAGGCGTTCTGCTGATCACGGTGGTATCCTCTGCTTTAATTATGCACTAAATTTGCATTATTGAGAGCACAATTGCTGCCAAGGAGCTGTTATGATGTCAATACAATTACACTGATATTATGCTGTTTCAGCATTGTTCAAATGCAAGATCCTTACTATGCAAAATTTAATCAAAAAGGCTATAGGATATTTATATTACCCCTATCAAAAGGACATTTGACATAAATCAAATGTGCACACTGTAAGTTTGCTGAGGAATTTAAATAGAATTTTATGAGCTTGATAAAGAGTTAACGTACATGCAGTTTTTTCTGTGCTGAAATATATTTAGTTTGAAATATATAAATTTGTTAACATTAAACTAGTTGTGACCATGAAAATGGCAATTTCACATGATTCTACCTAGTAAAAAGAATGACTACTGAATTGCCTATGTCCCTATAAATACCATGTTTGAGAGCAGTTATATGTGTTTATTGAACCTGACACTACTTGTTGAAAAATAAAAGCAAAATATTTATTTTTAAGGAGACTTCAAATTTACATGTCACTTAAGTCTTCCAAGTTTATACATACCATGATATTATGCTATCCATGTAAGACATTTGCCACAAAGCTAAACGATCATTTCACTCATTCAAACATTCAGCAATCATTTTATTAAGCACTTCTTATATTCCAGAAACAGTATTAAGCAGTATAAAAACAAAGAATAAGGGGCTGGCCCCGTGGCCGAGTGGTTAAGTTCATGTGCTCTGCTGCAGGTGGCCCAGTGTTTCGTTGGTTCGAATCCTGGACGCGGACATGGCGCTGCTCATCAAACCACGCTGAGGCAGCGTCCCACATGCCACAACTAGAAGGACCCACAACGAAGAATATACAACTCTGTACTGGGGGGCTTTGGGGAGAAAAAGGAAAAAAAATAAAATCTTTAAAAAAGAAAAAAGACTAGATGTGTTAAAAAAAACAAAGAATAAGACAAATGAGTCTCTCATTGATAAAATTGCAAGCTAGAGAACAAGACAAATACATAAATCAACATTTCATGGTGAAAGTCAGTCATTTTAAAAGCAGGGAATTAATAAAGTTTTAGGTATATAGAGAGAAGTTGTGGTCAGCTTAATTGAAGAGATATTTGAACTGGGTCTTAAAGAATGATAGAAATGGCTCAGTTAGCAACAGAGTGAAGAGATATTTTAGGAAGGGAAAAACATGTCTAAAAGGAAGGAGCCTTTAGTCAGGCTAGTGAGTTGGAGAGTAGTTAGATCAATGTAGAATGATTTTCACCCACACTGGGAATCGGAAGAATGAAGTAGAAGGGATATAAAAGAGTTATGGGTGAAAGAGTGGGATGGGAATTTATAATCGTGTGAGTTATATGTCCATTCAAGGAGTTTCCATTTTATGTTGTAGTCAAAAACCTTCCACGAGAACCTTGAAAACCAAGGAGTGCTCTGATCATCCATTAAGAAAATTTTCCACATCAGGAATGCTGGGAGCAGGACTGAACAACCTGCATAAAGAACAGTCCAAAAATGCTTCTCCCTCCATTAAATGAGGACTAGAAAAATGCCACCCATCTGAGTCTGGAAGTGGCAAGGAAGTACCACCAAGTAGTGAAGAAACACAAAGTTGCTATTGGAGGTTAGAATAGCAAACACCAGGGGAATCTTGTTGCCTGTCAGGAAATCAGGAAGCAGAATAACTGAAGAAAACGTCCACTGCGTATATCAGCTGCCAGCAGTACAAAAGTAGGGGGTTTTCATGTGGCAGTCTGGAGGCTCATAGGCTGGAGCCTGGCAAAATCTCATGTCTGATCCACAAAAGCCAGGGTACACCACTGCCACAAGAGCAAAACTCACTTCTGCTCGTCCTCCACATTCCAATCTCGTTCTTCACTCGTGGGGATGTCAAAATCCATGTAGATAATCTTTCTAGCACTCTGAGCTCTCGTGTTTTAATTTTATCAATTCCAACTATCTTTTCCTTCACCATATGTCACCCAGTGACACCCATAATAATACTATTATTGCTGTCATCATCAATAACTGTACCATCCACAAGAATCTCTATTTTAGGAGTTCTACTCTCTGCCCACCTCCTATCATTAGATCCACTTAATCTAAAACCCCCACTCTGCATATTATTCAATCACATTTGTGCCCCATCATTTTTTTTCTTTCCCACACTACCTTCACATCTTCATTTGCCTCCTTATTCAACTTATATTGGAAAATTCTATTCATTTTTAAATCTACACGTTCAACTCTTACTTTTCTCTTCTTACACCACACTTCCCGGCAGACTTTCAATCTTAGTTACAAGTGGCCCTTGATTAACTCTCCGCTTATGCCCCAGCAGTTGAAATGGCTGTAGAAAAGCACACAGCCATCCGGTCCCACTTTAAGAAATCTCAAGTGGGCCCTTAGGGGTAATCAGAAAACCTATTACATTTCTCTACTAATTTATTCTCCCACTCTCTCAGATAAATATTTCACATCTTACCTCTTTCTTCTGATCTAATGCTCCTTTCCCCTATGTCTTTGTCATAGAAGAAACACACCTGTAAAATTAGGAGTCAACAGAAAATTCTCTCATTTCATACCATCCGTTGTACTGATGTTTTACCTCCATTGCCATGTACCCTGTCTGCTTCCTCCTGAAATGGTTAAACTATCCTTGCTCCTACATTGGGTAAAAGCCCTTACGTTGTTGTTCTCTGGGTGACAGACACCCTCTCTTTCCTTCTCTAGCCCTTTCCTGCAATATTCCCTACTATCTCTTAAATCATCAAATTGTTCCTTACTGTTGAATTGTTGCCCTTTTCATATAAGCATGCTGTTATTTAGTCCATTAAAATAAACTCTCTGATTCCCATTACCCAATCCAGTGATATCTGTTTCTTGCTTCTCTTTCGGGCAAATCATCTTTAATGATGTGGTCCTTTGCCCAAATCTTTGATTTCTCACCTACCATTCTCTCCTCAATCCATTCCAGCTAGGCATCCATATCCACAGCTATTGTCAAGATCACCAGTGACATTTTTCTCACCCATATTAATACTCATTTTTCAGTCCACAGATTCCTCTGTTTCTCAACAACATTCAACTCAGTTGATCAATTTCTTCTTCCAGAATTTTTTTTCTCTCAGTTTTCATGGTACCACAGTTCTCTTGTATTTCTTCCTATCTTAGCTTTCTCTCAAAAGTTTTCCCTATTTGCTCTTCCTCTTTACACTCTTTAGATGTTTCCAAGGCCCCTGTCCCTGTGTTCTGTTCTCTTCTCTCTCTACACTCTCCCTAGGTTGGTGTTTTCTCAAGTTGAGGCATGAAGACAGAGTCATAAAATCAATCTAATGGTTAATGGATCATGATCAGATTTTGCTTATAATGAAATAAAATAAGAATTGCATTGAAAATTTTATGAACATCACACATAGTAAAGGCATGAGAAAAAGTTGTTTTACAACCGACCTGGGACACCTCTCTGCTTATCTCTGAGGATGTCTGGAATGTTGTATTAACTCTTGGTCAAGATCAGAATGAGTTTCAATAACTAGTAATATATACTGTCCATTTAAGGGTAAAAGAATTACCTGAAAGCACCCAGAACAAGCTTATTTACATTATTTGCCAAGATATAAATTGTTAGCTTACATTTGGCTTAACTGCATATCCAATCTGTCTTGGGAATGTAATCAGTGAGGTATAAGAGATGCGTGGGAATAAAAACTATTTCCTGGGCTCCCCTGAAACAAGGATTCTATGGGCGTGTCTTGGTAGTTCATGAACTGAAGAGGCAGTGCATCCTGTGCAGCTTAGAAAAGGACCCTGGGTAGCTGTGTCTAGAAATCACTCAGGTCACCAACAATTGCCTAAGCCTTCTTTCTCCTGTTGTACTGCATTTTCTAACTTTATTAAACCTTTAATTTGTATTCAACCTGTGAAGTCTTGTGAGTCCTTTCAAATACATATTCAATCCTGTACAATCAATGAAAGCAATTTTGTGAAAATTTTATTTCAGTATTTATACATGAATGTGGGTTAAGAAGTAAAATGGATTTTATTGTAGATTAAGCAAAGCTTGATGGGCATTGCCTTAGGTAATTTTATCCAGTCCCATGATCTTCAATACCATTTGTATGTGGTGACTCCAGTCACATCTCTAAGTGCTTCCCTAAATTCTAGATTTGCATAATGCACTGCATACTTGACATTGGATATATAGTAGGCATCTCAACTGTAACATATCCTACAGTTAATTTTTCCATCAACTCTTGTTTTCTGCCAATTTTTTTCATATTTCATATCATACTATATCTCATCACCATTTATTCAATTGTTCAGGAATAAGAAAAGAAAAAAGGAAAAACTAGGAGTCACCCTTGTCTCTTTTCTTTTTTCTACCCACTCTCCCAAATCTATCAGTAAATTAGTTAGAATCTGGTTCAAAATATATATCTCAAATCTAACAGCTGTCTCCACTAACCCTGATACTGTCCTTGACCAGTTAACCATCATCTCCCATGTAGGCTACTGCTGCTCTCCCTGTCTCCATTCTTTGCATATGTAGTGCATGCTCTGGGGTGCCACCTGGATTTCTCTTTTAACTAAGGCAGCCGTTTTCCCCAGATGTTGGGAACATTGACTATTGATGGCTTACAGCTGTGTTCCTCTCTTAGCACTCTCTTTAGCCAAAGGTAGGTGCCTTGTCTACGGGGGCAGGTTGCAATTAGTGACTTTTCTGATTTGAGAGTGTAAAGGCCTAAACACAGTTGCTTCACTTTAGGACAGCGTTGGATAGCCAGCTCCCAAGCTCCATGTGGGCTTTCTGAGGCCTTTGTTGCAACTGCCTCACAGTTTAAATTCTCTCTTTTCCCAATCCTGCTTTCCTTATTTTTATTTCTAGGGAACCAAATCCAAGACACCACTTTAGAAACATTTGTCCACAGAATGTTTAGAGTATCTTTCCATTAAAATCAGATCAAATAACTTTTCTGGTCAAATATCCAATGTCTTTCTAGCACGCTCACAGAAAAGTACTTGGTATGACTTTTAAGGTCCTGATTAATAATGACTCAGGTTATCTCTCACTCATTTTTTTAATTTCCTTCTTGACTCATCCTATTCTAAATGTTCTGCCCACTTTTTTTCCTGGTAAATCTCCTTTCTGTGCTAGGCCCATCGTACCTCTGGCCCGAATATGTTTATCCCTGATCTTCAAAAGTTTAGATTCATCCTGTCATTTTAGATCTCAACTTCAGTGTAACCTAGACTTTTCAGAGAGTCCTCTGCCTGCTAAATTAAAAGCATCATTGAATTTCCTTTCTGTGACATTCTACTGTAATTTTCTGCATAGCACTCATCACTAGGGTATTTTTCTGTCTTGTTTATTTATGGAAGTTTATATGCATGTATTCATGTATACAAGTATTTACTTATTTTTATGCCTCTCCCAATTGGAATGGAAATTTTATGAAAGCATAAAATTCATTTATTGTCTTCATTGCTCTATCCCAAGTTCATAGAACGTGACCAGGACCTTAGTAGGCTGGCAACAACTATCCTTGTTAACGTGACATGTTGGTTGACTGTAACTTATGTTAGTATAAAATTCTTCCTTGACTTGATTAATACTTGGTGTGATATCAGTATCATCACAACTTAATTCCTTTATAAAAATGTCTTGGGGCAAGCCCAGTGGCATAGCGATTAAGTTCCTGAGCTCCACTTTGTTGGCCAGGAGTTTGCTGGTTCAGATCCTGGGCATGGACCTATGCACCACTTAACAAGCCATGCTGTAGCAGGTGTCCCACATATAAAGTAGAGGAAGATGGGCATGGATATTAGCTCAGGTCTAATCTTCCTCAAAAAAATAAATTAAATTAAATAAAAAATAAAACGTCTTAAGTTGAACTTCCTGGAAACCAACTCAAAGGGGGAGATTTGTGTGGAAGTAATTTATTAGTTACCAGGAAAACTTGGTAGAGGAGAAAGAAACAGGACTAGAACGGGAAAGAGCCAAGCAAGAAAGTAATATCAGCTAATGTCCCAGAGAGTATAACCATGGTTCAATCATGCAAGAGTCCTTTAGAAACAGTGTGGGTCACACCATGGAGTTGTCCCAATCGGCAGGAAGGGACCTGGAGTGCTAACAGTCCCTCATGTCTCAGGCTTTATTTATAATCTGTCAATTGTGACATAAATTCCTGGTCACTTGTGGAAAACACACAAGCACAATACACACTGGCAGACTAACGGCAGCTCTTCAACACAAAGAAACAGTGACAAACTCAAATAAGTGAAAGAATGCCCTTGGCAAAAGGATTTGAGAGGAATAAGGGTGTAGCCACAATGGCATCTGCTACAATGGGGTTTTTGAATAGAATATTAAAAAGACGTGAAGAACCAGTCTTTCTTAACTAAACTGACAAATTCAATGCAAAGCCTATCAGAAACCCATTGTGTGGAATTAATACAGATATAAACAGTTTTGAAATGAAATAGAATACTGATAAACATGGTCCTGCTATACACGGCAATTTTATGGATGGTAAAAACAGTGATTAAACAGTGGGAGGAAAAGGTTTGCTTTAACAAATGTAGTTGGAAACAGTGAATAGCCATATGGAACAAAGGTAAACTTGACCCCAATATACCACAGCATTTATTTCAAGCTAGAGCAAAGATAAAATATTAAAATATAGTGATAACATTGACACGCTAATAGAAAGTGTGCGTAAATGATCTCTTGAGAATATGTGCCTTTACTACACTTACCACAGAAACTAAAAACCATATACATTGAAAACTTAACTACATTAAATTATAAATAATCTACATAAAATTAAAATTAAAACAACAGCAATTACAATGACAACAAATTAGAGTATTGAAGGCATTGCATTGAGACCTTTGAAGGTCCTTTAATCTACCACAAATTATTAATATGCATGTTTTAGTACTTTATCTTCTCTTCTTCATGAAAGATATGGCTGTGTGTCAACAGTTCACATAATTCATTTTGTTTCCTCTTGGAAGATTTCAAAAGACATCAAATTCAGTTTTCATTGGTGTTCATTATTAAAAGGAAGGGGAATCCTATGGCCTGTTCAAACTATGCTACAAATGGCATCTATTTTCCATTCTAACAAATACCTTTTTGCCCCAAAGTTTTTGTTTTCTAGGTTGCACAGGCATGCATAAGCATACGCACATTTTAATTTATACACATACATATGCATCACCGTAAATTAAAAGTAAGGATGTCATAGAGGAATAGTTAAATGCGATGAGGAAGTGCTGATTAAAAAGGAGGGGCCTGTGGGAAGAAAAAATTATATGTAAATATCTGAAAGTTAGAAATATTGAAAAGGCAATTGTCTTGCTCTAGGTTGTCACAGAGAATTGTGCTGATAGAAAATAAAGTACATCTAAGTGAATTTTTCCTAAATATTTCCACTAAAAAGTAGAGGTCATTACTTTTTGTTATATCATCTCCCTCCTTTTTATAATAGCTATGAATTATTGTTTCACTTTTAATGTCAAAATAATATTAGCAAAAGATAAAAATTATATCAATAGCCACATAGGAGTAGCTCATTTTCCTTATATGCATTGTAATCACTTTACTTGTATTAATAAAGGATTTCTAGTTTCCTGAAATCTATACTCAAACTTTTTTCCTTATTATATCTATGACAAATTAGTATTGGACAGGTTAGTAAAATCCAAGTAATTATTAAATTCTATTCACAATGTCATTTTCAAAGTCACACCCAGAAAAAGAAGTTTCAATCTAAGATCTCACCAGTTTAGAAATTTATAATATTGCAATCCCTTGACTGCATATCCCTTTGCTGATGATGAATCTGTTTGTTTGTAAATTTAAAAAAGACAACAAAATGCAGTACATAACAAAGCAAAATAAAACACTAAAGGAAAAATAAAAGAAAATTTCTTTAACATAAAAAGGATATATGCAGATTACGAAATAATAACTACCAAAAAAGGACAATTCTACATTAACTTTGAATATAAAAGAAATGTTTAAAAAATAATAAAAGTTAAAAAGGGAAACTTTACTAACCAGAAAGCAAGATACAAAATAAACCTATAACATTTGAACCAGTTCAGTGTTAGCCAAAAAACCATCATCATCATCATCATCATCACTCATTCATAGAGAATACATTTGGGGAGCACTTGTCTTCTAACTAAAGACGATATTGCAGTGAACAAAACAGACGTAAAACTTCTTTCTTCATGAAGGTTACTTTCAGCAATGGAGAGCTTACCTGTCAGAGTTATGTTACAATAAACCAGTAAATCTTCACTAAGTGCCTCTTATGTAAAAGGAATTATATTATTTCTCTTCTACTTCCAAAAAACTACATTGTATGTGATTGACTCAAAATGCACATTTGTCAACAGTTATCACGTCTGGAAAGGTAGAGTTACTATTCTTTGTGACAGGGAACATTACAGGATGATTATGTTGGGAGGAGATTAGAAATGTAGTTTTAGAAGTCAAAATTTTGAGATTTCTTTTAGATATACAAGTGGTGCTGTTGAGTATCCATTTGAACACAGAATGTAAATTTCAGAGAGACCTATAAATTTGGAAGTTGTCAGAATATATATACTGTTTTAAACTCTGACCACATGAAATCATCAAAGTACAACTCAATAGAGAAAGGGAAAGATCAAAGAATGAGATATATGTCACTCCAGCAATAAGAGATATGATCCCTAGGGTTATGATGAGAACCTTGGAAGAAAGACTTAAAAGGGAAATCAATTGAGTAGGCAAGAAGCCAGGAGCATATAGAGTCTTGAAAGCAAAATGAAGAAAATGTTTTAATGATGGTGGAGGGATCAACTGTATCAAATTTGACTGATGGGAGAAGTAAGATAAGCAGGGAAAATTGAATAAATTTAGAAAGATGAAAGTCATTGATGATCTTGCAAGAGAGGTGTCTATGGACTGAAGGAGATGTAAATCTGATTGGAGTAATTTCAGAATAAATGTGAGAGAGGAATTAGATAGTGAATCTAGATAATTCTTTCAAAAAGTTCACCATAAAGGAGAAAAGAGATTTGGGACTGTCATTTGAGGAGCAAATGAGTAACGTGAAGTTGTTTTTAGATTGGTGAAATAATAGCACGCTTTATGTTAAAGAAAATGATCTAGTAGAGACGAAAGAACTCATGACATTGAGGTGGGGGGGAGAAGTTCTCATTGTCTTGTTGACTTTACACAAATAGACAGCCAATTATTTCTCCAGCAAAAATGGGTTTATTCAGGATCAGCAACAGAATTACAATTGGAAGTCAGAAACCATGGCGAGCCAGGTGCAAGTCCCCAGCAGACAAGGGAGGAGAAATTATTTTATGGAGGGGAAGAGGAAGTTGAGCAGGCTATTGTAAACAGAGCCCATTGGAAGAGACTCAGAATTCGAAGTGTAGTGCCTTTTCATTGGCTGTGTTGTGACAATCTCTCATTGGCTGAACTTCCTGCTGGTCAGGAAAATGAAGTCTTTCTTCTTCCAGTTGGGCTCTGCCATCCACCTCAGGAGTGAGAGCTCACCATTTTGGCCTCTCAACTCCTTTTTAATAAGGTTCCTGTTACATAATTTAGTACTGTGGGACTGTGTAGTTCATCTATTTTTATTAAATTTACCGCATACATAAAAACTGTAATATCCTCAAAATCATATTTATGTGTACCTTTTTTAGTACATGTGAAAATACTGACAGAAATTTAATTTAGAGTAAGATATCAACTAGTATAAGCAAGGAAACATACAAAACTAATAGAAAATATACATTGTATCCAGTGTTATTTCCAGATAGAAAATCATTATTTCATGTATATTGTGCTATATGTTTTTAGGTATTTCACAGCATTAATATAAATCTTATGTTGATTTATACTGAAAAAAATCTACTAGTATAATCAAAATAAAATGCAAAACTATGGTAGGAACACACTTTAATAAGTTACAATAAAGACATTTCAAGAAAAGAAATATGGAGATTTTAGAAATGTGGGTAATGGAGGCAAATACAATTTTTTGTTTGTTTTTTTGTGTGTGTGTGTTTCTTTTTTTTTATTAAGATTATGATAGCTAACAACCTTGTGAAATTACAGTTGTACATTATTCTTAATTTTTGTTTGTTTTTTAAGAAGAAGATGTAATAGTTTAGGAGAAAGCTCAGAAAATAGGGCTTTGATGAAAACTTTTTAAAGAAGATAAAAAGGTTTTTGCCTTATGACTAGATCAGAAGAAGGTGTTTAAAGCAAAATGGAGGGGGCCGGGGAAGGTTTACGTCAAAGAAGAGGAAAAACAAGGTAAGTATTGCAACAGCAACCTGGGAATTATTTAAGGAGACAGTGCTGAGAGTGGGAAGCCCAGGGAGGAGTTCAGAGTCTGAACAGTAGGATAGATGATCACATTATAGGATGATCACACGTTTTGCTTACACAAAAAACTACGAGATAACGTTTCTCCCAATGTACTTTTGAGTGAAGAGATATTAATTTTTCTCAGAAAAAAATTATAAGATTGCTATAAGTTTTCAACTTCTACTGGAAAGCTCGTTGTGGTCAAGAAGGTATAATCAACATTGTTAATCATATACATAAAGGAGGTAATAATGGTGTTATTTCCAAGCAAATTCTGCATATTGAGCATAATGAGTAAAGAGGCATTTGGTGGTATTCTTAAATAGAAATTGATAGATGAAAATAGTACACGACTCACAGAAGATGTTGTTGTGTGTTAGTAAGGATTTACCTAGGTCATTTCTTATACTGCATTTGTAGGATGAAAAAAATAAAGTTGGGATAATTTCTTTCCTGAACCATCCAGCAACCAATAAAGAAAAAGAAAAAATACTGGTCTACGAGTCTTAATCACTGTCATTCTTCTCTAGCCAATAGATGTAATGTTACTTAAACAGTTAGTATTCATCCCAGCAAAAGATATTGCAAGGAATACAAATAACTCTCCTTTTGAAATCTTACCATCTTGGTGGTCACAGACAAAAGTTAGAGTGGATAGGTTCTAGTGGTTTAGAGGAGGAATCGACCACTGTGGGTAAGAGTGGTTCAGGAAAGCTAATGGAAGAATTGGGAATTGAAATATGGATTGAATTTGTGTATGAGAAAAAGATATAGGGGCAAGGGAAAGTAAAAGGACGTTTTTAGAGTTGAGAATGGGTAAGGTATATTTTGGAAAAAATTGATTGATTTCAATGAATGAAAATTGGGGTTTGTAGAATAGGTGAGTAGGAGGAAGGGGGATAGTTTTAGACCGTATTTTAAAGCCCTCGAAACACATTCTAGATTTTATACTTTAACATCACTGATCACATTGTCACTTTAGCTGTTTGCATTTAATGTCACTCCACTTTCAAACCATTTATACAAAAATCTTTATTTGCTCAGCAACCCATTCTTTTAAATATTCTATTCTTGCCTCCAAACCCTCAAATTTGAACCTTTCTCCCAAGCCCAAATTACCAGATCTCCTTTTGTCCACTTATACTGTAGAAGTTACTCCTTCTTCATCCTTGCTTGTTCTCACTTCCACTTAACTTAGAAACACAACCTATAGGTCACCTCATTTGCACACACACACTCACACACATAATGTCCTTTCAGCAGTTACTGAGTTTTTGTTAATTTGATTAATGTTCATCTGCGTATTTGGTTCTCCAACACGCAATTCTGTTGTGTTTTGTGCATTTATAGTGAAATTATAATTAATATAATGTAAAGCAATGTCCAAATTTTGACTTCTGAATCGCTGTGCAAATATTAGAGGTTCATTGTAAAAATCCAGTCAAATTTTGTTTGCAACTCTGAAGAAAAGGCTTATAATTCTATATCCTGGGCTACACCACCACCCTCAACCACTCCTCACCATACGTACACACTCACACATACACACGCCCTGCCCCAAACAAGGAGCCCTATGCCCGGCATTGCTTACATCTTTCAAGGAAAAGCTAATCCATTCTAAATATATTGTGTTTGTTTTAATGGTGACCTTCAGCATCTTTTCTATGGAAGCGAATATAATCATTATAGAGCAACAGTGGCAGAGAATAGGTCAAGACTCGTCTAATTCATGCCAGTGTCCATCCCCGGCTCTCATCAATGCATAGACTCAAAATTAAGAGAGAAAAAAAAGATTTAAGAAAAACTTTATTCCAGGCCAAGTTTTGTAAATAAGTAAAAAAGGAATACATGTTTGAATATAGTAAAATATTACTGGGAGGTCTTTGTATTCATGTATTTGTCAATATTATTTCTGTTTCATACACCTAGGTATTCTACAGTTTGTAATAGAGAATCCTGGCACAAGGAAAATCATTACAAATGAAGGTATTTCAAGGAGCAACACATTTTGTAAAATGATTTGGGAACATTCACTATCCGACTCACTCTCCACTTTAGTGATGTACTACCCAATGAAACCAAGAGGATGTCAATACATAACTTTAATTAGAATGGAGACGCATGAGTATGAAGAAACATTGGGAGTCTGCAGGAAAATAAACCATCAAGCACTGCAATGAAAAATAAAGAAGCAGCAAAAAATTATAAATCTTATGGGTAAGAAGAGATGTGACCAAAAAATGCACAGTCTGCATGAGAAGACAAAAGAAAGTAAGTTGAAAGGGACGATACGGCTGGCTACAGAGGCTGAACTGAGAAAGAAATTATTTGTCAATTGCATCAGGCAATGTTTGTGAGTGAACTAAACTTGAATATAAGAAAGAGATGGGGGGCGGGGATAAACATAATATTAAACAGTAAAGGTGAAATGTTCTTTAATAGAATAAAAGTAAAGAATATGATTTAAGTAAAATGTTAGATGTAAGCCATTCTTCAACTTACTTGAAGGTGAAAAGATGTCATGCCTGATCACACATGGGTGGCATTTATATGACCTCTATTGAACAGACAGGCAAATTAACCTGTTTCTAAGGCAAAGGACAGTTCTCAAGTCACTATATAACACTTCTTATTCCAAAGTACTTCTTATGTAAAAACACTTCTTTTGTAAAAGTAAAAAAATGGATATAAAACCTGACTGATGTTTTATCAGTAATACAGTTGTATAAACACAACAAGAGACAAAGGATTACAAGTGTTAATTTTAATGAAATTCTATCATGTTGCTTGAAGTGGTTTGTCATAAATGAAAATCAATTTCACATAATCTTCCATATGTATATTTTAATAAACATTTAAAATAAAACCTCTTACTGAAAATAAAGCCCAAAAGATCTTGTACTAGTTCCAGCCAAGGAAAATTGTTGGAAGAATATTTACAATTACAAATCAACATTTTGGAGGCCGGCCTCGTGGTCGAGTGGTTAAGTTCGTGCTCTCTGCTTCTGCTGCCCAGGGTTCCGATCCTGGGCGCGGACATGGCACTGCTCATTAGGCCATGTTGAGGTGGCGTCCCACATGCCACAACCAGAAGGATCCACAACTAAAAAATATCCAACTATGTACTGGTGGGATTTGGGGAGAAAAAAGAAGAAAAAAAAACAGAAAACATTTTGTTGCATGGTTATATCATTTATTCAAATTAAGCCTATTTCTTCTTTATACATGAAATGTTTTCATGTGTGTATATGTTTTAGTATTGCCAGCATTCAGTTTATTTCACTTAGTCATTGGGTCTTTACAGAGTACTTCAAAGTTTATGTTATCAATTCTGTTCCAAGAATTTAAGATAAAGTTGGTATGTGCTTTACAATGCTCTATAGCTGCCTATACCATGAAGGTTTTTTGCTTCATTTAGTGATATTTAAAATAATAATATTGCCTCTTCCTAAGCTAGCTATATTATTTTAGAATCAGTGACATAAGAGAATATCAGTGAACATGCTAAAAATCGTATTGGTATTGGATTTGTAAAATAAATCACTTAATTTGATTTATCTGTGTTTAGGGAAAAATCCATAGCTTTAAATACTAATGCTAATAAAGACAATTAGAAAATACATCAACTACACAATTCAATATGCTAGTAAAAGAATAAAACAGAATGAATGACATAAATCAAAGAAAAATACATAAAACAAAAGGATAGTATAACTAATGAAAAGTTACTTCTTTGAAAAGAATAAGCAAATCTTTATATAACAAAATCTATGCAAGTTAGGAGGATAAATTTGCATATGTGCTGACAAATAAAAATGGTAAGCAATAGGATATATTGGAGAATATGAGGAAGCCATTTGGTATAAACCTAATTAGGCCTGACCTTGTCTTTCCAAAAGGGCCTGGTTGAGCATGCATTGAATATCTGCTTTAGATATTCCCTATGGCAAGAACAAAGGCCCTTGAGATAAAGGTGCAACTTCCCTCCCCCTCCCAACATTGGCATTCCCTTAAGGATTAAGCATCTTTCCTTAGGCTAGGAACTGATTGCTGTGCTCACCTGTGACCACTCAGCTCGAGACAATAGGCTTGTCTCCTGCTAAGCCCTCTGAGATAGCAGATGCACTACCTGCTGTGTCCATCAAGCGCTGTGCCTACAGGGTAATCTTGTGACTATTGTGAGAGGGACATTTCAATCATATGTGAAATACCCTGTTTGGGGGTATATAAACACTCTGTGCACCCCACTTCTTCGGTGCCCTTTCTTCCTTCAGGAAGAAAGGCCCCAGGCCATGGTCCTCAGATTTCAGCTCAGAATAAACTCTCCCAAATTTTCGTTTATAGATTGGTTATGGATTATTTTTGTTGACAGGGCAAAATAGAGGATTCTAAAGGCAAAATGCTCCTGGAAGCAAAGGGAATTAAAATAGCCTATGACAGTTTGAAAAATGACTATGCAAATCACTGTATTAGTAATTTGAAATAATCTGTACAAGTAAATATAGAGATCAGATAAAATAATTAATTTTCTCAGAAAATATAATTTTCCTGTAGAAACAGAAAAGCTAAAACAATACATTTATGTTGTAATAAACTGTGTGACTCCATTTTTTAAATGTTTGACTGCTGACAGCTTTTAAGCCTCACAACCCCTCCCACCCCGACTTTCCCCTTCTGACTCATATATGGATGCTGGTAAGAAAGCTTCGGTGTGCACTCTGGCATGGTGGGTGGGTCAAACCACACAACCCCTTCCTATATGCAAGGGAATCCTCATCTGGCCCCACCTGCTAATCACAATGAAATACTCAAACCAGTCTCCTTTATCTGTACTTTCTCAAATCATTTTCAGACCTGCTTGTAAGTCACCCTGCTCTCTCCACAAAGCCTCATTATGTTAGTCACAAACCAGTAACAAATGTTTCTATTCTGTCTTGATGCATGTGTGGCGTCATAAGTCTGGACATCTGAACTACATTTTGGGTGAGGGTTCATGCAGTTTCTGTAGGTGGCTACAACACATACATACCACACACACACACATACATACTACATACATGCACTTGAATGTGTGTATGTGTAGAGTATATATCACATAACTCTCAAGCCAGACTCTTTTTTAGTGGAGAGATATCAAGGAATTATTGTTAATGTCAGTAACAAAAATGTATGCCTACTATTGCCACTATGATTAATCATTGGCTAGAGATATTCACTAGTTCATTTAGTAAGGAAAACTTTATAAGTACTTGACCAAGTTTTTATCATAATCTTGGAGTGGGGGAAATATTAACTATGACATAAATTTAACAAGCAATTAAAGAAAAAGACAGATATTAAAAACATAAAATGGATATAAAATACATTGACGTGTACTAATAAGTACAAGATAAAAAAATTTTTGACAAAGTAGGAAGAGATAATTGCCTTTGCATCACATAAGACTGTCATAAACTACTCCTAAATTTCAGAAGGATCAAAACCTGAAAAACAACCCAAAAAAAGGGCAACTGTTGTAAACTGAATGTTTGTGTCTCCCCAAAATTCATGTTTTGAATATCTAATCCCCAATGTTAGCATTCAAATTTGCAAGGCAGGAGCTAAAGGGAGGAGTCCAGGATGGAGATAAAGATTGAGATGTAACATAATATAAAGAGTATTTAAATTCATGAGACTGGATGAAATCATAAAGGGATTGTATTTAGAAGAGGTCCAAGTATTGAGCTTTGGGAAGTTACGAGAAACCAGCAAAGGTGACCGAGAAGGACTGGTTAATGAGGTAAGCAGGGAACAAATATTGAATATAATGTTCTAAAAATCAAGAGAAGTGTCTTCGAAGAGGAAGGATCAACTGCATCTTTTGGTATGAAAAGAGCAACATAGAGGAAGGCCGAACTGATTATTGGTTCTAGCAATGTGACTTTATTGATGACCTTAACAGGTTATTACATTCTGGTGGCCTAGGAATGATAAAGTTGACTAGATAACAAAGAAAGAATTAGGGAAGATATTTTTCAAGAAATTTTACTAAAATAGGGAACAGAATAACGGAATGACAAATGAAAGGAGCATAAAATGTAAGAAGTTTTTTAAGACGGTAGATATTGTGCATAAATCTTTACTGGTAGGAATAATTCAATGGACAGGAGAGAAAGGCAATGTTAGATCACATCCTTCAGTTGATAAGGGAAGAGGGCTTAGTACACAAGTGGAAGAATTGGTGTTACACAAGACAAAGGAGAGTTCACCAAATGCAAAATAGGAGTGAAAGTACTGTATGTGAATACAAATTCAGGCATGTTAGTAGGAATGGAAAGAGCGTGTATGTTCTCTACTGATTTCTATTTCTCAAAAAGGTAAACAGTAAGGTCATTGACCAAGAATAAGAAGGGAAGATAAGATATTGTAGGTCAGAGAATATAGGATAAAGGAGAAATATTTGTCCAAGAGAGGAGAATTTGAGTGGATCAGAAACTGTCTGGGAGTAATAAACATCAAGTGGGTCATTTCATTAACTGTGATCTCGGCAAATCAACTAACAATTAACATTCCTCAATTTCCTCATCATAATAATAAATGACCTTTAAAACTGGTTTCAAATTAACAATTTGAGTTTTTTATGTCAAGAACTGTAAGAGATCCAAGACTTTATTGTTCACAACATTCAAGTTCACAACATATCCTGCACAATCATAGATGGTAACAGAAGACATGAGACTCCTAGATCAAAATCAAAGGACTCTGTCACTCATGGCACTGCAGACAATGTAAGCATCATGTTTATGGAGGTTTCTGTTGCCTTCTCAAGTGCCATGGGAGACATATGGGGCAGCCTAGGAGGATAACACACATTCAATGATAATGCATACCCAATGAGGAACCTTGAGCTTGGGAAACTCCCAATCTTCCAAGGGAGTTACTAGCAAATCTGCCCAAACTTTATCTCAGAAGGAGACATCATCTCTACTTTTCTGGCCAGGAAACAAATCTGTCTTCTGTCCCTGAGGGAGACACTACCTCTATTTTCCTTGAAAACATAGTCTTGAACAAAAGCTGATACAAGATATGCAGAAACATCATGGAAAATATTATCCTAACTTGTTATTATTGTAAATTCTAATTGAAAATAAAGGTGTCTTCACTGCAGAATATTATAGGTTAAAAAGGAGCAATGCAGTGTGAGTAGATTCAAATAAATAAATTCAAAAATGCAACTGATTTCTGTATATTGATTTCATATCCTCAACTTTACTGAATTCATTGATTAGTTTCAATATTTTTGATTGAGTCTTTAGAATTTTCTATATATAAGATCATATCATCTATGAATAAAGGTAATATTACTTCTTCCTTCTGATTTGCGTGCTTTTTATTTCTTTATCTTGCCTGATTACTCTGAGTAGGACTTCCAATACTATATTTACAAGAGTAGTGAGAGTGGGCACCCTTGTTGTGTTCCTGATTTTAGAGGAAAAGCTTTCAATCTATCAGTTACATATGATGTTAGCTGTGTGTTTGTCATATATGGCCCTTGTCAAATTGAAGTATGTTCCTTCTATATCCAACTTGTTGAGGGTTTTTATTATTAAAAGATGTTATATTTTGCCAAATGCTTTTTCTGCATCAATTGAGATGATCCTATGACTTTTACATTTTGTTCTATTAATGTGGTGTATCACATTTATTGATTTGTATATGTTGAACCATCCTTGCATCACAGGGATAAATCCCACTTGAGCATGGTATGATCTATTTAATGTGTTGTTGATTTTAGTTCAATAATATTGAGAATTTTTGCATCTATATTCATGAGGGATTTTGGTCTATAGTGTTATTTTCTTGTAGTATTCTTATCTGGCTTTAGTATTAGGTAATGCTGACCTCACTAACAATGAAATTCTGAAAAAGAAATAAGGAAAACTATCCCAGTCACAATGACATCAAATGCAATAAGGTACTTAGGGGTAAATTTAGCTAAGGAAGTGAAAGATCTTTACAATGAAAACTACAAGACTTTGGTGAAAGAAATTGAAAAAGACACAAACAAATGGATAGATATCCTGTGTTCATGGATCAGAAGAATTAATATTATTAAAATGTCCATACTAACCAAAGCATTATATAAATTTAATGTAATCTCTATCAAAATTCCAATGGCATTTTTCACAGAAATAGAAAAAAACTATCATAAAACTTGTATGGAACTACAAAAGATCTCAAATGGCCAAAGCAATCCTGAGAAAAAAGAACATTGCCAGAAGTATCATACTTTCTGATTTAAAAGTACACTACAAAGCAATAGTAATTAAAACAGTATGGTACTGGTATAAAACTAGACGTATAGACCAATGGAGCAGAAAAGAGAGTCCAGAAATCACTACCTGCATATATGGTCAGCTAGTATTTGACAAGGAAGCCAAGAACACTCAATGGGGAAAAGATTGTCTCATCAATAAATGGTGTTGGGAAAATTGGATAACCACATGCAGAAAACATGAAATTGGACCTCTATTTTCCACCACTCACAAAAATTAACTCAAAATGGATTAAAGACTTAAACATAAGATCTTCTACCATAAAACTCTTAAAAGAAAAGATGGGGAAGAAGCTCCTTGACCTTGGAATTCTTGAATTTGACATCAAAGTACAAGTAATTAAAGCAAAGATCGATAAGGGGGACTACATCAAACTACCAAGCTTCTGCCCAGCAAAGGAAATCACTAGTGAAATGAAAAGGCAAGCCACAGAATGGGGAAAATACTTGCAAATAACATATTGAATAAGGGATTAATGTCCAAAATGTATAAAGAACTCATACAACTCAATAACAACAACAACAAAACAAAAAATCCAATTAATAAATGGGCAGAGGAACTAAATAAACATTTTATCCAAAGACATACAAAAGGCCAAAAGGTAAATGCAAACGTACTCAACATCTCTAATCAGGGAGATTCAAATCAAAACCACAATGAAATATCACCTCACACTTGTTAGAATAGCTGCCCTCAAAAAAATAAGAGATGACAGGTTTTGGCAAAGATGTGGAGAAAAGGGAACCCTTCTGCCCTGTTAGTGAGAATGTAAATTGGTGCAGCCACTATCAAAAATATAATGGACATTCTTCAAAAACAAAAAATAGAGCTACCATATGATCCAGCAATCCCAATTCTGGGTATATATCCAAAGAAAGGAAAACGGGATCTTGAAGAGATATCTCACTCTATGTTCATTGTAGCATTATTCACAATAGCCAATCTAAGTATCAATCAACAGATGAATGAATAAAGATGACATGGTCTATACACACAATGGAATATTATGCAGCCATGAGAAAAAAGAGCATTCTGCCACTTATGACAACATTGATGGAACTCGAGGGTATTATGCTGAATGAAATAAGTCAGACACAGAAAGACAAACATTGTATGATATTACTTATAAGTGTAATCTGAAAAAGCTGAACTCATAGAAGCAGAGAGTGGAATGGTGGTTACTAGGGGCTGGGGGAGTGGGGGAATTGGGGAGATGTTGGTCAAACGGTAAAAATTTGCAACTAGAAGATGAATAAGATCTGGAGCTCTAATGCACAGCACAGTGGTTGCAGTCAACTATACCATATTATAAACTTGAAAGTCGCTAAAAGAGTAGATCTTAAATATTCTTATCACAAACTAAATGATAATTATGGGATGTTATATAGGTGTGATATAAATAGAGAAGATGAGTCAAGAATACATATAACTGGGGGCCCGCACCGGTGGCCAAGTGGTTAAGTTCTCGCATGCTCCACTTCGGTGGCCCAGGGTTTCACTGGATCAGGTCCTGGGGGCGGACATGGTGCCACTCATCAGGTCACGCTGAGGCGACATCCCATATGCCACAACTAGGACTCACAAGCAAAATATACAACTATGTACTGGGGGGGTTTGGGGAGAATAAGCAGGAAATAAAAAGAAGATTGGCAACAGTTGTTAGCTCAGGTGCCAATCTTTAAAAAAGAAAAAAAAAAGAATATATATAGATAGATGGTGAAAAAAAGACACCTATCTTGGATGAGGATTATTAACCTGTCTGCCAACCCAGCGTTTTCCTAATAACTTCATTCATCACACTATGTCCAATCAAAGAGGATAAAAAAGTTGAGAAAATCACCCCAACATGAGACAATTCAGAGGAAACTTATCTGGAAATTTTAAGAATAACTCTTACTTTTCTATACATTTGTTGGGCAAGATCTTGAAAGCTTTTAGACTAATCTTGTCATCCAGGTTGGTCTCTTTATTGTGAAACTTGATCCAAAATCTACATAAATGGTTATATCTCTTTGCTTCTAAAGACCCTTATATTTTTCTCTGAGGAAGCGTTGGCAAACAGCTCTAATGAAATCGCAGATCTTTTCTTTTTATTTCTTGGCCACAACTATACATGAACAGAATTACCTTCCAAGAAGAAATTATTAGATAGTTAATTCTATTTTTTTAAATTCTCACCCAAAATACTTTTCCTTGCTTAACTACTTTTGAACATTTCCCATTGCCTAGACAATATGACCCATATCACTCAAAATTAATTAATATTATTTTTCAAAAGATGGCAAAAGCTACTTTTATAGTTGTATATACTGCCTCTGTTTTCAGCACAACCATTGTACACCATAACCATTCTGGACCATTCACAGTTCCTTAAAAATACCATACCCTGTTGTGCTTATAAGACATTGTTCATGTGATCATTATTTTCTGAAATGAACTTTCCCCCTTTTCTATTTGAAAATATTTACTAATTCTGGGAAGTTTTATTTCCAATCTAAACTCTGCATTAAAGCCTTCTCGAAAGCATTACTTCTTGCTCTTCCCACGTAGAATTATTAAAATAGATGATTTATTTCTTTGCACTTTTTTCCTTTTTTTAAGAAAATTATTTTTTGAAGCTTGACACCTGAGCTAACATCTGTTGCTAATATTCTTTTTGTCTCCCTCTTTCTTCTCCCCAAAGCTCCCCAATGCATAGTTGTATATTCTAATTGTAGGTCCTTTTGATTGTGCTATGTAGGACGCCACCTCAGCATGGCTTGATGAGCAGTGCCATGTCTGCACCCAGGATCTGAACCTGTGAAACCCTGGGCCACCAAAGCAGGGAGTACAAACTTAACTACTCAGCCATGGGACCAGCCCCTTTTTGCACTTTGATACTATTTTTCTAAGCTGCATCTCAAAAGGCTTGAGCAAGATGGCAGGCTACTGTGATTGCAGAAAGGGGAAAAGAGGAAAAAGGAAAAATGTCATTGTAATTTTAATGGCAAGAGAATTATAATAAAGAAAATAAAATATATCAATATTTTTCAGGCTATGAAGTTACTTAACTGCTCTTATTATATCAGATTTTGAAACATAAGTTCCTATAAGGCTATGGGTCCCCTTGATCATGTAATTTCATTAAGTGTGTTGCTCTTCAAAAGCAGAGTCGTTGTTTTAATCCAAAATATTTAGTTTCTTGAATAGACTGACTAGCATGTAAGATAAGTTATAAAATTTTTATAGACATAAGAACACCTTTTAAATACACATTTTAACAAAGTTAATGTCATGTCATAACTATATTGTAAGCTTTAGTCTTTGTAATTTATGTAACCAACTTTTATTCAATGAACTGAAGAAATATTTGCCTCTTTTTTATCTGCTACATGCCTTAAAATAGAGCATGTAGAAAATATACAGTTCAGTTTATTGACTGTATAGTTTATAAACCCTACAGTTACTCATTACCTTCTTACTCAACTCAGTGTTACTCAACACGTGAAATTTCCTGGATCAACTTTTGTCTAAAAAGGCTCACCAACAATCAGTGAATACCTTTTTCATAATAAAAATTATGCTAAACTGATTCAAAGTAATAAATGTATACTTTTAATTCAACATATTCAGTATTAATGACTTTCTACTCATCCGTCTAAAATTCCATACATTCTTTCTTTTATGACCCAAGTTAAGTATTAATCGGCTTTCTGGGCATGATTGCGTTGGTATCAGAACCCAGTGGTTGTCTATTCAAAGCAAATCTATAGCAGTCCGTTTAATATAAGGAGTTAGTATCACAGAGGAAGAGACAGAAGTGTTCAAGCACTTCAAATATAATGATGTAAGTAGTATCATTGCGTAAAATCAGAGAAATATAGATAAATAGGATACCTATTTTTAAAGGAAGAAGCTGAAAATATTTATGGAGATAATGGAATTAAGCTTGGGCCTTGAAGTTTAGTTAATATTTCAATAGGTAGAAACGGAGTATTGATTGAGGAATTGTTGGCAAAGGGAATGAACAAAGCATAAGTGGAGAGAGAGATCAAGTGAATGTCATTCTTTACACATGATGAGCAGTCCTCTACATAAATGTGAACTCACAAGTGTTCTTAAGGGCAACATTTCTTTGTATGGTGTAAATTATTCAAAAATTTCTTTAAAAATATTGATGTGCGTGATTTTCTTTTAAATTACAAATTAAGACAGTGAGTTCTTCCCTAAGTTTTAGTATTAACCCATAAATTGTATTAATTTCCTATTCTAGAAAATTTTATCTAAGACTCTTAAGGAAAACTTACAAACCAATTCATCAATTTTCATTACTCAATTTAAATTAAATTCATAAATATAATTGTCTGACTACCAAAATTGTCTCAACTACTCCAGTGTTAGATTTATAAATACAGAGTTCCTTGATATTCTTAAATATTACAGTAATATGTATATATTATGGACTTTAAACATATTAACAGCTCTTTTTCATTTATTTAATCAAAATTTTAATTGGAATCACAAGTCTAATATGTTACCCATAGATAGGTTCCCTTGAAAATTAGAAATACACATAAAATATCAAATGTCCATAGATGATTTTTTAGTATTTTGTTTTAAAATAGTTCATCACCTATATCTAATTCTAAATGTTACGAGTTAAAAAAGAAGTTGCCCACTTTGAAGTTGCTTTCCCAAACAAACATTAGACTCAGAATTTCACAGCTAGCTGAACTTTCGTAGTAACCAGAGAAAGGCGCCACCTCCCACCTCACCCTCCCATCTAGGACAAATATAGATTTTTGGACATCATTGAGGATACATTCTGATCTCTACTGATGTTCAGTATAACAGGAACACTATAACTTATAGGAGTTGCTCAAAAAGCTTGCATCCTTAGATTTATATTATATAATTATTAAAGTCTTCTCTAATAAGGGAAGTTAGAAAACCTTCTTTAGATATTTAAATGACCTGATATCTAGAATTAAAAACACTTTGCTCTTATTTTCATATTCTATCTGATTGTACATAGTTCATACTTTCTAACATCAACATCTCTGATGACTGCAGTGTGGTGGGTTCAGCATAACAAATCTTGGGAAAAGAAGGGAATTCTCTTGTGAGCTTTTAATAAACTGGTGGAAACCAGACTAGTGTAGTATAGACAATTTTACTAGGAACTTTGACACTCAATAGGAAGAGACATTATAGTATAGTAATTACACCAAAAAGCAGATTAAATAAAAAATACTTTTAGGTTTTAAGATACTTATAATGTATGTTAGTAATGACTGAAAAGAGGAATATGAAATATTGAATATTGAAATTGAAAAGAGGAAAATGAAAATAAAGGAATAAATTGTGACAACCATAAATTATGACAAAATAAGGGAATAAAGGATGATGATTAACCATTAATGGAATGGGGTTTGGACAAGAATAAAGTCATGACATGGAAGGTGATACCTAGGGCAAGAGCACAAGTAGGAACAACTAGTTTTGGGGGAAGAAAAGGAACACTTAGTGATATGTAATGAACAATAAGGGATAAAAGATGGGCAAACATTGGGAAGCCAATATCTAGACATTTTTCTAGGTTTCCATATCAACACTTATGGTATTCATTTCTTTTTTCCTTTGTTGTAATAAAAGCCTATATTTTATTCAATGTCTATCACAAGTTTTTGCCTTGTTTTCTAATTTATTCTCCATGTTTAATATTATCTCAACAGAAATACAGTCATTTCTTTTTTTCAGTCTTTTTAATGTTACCAGAGTACTGTGCATATGATCAATACTTACCATAAGCTTTGTTATATTGTTCATTATTCAGCAATAGAAACTAATTTCTATTGTTCTCAATTTCTTTTAAATAATAACATATTTTGTCCATTAGAGTATTGTTTGCATTAAGAATAATTCATAAATAAAGCATCAAACATAGTAGTAAAAACATTATAAGAATCTGCGCATCATGTCTAAGGAATTTGGCATTCTACACCCATTTAATTATTTTAATATATTTGAATTATACGTTAAGAATTACAATGTGAGTATCATTACAGGAGAAGCTCTTAGAATTTAGTAAGTTTTATTTCAGTGGTTTATATCTACAACTATTTCATGCTGTTGATGAACAGAAATTATCTTGGTTGAACTTCATATTCTGACAAAAAATTATTTGATCCTTCAGTTCTTTTCCACATCAGCAGATAACAATTACTGACACTTGTTAAGGTTTAAAAAGTAGAGGGTGAAGTTAAATATTTATGGGAAGTTCAGTCAATTCTATCAAATTTTGTACAAGAATTTTGGATTCAACTGTAAAAGAATGTCTGAGATGATTTCATTAGAGTTATTGCACATGTCAAATAGATTTTCTATACTCAAGAGATATGATCATTGAAAGTTACTCCTCACTTTGATAAATTGGAACTCAATAAACTATAAGGTGAGTAACATTAAAAGATGAAAATCCAGTTGGTGACACATAAATATGTCACCTAAGTTAAATGAAACTCTAAGTACAAGGTGGCATAAAGGAAACTTATGTAAATAAATTATCGGTGAAATCTGCATTGGGTTGTTGTAAAGGAAATATATTTACTCAGAATGACACTATTGGTAAACTACATGAGTTAAATGAGGGAAATGAAATACAGGAACTGTTCCAAAAGTGCTGTGAAAAGCTCTATGCAGGGCATGAGAGTTACATTGAGGACTCTGCTGTTCTTCCTCTCTCTCTCTTCACTGTGCTCTGAAATCCATCACTGTTTTACCAAGAGTTGCATTTTGCTCATTTTTTACTCAACAAAGAAGAAACATTTTATTATTTTGCAATAATACCGTTTCTAATTTCAGACAGTTCTTTATTTCTAAAATTTTCAGGCCACTAATCAGGGAAGATTGCATTTTCTTCATGCATATATGAAAAGCAAGGTTTTATAATGTTACCTCAATTCTTTTGATATGGTAATGTAAAGTTAATTGTATCCCTTTTCAGCTATTGAAAACACTAATATCATTTCCTGTTAATGTAAATAGGTGGGGAGAAGAATTAGCATATTCACTAACTAGATTTTATTTGCAATTTTACTGTCAAGCCCCCTGTCTATGTCTTCCAAGTTTTCAGTGAGACCCTCTCACTCCTCTGTTAATATTTTTGGCTATAGAAGTGTGTTTGAAATTCTGGATCTATTTGAATTTCCTGAATCTTCCCTTTCTTGGTAAGCATGAAGACTACTTAACATATTCCTGTGCTTATATTCGTAAGCAAGGGGTGGGATAAGTTAGCTTCCTTTATGTTTATTTGTTTTTGATAATAGTTCATTCTTCACCACCAACCTCTGACAATTAATCTCTTGTTTACTGATAGCTTCATTTCCCCCCACTGGTTGGAATCATACATTCTGATAACTAACTGAAAGGAGTTTCTTCAGATTATCACTACATATCAGTCAGCAACTGCATGCTTTCATGCTCAAAATGGTCACACACAGGAAGTCCTACATAATTTGCGATGCCTAGTGCTAAATAAAAATGTGGGGCCCTTTGTTCACCAATTTTTAAGAATTCCAAAATGGCAACAGCAGAGTATTCAGCAAAGAACAGGGCCCTTCTAAGCATGAGGCCCCATATGACTGCATAGACCGCTGGTCCACGAGGCTGGCCCTGGTCACACATTATGACAGTGCCAATACTTGTCATGGTTGAGAGTATAGCCTGAGGGGTCACATGCCTAGGTTTTAATCTATTTTATTGATTTTCTAGCTATTTGACCTTGGACAAGTGACTTGGTATCTTTCTGTCTCTGTGGTTTCTTTTTGCACAATCAATGATAACAGTATCTAATTTGTGTGTATGTGTGTGTGTTTAGGAATGAATAAATTAATACATGTAGAAGATCAAAGAACAGTGTCTGATACAAGTAAGCCTTCAACAATATTAGCTACTATTACTTTTATATGATGCAGCTACGGGTTTTTTTGCTGAGGAAGATTTGTCCTGAGCTAACATCTGCTGCCCATCTTCTTCTTTTTGCTTGAGGAAGATTTGCCCCAAGCCAGCATCTGTGCCAATCTTCCTCGATTTTGAATGCATGTCACTGCCACAGTAGGTCTGTGACTGGGAACCGAACCCAAGCCACTTAAGCGGAGTGTGCTAAACTTAACCCCTAGGGCACAGGATGGGCCCTGAAACAGCTATTTTTGAAAAATATAACTAGTAGGTCAACTCCCGTAGAAAGTCCCTTCCCATACTATTTCTATAAAGTAGTAGCTGATATTTGGTATCAATTTTTTTTTTGCGACTTTGAGAACCACTGATATGAGTGAAGATCAGAGCAGGCAGCTCAGGTTCCCAGATTTATACCATCCTGGGTTTATATTAGATCAATTTATATTAGATTAATTTTAGAGATAAAATTAAGGTTAATCAATTCTCCATTTGTAAATTCTGTATATCCAATGCACATACAAGCTGAATTTCCTAAACCAATTCTGATAATCTAATTTTACTATTCTCAAAAAAAAGATTAAATAAAGATAAAATTGTATAATATCTATATTTACATTAAAAGATTTCAGAATTGACCATGTAAATAACAAATGTGTGTGCATTTGCGTTAATCTATAGCTTGAGGGCATTCAGTTAAATTAATCAGGAATGCATTCTCCCAGTGTGGGTGTGGTCGACTAGGATTTAATGAGAAAGTCTACATTCCCAAGGTGACTTCTTTAAGCATTTCTACAATCCATATCTTGACTCAACCACAGGAGCTTTACTAATCACAATTGTGAATGTTAGAAATGAACCTTCCTTGTTAAACCAGCGGTTTTCAAGCTACGTGTATTGTTTAGAATAGTTTCTAGAATCTCCACAGTCTTGCATGGTCAGAGCATAAGAATCAAGTGAGGCCTCAATCTTTAATTCACAGAGACTCCTCCCCTTGACCAAACTTTACTCAGGCTCCCCTGAGTCCTTTCCTCTACTAGGTACGAACTTTGGCTCCTATTCTTGCTGGACCTGAAGAGTCCAGTTGTAGCAAGAATCCCCACCCTTGATATCTGATCAAATTCCTCATGCCCTACCATAACCCAGGTGATATGTGATCACCCTGGCCTGACTTCAGCAAGAATTATGTTAACTCAATTTAGCAAGAATGCCCCCTTCCCTAAACGTTTCCTCTTAGTAACTTTTCATTTACTAACCAACCCCTGCCCCCACACCAACCTGCTCCTCGGCCATAAAATCCCATTTGTTCTTGTGTTAGGAGGTGAGCCTGATTTTGACCCCTATTGTGATAGTGTTGAATAAAGTCTTCCTTACTGTTTTAACAAGGATCAGAATAGTTTTTCTTTTCTTTAACAATAGTAAGGGGTAATACCATGGACTTGATCCCTAAAAGGTTCTGAGCTTAGCTACTGGTACAGGCAGATCCTATTCTAGATGACAGAAGCGGGTAGAAGAAATTGCTGCCTATCTGTTTATGAATGACTGCAATATGGCAGAATAGAGTCTGAGACCTTTCCTTTTAGATGTGTAATGAGGTTAGCCGGGAGTGACTAACCCTCAAGTACCTCTAATAATTAACAGTTATGGATATCTAAAAAGTAACTTAATAGCTGTGTTAATTGATTAAGAATAGTTACTTTACAACAATTACTAACAAATTAACATTTCAACTTCCTTTTAGGATTTTCATATCAAGACAATCACAATTCAGAGTAAAAGTTGTCAGAACATATGTCCTAAATTTTGGTTAAGAAAACATGATTGTCATATTTTTATTATTAGGGAAGAGTGGGAAATTTGTACTTATTGGAAATTCACTGTGCTCTAATTCCTTTAATTATATTAACCCTGAAGTATTATCTTTCCTATTTTACTCATGAAGAAAATGAAGTTAAGAGATGTTAAATATTCTAGCCAATATCACACAATTAATAAACAATAGGACTTTTATTCAAATCAGATATAAATAATACCAAAATCTATCAGGTCAGGGATTTTTGCTTTTGTTCTTTTCTTATTCGCTTGTTTTACCTACCTTTTCTTGAAAAGATAATTATAGAAATGATCCTTGAAGAATTATAAGCCTTGAGATAATTTCCATGAAGGTTATATAAGACACTTATTTTCAATAATTATTCAGAAGCTATGTATATATGGTTGATTTTCAGACTTAACACAAATATCAGTGTCTTAATCAATAGCTTGTTATTTGTTCTTTATTTGTCTTCTTTTTGTGATTGTATTAAAGGAGTTTTATTTTCTAATAATTTTATCAGTTTTTTTTTCTTCTTTTCATCAATAAATTTCTCCTGGAATGCAGGCATCATGAAACTGTTTCTTATATTTTTCTTGCTATAAAAATTTTCACTTAGAAGATTCATACTGGCTGAATTGAGATGCATCATAGTTAAGGTCTTCTACAAATAATCCATAATTGATAAAATAGTTATTTGACCGAAATATTCACAGTAAATTGAGTACACGAGATCTCGAATAGCACCCTAATCCTGCTTTCTCATGTTACCCAAACTAACTGATTGAAAAGGAAAACAACTTTTTGATCTAAGGAAGTTTGCATATCTAATCATCAGATCAAAGTAGAAGTCAATCAGTCACCATAACTAGGAAACTGAAAAAAAAAGTGGAATCTAGAAATAAGATATCGTCAAAATCCAGGTTCATAATGTAATTGAAGTTCAGTTTTGTTTATAAACATAGTCATTAAATAATGCCACAGTTAGCCTATGTAATTAGCTATTTATTCACCCATCCGTTTAAGGTAAGAATTTAAGATCATAAAACCAATAACCTATGTTTTCAAATATCTAAACTGTTGAGTATTGTACTGGCTGGGCCATTAATTGTATACTTTTGGAAACATTGCATAGACAATGATTTAGAAAAATGTGTTGAGTGCGTACTCTATTTCAAAGTAGTTTTAAGCAGTGAGACCGTGAGGATGAAGTGATAGGACACTTAAGTTTAAGAATAGGATGGAAATAAACAGAGCTGAGGCAGCTTATTACATTAGGTATTTCAGTCATTTAAAGTGCCAAAGTCTAATGAGAATGAGCAAGACTCGCAAGCAAGGGTTATAACACAAAGTGTCTTGTATATCGTGTTAGGTTGTCAAACTTTATCTTGTAGAGCAAAATTGATTTTAAGAGATCGTCACCTTATTGAGGCATACGTTTCATTTGTATTTGTGAAAGTTCAAATTAAGTTGCTGATGACCCAAAATAAAGTTCCTTTCTCAAAATAACAGTCAAAGGGGAGCAGTCACAATTGTAAGTTGGTTCTGCCACCAGCGAAATATGACTTCAACTGGAAGGCAAGAAAAGAGAGTCCAGGGCAAATGGCTTTGTACAAATCACCCATGCTCACAATCTGTTGACCAAACCTAATCGCGTGGGAATACAGATGGACAGCTGGGAAATGTAGTCTCTAACTTTGCTGTTATGTGTTCCTAAAAGTTAAGCGGGGACAGTTCTGTTACTAGAAACACAAAAGAAGAAATAGACACTTGGGAACAATTAATTACCTTTGTCATAATATCTCACTAATAATCCCAATTTATCAAGCAGTAAACAGAAGAGGTGCCCTGGCTAAATGCTTGACGCACCTCCACAGAACTCTAAGGGCTCAAAAAAAGTACACATTTAACAAAGATACACAACACAAGTAGATTTACATTTCAGAGTGCTAGCTCTAGCAAATCACTCAGCCTAAGCACTATTGACATTTTGAGCCAGATAATGCTTTCTTCTTGGGAGCTGTCCTGTGCACATTAGGATGTTTAGCAGCACCCTTGGCCTTTGCCTACCGCATGCCAGTAGCACCCCCGCATCAGTTGTGACAACGAAATGACTCTAGACATTGCTGAACATACTGGGTAGGGGGTTGCAAACTCACCCCACATTGAAACTCACTGCTCTAACAGAAAATAAAAGATGAACAGGACACTGGGGAGCTAAAAGAAAATAGTCAGGACTATATTTTAATAGTCAAGGCAAGACTTGACGAGGACTTATTACGACACTGTAATATAAAAGGAAGATTCAAGAGATATGGGATAGAAAACTGATGTCAGATTCAGTACCGAGAACAAGAGCCAGAGTGAGTAATTTAGGATTAATTTATTTTCAGGAATTCATTATATCAACAAATATTTATGGAATAATAACTGTATTCTAGGCACTGTTTGTGGTGCTAGGTTGATTTCATATATACAATCTGAGTCAGTAGATAGATGGAAGATAGTTTCATTAGCCAGAATAGAAGATTTATCAAAAATAAGCAGATCATTACATTATCAGCAAATTTTTAATGAGGCTTCATAAAGATGCCAGTCTAGCCACTCTTTTGACATCGATTAACAGCCTTGTAGGCCAGGTATAAGACATTGATGAAGAATATAATACCTCTGCCATTTAGCTCCCTATATTCTAACAGGAGCAATAAACAACTAAATAGAAAAGAATTTTTTAAGTGTATGACAGAAGTAAGCATGGAGTGCTGTGAAATCACATAAAAAAGACACAATACAGCCCAATGAGTGAAAAATAGTTTAGCAAAGGAAGCAATATCCATATCACATCATAAAAGATGCCTGGATATTAAGCACTCAAAGGACCAAGGAAACTAACAAACAGCAAATGTCTAGATTAGAACTGCATTGCAGTATGGGAACAAAAGTAAGCAGGGGCATGTGAAAATGGCTCAGTATGTACATAGCTCAGAATGACTGGTTGATGCATTCTAAGAGAGTACAGAATTGTAAGGAGATAAAGTTGATGTTAGGAAAAGGCAGATCATTTAAGAATTCAAATTGCAAGTTAAGAAAGAAATCTAGACTTTGTCAACAAAGCAATGGAAGGTCATTGAAGGATTTTAAGCACGGGAGTTACGTGATCAAATTTGCCATTTTTTAAAAATGTAACTGGATTTCAAAATCTAAAATTATTTAGAGAAAAGGAAGGCTAAAACCAAGAAAAGAGTATATGGTATTGCAATATGACTGTGCTTGTAACTAAGGGATAATCACTGGTGACAGAAAGAAATGAATAGGATCAATACATATTAAAGAGTTTTGTAATCTCTATATATTATTAATTACATTTGGATGTGGATAGGAATGAAAGAATCAAAGATGACTTCTAACTTGATGATTTGGGTGGTAACACTGAATGTGTGAACATAAAGCATGATTAGTGGAAGAAGATGATGACTTCAGCTTTGGAAAATTGGAGCATAATGTGACTATTAAGCATTTAGGCACAGAAAAATATAGGGATCAGTTGGATACACAGCTTTCAAAGTTGAGAAAGAGAAGTCATGGAGTTATAGATTTGGCAATCCTTGAAATTAAAGATATGAGTAATATCACCAGGGAGAGTGGGCTGTTAGAAAAGGAACAAAGAACTAGTAAAGTTTATCTCAATTATTTAAGGGAAGAGAAGAAAAGAGTAATTCTTAAAGGAATTTAGAGGGAGCTGGGAGACTAAGAAGTTAACTAGATCAGTATTTTGTTATATTATAAAAAGTATTAAAATGAGACAAATGCCAAACAGTGTCAAATACAGCAGAGATTTTATATGAGGCAAAGACTGAAAAGTCAATGAAAACCATAGAGTGTAAACATTAGTTTACGTTGGTGGATCAAAACTAGGTAACAGTTGATTAAAGACTGAAAGTAAGATAAGAAATAAATGAAGGTAGCAAGCAGGGAGAGAGAGAAGGAGATTCAGAACCCTGGTAAGGGAAACAACCTTGGACCAGAGGCAAAAGAGACAATTTCCATTGTGAGAACTGACAGAGTCAAGGATGGGGTATACTCAAGCTGAGGCTAAAGTATCTCTTTAATGATTTTGGTTTAACATTCTAAAAATATACCTTTTTTCTCCCTAAAACTTTCCATAGATGCAAAAGAAAAGATATCACAAGTCCAGGGGAAATTACAGTTTTTTTAAAACATAAAATGAAATGAAGAATCATGATATTAGAAGTTTCAGAAAAGTAATTGGAGGGATTAGAAAGTATGTTTAAAGTTTACATTTGGGGTATAAAGAGAGTGCAACAATAAGGTTTAACTCAAATTCCTTCTGGACCTCAGAAACAGCAGAATAAAACTAGATTTGAAGCTGAGTCTTGTTTTCTGTCTTAGATCAAAACATTTTTTTTAATTGAAAGCATAGATGTGGAAAGCGAGTTAGTTTCAGAGGTTCTGCGAAATGACAGGTAAGTGGGCTATTTAACTCATAATTAATTCATTGGAAAAAAGACCTGAGTGCACTTGCCAGTGTATTGAACTGCCTTGCAGACCATGTAATTCTAAAATCACTCTAAAGTTTTATTTTTCTTTCACCTGAATGTTTTAGGTAAGCATTTGAAGGAAGATTCTCTTTTGTCACTATATATTCTATGTATTAGTAAGTTTTATATCTTTATTTATTAAGTGAGAAATAACTGTTAATTATGAATATGTAGTACTTAGAATCATTCTATCATAGGACTTACGATGACGGATTTTTGGAGTCTTTCTTAAATTTCTGTAAACTTTACAATAATCAGTAGTATAGTTGTACCAGAAGATGATTCTCATGTTTAGGATAACCAGTTACAGATGTGAAACAAGTAACTTTTATTAAGAGCTCTGACATAATGGTTCAAACAGTGGCTTAGGTAAACAAGAAAGGAAACTGTTCTATAACACAACAATTGAAAAGTTGTGAAGCTTCTGGTTTAACTATTTGTGCTCTAATCCTTTCTTGTTGAAGTCTTATTCAATTTGTGCTGCTCTTACATATCATTTCTACTGTTAGCTGGTAGTTGTGGTAACTGTAATCTATAGCTGAATGAGCTGATCAAATTGCTTACAATTTCCAAATACAGTTTGGATACTACACCTGTAAGTGGAAGGATGATGAAGACTGGATTTTCTGTAGCTGGGAAAATAATTTGGTATAGCTTGAAGGGTGAGTAAAAACACTAGCACTTCCCAAAAGAGGTCAAGTTGTGTCCTATTGTATCTTGACACCTCGTTGAGTACTTGGGACTTGGTGATTGTACACAAATTTAGTTTGATTGAAAGAAGAAAGTAGAAATGACATTTGTTTATTAACTATTTTGTAATGGGAAAGATAGAGATAGTTTATGTTCTTACTATATATGACGATGGACTTCCAGTTTCAGCTCTGACATTTAAAGAGCTTGAGGGTGATTATTTCTGTCTTTAAAATGAGACAAAGCTGGAAAAACTTGAAATCAATGAATTTCATTTGACCCAACAGAGAAATGAATTTGCAGGGCAAACTCCCAACGCAAAATCTAGGGAAACAGATGAACCCAAAGAGTCACACCGAGTCTGCTTATCTGGATCAGAAACCACTATAGCTTTAAACTGGTAGGAAGATTTAAAAGATAATTTTGAAGAATTGTTAGAGACTAAGTACGGACAAATGTGAAAGTGAGTAATTCCTGAGGGCCCACAGTCTTAGGGGGCCCACACTTTCATAGACTTTGTATCCAGGAACCCCACCAGGTTTCAGGTTAAAGATCTGAGGAAAAATTCCTTTGGCTGTGGCAAAGGAGAGAAGAGTAATCATTGTGGAACACATCCAAAACCTTATCCTTAACAAAGTTCTACTCACCAATGCAAAAGACTTTGCTAAAGCCTCATCCCAGCTTGGGGAAGAAAATTCCTTCCATTACTTGCCCCTCTAGTCTTCCTGTCTCATCTAAAAAGAGGAAAAAACCAAACAAACAAAACACAAAATATAGTCAATGGGGGACAGTGCTTCAAGAAAATATATTAAGGACACCAGGACCAGGAAAGGATTAGGGGGCTAGGTAAATTACCAATATTAGATGTTAAAGAGGGGTCAATAATACCAATGGGATGGACATTAAAATTAAACATACTACAAATAACTCTAAGCCACAAATTTGCTATCTTAGGTAAAATCGAACAATTCTTTGCAAAACATAGACTACCAAAACTGACACATGAAGAAATAGATATCCTAAATAGTCCAATATCCATTAAAGAAATTGAATAAGTAATTACAAATTTTGCAAAAAAGAAAGCACCAGAGACATATGATGTCACTGGAGAATCCTAACAAACATTCATGGAAGAAATAATACTGATTCTTCAGAATCTTTCCCAGAAAATACAAGCAGAAGGAACAGGTTTTAATTTATTCCACCAATCTAGCAGAACATGTCTGAGATCTGTATGCACAAAACTATCAAACACCGATGAAAAAAATAAAGGAAGATCTAAACAAATGAAGCAATAGTCCACATTCATAAACTGAAAGACTCGATATTAAGATGTCAATTCTTTCCAATTTAACATTTGCATTCAATGCAATTTCAGTCAAAATCTCAGCAAACTATTTATTGATATCAATAAACTGATTCTAAAGCCTATATAGAAAGACAAAAGACCTAGAATAATCAACACAAGACTGCTGAAGAAGATAAAAGTTAAAGTACTGAGACTATCAGATTTCAAGATTTGCTATACATTCACAATAATCAACACAATATTATTAGCAAATAAATAGACTCAGATGAATCGACCAAAATAAATTTCCTATGAATAGACCAATACAAATATAGTCAATTGATTTTCTGCATGATGCAAAAAGACACTTCAATGGAGAAGGATAGACTTTATACAAAGCGGTATATCCATATGCAAGATGGATAATTAGACATCCACATGCAAAAAAAAATTAGCCTGGACTCAGCGCTAACTATTATGGCAATAAGTGTTTCAAAATGAATCATGGACTTAAACACAAAACACAAAATTATAAAGCTTCTAGGAGAAAATCCATATAACCTTGGTTTTAGATGATGAGGTTTTAGACATATCACCAAAAGTGCAATCCATAAGACAAAAAATTTATAAGTTGATTTTATTAAAATTAAAAAATATTTCTTCCTGAAAGAAGCTGCAAAGACTAGTGTCAGGAGCTCAGCTGAGCTGGAAGAGAGCTGAGCTTCCAGGTGTTGGAGTAGCCAATTAAAGCAACAAGACAAAAATGAAAGAGTTAAGCCTTTAATCACTTACTCTGATGGTATAAGCAATAATCTAAAACCAGAGGAAGCCCCACCTCACTGCCCTGTCCCATTTTCCCCATGAAATGGCACACTGGTAGAGGCTCTGATGAAGCAGTGTAAATGTGGCGGTCATCTCACTGTTGAGGGAGCCAGGAACAAACAGCTCTGGAAGTTTTATGGACTCTACCATTGCGGCCAGCGAAGAGGTGAGGTCTAGGTGTGGAAAACTACTGGGTATGGAGTGAGAGTGGGGAAATGTCTTCAGGGTTTCTTCCTCCTCTTGCCCATGTAAGGAGGTCTCAGCAAATGTACCTAAGGAGAGCTCAGCCTAAGGTCTCAGATAAAGAGATCTAGGAATGCAGGTGCAGGGACTAGGAATGTAAATACATAAAGAACGTGACCAACCAGCAGGGTCAGAGGTTGTAATGCATTGGATGTGTACTGAGTCTGGTCCTGGTAGGGCAGTTTTTCTCTCAGACATTTCACAGGTAAAAGCTTTATAATTGCCCATGGTTAAGCTTGAAAAATCACATGTAGGTTTTTAAATTGGAGCTGGACTCTCCAATTAGACATAGACAACAGCAAAAAAATTTGCGAAAAGGCTTGTATCTATACAATATATGTAGAACACATAAAATTCAACAATAAAAAAACAAATAACCCAAGTAAAATAGTGAAAAGATCTGAACAGATATTTCACTAAGAAACATAGGTGAAAGAAAAGCATGCGAAAAGATGATCAGCATTATTTGTCACCAGAAAGTGCAAATTAAAACAACAATGATATATGACCACACACCTATAAGAATGGATAAAATGAAAAAAGAAAACAAACCTGACAATACCAACTGTTGCAAGGATGCAGAGCAATCACAACTCTCATTCGCTGCTAGT
Organism: Equus caballus; assembly: GCF_041296265.1. NCBI lineage: Eukaryota > Metazoa > Chordata > Mammalia > Perissodactyla > Equidae > Equus > Equus caballus. The sequence goes on along the minus strand of NC_091692.1, from coordinate 73,372,035 downwards.
GGGAATGCAAACTGGTACATCCACTTTGAAAAACAGTTGACAGTTTCTTTCAAAGTGTAACAGAGCCTAACCATAATCCAGCCATTGTGATCCTAATTATTTACCTAATGATTTGAAAAACCATCTCCACACAAAAATTTCCATGCGATATTTACAGCAACTTTATTCATCATCATGAAAAGCTGGAAATAACCAAGATAGCTTTCAAAAATAAATAGATAAATGAATTGTAGTATATTCACAAAATGAAATATTATTCTTGAATTAAAAGGAGTAAGCTATAAGCCATTCAAAATCATGGCTGAATCTTAAATGCATATTGCTAATGAAAGAAGTCATTCTATAAATGTGATATATTGCATGATTCCTGTTGTAAGACACTCTGGAAAAGGCAATACCAGAGAAATTATAAATAGATTGGTGGTTGTCAGGGGTTTGGGAGGGGACTGAATACATGAAGTATAGAGAAATTTTTAAATTGTTTTTAGTATATTGAAAATATCCTGTGTGATTCAGTAATGGTAGAGACATGGCAATATGCATTTGTTAAAATCTATAGCACTTTATAGCATAAAGTGTGAAAGTTGATGTATACAAATTTTACGAAAAGGAGGTCAGGGATTTCAGGATGGAATTCAGAGTGTGACTAAAAAAAATCTAACTGTATTTACCAATGTATGATGCAATGTGCCTGAATGAAGTAGAGAAAACGGTGTTGACCCAAATAACTTTGGAAGTGAGTAGCTCTGTAAGACTAAAGACAAAATAAGCTGTATATAAGCACCGTACAAAAGTTAATAAAATTGTTCCTAAAGGATATGAGTTGATAATTATGGAACCACTATACACGTACACCTGAACAATTAAGTAAATGAATGGACCGTGGGAACCAAGATTCTCACTGTTTAAATGGGAGGTTACAGACAAGCAAGATGAGAACACTAGAATGATCTATGTGGTAATAGAGTTGGAGACATCAGTATCAACCAATACCAATAAATATCAATAAAAAGTACAAAGGTTCCATGGAGAAATGAATGTGTGACTAAAAGACTGAGACAGTAAATATATAAGAGGTGCCCAGAGGAATTTGTAGTTTCAGAAAGTTAAAAAGTGCTCAAAAAAACAACCCCACACACAATAATTGGGTATGTCAAAGGTACACAGGAGCCAAATGAAAGAGCTTCCAATGACCAAAGCTACAACAACGTGAGCAACAAAATAAATAATGTAGCAATGGATTATAACCCAAATTATAAAATAAATATCCATGAGTCCATACTCATATAAATAAATGACTGAGTAAATAAATACATTTGTAGAAGAGTCAAATTTCTTGTGCAGAACAATGTCAAACCATTTCTCCAGCTGCTCACATTTATGAACGTAACAAATTTATAACTTCCATCCCTTATTTTGGGCTGCACGTAGTGACTTCCCTCCATAGAGTCCAGTATAAGGTGGGAAAAATAATAATTTTCCTGTGGAGAAACCTGAGATCAGCCAGTTGATTAAGGTCAAAATCAGCAATGATAAGTCATGTTGATAGTATATATCTGCTACAGTGTGATGAAAATGACTTTGTCTCTATGATCTTTCTCTGAAAAAACCATAACATAGTCTGGTCACGAGACCACCTCAGAAAAAAATAAAAAAGAAGGCTATCTACAAATACATGACTAGTCCTCACAACTGGCAAGGTCATCAAAAACAGGAAATGGCTGAAACATTCTCACAGCCAAGATGAACCTAATGGGACATGGCAATTTAATGCAATGTGGTATCCTGGATAGGAAGAATAAATGATAACATAAAAATGAAGTTAGATAGAAACTATGGAAGTATGAATATATTATGGACTTTAATTAATACTTATGCATCAACATTAGTTCATTCATTATAATTTATCATACTAATTTAAGATACTAATAATAGGAAAACCAGGGTGTGGAGTATATGGGAAATCTATGCATGCAACTTCTCTGTAAATCTAAAACCATTCTAAAATTTAAAAACAGCAAATGTTTAAAAAATTGTCAGAGAAAACCTATGTGGTAGGTAAATGAAAAATCTAAATCTTAGCAATATTAACTGATTCCATTTAATGCGAGAGTAAAGGATAGCACTAGAAATTTCATTTAATTTTTATGATTCTAAATATTTTATTTTTGGTTAAACAAAACAATATGATATGATAGAAAGGTCTTCACGTGAAAGTGTGCTCTATATTCTGAAATACTATCCAATCTCAAGCTTCTACTCCCCACCAAAACATGCAAATAGTAATTGAAATTTGTTCAGATGGTTATTAGGTTACTATCCTCAAAAGAGGGAACATAAAAATGTATCTTGTATGTTTTTCCAGGGCGTCCTTTGGCATCCTATAAAAGGATGTCCTTGAAGAAAGATGTTGAAACTTTCAATGACATTTTCAAAGCAGGCCAACTTGAAGTAGCCACTCTGAGTGACAGCTGAGCACCAATTTCTGACTACTAGAAGGGGAGTCATGTTCGCAGTACATAAATATTCACAGAAATGGTATCTTTAAATATAACTTGCAAATAATCTGGCAGCAAAAATGTATTTTTATGTTACCCAGTGGAATTAAAGTGAACTTTTCTTCTTTCCCTTTTCTTTTGATGAGTTTTAACAAAGTTGTTTCCAATTTCAGCATCTGCTACCTTGGTTAATATTTTCAAAAAAATTGCTTGGTGGTTTCAGTTGGTTTTATGTTGGTCTTTACCAGGTGATTGAATTTCTGAGATATTTTTAAATCGTAGATATTTTTATTTGTCCTTTACATCGTACATATACATGTCTCTGTAAAGTCCAGTGACATTGGTTAAACAGCAATATATAAAAATATTCACTAACTATAACAGTGGCTGTGGAATACTAGTACCTCATTCATATGGTAAGCATGAAACATTATCAATAGTTTTACTCTATTCCATTCTCCATAAATAAAAAGAATCTGACAAGGCTTGGTGCCTCTAAATTTAGTTCTTTTTTTTTTAAGATCGGCACCTGAGCTGACATCTCTTGCCAATCTTCTTTTTTTTTCCTTTCTTCTGCCCAAGACCCCCCAGTACATAGTTGTATATTCTAGCTGTAGGTCCTTCTGGTTCTGCTATGTGGGTCATTGCCTCAGCATGGCTTGATGAACGGTGCTAGGCCTGCTCCCAGGATCCAAATCGGCAAAGCCCTGGGCCCCTGAAGCAGAGCATGTGAACTTAACCACTCGGACAAAGAGCTGGCCCCTAAATTTAATTCTTAAGGTTATAAATAAAAGCGTACTTCTACCTCAGGCCGATATTGTGTAAGAGGGATTAGACTGAACTTCCTGCTTGAAATGACTAAATATCCAGAAAAAATATTAAAAATAAAATACCCTTGGGGCTAGCCCAGTGGCATAGTGGTTAATTTTGCAAGTTCGGCTTCAGTGGCCCGGAGTTCACCAGCTGAGATCTAGGGCGTGAACCTAAGCACCACTTATCAAGCCATGCTGTGGCAGGTGTCCCACATATAAAATAGAGGAAGATGAGCCTGGATGTTAGCTCAGAGCCAATCTTCTTCTTCAAAAAAATGAAAATACCCTGAGTTTTCATATAATAGATAGCAGACAATGCAGGAAACTGATTCCTGGGAAAAAGGAAACAGATAAGATTTAGTCCCATGATTCCCCACATAAGGCTGGAAATTGTTTCTAGGCCACAGCACAGGAAAGAGGAATCAAAGTGGAGTCCAGGAATCTTACTAGTTCAAAGATAAAACTGAGTCTGGAAAATTCAATGCGTATAGAATTTGCAGGGCAGTATACTGGAAAAGAGAAAGGCACAGAGAGAGTGAGAGATGCCTCTTCAAGATTTTAGCTAAGGATTGATTAACATCTGAGTGTGAAAAAAGTATACAAGGCGAGGAAAATAACTGCCCAAAAGAGCAAAGGAAACAATCCCAGGTGTTCATAAAACGTGGAGAAGATTTTCTGTTACTATGATTTGGAGTAGAAAGCTATCAATCACAGGGCATCAGAAAGAGTACTCAGAGGATACTGACTCAGTAGTGGCAAAAATGAGCAACAGACTGATAGTTACTTGGATCCTATAAAACAAAGCCTAAAAACATGCCTTGAAACAAACAAACTGTCTCTAAGAAGTTCGGTGTGTCTCAGAACACAGCTCAATAACACTTTTGGGAATATACAAACATCTAGCAGCCAGTAGGGTAAAATTCAAAAATGTACAATATCTGAGTCTAATCAAAACTAACCAGGCATTGAAAAAACAGAGAAACGTAAACACTAATGAGGAGAAAAATCAATAGAATCATACCCAAAAAAAACATTATAGACTTAGTAGAGAAAGTCATTCAAGGATTTGCTATAATTAAAATCCATATGCTCAAAAAAGTAGAAGAACGATTGAGCATATTAATAAATATTAAAAATATGTAAAAGGCCAATAAAAGTAAGTTTCTATAGATGAAAAGTTCAAGATCTGAGAAATATACGTTGTATAATATAAATAAACAGTAGATTAGAAGCTGCAGGGGAAAAAAGCCAGCAAGAATAGTGAACCTGAAGTCAAAGCAGTAGAAACTAACTAAAACAAAATAGAGAAAAGAGGCTGAAAATGAGTAAACAAACTATCAGTGAGCCATGGGACAACTTTAAATGATCAACTATATGAATAATTTAGATTTGCAAGGGAAAATAAAAAGAGAGTAAAAATAAATTGAAGAATTAACAGTAGGCATCTTTCTATATTTCATTAAAGCTGAAAACAAACAGCCAAATTTAGCAAAGCAGGGGTACTAGAGATATGAAGACAACTAAGTCACATCACATAAAAGTGAAATTCCTTAAAACCAGTGATAAACGGAGAATGTTAAGAGCAACTAGAGGAAAAAGAAATGTTGAAGAGAAACATAGAGAAGAATTATAGCAGATTTGTTTTGGAATCAAAACAAGGCAGAGGACAGTAGAGTGACATACTTCAGTTACTAAAAAATAAAACTGATAAAATAGATTACTATAGCCAGCAAACATATCTTTCAAAAGCAGCAGAAAGACTTTTTCAGATATGCAAATGCTGAAAGAAATAAACAACTGTAGACCAGTACTACATGAAGTCCTTCAGGAAAATCACATGTTATAATATGAAAATCTCTGTCTATTCAAAGAAAGGCATATCACTGGAAATAGCAAATGTGTGTACAATTGTAAATATTTTATTACTTAAAAGTGTTTAAAGGTAAATGATCAATGTATAAATAATGACAATATATTGTGAACTTTATTACATATTTGGAAGTAAAATTTATGATAGCAATTGCACAATGCCTAGAAGGCAGTTTAGGAGAATTCAGTTGGGAGATTCTTATTCTACATATGAAGTGGTAAAATATTAAATAAGTCAAAATGCACTTACTGAACCTTAAAGGAAACACTAAAAAAAAAATGAATCATAGCTATAGTTAATATGACAACAAAGTTATTAAAAATGATCAGTGTGATCCAAAAGAAGATAGAAAAGGAGACTGGCCCATCGGCATAGTGGTTAAGTTCATGCACTCTGCCTCAGCAGCCTAGGGTTCGTGGGCTCAGATCCCAGGCACGGACCTGCACACGGCTCATCAAGCCACACTGTGGCAGTGTCCCCCATACAAAATAGAGGAAGATTGGCACAGGTGTTTGCTCAGGGCCAATCTTCCCCACCAAAAAAATAAATAAAATAAAAAAAGAAGAAATACAAAATAGCATGGTGGTTACCAGGGGCTGAGGGGAGGGGGAATGCGGAGTTGTCTCTCAAAGAGTAGAAAGTTTCCGTTATAAGATGAATAAGTCCTGGGGATCTAATGTGCAGCATGGTGGCTATAGGGAATGATACTGTATTACATACTTGAAAGTTGCTAAGAGAGTAAATCTTAAATGTTCTCACCACACACACATAAAGGGAATTATGTGAAGTGAGGGTGGTATTAGCTAAACTCATTGTGGTAATTGTTTTGCAATATATGTGTATGAAATCAACATATTGTGCATCTTAAACTCACACAATATTATATACCAATTATATCTCAATAAAGCAGGAAAAAAGCAAAATAAAATTGCCTATATAAAAAAGAAAAAGAATGGAAAGACTACAAAGCAGACAAATAAAAAACAACATACAGTAAGATAGTTCATTTTATTTAAACATAACCATACCAATAACTGCTTGACTTGACTTGAACTACATTATCAACCAACTCTATTTAACTGGCAGTTGTTGAAAACCCCACTCAACAACAGCAGAATACATTTATTTTCAAGTGGAGAGATTATATGCAGGAAAGACCATATTCAGGTTTTAAAGTCAGTCTTGGTAAATTCAAAGAGATTCAAATATTTCAAAAAAGACAAAGACCAAAATGGAATTAGATTATTTTATCATTAAGTTTTATTAAAATTAAATTAAACTAGAAAACAGTAAAAGATATTTCAAAAAATATAAATATTGGGAAACTAAATAATACACTTCTTAACAAACCATGAGTCTAAAAGAATACATAACTAAATTAACAAAAATTGAACTGGACAAAAATGGACATAGCATATCAAAATTTATGAGAGATAGGTTAATCAGTGAGTAGAAGAAAAATTTTATCACTAAACAAAATATCTTTAAAAGGAAAGTAGAAAGAATGCAAATCAATGCCCTCATCTCAGATGTTAAAAATGTTACAAAGAAGAGAAACTAAAACACAAAGGAAGCAGAAAAATAATAAAGATAAGAAAAATCAAAATATGAAAACAGAAAAACAGTAGATGAAATGAATGAAACCAAAAGTTGGTACTTTCAGAAAATAAAAATTATTAATTAATAACAAGAACACATGAAAGAATAAATCTTACTGGAAAGATAAATACAGAGTAAAGATAGTGGATTAATCACTTATAAAGCTAACAGGAAGGTTAAAACACAAAAGTAGTAAAAATAACATTGCAATAATTAGTTAAGGGATACATAAGGTAGAAAATGTAAAATGTGACATCAAAAACAAGATGTGGCAGGGGAGAATAATAATGTTGAGTTTTATAATGGGATCAAACTTAAGTTTTTATCAGCTTAAACTTTTATAGATATAAGTTGTTATATGTGAGTCTTGTGGTAACCACAAAGTAAAATCCTGTAGTTAATAGACAAAAGATAAAGTGAAATGAATATAAGTGTACCACTAAAGAAAGTCATCAAACCACAAAGGAAGAGAGTAGGAGAAGAAACAAGGGAGAAGAATTATAAAAACAGCGAGGAAACAACTAACAAAATGGCAATAAGCACATGCCTATCAATAATTACTTTAAATGTGCATGGAATAATTCTCCAATCAAAAGATATAGAGTGGCTGAATGGATTAAGAAAAAAATGAGCTATTTATATGCTGCCTACAAGAAACTCACTTTAGATATAAAGATACACACAGACTGAAGGTGAAAGGATAGAAAAACATATTCCATACAAATGGAAACCAAAAGAAAACTGGAGTAGGTATGATTACATCAGACAAAATAGACTTTAAAACAAAGTCTGTAATGAGAAACAAAGTAGGGTGCTACATAAAGGGATCAATCCAACAAGAAGATATAGTATATGTAAATACTTATGCACCCAACATAGGAACACCTAAATATATAAAGCAAACTAACAGACCTAAAGGGAGAAATAGCAATACAATAATAGTAGTGGAATTTAATACCCCACTTACATCAATAGATCAATCATCCAGACATAAAATTAGTAAGTAATCACCAACGTTAAGTGAGCATTAGACCAGATGTACTTAACTCATACTTATAGAACATTCCATCCAAAAGCAACAGAATATACATTCTTTTCTAGAGGAAATGAAATATTTTCCAAGATAGATCATATGTTAGGTCACAAAACAAGTCTTAACAAATTTAAGAGAACTGAAATCACATCAAGCATCTTTTCCAACCACAATGGTATGAAATTAGAAATTGCTCAAAGAAAACTGGGAAATTCACAAACATGTGGAGATTGAACAACACACTATTGAACAACCAGTGGGTCAAAGAAGAAATCAAAAGAGAAGTAAAAAAATACCTTGAGACAAATGGAAATAAAAATGTACCATACGAAGATTTATGGGATATAGCAAAAGCAGTTTGAGCGAAGTTCATAGAGATAAATGCCTACCTCAAGAAACAAGAAAAGTCTCAAATAAACAACCTAACTTTACACCTCAAGGAACTACAAAAATAAGAACAAATGAAGCCCAAAATTAGTGGAAGGAAAGAAGTAGCAAAGATTAGAGCAGAAAGAAATAGAGACTAAAGAGATAGTAGAAAAGATCAATGAAACTAAGAGCTGGTTCTTTGAAAAGAAACAAAATTGACAAACACTTAGGTAGACTCACCAAGAAAAAAAGAGAGTGAACTCAAATAAATGAAATCAGGATGAAAGAAGAGATGTTACAAAAGAAACCACAGAAATACAAAGGATCATAGGAGACTACCATGAAAAATTATAGTACAACAAATTGGACAATCTAGAAGAAATGGGTAAATTCCTAGAAACACATAACCTAAGACTGAACCATGAATAGAAAATCTGAACAGATGGATTACTAGTAAGTAGATTGAATCAGTAGTCAAAAACCTCCCAACAAACAAAAGACCAGGACCAGACAGCTGCACTGGTGAATCCAAAGAATACTACTCCTTCTCAAACTTCCAAAAAATAGAAGCGGAGGGATCTCTTCCAAACTCATTTTATGAGGCCAGTGTTACCCTCATAACAAAACCAGCTACGGATGCCACAAGAAAAGAATATCCCTGATGAACACAGACACAAAAATCCTCAACAAAATGTCAGCAAACCGAATTAAACAATATATTAAAAGGATCGTACATCATGATCAAACGCTGTTTATTCCAAAGATGCAAGAACTGTTTAACATCTGCAAATCAGTCAAAGTGATACACTACATTAACAAAAGGAAGGATAAAAAATCATATGATCACCTCAATAGATGCAGAAAAACATTTGACAAAATTCAACATCCATTTATGATTAAAAAAACTCTTAACAATGTGGGTATATAGGGGATGTACCTCAACATAATAAAGGTCACATATGACAAGCCCATAACTAATACCAAACTCAATGATGAAAAGCCGAAAGCTTTTCCTCTAAGATCAAAAAAAGACAAGGATGCCAACTCTCACCACTTTATTCAACATGGTATTGGATGTCTTAGCCAGAGCAATTAGGAAAGAGAGATAAAAGGCATCCAAATGAGAAAGGAAGAAGTACAACTGTCATTACTTGCAGGTGACATGATAACATATATAAAAAAAATGTAAAGACACTATCAAAGAACTGTTAGAATTAATAAACAAATTCAGTAAAGTTGCAGGACATAAAATCCATACACAAAATTTGTTGCGTTCCTATATTCTACTGATGAACTACCACAAAGAGTAATTAAGAAAACTATTCTATTTATGATTGCATCAAAAAGAATAAAATACCTAGAAATAAATTTAACCAAGGAAGTGAAAGACTCTTATATTGAAAACTACAAAACTTTAATGAAAAAAACTGAAGAAGATACAAATAAATGGAAAGATATTCCATGCTCATGAATTGGAAGAATTTATATTGTTAAAATGTGCATACTACACAAAGCAATCTACAGATTCAATGCAATTCCTGTCAAAATTCCAATATTTTTCACAGAAATAGAACAAAGAATCCTAAAATTTGTATGGAACCTTGAAAGACCCCAAATAGCCAAAACAACTTTGAGAAAGAGCAAAGCTGCATGGGGCCAGCCCAGTGGCGCAGCAGTTAAGTTCGCACGTTCAGCTTCTTGGCGGTCCAGGGTTCGCCAGTCCGGATTCCGGGTGTGGACATGGCACCACTTGGCAAAAGCCATGCTGTGGTAGGTGTCCCACAAATAAAAGTAGAGGAAGATGGGCATGGATGCCAGCTCAGGGCCAGTCTTCCTTAGCAAAAAGAGGAGGATTGGCAGTAGTTAGCTCAGGGCTAATCTTCCTCAAAAAAAAAAAAAGCTGGAGGGATCGTGCTCCCTGATTTCAAACTACATTAAAAGGCTACAGTAACCAGAACAGTATGAAATTGGCATAAAAACAGATACGTAGATCAATGGAATAGAATAGACAGCCCAGAAATAAATCCACACTTATACAGTTAATTAATCTACAACAAAGGAGCCAAGAGTATACAACAGGGAAAAGACAGTCTCTTCAATAAGTGTTGTTGGGAAAATTGGACAGCCACAAGCAAAAAAATGAAATTGGACTGCTCTTATATCATACACAATAATTAACTCAAAATGGATTACAGACTTGAATGTAAGACCTGAGATCCTAAAACTCCTAGAAGAAAATAGGTGGTAAGCTCCTTGACATAGGTTTTGGAAATAATTTTTTGAATCTGACACCAAAAGCATAAGCAACAAAAGCAAAAATAAACAAGCGGGACTACATCAAACAAAGAAGATTCTGCACAGCAAAGGAAACCATCAACAAAATGAAAAAGACAACCTACTGAATGGGAGAAAATACTCGAAAATCATATATATATGATAATGGGTTAATATAAAAAATATATAAAGAACTCATACAACTCAACAGCAAAACACAAACAATCCAATTAAAAAAAATGGGCAGAAGATCTGAATGGACATTTTTCCAAAGAAGACAAACAATTGGCCAACAGGTACATGAAAGGATGCTGTACATCAATAATGATCAGGGAAATGCAAATCAAAACCACAATGAGATACGACCTCACACCTTTTAGAATGGTTATTATCAAAAAGACTAGAAGTAACAAGTGTTGGTGAGAATGCGGAGAAAATGAAATCCTTGTGTACAGTTAGTGGGAATGTAAATTGGTGCAGCCACTATGGAAAACAGTATGTAGGTTCCTCAAAAAATTAAAAATAGAACTACTGTATGATCTAGCAATTCCACTTCTGAGTGTATATCTGAAGGAAACGAAAATGCTAATTCAAAAAGATATATGTACCCCCACGTTCTTTGCAAGATTATTTGCAGTAGGCAAGATATGGAAACAATCTAAGTGTCCATCAATGGATGAATGGATAAAGAAATTGTGGTATATAGACATACACAATGGAATATTATTCAACCATAAAAAAGAATGAAATCTTGCAGTTTGCAAGAACGTGGATGGATCCTGAGGGCATTGTGCTAAGTGAAATGTCAGATAGAGAAAGACAAATACAGTAAGATCTCTCTTGTATGTGGAATAATAAATAAACAAATAAATAAACAAACACCAAGCTCATAGATATAGAGAACAGATTGGTGATTTCCAGGGGCAGGTGTTGGGGGGAGAAATAAATGAATTGTTCTTGTTTTTTTCTTACTTTAAATAAATTCAAAAAATAAAAAAGAAAGAAAAGCCAAAACTATTTTAAAATAAAAAAACAAATGTAGAAGTTTTATCCTATCTGAATTCAAGACTTATGAAACGACAATAATCGAGAGAGTATAGCATTGGAATAAGGATGGGAGAGTAGATCAGTGGAACAGAATAGAGTGTACAGAAATATACTGGCTCAAGGTATATCTAATTGGTTTTCAACAAAGTTGCAAAGGATTTCAGTGGAGAAAGCATAGTGCAATTCTGCTGGAACAGTTAGATCTCCAAATACCAATAAATGAACTTCAATCCATACTTCATATCATATTCAAGCTTGATTCAAAATGATCGTATTCCTAAAATGTAACAGTTAAATCTCTAAAACTAATGAAATAAAAGAGGATAAAATCTTAATGAAATTGTTCTAAGCAATATCTCTTATATATGACATCAAAAGCATGATGCATACAAAACAAAAGTTGATAATTTGCACTTCAACAAAATTAACAACTTTTTCTCTATTAAGATTTTTCTGAGAATGAAAATACAATACACAGACTTGGAGAATATATTTGAAAATTACATATCTGATACAAGATTTGGATCTATAATAGAGAGTTCTCAAAATCCAATTTGAAGAAACAACTCATTTTAAAAATATGACCACACAAATTTGAAAAATCGCTTTACAAACTGAAATGCACAAATGATAAATAGCACATGAAGACATGCACAACATCATTAGTCGCGGAGGAATTAGACATAAAACCGCATTGAGATACCACTGCACATCCAGTGGAACATCTAAGTTAAAGAGACCAACTTCATCAGCTGTTGGTAAGGATGTGGAGAAACTGGAACTCTTACACACTGCTGCTGGCAATGTAAAACAACACAGATACTTTGTAAAACAGCATTAACAGTTTCTTCAAAAGTGAAACGGACATTTACCATATGATCCATTTATTCAGCTTCTAGGTATTCATGCAAAGGCAATCAAAGCATGTGTCCTTACAAATACTTGTACATGAAAGCTCAAAACAACTTTATTTGTAAAAGCCCAAAAATTCCCAACTCCTAGAGTTCATATACCTTCTCAGTTACTCTATTAATCATTAATATAGGTGTTGCTGGAAGTGACTTTGAAGATGTAATTAAGGTCTCAATTCAGGTTACCTTAAGATTATTCGGGTCGGCTTGACCTAATTAAATGAATATAAACTGAATATGGTCTTCAGGACTTGGGAAGTCAGAGATTGGAAGCACATGAAGGATATGACATACTGCTAAGTTTTATAATGTAATTAGGATTTCCATCAATGCTGGTAGGCACACAGATTTTACAAAGTAAATGGAGAATTGGGGGTATCAACATCATTTTACTGTATAAGGCAAAACTTAGTTTCTTTTAATGTACGCTAAATAAATACTTAGAAATATTCACAATGTTTGTTTGTTTTTATGATAGTTGTTGAGAAGTTTTTTCTTTTTTTCTTTCTTTTCTTTCTTTTTTTTTCTTTTGGTAAGGAAGATTGGCCCCGAGCTAACGTTTGTGCCAATCTTCCTCTTTTCTTTTTCTCCCCAAAGCCCCCAGTACATAGTTGTACATCCTAGTTGTAGATTTTTCTACTTCCTCTATGTGGGATGCCACCTCAGCATGGCCTGATGAGCAGTGCTAGGACTGTGCCCAGGATCCAAACCAGCGAACCCTGGGCTGTCAAAGTGGAGCAAGCAAACTTAACCACTGGGCAATGGAGCCCACAATGTTTGTATGTGTGTATGTGTGCAAATATAAAAGCATGTGTCTACACTCACATTGTTTAATACATGGAACAATCTTAGCATCTTAAGTGCAAGTCATAAGGAGCATTAAAATATGTGTTGTCAAAGTTAATGGACTATAATGAAAAATTTACTAGATTGAATTTTAGTGCAAAAAAAACCTGCATGCAAATTATAGAGGGCATACCTCTCAATTTGTTATAATTTTTACACACAAACCCATAGACACAGATGACTACATGAATAAAAATACAAATCACAAGAAAGAAATGTACAGCCTGTGTAGAGGACTTACTGCGTTACGGGCCAGTATTTTTTATAGGGGAGCATTTTTTGCATCTCAACATTTCTGTATAATCTATCTTTTTATATCTATATAATGAATAAGTACTTTGGAATAAAATACTGAATAAAATGTAAGTTACCTGGGAGATATAATAACAAATTTCTCAGATCACTTATTCAATGACTTGGCATCACAGCAAAGTCAAATAGTCCTTCCTCTCTGAATTCATCCTGTCTTTCTATGATGAATGCTCATCCATTTCCAGCCGCTACAGGCTCCTTGCTGTTCATTCAAAATCTAGGCCTTGCACGTCCTTCCTCTTGGCCTTTGTTCACTTTTTCCTCTGCTTAGTGGATTCTTTCTCCATGTACCTACATGGATCACTTCCTCACTCCCTTTAAGTCTCTGCTCAAATGTCACCTTATAAAGGGCTTACTCCCAGACCTTATTAAAACTAGCAGCTCCCAGGGCCGACCCAGTGACATAGTGGTTAAGTTTGCGTGCTCTGCTTTGGCAGCCTAGGGTTTGTGGGTTCAGATTCCAGGTGCCAACCTATACCGCTCATCAAACCACGCTGTGGTGGCAACCCACGTACAAAACAGAGGAAGATTGGCACAGATGTTAGCTCAGGGCTACTGTTCCTTACCAAAAATTACATTACCAAAATACTTCTACTCTGATGTTCACTATCTGACTCTAACCTCTTTTACTTTTGCCTATACCAGTTAGTGCTCTTTTTTATTATTTGTTTAGTTTTTTAGCTAAAATGTAAGTCCATGAAGACAAGGCGAGAAATGTATCTGTTTTAATTCTTACAATATTTCCAACACCTAGACAGTGCCAAACATATCCTCAGTTGTTGATAAATAGCTGTTGAAAGTGTTTGGAGAAAGGGAAATAATGAAGGTCATATATTCACACAGGTTTTCTCCCTAAAACTGAATGCCTTCATAAGCAATATTCATTTTCATATCCCTTTAAAATACTTCCAGGATAAACATTTTTCAGGCCAAAAATGACGACTTCTTGGACGGCTTGGAATATACACTAAGCAAGCAAAATTTTGATTCCAGAAGTCTCTTTCTGAGTTGATTTAAGTACAACACTGCTCCAGAAGGCGGAACAATCTGCCTTGACCTGCTACCCCTGTGTAAGAAAGGGTCTTCAATTTACAGGTGACTCAAAGACGTGAAGTTCTACTGCCAAGTATGGAGGAAGATAAAGTATAACCTCAGTTTCTCTTGGAGATGTAGATGGTACCGTCAGTAGTGGAGAAGATTTGATATTTAAGATATAAAGTCTGAAGGAAAAATTAACTTCCCAACATGATTCAGCCTGGTTGTTTCCTGTAAAAATACATTTCATCTCTATTTTGTTTTTTCTTTCTTTAAACTGAGTTCCATGAAGACAAAAATGTTGTCTTAGAAATTCTGCCAAAATTATAGCAATTACCTAAAAAGACTTGGCAAAACTTAGTGGCCAATCTGAAAGGTAGGTAAAAAGGTATATTCTAAATAAGAGTAATTACTTATATTTCTATAAACACTTTGTAGTTTGTATATATATACATATATTCTATTGTGTATAGAATTTCTATAAACTATACATGTATTTTTTTTCCTTTTATGCTTATAAAACTGCATGATACATAAACACAAAGTGTTAGTACACTCATTTCCCAACTGAGAGAGAAAACTGTCTGAGAGAATGAGCAGTTTACCACAGGGCACAGCTGGGAAGAGGCAAACGAAGAATTCTTTAGACTCTTCATGAATTTCTCTTTTCCTTAGCCCATATGCTTATCGAATATCTATTTCTAACTTTGCGTGGAATGTTCATTCTTTATTCTTCTATTATGCTTATTTTTATTGCACTTTTCTGTCTAGTATAAAATAATTTATGTAATACACATGTGTTACTCTTCAACACTAAAATCTTTTCTGGGGACACAGTAGCATTTACATCTGGATGTATCAATCAAGATAGGTTATCTCACACTGTGGTAACAAAACTGCCCACATTTTCAATTGTTTCGTATGACCCATGACCAACGTGGGCCAGTGATGTGGAAGAAAAGAGTTTTGCTCACCCTGTCACTCGGACACAGGCCACTGGAGCCTTCATCTCATCATGTCTTTCTACATCGCCTGTGGTAGGAAAAACAGACCTTAGTAAAGTGGGTGCTAGTGGGTGCTAGCCCTAAAGGATTACACCTGAATTGAAAAACAAGTTTTTTTATGCAAAAAAACTATACATGTTTCTGCATTGTTTATTCAGTTGCCGAGGCAAATAAATCACACAGGTTAGAGAAGTGAAACTACCATGTGCCTATAGAAATACCAGATACGTTTGTTAGAAAACTCTTAAGTTTAGCAGATGTATGGCAGAACATTAAGAGAAAAGAAATCCAAATTTAGGTGAATAGAATTAATTCACACCATAAAATGTTTCAAAATATAATATGACAAGCTTATCTTTCTTTCATTAGTACCAATACGATAATAATGAGACATAATGTTAATAAATGCTAATAGAAGCAGAATAAAAATAGTTGCTTCAGACTAGTTCAGTCTCCTCAGCAAATTCCCATTCCATGACATGAGTTTGCCGTGATAAGTAACGTGTTGATTGCGATTGCACATTGAAATTTTGCCCCAATTTTGAAATTTATATCCTTAGGCAGCTTCATTCATTGGAGCAATATTTTTGTAGTTTTCAATATTTTATGGCATCCTTCATTGTCCTGAAAGAAATCTCCAGAAGGAAATGAGTGCTTGAAACCCAGAAGATATCATTTACATGCCCAAATCATTCTTCATATAAAACAGCAATAGATTTGTAATGAAAAATAGGTCATTTCTACCTAATTCAATCTACATATACTTGCAGAGCACCTTGCTTTGTGCTCATCAATAACCCATCAATAACCAATGCTGTGGTAAGACGAGCCCTTGTGGTTCTTAATATGGTTGAAAGATGCCCTTCAGCCATAATCATTAGGAAACTTTGAAAACACAAAGATTTATTATTCACAGGACCTGGAGATTACATAGCACACCTGAGGCCAACCAGCAAGATTGCAAGGAGAGAGAGAGAGTGAGAAAGAAAGAGAGAGAGAAAGAGGGAGCAAGCACAGGCCTGGGGTTCTGCTTTTATTGGGGTTGATGTGGCAGCTAGGGTCCATGGTCTCACTTTTTATTGGTGAATTTAAAACATAAGAGCAAGAATTTAAAGCATGGGAAGAGAAAAAAGAAGTAGCCCAAATGGTCAGCTGTTAAAGTTAACCAAGATTTCTAAAACAAAGGAAGCTCAATTGGGGGAGGTGGCCTGGCTCTTTATCTAGTCTGTGGTGGCTATATGTGTATTTGACATAGCCATCTTTGAAGTGAATGCCTCTTTGAAATGGATGTCTTGGCAATCAAAGCTAAAGTCAGGCACTTGCATTACAAAAAAGGAAAAAGCAACTGTCAGTGCTTACATTACACACCTAATGGGTAATAGACTTTTTTTTAAAGGACGAGGCTTCTAGGGATGAACAAAAATTTATCCTCACCCTCATACCCTTAAGTTCTAGTAAGTAAAGAGAGGCGTGCAATGCTGCAATGCACAACTCCATAAGTAAGTTAAAGGAACATAGTAGTAGTTTTTTTGAATAAAATGAAATAGACATGATTAAAGACTGACTGGCTGTGGGATGGGGTAACTATTTTGGCCAGGTGGAGAGAAAATTGGAAGTGACAGTTGACAAGAGAGACAGTGAGGCTAACTGTCCCCATTTGCCTGGGACTGAGGAGCTTCCTAGAAGACAGAATGTTTGGTTTTAAAACTGGGAAAGTTAGTGACAAACCAGAATGAGTTATTCACATTTTACCAGAATGAGGAGTGTGGCTGGACATGCAAAGTTCTTATGGGCAGGGAGTGTAGGCATATGTAACAATAAGAATCAATGCCATAGTCAAGTATCTGCTGATACTATACTATCATAATGAATACTATATTAACACTAATTAATAATGAAACACTATGCTAATGAATGTCTAGGCCATTCTAAATGGGATTGTTGATAAAAAAGAAAATTTAAGTTCTTTTAAAACTATTAAGCAAGACAACAGTAAGAGAAATGGAAACAAAGATATCTGCTACTCACAAATCTCTTTATAAACAAGGTTCAAGGGTAACTCAACTTAATTCTGTTTTAGTTGTCTTCCCTACCTTTTTAAGTTAAGCACCCTAATTAATGACAAATAAAAATGGCAAGTAATAGGATATATTGGAGTATATGAGGAAGCCATTTGGTATAAACCTAATTAGGCCTGACTTTGTCTTTCCAAAAGGGCCTGACTGTGGCCATTGAGCATGCGTTGTATATCTGCTTTAGATATTCCCTATGGCAAGAACAAAGGCCCTTGAGATAAAGGTGCAACTTCCCTCCCTCTCCCAACGTTGGCATTTCCTTAAGGATTAAGCATCTTTCCTTAGGCTAGGAACTGATTGCTGTGCTCACCTGTGACCACCCAGCTCCAGACAATAGACTTGCCTCCTGCTACGCGCCCCGCTGAGATAGCAGACCCACTAGCTACTGTGTCCATCAAGTGCTGTGCCTACAGGGCAATCTTGTGACTATTGTGGGAGGCACATTTCAATCATATGTGAAACATCCTGTATGGGGGTATATAACCACTCTGTGCACCTCACTTCTTTGGTGCCCTTTCTTCCTTTGGGAAGAAAGGCCCTGGTCCATGTTCCTCAGATTTCAGCTCAGAATAAACTCTCCCAAATTTTCATTTATAGATTGGTTATGGATTATTTTTGTAGACATTAGCAAGCAGATTTAGACGGATGTGACCGTACAAGCATTGCTATAATAAAAGAAGAACGATTTGGAGCGCATTCTGGTCCTGCCTCTTCCTGGAATTGTTTGACGACATTGTAGAAAGCCACTTCCTTTCTCCTTCACAACCCTCACATATGACCTTATTCAACATGAGAACTGTCAGCTACGTTAAATGACTGGATCAGCAGTTTTATCTGCTTTGGAAGTGACTCTCACATTCTTTTCTCAGTTGTCATTTCCCAGGTGATGAGTTTATAATCTGTTGTACCTTGGAGTCATAGTTCATTTCACTTATCATCAGTTCATCATCTGCAAAAATAGTACAATGATCATAACACAAGTGGATATTGTCAGTATAGATAGAGTGAGTTAAGTGGAATGAGGACAGTAAAACTTTCTTTTAAATTTTCAAAGCAGGAATTATACAATGCAGAAAAGAAAAAACTACTCACATGCAGGTATCTGACTTGCTTATATACATTGTATAATCTCAATGGGAGCTATTAGGCAGGATTCTAAATGCACCCCTGCAAGGCCAATGATGCTCATCATTGTATAATTCCCTCTCCTTGTGTGTAGGATGACTTCCTCTATCACTTTCATGATTATGTTAAATGATAAGAAGGATTTTCCAAGTATAGTTTAGGTTACTAATAAATTGACTTGAGTTAATCAAATGGGAGATTGACAGATGGACCTAACCGAGTCTCAAGGGCTCTTCAAATCTCATTCTAGAGGTCAAAGAGGAAGAAAATGCCATTCAAAACAAAAGAAGGATTGGACTTCCCATTGATGGCTTTAAAGATGTAGGGGGTGGGGCAGGCCCTGTGGCATAGTGTTCAAGTTCACATGCTCCACATCACGGCCCTGGTTTCTTGGGTTCAGATCCTGGGTGTGGACCTACACACGGCTCATCAAGCCATACTGTGGTGGCATGCCATATACAAAATAGAGGAAGGTTGGCACAGATGTTAGCTAGATGTTAGCTCAGGGCCAATCTTCCTCCCTGGAAAAAAGATGGTAGAGATCTACATGGCAGGGAACAGCAGGTAGCTTCTAAGAGCTGAGACAGATACCCCAGCAGAGTGGATTCTGCCAACACCCTGAATCAGCTTAAAGTGGATTCTTCCCCAAAGCCTCCAGATAAGTGCCCCACCCAGACACTACCTTGAGATTTTATTTCAGAATCTGATTGAACCACACCTGGAACTGTGACATACAGAAATGTGAGATCATAAATAAGTGTTACTTTGTCACTAATCTGTGGTATTTTGTTATGTAGCAGTACAAAACTAATACAAGCAGGATCTTAAGTGTCAAATTCCCAAGCTCCATGACACAGGTAAGAAACATAATGTGCCGCCATAACTCAAAACGTTGCTGTGAAGTATCTAGAACAATGTTGTCCAAAAGAAATAAAACATGAACTACAAATTCAAGACACATATGCAATTTTACATTTTTTAACAATAACATTAAAAATATTAAAAAGAAACAGGTATAATTAATTGTAACAATATATTTTATTTAACCTAATATATCCAAAATATTATTACTTCAAAATGCAATAAACATAAAACGTTAATGAATTATTATACATTCTGTTTATTGTATTGTCTTCAAAATACGATATGTATATGGCGCTTGCAGGACATCATAATTTGCACTAGCTACATTTCCAGTGTTCCACAGTAACATCAAGTAGCTAGCAGTGGCCATATTGGGCAGTAGTGCTGTAAAGCCTAGGAGATTCTCTGTAAATTTCCTCTTTCTTGCTCCACTCCCTTCCTTTCCATCAACATAGAGCACAATAGTAAAACAGAACCTTATCCATGCCAAACATGTGTTTTGACTTTTAGGAACATTACCTAGAATAATGAGAGAGCTTGCTACAGTAGGAGTGCCTTTGGGAGCTGTGTGAAAGGTTCATTTGTTCACACAAGTTAGCAGTCAAAATAGAGAAGAAAGAAGTGTGTGTGTGTGTGTGTTTTTAATTACTTTTTTAAAAATCTAGTAGGCTATATGAAAAGCGTTGCAGAAATTCCTTAATTTAATGGTCAGATAGCTATTATTTGGGAATGTTCAATGCAGTTCTTTCAGAGACTAACTATATAATATTCATTTGGTAAGAAAAGATTCATAACTCATGGAATTATGGAGTAAAGATGTTTGCATATGACAGTTTTCATTTTCCTAGTGATTTTGACAAGGATGAAATGGGAAGTTGAGCAACAAATTTATAACTGCCAGTATTTTGTAGTGATCAATGATAAGGGATTTTTAAGTCAGATAGAGATAGATAGATGACAGATTGAGAGACAGATAAGAGAGAACAGAGAAAGAGATATAGATGATATAGATAGATAGATAGACAGATAGATAGATACTGGCTGCTGTGTTAACACAAAGGGTTAAATTGTCAAGTCAAAACACGTATCACAGATGCATTAAACTTCCATAAAGACTCAAAGGTTATAGGCAAGCACAAGGCATAGAGGAGATATTATTATTTTAGAAGTGCTTAAATCCATCAGATGCAGCTTCCAACAAAACATCCCCTATTGTTTCCTGTATTAGGACACATATGGATTCATGGTTAATAGAATTTATCACAATAATCAGTTTTCTCTTGAGTATCTACTACATAACAGATGTCTCATGTCTGTAGTTTTGAATACTCAGAACAAACATGAAAGGCTCAGAGAGGTTGATTAATATGCTCAAGGCTACTGAGAAAACAGTGCTAGAGGATCTGGATCCAGGTCGTCTGCCAAGAAAACAGTTTATTTAATGGAGCATTTTTGGTTTGAGTACTGTTCCACTTTACACACTGTTAATTACCAAATTGAATAGGTTTATGTGGCTACCTTCCATTCTTCCACAGGCTGTGCCCCTCAACTACGTAAATTCTGGTTCATTTACAATAGTCAATTTAATCTGGGCAGGAAGATCCTGTTAAACTATTTTAAAGATAGGAGCACCCTTTTCCACTGGTAAATGCCGTTAACATGCTTACAAAGAGGTTAGTTTGAAGATGATTGCATGGAGGTTGGGTTGAGGTCCTTTAAGCAGCTAGCCATCCCCCAAATAGAGCTGGAGGGAGTTACCTGTTACCCTTCCCCCTTCTTCACTCCTCCTTTCTTGGATTTTATAGTCTAATTTTTTGGCACTAGTTAATATATTTTTTGTGGAGGCTTACATATATGTTTATAAGTTATAGACCTACTGAACAAAAATATTTTTGCTCTGTTGAAATAAGTAACATTCAGAAAGGTTAATAATCTGGAAACTGATTATAAATAATAGTTATATCATTTATAACTTACAGAATTTTATATGAAATGGTATAAACCTACATACTGTGCCCTTACAGGTATTCCCTCATTAGATATGAAGAGCAACTCTTTAAGATGAGCATTTTTATTCCTAATTCATAGGTGAGGAAAACGAGCTTCAGAGTTATTGACTAGCTTACCTACAGTCTCAAAGACAGTGAACTGGCATCTACACTGACTCTTCTCACTCTAGCACTGTTTACACTGTATGTGTGTTTGTAAGAGAGACAGAGATAGACAGAGTAGAGTAACAGAGATGAGAGAGAGAAAGAAAATATACAGAATAAGCAAAAATTAACAAGCTAGCCAGCTGCAAACGATTGCTTGAAATACCCGCTCTCTCATATTTTAGGCCAACTGCATGCAACTATTTGCTTCTGTAAAACATGCTGTGTTTTGTTCATCTCAGAAAAAAATAAGTCAAAATGATGCTATCTATTCTGTCACTAAATGAACGTTACTGTGTGTGTGACAGAATTGTATGAGAAGGTCAGGTGGCAGAAATGAGTAGGAGATTTTAAAGGCAAGAGAGAAAACCAATCTGGCTTAGAGCAATCTTCTGCTTTACTTATTTATATGATCAAAATAAGAGTTTTCAAAAAATGAAGACAGCCAGAACCTGTATTCCATTAGTATGCTATGCTTAAGAGGTAGGGAGTACAAGGTTTTGGTTCAAAAATGCCTAGCTGATTAAATTTGATAGCCTTGAAATAGAATTTTATATGATCTCGCAGTGGTAGATACTGTAAAAAATCTGCTTGAATGCTGAATAAGATATCCATGGATTTATTTGACTGATTCTGTGTAACTAAACATTTGAAGTCTAGTCGTTGTCTTAGAGATTTGCTAAATTTGATTTACAAAAAGGGACAGGGAGGAAGGAGTATCAAATCATCGAGCCATTTGAGCATGAAAAGGAATAATATGTGCACGTTATTGACTAAAGGGGACTTATTACTTACACTCTGAAAATTGCTTGAGAACATAACCGCATGTTCCCCATGTACTCGTCTCATTTATTTTAAAGAAAGCAGACGTGCAGGTTTATGACTCATGTAGACAGATTTATATCAAAAGTAAAAAGCAATCATACTGCAATAATTGTAAATGTATAATGAGCATATCACATCAGAAATATCCAGTTGTTAAATGAAAATACATTTTACATTTATAGGAGAATCAAAGAGGGAAATTTTCTTTTCTATCAAAAGAAAAAAATTTCTACACAGAAAATTCAACCAACACAAAATTAATTTATGGCAGAACATGGATTGCTTTGGTTATACACTAATGTGATAAGCATGGAGACTTTAAGGATATGAACAATCCATCCAAAATATACCTCCTCAGGCATAAATTTTAAAAAAATTTTAAAAATTGTGGTTGATCCATGTAAAATTTTCCTTTATTTACTCAAATTAATTTTTATATTTGTAAGAAATTCTAGCATACCTGCTTTGACTCAATATATTAAAAAGCATAGCTTGGGAATGTCTTGGGTAAATAGTATTCCTAAGATTTTTATAGGTATTTTATTTTCCTTTTTTTGTGGTTTTTTGTTGAGGAAGATTTGCCCTGAGCTAACATCTGTTGGCACTCTTCCTCTTTTTGTTTTTTTCTTTAGGAAGATTATCCCTGAGCTAACATCTGTGCCAATCTTCCTCTACCTTGTATGTGGGTCACTGCCACAGCATGGCTGACAGGTGGTGTAGGTCCACACTGAGGATCCGAACCCACAAACTGGGCCACCGAAGTGGAGCATGCTGAACTTAACCTCTAGGCCACAAGGCCAACCCCTTATTTTCCTTTTACAAAAAATTAATTCACAGAAAAATTAAGCACAAAAAAGTTAGCTTAAATCCTAATACTGCATCTTGAAATTAACTTCAACATACAATGCCTGGTAAGAGTTTAAAACAAACAAACAAACAAAAAACACCACAGTATTAGATTTATATTTTAGTGCCGACTGAGCACCTGCTGGTTAAAAGCTCCAGGTCAGACTATGTAAGATCAGAATCCTGCATTTACTAGCTGTGCCATCACAGACACCTGGTTTCCCCTCATTCCATCTCAATGGGTTTGTTGTTAGCCTTGAACGAGATGATGTAAAGCACTTAGAAAGCTACTTGGCACATCATCCATATTTAGTACATATAGGTGTTTATTACTGTTTATAGTCTTTTTATATAGTGACACAACCTTTCTTAAAACTCACACACCACTGCCAGACTGCATGCAAAATTAAGTTGGTCCAATTCAAATACGAAAAGAGAGAAGAAAAGCAATGGATAAGAAATGCCAGACATTGTGATGGAAACTGTGTATGTACTGCATCACATTTAGTTTTCATAAGAAAACTTTTAGGATGAATTTTTTTTTCTGATTTCCATATAATACTGAGGCTTAATAAATATAAATAAATTAGCCAAGTTCACACAGCTAATTGCGTTGTTCACCTTTAGAGATAGGAGGAAGGAATGGGGTGATGATGAAGGAATGAGGAGTAAAAAATATATAAATATTTATTTATTTATCTTGCTATATAAAGCACTTAGCAGCACATGGATACAGTCAGTGCCCAGTAAATGTTAGCGGTTGTCTTTGTGTTTTACTTAATCTTCTCACTGATCCTGTGCCAATTTTGTTAACTATTTCTTTCCTCACCCTGTAACCATCCATTTACTTCATATTTTTAGATATTCACAAAAAGTTCCACATACTCACTTAAGGAGCTACTATGTCAGACTTTTTTTTTTTTGAGGAAGATTAGCCCTGAGCTAACATCTGCTGCCAATCCTCCTCTTTTTGCTGAGGATGATTGGCCCTGAGCTAACATCCGTGCCCATCCTCCTCCACTTTATATGTGGGACGCATGCCATAGCACGGCTTGATAAGTGGTGTGTATGTCTGTGCCTGGGATCTGAACCTGCAAACCACGGGCCACTGATGAGGAGAGTATGAACTTAACTGCTGCACCACCAGGCCGGCCCCCGGGAGCTACTATGTCAGATATTATAGACAGTACAATGGAGTAATAAGTAGAATGAAATAATGTTATATAGTGGCCCATATTGTCATTTTGGTATTTTAGAGGATATCAACTTGTGAATATATAGATGTTTCATGGTTATATGGATGACAAAAAGATGTAGATGATGATGATGATGATGATGATAAAACCTTCTGCCACTGGAGACTGGAGGATGCGGAGTTTATATCTGTATGTTTTAGCTATAGTTCTGGATAGAGCTTGCAAAATTATCTAACTCAATTCTGACCCTAGTCTAATTACAGGGTGATTTAACTACTTTGTCTTCAAGGAAAAATAAAAGTCTTTTTTTATTTTAACGCATAGAAGATTATGGTTCAAATAAAACGGACATTATAAAGTAGAAAATCAATAATAGTACTGGGGCCAAGGGAATATTTAATTTATGAACACAGTAAGTATAATGAAATTGAACAATAGGGGAACCTATTTGCCTACCAGATTCTAATAATAATAATAATAATATTAACAGTTAACTTTATTAAGCATTTTTCATGCTAGACACTATAATCATTTTATATGTATTATCTCACTAATATTTTTCTATTTTACATGAGTAAAATGAAACTTAGAGGAGTTAAGACATTAGCATAATATCAAATAGCTATTAAATGATTCAGTAGAAGTAACAACAGCACAAGATTGCCACTATTTGAGAAAGGCATTATAGTGATACAGAATGTAGCATGCAAAGAGAACTTAGATTAATTAGAATATGCAAGTAGAGAGAGAGTTTGAAAAAGCAGTAATCTGGACACTGGATCAACAAGGTAAATTGGTAGGCAGTGTTCTTTTCAAGTTATTAGATGAAAAACTAGTGTGGGGGAACAGCTCGGTTGTGCAGCAGTTAAGTTGGCGCGTTCTGCTTTGGTGGCCGCGGGGTTCACTGGTTCGGATCCCGGGGCGGGAACTTCACACTGCTTATCAAGCCATGCTGTGACAGGCGTCCCACATAAAAGCGAGGAAAATGGGCACGGATGTTAGCTCAGGGCCAGTCTTCCTCAGCAAAAAGAGGAGGACTGGCAGCAGATGTTAGCTCAGGGCTAATCTTCCTCAAAGAAAAAAAAAATTGGGAGATGGGGGAAATTATCTTGGATTATCCAGCTGGGCCCAATGTAATCACAAGTGTCCTTATAACTAAAAGAAGGAGTTAAAAAAGTTAGCATTAGAGAAAACTTTGCAGATGCTGCACTGCTGGATTGAAGATGGAGAACCAGAGTCATGAGTCAAGGACTGTAAGTGGTCTCTAGAAGCTGGACAAAGTAAGGAAATAGATTTCCCCCTAGAATCCCTAAAAAGGAATGCAATCCTGTGAACACTTTGCTATTAGCTTAATAAAACCAATTTTGGACATCTGACCTCTAAAACTTTAAGATACTAAAGTCAAGTAGTTTTAAGCCGTGAAATTTGTGGTAATTTACTACAAAAGCAATAGAGAACGAACAAAACAATCTTTGTAAAGATTAAAATATAAAAGAATATTGAGGTGCCGGCCCCGTGGCACAGTGGTTAAGTGTGCACATTCCACTTCTCAGCGGCCGCGGGTTCACCTGTTCGGATCCCGGGTGCGGACATGGTACCACTTGGCAAAAGCCATGCTGTGGTAGGCATCCCACATATAAAGTAGAGGAACATGGACATGGATGTTAGTTCAGGGCCAGTCTTCCTCAGCAAAAAAAGGAGGAATGGTAGTAGTTAGCTCAGGGACAATCTTCCTCATAAATAAATAAATTAATTAATTAAAAAAAAGAATATTGAGCATTTGCAGAAGTAAATATCAAGGGCAAATGCTAATGAACAATACTAATAATAGCCACAATTTATTGAGTATATACTATGTGCAGGACAGTTATGCTCATATCAATTCATTCATGAAGGCACCACAACTAATTCCATTTTTACAGAAGATAGAACAGTTTTAAAACCTTAAATACATGTCCAAGGGACAGAAAGTAGGTGATAAAACTGAGAAATATCAGTGAGAAAGATATGGGACTGCGAGAAGAGAAACTCAGAACTGTGATGTCACTGAGTTAGAGAACACCTATCATCAATGAAAACAAGTTTAATCCTTGCTACAACAATAAATTTGGGCTACCTGAACAGTCAAAATTCTGTGGCTCAGAGTTGGTGAAAAATCTGTACAGAATATTCTGACATTAATTTGTCTGTGTGATACACATTACATTATCTTGGAGTATAAATACAAAGCCAAAAAATTTTAAACTGATCAAGAATAATTAAATGCATTGAAATTTCTGGTAGAGTGCTAACCTTTGTAGCATTTCAACATTTATGTTGCTTTTGAACTTAAAAGAAATAATCCTTAGCATTCTTGACTTACATTTCTCAAATCACAGCAGAATTTTTTATCTGGGTTAGCATGAAGCCAACAAATTGATATTAGGGAGGATTTAAGTTTTCAGGGGTAGAGATAGAAATAATTGTACAGCTTAGAGATATGTTAGTATATGGATTGATAACTTTTACAAACTAATGGGTTGAGTTATTCTCTAGCAAAATCCAGAGAAACGAAAACTGGAATTATAACCAACAAATTATTTTATTCACATATATTTGAGGTTACGTAAATCTAGAACTATGACTGAAAAGTCACAGAAAGATGTGATGTGGATGGCTTAAATCTTTTTTAGTGGAACAACTAGTAAGGGAAATTAAGGGGTTTGGATGCCAGCAGTTAAATAACTAGTGCTACATTTAGTAGACAAAGCTGCTGTAAAATACATTGGAGGGGAAAAAGGCTTAAGAAGAGATGAATGCCCAAGCCTTTGAAGTAGTGAAAGCAAGCTATAACGACAACTGTAACAGAAGGAAAAGGAGATGCTTGAAAGAACATCCTGAAATGTATGAGGTGTGTGAAAGAACAGTTGTCCTCTACACAACGTTGAACTTGAAGAAGGGAGTAAGGAATTCGGGGTTTGAAGGAGAATTAGAAATGAAAGACTATGATAAGAATGTGTGGTTATGTGATTGGGTGAATTGTGTTAACAATAACAAAAGCAGAGAAGCCATCAATCATTTCAACATTGTCAAATTCACTGAATTACAGCCTGTCATATTGAACTTGATCATCATACAGCCTTGAGCATCTTCTTGGAAACTTTTCCTCCCTTGACTTATATTTTGAGTTATATTCACTTTCCAAAAAAGGGTTCTTATTTGATTTTTGTTTTAATTTTTTACTTTAAACATATTACATTAAATATACATTGCACACATACTATATTAAATACATACATTAAGCAAACATAGCATATAGAACAATTAACAATAATAGAATTGATGCCCATGAATCCAACACCGAACTTCCACAGTCATCAACTTACAGCCAATCTTATTTCACTGTATCCCCAACATTCCTTATCCATACTATTTAAAAGTTATTCTCATGTGGCATGTATCATATAGTGTTTCATCAGCATGTTTCTCTAAAAACTAAACGGTCTTTAAAAATAAAACACAATGGCAAAAGCATTCATAAGTCTATAAAATTAACAATAATTATTTAATATCAGTATCTCTAGCCAGTATTCAAATTTCCAAGTGCCTTAAAAATGTCATTTTAAAAATTCAAAATATTTGCTTGAAGCTAGATCTAGATAAGATTCATAGTTTGTGACTGATTACAGTGTCTTTTTGATCCTTTTAATCTAGTCTTTCTTCTCCATATCTCTCTCTCCCTATCCCAACCCTAGCAATTAATCTGAAGAAGCAATTGGGAAATTCGCCCTTAGAGTTTCCCCCAGCCTGATTATTGCTGACGGCATTCTGTAGCACCTGTATTTCCTGTAAATGGGTGATTGAATCTAGAGAGATGGTCAAACTCAGATTAGACTATTTGATAAACTACTTCTAAGGTTTGGGCCACTTCTCCCAGGGCTTTTTATTGATGTCTTTTCTTCCTGTTGCAGTGTTGGAGTCCCACGAGCCTCCATTTCATTTACTTCTCATTAGTGCTACCTGAAGCCTGTGGTCAACCTTGCGTAGAACATAGCTGGAATAACAAGGCCAATTATAAGCTGACACCTCCAAAATCTGTATTAATGTCTCAGATTACTGTCTTGAATAGCAGACCTGAACATCTGTTTAATAGACTACGTAGTCACAGAGGTATCTCAAAATTACTATGTTCAAAAATAGGGGATTTGTATTTCCTTGAAAATCTGCTTCTTCTTATAGTTCTTATTTTCATATGAATTTCATACATTAAGATCATGATCTTTAGAACTAGACATATTCTTATCCATGCGCAGTCAGCTAGTTTCTCAATAAATTTCACCAATTAATTAATATAAAGAATTAATTTGTAAATTTGAGATACCTATAACTGTAAATACTTGAATGAGCCAGATGCTCTTTGAAGTGCTTTACGTGCATTTTCTCGACTAAATTCACATCAACCTTATGAAGTAGGTAAAATTACTAATTTGACAGATGAAGTAACTTCAGCACAGAGAGGTTAAGTAAATTGTCCTGGCAGTCTGTTTGCAGACTCTGTACTCTTTACCTACATCTGACAATATGTTTGAAGAAATGAATAAATAGTATGGATAAAAAACTTAAAATAGTGTCTGATACAAAATAGCTATATGTTGACTGATATTAATATTTTTATTACTGAATTTACAGTTTCTTATCAAGGCACATAAGACCTTTTACAAACTGGCCCTTTACTTTCTTTCCAGCCTCATCTTTATCTCATAAAGCATTGGTTCTTCTCTGCTCTTCTGTAATTTCTCAATCATAGCTTGTATTTTTATTTTTTTGTTCTAGAAAGCCACTCTGATCACCATTGTCATCTTGAAAACATAATATCTCTTTTAGGACTCAGATCACGTACCCCTCTTTAGGAAGCCTCCTGAGACCCAGGGCTGAACTTGATGTTCCTCCTTAATGTTTTTGCTTACAATTACATCAGAGACAACCTCAAAGCCAAACTCCCCAAAAGAGTTCTCTGTCTCCATGTCACGCCATCCATTCACTTCACAGCTTGGCAAATTCCATACTTAGCAATCCTCTTTTAGAAGCCATCCTCCAGGTCACACATAATACCCTACTTGTCAAAGCCAATAGCTAATGGGCACCCTTCTTGATTAAAATAAGAACAGATAGATGATAAGTAGATTGATAGATAGATAGATAGATTTGCTCTTTCTGGTAACCTTCTTGTCCCTCGCTTTCTTTGACATGACTCCAGGTTTTACATATTTTTCGCTATTAGCTCTTTGACAGCGCTTTACAGTTTCCATTTTCCCTACATGGAACATTGATAATCCCCAGAATTCTGGCTTCAGCCCTTTCTTATTTATATTCTGCATATTCTCCCTGATTGTCTATAATATTTTACCATTTGATTTTAACATAATAGCATATCATGAAGGTAGAAATGTCTACTGACAATTTTGAAACTCAGGATTGAAGCTTTAAAATAAGATCAGAGATTTAGATTATAAACGTCATGTCTCAGAATTGACAGTTGAAAGAGTAAAAATAGATGAGAAGAAATTAAAGAGATTTTTTTTTTTAAAGTACAGAACAAGAGACAACATATCTACAGAAAGACAGCAAAGATAGTGTGGAGTATGTCCAGAGATGTCCCTATTTGGGAGACTAGAAGAAAAAATGCCAAGGATAAAGACATAAACAGTTGGAAAAGCAGGAGAAAACACTAAATGATCATGTTATATGAAGGCAGAATAGTTTCAGAAGGAAATAGTCACTAAAATTAAGTAATGCAAATTCAACTTTTATGTCTCCATTTAATTCTAGAGGTCTTTAGAGTTATCTTTAAGACTTACTATTTTCAGTAGTTCCCAAACTGTGGGTTGAAGATCCTTGACAAGGCAAGGCAAAGAAATAATAGAAGGGATTCTCATATTTCTAAACATTGTTTGCAGATTATATAAATGACATATTTTATACACAGACATTATTTTCATATAGATGTACATATTTAGACACATACACATACATAGATACACACATACAGGCTGCATGTATAATAATTTCGTCAGTCGAGAATGCCCTTCTGTATAGACCAATAATCTCCTCTGCCTTTGCAGCTAATCCCTATTCATACTTCAAGTCTCAGTTTAAGGGTGACTTCCTATTGATCCAATGGTTCCCACTCCCACATTCCTTCTTCATAAACACGCAATAATTTTGTAATTACTTAGCAAGTACATTTATTTGATAAATATTTATGTCTCTGCTCTGTATGATGACACCGGCTTACTGTGGGATAAAGTAGGGATCCGGCTGGACGATGTCCCTATCCTTATTGAGTCTAGTGTCCAATGGGGAAACTCTCATAAAACTTTCTGTGAAAAGTACTAAGAAGTTCAGAGTTCTGTGCAGGCTCATAAATTAAGAACCTTATCTAGTCTGGAAAGAAGGCAAAAGTACAATAGAAACTAATTTTATGATGTAAAATATCTCCCAATAAATCAAATACTTATAAGTAAGAAGGGAAACATATCTAAGAGCTTGACAAGCAGATATACAACCTATGGCTCAAGATATGTCATTAACTTGTAATTCTTCAGCTTTTGCAGCATTTTCCTTTCCAAATCCCTTCATACACTATCAATGTCTTCTGTGAAGTTTGCTTCTGTACAGTAAATGAACTAAATGAACATGGAGAGATTACGGGAAGCTTTCTCTCCCAATGTCATCGTTAATTGTCTTTATAAATTCAGTTTTACATTTTGCTGTATGAGTAATTAGGTTTCACCAACTTTGTAATACCGCTTGAAATGGTCCTCAGATCAAATATTTGGAGATTAATAAAAAAGCAGGAGAAAAAAGAAAACCAATGCAGTGCACTCATTGAAATCAACTTGGTTGCCAACCGCAAACTAAAGTTTGCAGTGGTTCAAGGCTGCTTTATGATGTTCAGATGCAGATGTCCTCAGCATGACATCTGGGCTTACTATGACTTTCACCAAAACACTAATGACTTGAAAAGATGAGAATGGTTATGTTTTAGAGACATTTCCGAGGCCTTTGCCAGCTGGTGAAGCAGAACTATTTAAAAATACAGTGCCAGAAAGACTTTTAGAACCGTCAGACTTTAACATTATAAAGTTACATAATCATCGCGTTCTCTAATACATGCCAGAAAAGAATAGTTGGGAATTAATGAGTGAATCCAATCGCTTTCTTTCCCTGGTCATGAGCAACTCTGCCAAGTCTAGGTTGAGCCTTACCTGTTCATTCATCAGACGAATAAGACTTCTATATATTTTATCTATAATATGATCATTTGAATATCTTTTTGCGTTGTAGTGTTATAAACAGATGTAATACTCTCAGTTTATCTTTTAGTACTCTTAATTTCATTGAAATTTGTGTAGTCGATTTTGCCCAAGCATGCCACGTGCACATCTGCTTCCCTTATTCTGTCATGCTGTTTTCTTCTCTGGAACACTTTTATACATATTCTTTGAATATTTTTTCCAGTGGCACCCGGTCTCCATGGCCCACCTCAAGCTCCTCCACTAAGCGCTTATATGCACTTATCACTCTTTCTCCCCACCTTTCGTCTATCACTGTCATTGCCACTGAGTAGTTGCACAACAAACATTATATAGAGTATATAGAGTATCAAATTGATGCCAAGTATCCTGGAGGAGGTTCTAAAATAGAATATATATATATATTCTGTATAAAAATATACAAAGAGAGAAAAAATATATATACACACACATAACGTGTGCTGTTGGGTATATTGCGTGTGTAAGATATAAGACAGATACAAAAAAATATAAACAGGGTACAAAAAAGTGCTATAATCATTCAAAGACAACAGAATTTACTTTAGTCTGAATCATATAGCATAATAGCAAATACTAGCTTATATAAGTAATTATTTTAAATTCATACACATTTTTTGTTTTTCAATTAAATTATCTCCCTGATAAAAGGGAACAAGTGCTATTACCTTGTATCCATAATTTCTAGGAAAAATTTTCTACGTATTCAACCAAAGCTTATTATATACCTTCTATGAGCAAAGCATCATTCTAGGCAATTTCACAGACATCATTTTATTTTTTATCTTTACATAATCACTCAATAAATAGTTGATTACAGTAAAGATCAGCAAAATCACATATTTTTGTATGCTTTTCAGATTTCAATTCAGTCTCAGTTTGATGTTACAGTTTAATATGCTATTTAATTCAGATTAACAATATTTATTTTATGAGGAAATACATTAAACATTATCATCTGGATGATGAAAGCGCAGGATTATTATTACATTAAATTGTTTTATTTTCAAGTATTTAGAATACTGGTTATCTAATCTGGCAAATGGAAATTGAACTAGGACTGTTAGTGATAGAACTAAATAATAATAAAATTCTGAGGGAAA
The DNA here is from genome assembly GCF_041296265.1 of Equus caballus. Lineage (NCBI taxonomy): Eukaryota > Metazoa > Chordata > Mammalia > Perissodactyla > Equidae > Equus > Equus caballus. The sequence goes on along the minus strand of NC_091692.1, from coordinate 73,338,925 downwards.
GGCACATTTACAGTGTGTGTATAAAAGACTTCTGAGAAGGGGAATTTGTGGAAACTGATCAACATAACAATAAATTCAAAATAGACTTTAGACATTCCTTTCCTATCCACTATATTATTTGCTTTCAGTTGGAATAACAAAGTAGATACAGACAACTTTTAAAATAGAATAAGGGCTTTTAAAGATAGACATTCACACTATGTTAACATTTTGTGATTGTGCATTATTATTTTGCAAATCCATATATAAATTTGAGTAAAACATTGTGCTCTTAGTATTTTCCTATATAACTCCCAAATACTTTCATCTTCTTCAGTCTTTGCACTGAAATTGATAAACTGATTTTTTATTCATACAGGGAGTTGTTATGTCTTTTGTAAAATGTAATTTTAGTGAATATCTGCTATGCTGCCCCAACGTGTTTTAAGCAAGTGTACATGTAACAAGATGCTTTAAAAATTAATTCCTGTCAAAAATTCTTCACAGGAAAAGGTGCTTATTTTTGAAGACTATGTCATACATACGGTGAGTTCTGAATAACCCTAAAGAAAAAAGTAGAGTTGGATTTAGGTCTTAAAATTGCTAATTAGCCTGTCTAAAATGCTTAACAACATTAAATTTCTCAGTTCCTATTAGAGTGATTCTGCTTTGTTTTAAACTTTAATCATTTAACTTTAGATTATTAAACTTTCCCAACTTCCTTTGAAATTAGAGGGTATAACTTGCTAAAATTTTTATAATACAATAGTGATAAGTATTAAGTTGAATAATTGCAATATGATGAATATCATAATTCTAAATTTCCACCCATAAACTGCAGCATATAGTTAGTTCCAAATGATAAGAAAAATTCTTGAAGCATGTTAGTTTTAACTTTCTGAAATATTTTGGCTCTCTAGAGATTATACGCACTGAAAAGTCTTCTTGTGGGAAAATAAATTTCATTATCTTATCGGTAGTAAGAAAAATTTGTGTCTTTTTCTGAGTCACCCCATAACTAAAGATAAATATATTAAGTACCTCGTTTTCATGTATGAGAGTAGTGGTCTTATTCATTTATTAATTTCAAAAAAGCAATGACAGTGAACATTTAACATCCATGCTACTACATTTCTGAGCCACTAGCAATCTGGCCTTTTAGCAAAGGTGCTTGAAATTGGGTAGGTCTGAAGGTCCTAGCACCTCACCAGCTGCCATCCTCCTATCTATTTATCTACAGAGACAATCTGATCATTGATTTTCAATATTCTCACTGGGCTAACTATCTCATTGAGAATTCTTACACCAAAACTGGTAATCAAAATCCTGAGAATTATCAGGTAGGTCAATATTTTTATGTTTAAAGTTCATGTTTGGGTATACATATGTTTTCTATAATCCTTGGGAAATCATCAAATATTTAATGCTCAATGTAAGGGGTGACTAATATAGAACCTCGTTATATATGACATCGATTCTATAAGACATTTAATTCAATTTATACCCATGTAGCTTGCAGAAAAATCTGATGACAGTAGTCTGAAACAATTCTTCCACCATATTTTAAATCTTGGCAAATACAGGATACAGTAATATTTATACAGTAGAGTAGGGCAAACTGAGATTTCCTTCAAGTAGAGACCCTTTTCCAGGGATTCTAGCCTGCCAGGGATGAGACAACCAACTGTGACACACACCAAAGCTGCCAAACAGTCAGTGGGAAGCTCTGGATTAAGATTTTGACGTGACATTCATGTCATGGCACTTAATCTAAACTCTACTTGTATTCATCTATTGATCATGTTGGAAAGGTTTTGTTTTTTTCTTTTAATTCTGTCTGCCCAAGCACTATTTAATGGAACTTGTGTTTTTGCTTGGGTTCTAACAAAAGTAGATCGTCGAGACAGGATTAAAGTGCAAATTAAGAAGGAATTTTAGGAAACGCTCATGGAGAGTGGGAAGGTAAAACAAGAAAGATAAGGAAGTCAGTGAAGCACGATTTCAAAGAAGTTTCCACTCTGAGTAACTGGGGCCTTATCTTAGTGGGGAAGAATAGGGAGTGGTATAGAACACACACTTCAGAGCCAAGGGAGCTGGAACATTTATAAACCACCTCCTCTGTCATTGGTAGAGGACAGCTCTGGGGCATGGGGATGCTCATTTACAGTCCTACTGTGTAGGGGTAAAGTTGGCCCTGGCAGCCAGGGAGAGGCCCCAGGCAAAGACAGGTGCAGGTGGCAGTAAGAAATCCAGCAGCGTGTATTAAAATGCTAAATATTTAGGAAATATGGACAGAGCACTCGCAGGATCTATGACTGTTTTAGTCAGACATGCTGCAAAACACCATTGTTTACTAGTTTAATAAGTCAATCGAAGTTATGCTCCAAAATCAGGAATCAGAAAACTACCATCCACAGGCCAGGTTCAAATTTGAAAAATTAACTTAAAGCTATAAAAATATAGGAAGCTAAGATTTACAAATGGAATATTCTAATCAAGTTAACATTTAAAAAAATCACTTATTATCTTGGGTTTTCTTGTAATCTATGCAATTTATTCTGGTTCACCTTTCCCTATCAGGTTAAAAAATATTTCAATAGGGCATTTTTTATTTGCATAGTAGGAGCGTCTATCAAAATACTAGCTACTGGTGTTCTAGTAAAGAGGATTATCCATTTTCCGTATTCCCATTAGAATGAGGAAGCAAATAAAAACAAGAGATTATATCTAAACTTTTAAACTAAAAAGAATGCCATTCACATGCCAGAAAACTTCTGCAATTTAATTTTTATTAACTACAAGGAGAACCAGATGGAGGAATATATTAAGGATCAAGATGTGACGATCTCTTCAGGGGCAGCAATATTGGGTTCCATTTCCAGAAGTGAAATCTTAGGAGAAAATCTAAAAGATTCCCACACATTCCCCTGACTTAGGAGGCGAAAGACTGGAGGCTAGGAAAAGCGGGGAGACTGATAGTGAACAATCCAAATTTTATTGCTAAAGATTATTAAAATTAGCTATGATGGGAAATTCCAGTGGCTATGGCAAATTGAAAAGCGGCAATGAAATAAGATTTTTCCATGATGTGGAAAATTTGCCCCGTTACTGAGTGTAATCTGGTTTACAAATTTCAAAGAAAAAAGATTACACAGAAATTAAATTCTGCAAGTGAGATTGCTCACTGTTCTAGATTTCTCTCCATTCCCCTCAGTAATACTTAGCAGTGATATTCAGTATATTAAGATGTGACTTAAAATCTGAGAGAAATCTTTGAATAGCTACTTGAAGCAAAATGAAGAAATAAGGAAGCATCTTTCCCCCTTTTATAGGCACACTAGAGGCCTGAAATAGTATTCAAGAATGAGTAAAAAAGGAAAAATAATCTGTCTTCAAATGATTGTTTAAGATGGAAACCAAAATGCACTTAGGAATATTAGAGAAAATAATGTAGTAAAGATCTATCTTATAATCTCAATAAAACTTGAGAAGACATGAACTTGAAAACAATCAGAAGGTAAAACAATAAAATTTAAAAAAATGAAAGGAGAATTGTTTGGAGAATTAGCAGATAGAGAAATTATAGAGCAGACAAGTACCCAGTAGAATATAAACTCTTACAGAAGCAATGTAAAACAAAACTATGGTGCAAGAAGTAGAATTGGTAATACGGGACGTGAAATTCATTTTATACCTTTTTATTAGACTTGAACCTGTTATTCGGTGTTGGTTTTGCCCTAGATCTTTGCAAGGTCAAATGGGAGGATGTTTACTTCAACATTATTTCTGGCAGTGTTCAGTCAATAGATCATCAAAGACCTCATGATTCTTTAAATTGCTACTATATCTAATTTTCAGTGTCAGTAAAAAGAACAAGACATACTATTCACATTGTTGTCAACATATTAATTCCCTTTCAACTCTAAGAGAGAATTCTAGATATGGCTTGAAATAAAAATTACCTTATTGATTATTCTGTTGAAATTCTATCAATCATTGGATGTTTAAATGTATATGTATTATTGCAAGAAACAGTACGTAATTGTTAATGATGTCCAAAAGCAATTACCCTTGTGTCTGGTCATGATTAAGATCTTTCAAATAATTACTTGAAAAGCAAAATGGATTTATATTCAAGAAAAATATAAGAGAAAGTGTGTGTGATGACTTTAATCATCCTGTCATTTCTGTAAATGTTTATAAAAATACACCAAAAACTAAACGCTGACAAGGCTGTGGCTACAGGAACTTTCATATATTGCTGGTGGGAGAACAAAATGGTCCACCCACTTTGGAAAACAGTTTCGTAGTTTCTTAGAAAACTGAGCACACACTGTACAAGCCAGCAATCATGCTCCTCACCAGCATTTAGTGGTGTCAGAGTTTTGGCCATTTTAATAGGGTGTAGTGGTATACATAGTTTTTTAAATTTGCATTTCCCTGTATAATATTATAATAACGGCTATATGTCATTATACCATAAGATAAACTATGGACATTGATGATTGTGATGTGTCAATATAGGTTCATCATTGGTAAAAAATATTAGATTAAGGATAAAATTTTTAGGAAAGTAAAAAAGCAATAGCAGATTTCAAATTTCCATTGCTATTACTAAGCAGAATTGACCTAGAAGAACACTAAAAGATGGTGTGAAGATCTTACTGAGTGTAGAAGATGAAGATTTCTGATTAGTATATCAAAGAAAATTAATGACTATGTAAAACATGTATTGAAGAACAAATATTGTAGGGCATCTCTTCATATGTGCATTTGTCATCTGTATATCTTTGATGAAGTGTCTGTTAAGATCTTTGGCCCATTTTTAAATTAGGTTGTTTGCTTTCTAACTGTGGAATTTTAAGAGTTCTTCGTATATTTTGAATAACAGTGCTTTATCAGATGAGCCTTTTGCAAATATTTTCTCCGCATCTGTGGCTTGTCTTCTCATTCTCTGAATATAGTCTGTCACAGAGCGGAAGTTTTAAATTTAAATGAACTCCAGCTTATCAAGTGTTCCTTTCATGCAAGGCATCTTTGGAGTTGTATCTAAAAAGGTACCATCATACCCAAGGTCATGTACGTTTTCTCTGATACCTTCTAGGAGTTTTATAGTTTTACATTTTACAGTTAACTTTAGGATCCAGTAAGAATTGATTTTTGTGAAGACTGTAAATTCTGTGTCAAAGTTCATCTTTTTGCAAGTGAATATCCAATTGTTCCAGTACCATTTGCCGAAAAGACTATATCTTTTCTCCACTGTATTGCCTATGTTCCTCTGTCAAAGATTTGTTGGCTATATCTATGGGGGTTACTTCTGGGCTCTCTATTTTGATTCAGTTAACCTGTTTGTCAATTCTTTTTTTTTTTTAAAGATTGACACTTGAGCTAACATCTGTTGCCAATCTTCTTTTTCTTCTTCTTCTTCTCCCAAAAGCTCCCCAGTACATAGTTGTATATTCTAGTTGTAGGTCCTTCTGGCTCTGCTATGCAGGATGCCACCTCATCATGGCTTGATGAGTGGTGCTGGGTCTGCAACCAAGATTCGGACCAGAGAAACTCTTGGCTGCCAAAGCAGAGCACGTGAACTTAACCACTCAGCCATGGGCTCGCCCCTGTCAATACTTTTATAAATACCACACTGTCTTGATTACTCTAGTCTTATAGTAACCCTTGAAGTCAGGTAGCATCAATCCTCCAACTTTGTTCTTCTCCTTCAATATTGTGTTGGATATTCTGGGTCCCTCATCTTTCCATATAAACTGAAGTATGAGTTTATTGATACTCATAAAAAAATTGCTGGGATTTTAATTGGGATTCTATTGAATCTATAGATCAAGTTGAGAAGAACTGGCATCTTGACAATTTTGAGTGTTCCTATCCATAAATATAGAATATCTCTCTATTTATTTAGTTCTTCTTTGATTTTATTCATCAGAGTTTTGTAGTTTTTCTCCTATAGGTGTTGTATATATTTTGTTACATTTGCACTTAAGTATTTTATTTTGAGAGATACTAATGTAAATAGTTTTGTGATTTTATTTTCAAATTCCACTTGTTCATCATTGGTATATAGGAAAGCAATAGACTTTTGTATATTAACTTTGTATCCTGAAACCTTGCTATAATGACTTACTAGTTCCAAGAATTTTTTGTTGATTCATTTGGATTTTCAACAGAAACAATCTTGTCATCTGTGAATGAAGACAGTTTCATGTCTTCCTTCCCTATCTGCATACCTTTTCTTTTCTTTCCTTGTTACATCGGAAAGGACTGCCATCACAATGTTGAAAAGGAGTGGTGAGAGGGGACATACTTGCCTTATACCTGATCTTACTGGGAAAGCTTTGAGTCTCTCACCATTAAGTATGATGTCAGCTGTAGGTTTTTTTGGATAGTCTTTATGAGGTTGAGGAAGTCCCACTTTATTCCTACTTCTCTGAGACTCTTTATCATGAATTTGTGCTGTATTTTTTCAAACGCTTTTTCTGCATCTGTTGGTATCATCCTGTGATTTTTCTCTTTTAGTCTGTTGATGTGATAGATTACATTTATTGACATTTGAATGTTGAACCGGTCTTCACAATTGGGATAAATCTCACTTGGTAATGTTGTGTAATTCTTTTTACTTTTTTGGATTTGATTTGCTATTATTTTGTTGAAAATTTTTGCATGTATTTTCATGAGGAATATTGGTCTGTAGTTTTCTTTTCCTGTAATGTCTTTGTCTGGTTTTGGCATTAGGGCAGTGCTGACCTCATAAAATAAGTTAGGAACTATTCTCTCTGCTTTTATCCTCTGAAAGATATTGTGGAGAATTGGTGTACTTTCTTCCTTAAATGGTCAATACATTTTTGTTTTTAAAATTATTTGAAAGTATTTTTATAATTTTTTCATTTTAGTCTTTATTTTCATGGGTAATTTGGAGAAACTAAACTTAATAATAAACTTTAACATAGTTTTAAACTGGAACATACAGGGAACATTTTTATTTTCATAATACATCATAAAAATGCTTCCTACTGGGGCCAGCCCAGTGGCGCAGCAGTTAAGTTTGCGTGTTCCACTTCAGTGGCCTGGGGTTCACCGGTTCCGATCCCAGGTGTGGACATGGCACGGCTTGCCAAGCCATGCTGTGGCAGGCGTCCCACATATAAAATAGAGGAAGATGGACACAGATGTTAGCTCAGGGCCAGTCTTTCTCAGCAAAAGGAGGAGGATTGGTGGCAGATGTTAGCTCAGGGCTAATCTTCCTAAAAGAAAAATGCTACCTGCTGTGGTCTTACATGTTAAATTTGGCAGTCACAGCAACAAAATAGAACTTAAAAATTTATGAAAACCATACTTTCTATGCTCCACCCAGGGCTTGTCTAGTATGAAGTGTCTTTTAGAAGCTATAAATAAGCCCATGAAAGTGCTACACTATCATTAAATGCAGTATTATCACGGAAGTTCAGCAAATACTGTCTCTGTCTCTAAACCAAACACCTACATGCATTTAGTGAGTTTATTCTGAAGGACTCAAGCGTGAGTCACAAAGGCCATCTGGTTACTATAGTTCTGTGGCCTGATGATTTACTCTCTCCAGGTTTCCCCCTCTGTGATTTGCAACTTCCCCTTTGTAATATAAAAAATCTGGAGATAGATCATTGAGGAATTATTTCTGTTTTAAAATGGCTCTTCCTAGGAAGGACCATGCCAGCCAAGTGGGCAGGCACCGTCCAGGGATCCCCTGATTTAAGGTAAGTATACGAAATTTTCCTTTGGATTTTGCAATTATTTAATATTTGTATTTTAAAATATACTTGAAGTAAAAATAAAGAGATGCTAAGTTTCCAAAATAAAAATTATAAGTGTCAATGCAAAGGATAAATGTTTTAAATAATGAACACTCTTCTATGTACTTGGGATATCTTTCATAGTTTCAACCAGATTCATTTAAGTTTAGTTGAGGAATCTCTATTGAATAGTCTAACCACATTATTTAGTATCATTTAAAATCATATAGTGGGATAAAAATATATAGCATTTAAGTTCATTATCTCAAATTTTATGAGTAAAATGAGAAATACTGTATGAACCATACCATCTATATTGCTTTAAAATTTTATTCATTTTCATAATAGCACTTCATTTCCACATATTACTGTGTGTTTAGAAAATTATTGTGTATCAGTTGCATTTCCTATGAATTATCTGCTGGTAAGCACATTTAGAGTTAATGCAAATTTTAGTTTTATTTCAGTTAGAGAAGAGTATGTCAGAGTGTGATGAGAAACACAATGGTTAAGATAAGTTTGAAAGCTTTAATGAAATCAGTCTCTTTCTTAGTGACCTTGAGGGTGTCCTAAATTACTCTTCTTGATGATGCATGTCAATAGGAATAAGAGCATTACCTGTGCCTGATGGCCCATTTCTAGCGTAGCTTCTACAAGAATATCCCATAAGGTTCGAAGGTCTTTTTATTACTCTAAGTGAAATCAATAAACAAATTAATCCTTTTTCTTTGTATCTTCACTCACTTTCAGAAGTGGGTTGCACTTGCTGAATAAAGATTTCCCTGGGTAAAGTGTGGGCTAATAAAATAGCATTTGAGAAGTGTGAAGCCTAGTACCCAATATTTATTAGGTACTCCGTAAACATCTTTCCTTCTCACTAATTTCTCCTTTTTTTTGCCTCTAATAATGAGCAAAGAGCTTTTAGTGAATTACGTTTATAGCGTGTCTCTGAGAAAGAAGCTCATGGTTATCCACAGAATGAGTAATATAAAATCCATGTAAACTCTGACTACCGAGACTTAGATTTTTGTATAGTCCCTGTGAAACCTGTTAGTGAACGTTGCTGAAATTGGAATAAAGAGTAGAAGTAAAGAAGACAGATAGTAGATTTTCTATAATAGGTTATCTTTTTCTTCTTTTTATAATTACATGTAGCCATTAAAAAAAGTAATGCATCATTCAATTGTGAATGAATGGATCACTGAGGATTCTGCAAGTAAACAGAAATCACAGTCAAAAGTGGCGAATGAAGAAAATTTAATAAGGCATAATTTTGCAAATATGTAGGCAAGGTCAATGGAAACTACTCGTCTGAGATCACGGAGGACCCCAGGGATAGTCATAGGTGGGAGGCATTACCACCACTATGCCAGAATTTTCAAAAGGACAGTGGTTCCTACATGATAGAAAGAGCTGTTAGGAGCAGCAAACTTGCTAAGAGCTGTTGCCTCTGATAGGGAAGATAGCCACCCTACAGGGGCACAGTAGGGATGGACCTCAGCAGAATACAGGCCGATATTGCTTGAACCCGTTGATACAGTTCTTCCCAGTCAGGCTCCTGGGGCCAATAGCAGGGTAAAGAGGACTAGATTTGCAGGTACAAATAGAAAATATTCAGCACAATGCAACTTTGGTAATAACAGATTTACTATTTATTATAAAATCTTTCTTTTCTCATAAGAATTTATAGCAGAGCATTAGGAAGAGTTCAGCTGCTCTAATTAAACTTAAGTGTTTAAACAGAGAATTAAATACCTAACTGGATGCCCACCAGGCATGTATTTTCGAATACGTAATAAATAAATACATATACACACACATGTGCATACATACCTAGAGAAAGCAACTGGTGGGATGAGAAAAAAGAAGAACTACAGAACGGGAGAAAATGTTTCCAAACCATATATCAGATAAGGAGTTAATATCCAAAATATATAAAGAACTCATACAACTCAATAACAAAAAAATCCCAAACAATCTAATTAAAAAGTGGACAAAGAAACTAAATAAACACTTTTCTAAAGAAGATATCCAAAGTGCCAACAGGTATACGAAAAGATGCTCAGCATAGCTAATCATCAGGGACATAGAAACCAAAACCATAATGAGAAATCACCTCACACCCTGTAGAATGGCTTTCATCAAGACAAGAGGTAACAAGTGTTGGTGAGGATGTGGAGAAAAAGGAACATCTGTACACCATTGGTAGGAATGTAAATTGGTTCAACTACTAACAACATGGAGGATCCTCAAAAAATTAAAAATAGCACTACCATATGATTTAGCAATTCTACTTTGAGTACATACCCAAAGGAAAACAGGATATTGAAGAGATATATGCACTCCCATGTTTACTGCAGCATTATTGACAATAGCCAAGTTATGGAAACAACTCAAGTGCCTGTCAATGGATGAATGAATAAAAAAAGATGTGGTATATATACATGATGGACTATTATTCAGCCGTGCAAAAGAAGAAAGTCCTGCCATTTGTGACAACATGGATAGACCTTGAGGACATCATGCTAAGACAGATGTCAGACAAATAAAGACAAATACTGTATGATATCTGTGGAATCTAAAAAAGCCAAACTTGTAAAAACAGAGAGCGAAACGGTGGTTACCAGGGGCTGGGTGTGTGGGAATAGGAGAGACGTTGTTTAAGTGTACAAACTTGCAACGAACAGATGAATAAATTCTGGAGATTCAGTGCACAGTATAGTAAATAAAGACAACAATATTATATTATATCATCAAACTTACTAAGAGGCTAGATCTTAATTATTCCCACCACCAAAAAAGAAACAATAATTATAAGGCATAATAAAGGTGCTAACTATTGCTACAATGACGATATTACAATACATAAATGTATCAAATCAACATGCTATATATCTTAAATTTACACAATGCTATATGTTAAATATATTTCAATAAAAAATAAAATAGAACAATTGTCAAATTAAATATCCTAATGACTGTAAACCATCTCCAAAGTTATAATTGTCATTTAGGTATATATGATTTCATTTACATTTCCAAAATTTTTTTTGCATTCATCTTTGTTACTGAGAGTAATTTTATGATTTACAAGATTCTTAAAAATACAATAGCTCTTCAATCTTTTTTTATATTTTTTACTTTATAATAATAACTAAAGAGACAGTATGATTTATTTTTTAAAATTTCTTGGTTTAGTATTTTAATGAGATGCTAGGGTTAATTAATTTTTTTATCTAACAAAGGACAATTACTCATGTTTAATTTTTTAAAATTTAATATAATTTTTTGCCATAGATGTTGTTTCTACATATTGGATGCCTACACCTGTAAGAGAATAATTCTCTGTGCCTTATTGAGATCACTCTTCACCACGTGACTAGCTTTGGCCAATAAAACATGAGCTGAAATGATGAGGGCCACTTCTGAGCAGAAGCTTAAGAGCCCTCACATGTTTATGCAGTTTTGCTTCCCCTCTGCTGCAGGAGCCTTTACCCCTTCTCGGATTTGAGAAGACACATAGGAATGCAGACCTGCAGCCAACAGAAAAAGTCAATGAAAAGTAAACTTTGTGGGTGTAATTTACCAAGATCTGGGGCTTGCTTGTTACTTTAGCATAAGCTAGAGATAGCTGAGTAATACAATTCATTTAACTTTAATAATTTTCATATTGTGACATACAAGTCTTTCAGATACTGAAGACTAAAATAAGAGTGGGTAACTTCTTCTGGGTAAGAAGTTTTGGCAAATTCTCCAAACTCGACTATAAGGAAGAGTGATGTGTTTTCTTTTTGACACTATAGCTAGGTGATTAGAGTCTTGGTGCTGGAGGACACTTTGTTATTAGGCCTATGGAATTAGATGGTGATTTCCACATGGCAATATATTTTCTGATTTATTAAGACTATCTCCTTACAATTTGTGGCTCTTTTGGCAGAGGTGCATAATGCAGGTTGAAATATTTTTAGAAATATTATTGTGAAACTTTATGTTCTAAGACTTTCATGTTGTATCATGTGAATTATTATTGTGTGATCTTTACAGCAACGGTGGAATGAAATATGACTAAAGGGCTTTATGTTAATAATTCGCTAAAAATAGTCAATGTATTTGTTCGGAGGGGAAAAAATCTATAAGTTTATGGAAATAATTAATGAGAGAGAACTGGTTAGTTATTGTTTAGCTTTTTACCAGATTTGAGAGAAATTATAATAAAATGTAAACTAATATTAGCATACTAATTTTTAAGAGTAGATCTATATGATTAATAATTCTAAGTATGTTTGATTCTATGACTCTCTTCCAAAGTTTAGCACATGTATTGATGAAACTTTATTTTATATTTTCTGTAACAGTTTAGTCTGTCACTTGCCCTTTTCCTCCTTTTACAGTCTTTTGTGGGGTGATGTTTGCATCTTCTGAATTTGTAATATAAATCATCATTATAGGACTTTAATGCAGGACTAAAATGCAAATAAAAGAAAATACTATTTTTGCCATATATTTTATTTAGTTAAGATAACGTGCTATTAAGAGTAACTTGACAGTTTGCTCTTTGAGATACTAAATAGATACGAAAATAGATCTTATAAAATTGATATGCCTTAAAAAATAAGAGTATTAAAAGTGTAGCCTAAAGTAGAACATAAATGCTGAGAAGGATAAAGGATAAAGATGCAGAATATCTAAACTAAGTACACCTTAATCAGCCACACATGATGAAAACATAGATTTAGGGATAATCTGATTCTAAACATATATTGCAATGAGCAGATAAACTATTCTGCAGGCAGCCTAAAAGAAAGAAAACGGAACAGAATCTTTTAGGGAGTGAAAAATTATATGTTTTTTACATGCATCCTGTAAAATATTCAGTAAAAGAGTTATTTGTTAATATTGTGGTCTAACTGATGAAGCAATTTATTTGACAATATCTGAGAGATTTTGCCAACAGAGGTAAAATCCTTGATGAGGGTCATAAAGTGGTGTCATGTAAGGACAGAATTTAATTCCTAATTGATATAAATAAAAGAAATAATTTCATGATGGCAAAAGATTCCGCTCAAACCATTCAAGAGATATTCTAGATCGATCGATCGATTGGTCAATCAATAGATAGGTAAATGATAGATAAATAGATATTTACTATATTCAAAGTGTCCTGTAGTAAACACATTCAATAATACATATGTGAAATATATGCATACACTTTAATATGTGTGCATATAGCATACACATATATTACAATCATGATTTTTAATTATTTGAGCCCATTCTTAATAGCAAAGTCAAATAAAACGAACTGAAATGATGAGTAAATCAAGAAGAAAATGACAGTGATATCCAAAATGGCTAATGCTGGTGAGTTTAAATGGGGGAGCCAAAAATAGTGTAGAAAGTAATGTACTAAGGACCCATGAAAATTGAAAATTACATAGTTGGCCATAGTTATGGTCAAATGATTTATGCACACAGCAGTAATATGCTTAAATCCAGTATGAAAAATTTTAAAGTATTCAAAGAAAAAAGCATACCATGAGTTATGTATCTAAAACCAAAGAAGGAATTTGAGATTAGAACAGCTTATTGCACTATGAATTGCAACATCAAACCGGTAGAAGTTGTGTATATTGTTACTGATATGTAGGCAGACACTTGAAATCCATAATTTGCAATGCATTTTTGCGAGGTGTCTTTAGTGGTTAAGAAAGTACTCTTTATCCATTATTTTTTTTCACCCAGCAATTACATATTCAGTGCCTGCCACACGTCCAATAAGGCCTAAGTGCTGTGGTTACAAATAATAAGATGCAATGAATGCCGTTAATGAGGGTGGGAGGGGCATGGGGAACATATAAGAGGATAGTTAAAACACCAAGCAGTAATAACAGTGATCAAGAAAAGCAAATATTATTATGAGGGCTCAAAGTAAAAAAGAATACACTTCTCGGAAATTTATTCCTGAACTATTTTTTAAAAAACTAATAGAACTTAGAAAATGATGGTAGCCGAGAATCACTTTAGGGAGTGATAGCTTGAATATAGTAGTAACTTACTGTTTTTTTGTTGCTAGAATAACATATGAGATGAAGTCCAAAATGTATAAATAATAAATAAGTATATCAACAAACAAACAGAGTAAGCAAGTTTGGACTCCCAGATTAAGAAAAATGTGAGGCACGAAGTACTTTATGTGTATTTACAAATAATCTTAGTAATCTTACAATTCAATATGTAAAGAATTAAAAGACATCAAAAGGTTTTGAAATGGGAGTTATGTGGATTTCTTTCTTAGGGAGATCATTTTGTTAACAGTTTGGAAAATAGAATTCGACTCATGCCAAACACACCTTAAGATTTTAATTCTGTCATTTAAACTGTGTGTACTTTATCGTTCTCAAAATTAAGACATTGGGCAAGTTATGATCTTTTAACTGAAACAATCACCTAGTGTTTCGGTTTTTAAAGGACTCTGAACTTCTATTTCCTCAGTTATAGCCAAATGCAGTCACAGTGGTTTGCTAGGATTGACTATAAACTCTGCTTGAAAGCATGAGGTTTTTGAGGGATGGTTACGGTTTCTTATCACAGCCTTGCCATTTACTATTACGTCTTTGGCTGTATGAGTAACTTAACCAGTACTGTCCTGACAAACTTTTAAACACTGAGATCCAGAGCACGGTGGGGTAGGGGTCGCGAACTGAATCATTCACAGATCTCCCATGGGTAAATACTCCTTCTATGATAATTGCAGGTCACCCATGTTTTAACCACCAGCTGATAAAATTCTTAGAACATTTTACAATTGTCCCCTTCCCTCCATAGGTGACCCAGTATCACTGATTTAATACTTTATAAGTCAAAGTTTCCTTATTTCTATAATTATGATAAAAATTTCATACTCATCGAGTTGTTTTAAAGGTAAGAAAACACATTACTTGCTCATAATAAATTTGCAGTTAAAGGTAACTATTACTTACCTTCTTGCTTTTCTAGATTGTGTATATTTATATAATCTGTTAAAAATATAGATATTTAGCTTCTTAAAATAGCTATTATTTTTCTCCATTGTATGTCTTAAGATAAAAGCTAAATGGCCACACATTGGGGATCTTCAGTGTGTTATTGAATAATTTGTTCTCTCAGGTCCATGCTAGCTCTGTGACCGTATTCTTCTTAGGCATGTATAAGCACATAATTTTGTCTTGGTTTACATTTTTGAATGATTTTCTGGCCTATCCTTGGAAGAACAAATCTTTAGCATGATGAGACAGGATCTCAGAATTTCAGGGTAACCAGGTTAACTTAAAAGTAAACTATCTCACATTAGGAATTAAGTAAGGCCAGGACTAATGGAGACCAAAAATGACTCTGTTATTACCACAGGATTTGATATACTGTTTAAGCATTACTGGTCATTGTTACATGTTTTGAAAAGCAAATAAGAAACTTGTTTTTATTCAAGTTGTTAGTAGCGATGTCTAATTACTAGTTTGATGCTTCCACAAGTAATGAAAGACTTGGCAGAGTTCATGAAGGCTAACGTAAAACTACATTATCTGTACCTGTAAGAAAGCTAATTAATTTAGTAAGGGAAAGACCATCATTAGCTCATTATACCTCAGTGTTTTACAAGCATAAGGTACTTCATATTATTTTTAGGGTATTTCCTCAGGACATTTCTTGGGTTCACACTTTCTATTGATTCATATTATTCATGTATTTGTTTATTCAGCAAATAAATATTCAGCACCTCCCAAGTGCGCAGCACTGGCCTAATGCTGGAGCTATAAATATTAAGATACTGGCCATGCCTTGTATAAGAATGAGACAGGCATGAGGCAACAGCTAAGTACATAATTAGAATGCAGGGCAGTAATATCTATACCTGAGATACGAAAATATTATTATGTGAGCACACAGTAACAATGGATATTTTAGAATGACTCCCAGATACATTTACACCGAACAACTATATCTTCCAGGTGTGTGTCTGTGTGTGTGTGCGTGTGCGTGTGTGCGTGTTCAGCACATTTTAGTTCTCTTGTAGGAAACAAGAGAAGAAAGCTTGGTCAGGTAACAGTTATCATCTGAAATGACATAAAGCACATTCACTCCCATAATATACAACCTAGAGACAGAGAGATACGTTGAAAGTCATAAAAAGGCATTTTCCTTTAATATTTTAGGGTTAGGTGATCTCCTATGTGATATATATTGTCTATAAATTCTCCCTGTCTGTCTATCTATCTACCTGCCTATCTATCTTCCTATCTATCGTTGATGTGATAATATCTTTTACAAAGTCTGACTTTGTAGAAGAAATACATATCTTCAAAGAGCTGTTATTTTAAACTAAAACTAATTGCAATTGACTTTACATTCCTGGGCAGTAGCTTAGTTCATATGATTGGGGAAATAAAACTGTATAAATAAAAGTCAAAGACATGAAAAGCTTCCTCCTTCTAATACATAAAACTTTGACTTTAGTGGGATTTATAACACATTGATCTCACCACCTTTTCACTGTCCTGAAAATCTTTCATGTTCTCACTTCTCATCTCCCAAGCTTAAATTTTGTAATAAACCATTATAATTATTCTCAAGAATTTGAATCTTCTCTTCTTTAATTGTGTTCCTTTAAACAAACAAACAAACAAACCCCAAACTCTTGGCGAATCCCGCCTTTCCTTCAATCTATGCCTGCACTAGGATAACAGAACATGGCTTAAATAAAACCCTCAACAATACTGACTTTTCTCACTCTTCTTTCTTTAGCTAGGCAGGGTCACACTTTTGTAGTGGATCTTATTCAAGAAATTATTCCAACTAATTCTGGAACAATTTTGCTTTTTCTATCCCATGTCAATTTTTCCCTCTCTCCTGGATGATCACCATCAGCATAGGATCATGTTATACGTCTTCTGTGCTACAGTAAAACAGGGAAGGCAGGCAGGCAGGCAGGCAGGAAGGAAGGAAGGAGGGAAGGAAGGAAAAGAAAACAAGCTTTTAAATTCATCTATCTTTCCAGCTACTGACATGTAACTCTCTTTTCCTTTAAACGAAATTTTCTTGGAATGATTGTGTGTGGTGTGTGTGTGTTGTTTTCAATTTCTCTCCCCCTGTTCTCTATTGAATGTGTTCTTACTAAGCTTCAACTCTATTATTCCAATGAAACTTCTCTTAGGAGGGTCACCAATAACCTCCACATTGCTAAATAAAATTATCAAATCTAAATTCTTACCTGTTTTGACACAGAAATAACATTTAAGAAAGTTCTTCATTTTCTTATCCATGAAATACTTCATCATAAAAGATGGTCAGATTATGCTATTGGATGGGACAACCAAATACATAAGGCATTAATTGGCAGCTAAATCATAAGATATTAATTGTCCTCATGTTAATCAATAAGTAACCTATGGATTCAATATAATCCCAAATAAAATTCTAGTTTTTCCTACTTTTAAAAAAATTTTTTAAACTAATGTTAGACTTACAGAAAAGTTACAGCAATAGTACAAAGAGTTTCCTTATATTCCTTACCCGACTTTCCTACTGTTAACATTGTACGTAACTATAAAACAATGATCAAGAATAGGAGATTATCATCATTAGGCAAATTTCACAGTAATGAATGTTGTTGACAAGATCCATCACTGGATGCTAAAATTAGTGGCTAGAAGTTTGAGGAGAAACAGGAATCCTATAGTCTCGATGTGTCTCCCACAAGATATTTATCAAGTACAAAGATAAAGATAGTGATTTACAGTGGAGAAATTAGGTAGACAATAACGTAACCAAAAGATCAAGGTAAACAACACCAGTAATAACAAGACTCAACCTATTATTATTATGCACTGAATGTACAGCATCTATGCACTATTCTTGCCAAAAATGCAGAACATAACTACAATTACGAGAAAACATTGGATAAACGCAATTGAGCCACATTTTGCAAAATAGCTGATGAGTACTCTTTTGAAGAGTCTCAAGGTTATGAAAGATAAGCAAAGAGAGAGTAATTTTATAATTTTTGAGAAATTCTATAAACTCACTTTAAAATTTATATGAAGAATTTAAGGTCCAAAAATAGCCAGGTCAAATTTAAAATATTGAATGAAGAGAATAAGTATGCACTAGATATTAAGATATAGAACAAATTATTGCATTACAAATATGGAATTAGAGTAAGCCAAACAATTGAACGGTGAATAAGTATAGAGAGCTAAAAAACAAATCCATGAAAATTCAACAAACTGATATACAATAAAAGACAAAACAAAAGGGAAAGAATGGTTGGTATAGAATACCAACCATTAGTAATGCTATAGAATAAATGACATGCTGTATGAAAAGAAAATATGGATTTGTTCCTAAAATATCATCCAAAGTTATATTGTAGATAGATTAAAGAAACAAACATTAAAAGGGATATCATAAAGCTAACAGAAGAAATGTAGAATCATATTTTTGTGATGTAGAGATGGGGAAAATTTCATACAAAAACCTGAAAAGAACCCATCAAAGAAAATATAGTATCTGAGCTTGATAACAGCAAAGTTAAGAATTCCCGTGTAATACAGATACCTGAGATAAAATTAGTAAACGGAAAACAGAATGGGGAAAATATTTTCTATTTTTAAAATTGCCAATGTACTAGTCTGGAAAATAAAGGAACCATGAATTTATAACAATGGCAACCAAAAAATCACCCCAATAGAAAAGAAAATGTGCAAAAGTCATGACAGAGAATTTACAGGAGAGAAAACACAGGAAGCTAACATATACACCAAAAGATGCTAATAATCATTGGTATTCAGATAAATACTAATGTAAAAAAAAATGATGAACTATCACGTTTTACATATTAGAAAGGTAAATAGTAAGCTGGGTAATGGAAAGTGTTAAGAATGTGAAGTTGAAGGACTTCTCATGCACTGGTGGCGAGTGTGAACAAGCAATCAAGTTTTTGATTACTACCACATTATTTGCGGTAGTAGAAAGGAAGCAACTCCCTATCTCTGAAAAATGGATAGCTGAAATGTGATGGATGCTGATCAAGACCGCCTTAACTTTCTCCTTAGTTTGACTAAACTTTAGAGAGATTTCTTCCTGACCATAGGCCCCTTACCTCCCTTTTCTTGGATGATTCACTTTAGAAAACTTGCAGTTGTAAATTCTTTGCTCCTTTGAGGTGAAAATCTTCTTCCATCCTTCCACCAGGTTTACAACCAAGAAATATCCGTCTCAAAGACCTGGGAGCCAACTTTTTGAAATGTAATCATCAAAGAAGATACTGTCCTTATTTCCCAGTCTCTGTGGGAGGATAGGAGCTTACCTTAGATAAGGGACAATTAGCAAATGCAGATGAACTAATCACATCGATTAAACTCCCCTTTAATATCCTCCAGTACTTTCCCCTCTAGCTCACTCCAGGGCTTAAAAACTCTCCTGCCTTTTGTTTTTTAGGGGAGTTGAGTTCAATCTCTGCCTTCTATTGCAATAGTCTTGAATGAAGTCTTCCTTGCCTTTTTAATTCTGTTCAGTGCAATTTTTCTTTGACAGTGTACATCATGGAGTATGGCACAGCAGTTAGGAACAACAAGGAAGATGTACATTTAAAATGGCTAGGCTAAGCACAAAGCTTATTGAAAAAAAGTAAGAAATTAAGTGAGATATATAACTCATCATTTATATACTACTGTTCATGTTGAAAATACAGTGAACACAGATAATCAATACTAATTTTACAACACACCAATAGCAACATGTAAAATAAACACATTCTATTGCAGCAGAGGTAAGGAAATGAAAGTAATAGACAAATTAATTATTTAATTAAACAAGAGGATTTTGCAAACACCAGTCATGATAACGTGCTATAACGTGCTATAACGTGCTGATGAATGTGATTAAACTCAACCCTCTGTATATGAGGTAAGAAAAAGTATACAAACAGATAAATTACTTTTTTTCAGTTGGCTTCAGAGACATCAACATCTTGGTTTCCTTTCTACCTTTCTAGATGACTCTTCCTTGTCTGCCTTATCTTTAAACACTGGAGAGGTCCAGGGCTGAGTTCCCTTGTTTTCTGTACATATACTTACTCCTTGGTAATTTTCTTCAGCCCCATGGCAATAAACATAATCTGTGGTCTAATGGTTCACAGATGTACAACTCTTGTCCAGACATCTACCTCCAAATCCAGACTCTGTATTGATCTGCTTACTAGACATCTCCCTTCAGGTATCTAAGGAATATCGTAAACTTAAAATGTCTGCAACAGAGTTGCTGATATTTCACTCTCCCACAAAACATAAAAATAAAACCCACAGCTCTCATCTCTAATGGTCTTCTCCTTCTTAGTAATTTGCACCTGCATGCTTCCAGTTGTTTGGGCTCGCATCCTTGAAGTTTTATTGGATCTCTTCTTTGACAACCTCATCCGACTGGTCAACCAACGATGTTTACTGTCTACAACATACCTGGAGGTTTTGACAATCTTCCCCACCTCTACTCTTACTGCCCAATTCCAGCCCCTATCCTTCCTAAATTACCGCCAGAGACTTCTAACTGGTTTCCCTGCTTTTCTGTTCTTGTTCCTATGAAAAGTATTCTCAGCAGCCAGAGGGTTTTCTTAAAATATAAAGTAGATTATGCCATTTCTTTTCTCAAAACTAACGTTTACTACTGATCTCAGCGTAAAAGTGAAATTTAATGCAGTTACTGAAAAGGTTCCGTACGGCCTGAAAATTCTAACTTTTCAGCAGGGTCAGCTACTCAGTTTGTAAGGCCCTGTGCAGAATGAAAACATGGACCCCTTATTCAAAATCAGGAAAAACGTGTCATTGAAGATACATAAATATAAAGCTTTTATCTTTCTTCCTCCACCAGTCTCTCAACTTGTCATGCTTTTATTTGTTAATTGATGTCATTCTAAGTGAACAATAATTAAAAATTTTAATTACTGCATATGTTTTACTGTCCATTTTTATGTCGTGACTGCCAGTTTTAATGCAAATGTAGAATAATTTAAATCACGTAGAGAAATACTGAAATTACACAATTGATATTTTACAGCTTGTCCATGTATATGTATTTCATTTTTACCAGAATGGTGGAAGCACTGCGGAAAACTAACTCAGTAAGGAAAGACTGAAAGAAAGAAACTATTGAACACCCTATTTTTCTCTTTCCTTTCTATGTCATCATCATCAGGTAAATAGTTGGCTAACACGGGGAAATAATACGAATAAGAAAGATATAATAGAGTAGTATGGTTGCTTGTATTTTTTGGAACATCACTCTCTTCTTTCTTCATTCAAAGCAAATTCTAGATTGAGAAGAAAGTTTGGCTTCTCAAGGCTGTCAGTGCCCCATTCACTAATAATAATTGATAGTTATTTCACTTTTACCTTATATTCGCTTCAAGTCTTGCTGAATTCCCATGTTTCATAACTCCACTGGAATTTCACGTTCATGGGACGTTGTGAATGCTAAATGTGAATGGGGCTGCAAAGAACTGTGGACATGCATATTACATATATCTCCTCTGCCCACATGCTTGTTCCAGTCTCCCAGCAGACTTCACTGACAACACACAAGTGCAACGGTCAAATTGGTAAGAATTTCAAGATGGCAACAGTAGAGCATTAAACCAAGCGCGAGGCTCTTCTGAGTGTGGGGTCCTGTGTGACCGCATAGGTTGCCAGTCCCAGAAGCTGACTTCTCAGACTTAGCCTCTATTACTCCACCCCTCATACACTGTTCTAATGGCTTGGCTTCCACACTCTTCCCAGAATCTGGCAAGCTTATCTTTGCCTGAGAGCCTGTGCACTTGCTTTTCCTTCAGACATTTGCATGATTTCTTCTCTTTCTCCCTTAGTCTTTAGTATAGTATCACCTTCTCAGCAGGGTCCTTCCTGACTGTTCTTCTTTTTTGTTTCTTTTTTATTTTTAAAGCATGCTTTTTTCGGTGAGGAAAATTGGCTGTGAGCTAACATCTATTGCCAATCTTCTTCTTTTTTTTGTTCTCCCCAAAGCCCCAGTACATAGCTGTATATCCTAGTTGTAGGTCACTCTAGTTCTTCTACGTGGGACGCCACCACAGAATGGCCTGATGAATGGTGTGTAGGTCTGCACCTGGGATCAGAATTGACAAACACCGGCAGCAGAAGCAGAGCACATGAACTTAACCACTCAGCCACGGGGCTGGCACCTGACTGTCCTTCTTAATATTGCATCTTCCTCATGCCCAGAACATCTCATCCCATGATTATCTTTACTTTTCTCTTATAAAGAGCCCTTATTTGCATCTAGTGTATTATGCATTTTGTTTATTTATCTTACATATCTTTCCCACTAGGATATAAGTTCCCTGTACTATGCATTTTGTTTATTTATCTTACATATCTTTCCCACTAGGATATAAGTTCCCTGAGGTGAGAGAGTTCTGTTCGTTTTGATATTTACTTTACTATTTCTCCAGGATCTAGAATTGTTAGTGACAAAAAAAGTGCCCAATAAATATTTAATAAATGAAGTAATGCCTTATATTTGAGTCAATGCTAAAGTGGAATTAAATCAAATAAACAACAAAAACAACAGCCAGAAACAAAATAGGAGTGGAGATCAAACACTCAGCAAGAGCAGAAATTTTAAGCAAGAGAGAGAGGCAGCTAGGAGATATGTAAGTTCCTGGGTAGTACTGTCCTTTGACACTAGCAAGTGGGAGCCTGACCTCGGACTCCATGCCTCAGTGGGTCCCAGCATGTTTTTCCATGTCTTTGTCAAAACTTTCTAAGCCCTGCAGCTTTTGAGTCCTAGCTCTCCCTTTCAGGAGTGTTGATCCCAGTTCTGGAGAATAGTCTAGTGAATAGAGATTCCCTGCTGGCCAGTGTGATATCTCTTTCATGAGACTGTGTGAGAATGTGCCACCAGAATGGCACTTAGGTGCTATTTTTGGTGTCTCACACCCATGTTAGACATAGGAAAAATTTAGGGCTGTAGGCTACCAATGATATAATGCTGATCCTTAGATCTGAACTCTATTCATAGACTCCTGCCTGTCAATATTCTGATTGTGATGCCAACTCCAGTCTATAGTATTCCAAAGTACCAAAATGGTTGGGGTGGTGGCAGGCACATTTTAGCCAGAACTCCCAAAGCTGGCGCCCAAGATGTTCATCTTACCCTTTCACATACTTCACACCATGCCTCAGGCAGTAGTCTGAAGACAGTCACATCTATTTCCTACAAGAACTCTGCAATGTCAATGGATGATTTCAATCAATGCTCTCTCTTTTCTACAACTGATGTGGTTATCCTGTGTTCTCCTAGGTTGGTCTTATGCCATGCCAGGTGAGATACAGACAGAATACAACTGCTTTTCTTGTTCTTCCCATTGGCTTGTCACCTAACCTTTCTTCTGGTGGTGATATGTTGAAGGCTGGTATGCCATCAACACTAAAAGAGAGAAAATTTCAGAAACAACAATTATAGCCTCAAGATTTCAAGAGAAATCGTGGTTGGATGACATATCATTCTACATTTATGTTATGAAAGTTAGAATAGTATTTCAACATGACCAGAAAACAATTAATATTCACATTCCCTTGCATTTATGCTCATCTTCAATGAGGCACAGTAACAAACCTTTGAGTGAGTTGATGGAAACCAGCATTCACAGGCAGCGTGATGGATGATGCAGCATTATAAGTAATGATGTAACTGCCATTAAGTAAATGGTATTAGGGAAATGCAGAAGCAAGAACATCTACCTTGTTTCAATACAAATAGGTTCTAAAGAGCCATGGCATTGTGAGTAGTAAGATCATTGCTCCCTTTTACAGCGGGACAAATTGAGTTAACCAGGAAGCGCACATTTAACAATAAAAACACATTTCCCGGACTCATGTGAACAGGAAAAGATAGTGCCTGAACACTATGAAGAATCTTCACGTGCACTGATTGGACAATAAACAATCATGTAAGTATCTCTACTCTACTCATTATTCCAAACCATCAATAAATCATTATACCTCAGATAGGACCACTAATTTTGTCATCTACTTTTAATCTAATTGCTTATATAAAAAGCGTCCCACAAAAATATATTTGCCTGGAGAAGCACATACTCTAGGGGTGACCTTACCTTTGGGAATTTGCAGACTTTATGGATAAGGCAACGGACCTCCCACATAAAGTGGATTCAAGGCACTAAGTTTCAAGGCACAGGTTGCCCCAAATGATAGCTAAGATCCGTAATCATAAGTTTTGAGCAAGAAGGTAAGGCAGAAACATAATCCACTACTACCCTAGAAATCCATTTATTCCCTGTAAACTCCGTCAAATAATCTAAATTCTCCTCACTTATGTTTTCTTACTTACAAAACTGGTTAATTGGATCAGATTATAGTAAGATCTTGTGTAAAATTCAATGTTATTTCTTTGACTCTTCCTTGAAGTGAACTTTTGTTTCCATTTCTTCAACTGTATACTGGGAATGTATGTCAACTATATTTCTGTGAGACTGTGCAGAAACCAGTTAACTGATAATTTTGACACATGAAGTTCCTTTAGGCACAGAGATAATTAGAAAACAATCTTTTTTATTACACAGAAGTATCTTTTTCAATATGTGGTTACTTTCAAGTCGTTACTAAAAGAGAAGTTAATTCGGCTTGGCTTTAAATATCTGTAAGAGGGTGCAAAGTCAATATCTAAAAAAGGAGCCTATTAAAAACACATACAAAGGAAAATTGCAGTCAAGCAGCTACACCATCTGGGTCATATGAAAATGAGTCGTGATGAGTGTCTGCATGCTGATGGTGCTGCAGACCTAATCAGCTCACTGTCTCTCCAAGCAGTCATGTGTACAGATTAATGGAGAGAGGTGACAGAATGAAACTTCCCGCTGACTTGCTGTGGATAAGCTCTTTTGCTCCATCATTGCCTCAGCTTTGCTTACAGGATAGTAGATTCACTCTAGCATGTGCTTTTCTACTAATCGTTTTGACTAAATGAACCAAATCTCAGGGTAAAGGGTACCAACAACATCTGGTAGCTCCAAATCAGAATCAGTGTGGATAAACACATCCGTGTTGCCTGTTACTCAGTGGTGATCACAAATCAGTGTGCTGCCACTGATCCAACACTCTATGACCCAGTGTTACTACTTTATCAGGCACAAGACAGACTTCTCATGGTTTTCAATGCTGATTTCCTTTGTCCCATTTTCACAATAGTTTCTAATAGTTTTGCAAGATAAGCTCTGGAGATGTGCTATTTGGCACAGTGTTTATAGCTAACAATATGTATTGTATTTTGTAGTTAAAATTTGCTAAGAAGTAGATCTTATGTTAACTGTTCTTTCCTAAAAAAATAATAATACTAATAAAGGAGTGGCAGGTAACTTTGGGATGTGATGGATAGTTCATGGCCTTGATATTGGTGGGTGATGGTTTTATGGGTCTATACTTATCTCTAAACTCATCAAGTTGTATGCATTCAATATAATCAGCTATTTTTTTTTAACGAAAACCTGAGAAATCATTGCTTTTAAATTTACTGATTCCCTCAACTCTTCTTATAACTTTAATCCTATATATACTATACATATTATATATATTATATTATATATATATTATTTAGTATACATGTATTCAAAGATTTGAAACTTTGAGCTTCTTTCCCCATAATTATATTCAGTAGTATCTCTCTCTCTATCTCTCTCTTAAATCAAAATAGTTTATTGTTTCTACCACCTGAAGTAGATTTTAAAACAGTAATCTAGGGAGAACATAAGATACATGATGGCACATTTATCGTTTCCTTGGAGTAGTTCATAATGAATATAATTTAAAAAAAAAAGTCTCCTGTGTCGAAAAAAGCATCATGATTTCAATCAGATATGCACAATTAAACAAAAATGCAGAGCTATGTTCAGGAAAATATGCTGAACCCATTTTCGTATGCCAATCTCATCTTACCACGTGTCCACAGTAATGTGTAATAGTCAACCATTATAGATTCACTAGACATTGTTGCTTACAACATAAGTTTTCTATTTACAAAAATCAGCTTCAATGTTTGCATGAAACTTCTTAGTACTTTTCAAGATATATCTGTTTAATGCTGGTTTCAAACTATAAAAATAAAATAAAAAAGGAGAAAAGAAGAAAATTTACCTTTTTTAAAAAAAATTTGTTTTTCTGCTTTATCTCCCGAAACCCTCCGTACATATTTGTATATCTTAGTTGCAGGTCCTTCTAGTTGTGGGATGTGGGACACCGCCTCAACGTGGCCTGACGAGCTGTGCCGTATCTGCGCCCAGGATCCGAACCCTGGGCTGCCGCAGCAGAGCGCAGGAACCCAACCACTCTGCCATGGAGCCGGCCCTGAAAATTTACCTTTTTAAAAGAATAGTTTCAGATTGTGAATAAACCAAAAGTGTTTTAATAAAAATGTAAGCTTTACTGATACAGACATGTGCCTGTTTGGTAAATTTTAAATTATAGCAATATTTTATTGAATTAAATATACTACATTTGATTTCTACATACAAATATTGTACTAACTTTTATGCTGTTATTGCTATCTTTAAGTGAATTTGACAGTAAAGGCTATTGAATAAATAAATCTTAAGTAATTGATGTGACTTTTATTTTACTATCTTGACTAATAAATTCTAAATGATAACATACTAATTTCTTTTTTTTTTTTTTAAAGATTGGCACCTGGGCTAACAACTGTTGCCAACCTTTTTTTTTTTTTTCTGCCTTATCTCCACAAATCCCCCCTGTACACAGTTGTACATCCTAGTTTCAGGTCCTTCTAGTTGTGGGATGCAGGACGCCACCTCAACGTGGCCTGATGAGCAGTGCCGTGTCTGCGCCCAGGATCTGAACCCTGGGCCACAGCAGCGGAGCACGTGAACTTAACCACTCAGCCATGGATCTGACCCCAAACATACTAATTTCTAATCAAATCATCACATTCTTTAGATTATTGTATTAAGGAGTTACATGTAAAAGATCATATATATTCAATATAATTTGGGTAATAAATATCAGAGTGATTATTGTGATTGTATTATTTGCAGAATTGGTAATAGTATTGAGGCAATGATACAGAAATAACATTATTGAGTGCTTGCTGTGTCCTGCTGAAAGTAGTACATGCACTATATCAGAATGTCCTCATAATACTGCTATGATTTACAAATATATAAAATTGAGAATTAGATTAAATAACTTGTCTAAGTCCCCACAGTTAGAAAGTGACAGGACTGAAATTTGTAAAGTGTGTGGCTAAATCCAGAGCCCATGTGTCTTATTTCTACTCTAAAACATATGGTCACTTACGCTCATGCTCCATATTATGTCTGACTTTTGTGATGAATGTTACCTCCTATTTACTTCCTCAAACATGTTGCAGTATATGTTTATCTTTTAAAAGTAATTTTAACAGACTTAGAAGAATTGCCCCCTTTGTGAATGGTATGATTGTGCTATACTGAATTAGTAACTCATAATGCCTGCTGAGTTCACTTTAAACACAACTTCATTTTTCAGATTTAGTATATGTATAGCAAATCTAGTCCTGGTGTATATGGCGACTGAGCTTGATGTTTCTGAGAGCCTTTCCAGTTTTGAAGGGACCACGTGTCTGTAATTCATGATGGTTGCCACTAGATGGTGATCTTGTCCTTATTGGCAATGGATAAATTTCAGATACATTAAAAGAGACGTTAAGGAACAAAATTATTTATCATTAAAATCTTTGTTGCAAAACATATCAACATATTTTACATAAAAAATAAAAATTTGTCACTGTTTTATGTACTTATTTTATTACTAAAAATATGAAACAGAATATACAGTAATCTATCCTTTTATGGAGTGTTTACTGTTTGTCACTGTGCTAAGTTTATTGACTGTGTTCCTTCATTAATCCTCACAAATAAATATGTGATGAGTGCTAATGTCATCAAGTAACATGTGAGGTCTACATAGTGTTAGAGCCAGAATAGTAAGATAAACACGCTAATCCAAAACCCAGATGTAAATCTAGTCACTCTACTGTGTATATGAATGTTTTGTTTTGTTTGTTTTTTAACATTTTTTATAACAAATATAAAGATATTATTTGGCAAAACATTCAGATCTTTTGTAAATGTCCTTCATTACTTAATAATTTTTCATGATAATAAATTGCATTTTTAATCATTCCTTGGGTGGTAAAGTGCCTGAAACCTGGTAGGATTCTCATGATTATTTTAATATTTTTCCCTAGGACAAAGATCTTGAAAACATTCAAAGATGTGGAATATACATCTCTGTTAACTATATTAATTACACTTAATAGTAATGCACTGTATACATGAAATTTCCTAAGAGAGTAGATTTCAAGTGTTCTCACAATATGGACAAAAAAAAATAAGTATGTGAGGTGATATGTTAATTATCTTGATTGGAGTAATCAGTTCACAATGTATACTTATATCAAAACATCACATTGTATACCTTAAATATATGCAATTTTTATTTGTCAATCATTCTTCAAAAAAGCTGGGAGGAAGGATGTAGATAGAAATCATTTAGGTATTTGAAATTTGCCTTTACTCAGTTATGATACTGGGTCTCAAATTTATTTGACATTCACTATTCCATTCAATGACCGGTTCCAAACTTTATATGAGAAATTACACAGTCAGGAAAGAGTCCTATTACAGGTTTCAGGTAAGTGCATGCATATTTCATTTCAACATCTAAGAATAAGAAAAGAAGCATTGTATGTGAAAAATCGTTATCTAACCAATTCTAAGGAATCTCTTTCAAAAGGTATAAAACGGCTAAGCAATGAGGTATCATTGCATTTATAACATAAATTGGCAGCAATTTTTTCTTTCTTAATGTTTTGTAAAATAGCAGTGTATCTTACAATCATTGACATCCAGGGTCAATGAATCACATCATGCTATGACAAAAACAAATTCAGATGGCAAGGTAAATAGTGACTGTTTCTTTGACTTGAGGAGGCAGAGAAAATCTCTATGAGGAGGTAATAGTTTTCCAAAAATCTACATAAAAAGAAAGGATTTATTAGGCAAAAACTGAGTGGGAGAGCACTTGTGGATATGTAAAATAAGTGTAAAGGCCCTGTACTGGAAGACACATTGTTATAGTTGAGGAATGGAAAACAGTTTAAAAACACAGAATGTGACTGGAGCTTTTAGTGAAAGGGGGAGTGAGGTAGGAGTTGAGGTCTGAGAAGCAGGAAAATGCCAATCAAGTGGACCCCTAAAGGCTATGCTGAAAAATTTGGATTTTCTTTTATGCAATATGAAAAAACCTGAAAGTTTTTAAAAATCCAAGCATCACAGAACCCTGGATACCATTTTCAGAGTTTACTTCCATCAAGAAACTTAAGTTTTCCATTTTCAAAAAAACTTTGCATCAAAGGAGAAGTAAATGAATAATGTAAAAAGATAATCTTTCTAATCATCCTTCCTAAGCAAAATTAGTTACCGTATTTTGCTTCCATTCATATCCAGTAATAATTCACCTTGTTTTCGTCAGTGTAAAGAATTTTTGATAAGATACTTTTGAAAAACATTATGGCAAAACAAAAGGAGCTGAATTTAACATCATGATTTTCATTATTTTAAAGATAAGAAATTACAGGTAGTTATGTAAAAATCTGCTAACAGGTGTTTTAAACATTTTCCTCTTTGGTTGAAGTATTGCCAGTGGTTATTTTTTTTCATTTTTAGGTTTCCACAGTATTTAGATCCACTTTATGTATTTGATGTACATTCATTTATGGAGGGAAGAAAAATATAACTAACCTCACTTTCCCTCCCAAAATAAAAATCAAAACAAAATTCTTGTTTACTTTGTACTGAGCTACAAAAAGTAGCTCAGAGTTTGGCCATAGTCTTATAACCTTGGGGAAAAAATAGTTTGTCTTAAATTAAAGCTGAGAAAGGGGTAGCTCATGAAACTATCTTTATGGAGACTATGAAACTGTAGGGGAGGAAGACATTTCCTCTACCCTTTCTGGGTTCTTCTGGCTGGAGAATGAATTAAATTGACATGAGACAGAATAGCAGGAGAAAATTAAACACAGCTTTATAAGATGTATACATGGGAGAGGCTCAGGCAAACTGTGCAACTCACCAAAATGGCTGAAGTCACCACCTTAAATATCATGTTCAGCTAACGACAAAGGAGGATGTTGGGGGTGGACGGGGAGTTGATCATCGGAGATTACCACACAAGTACGGTAAACAAGATGCAGACTTAAGGCCTTGCCTTTGGCATTGATAAAGAGTTTCTAGAGATGAGGTTATCCTCCCTCCTTCTGGTACAGAGAGGGAGGCACTTTTACAGATGGAGATTTCTTTTACAATGTAAATGTTTCTTAACAAAGGGTAAGTAAACTCTGCTTTTCAGAGTTTCTTTCCTGTCTGCAGTTTATTAAAAGTAACCAGCCCCAAATAATCTTCGTGCCAAAGAGACATATCTTGGGGTGGCCAATTCCAGGTCCCCACAAAACAAAGGTAGATGAGGTGCATCTTTTTTCTATTTCTTTCTCTTGCTCTCTAGGCATAGTAAAGTGAACTTTTTGCAAAGACTTTAGGTGAAAAAAGCACTAAGATATCAGATTGAAACAAAAAATTTAAATGTCTGGTAGTATGAAACATAACAACTGTAATATTATGATGGGATTCAAAATTGTATAAGCACTTTGGAAAGTAATTTGGCAGTTGCTAGTAAATTTGAAGATGTGCATGGATATGCTTTATATATATATATCATATATGTCATATGATATCATATATGTATATATATATATATATAACTTAGAAAAACTTCTTTTACTTGAGTACTAGGAGAAATATCTAAGAGAGTTAATCAAAAATCATTTGGAATAACCAAACATAGAAACAATCTAAATATTCATCAAGAGGAGGATGGGTAAGAAAGTTGCGATATTGTGAAAAGGAATGTTGTGTTTCAGTGAAAGAGAATTAGCCAGAGATCCATGAATCAGCATGTATAAATTAAAAAAAAAAAAAAAGAAATGCTGAGCGATGAAAGCAAGTTGCAGACCAAGCATATATTAATGTCTATATATTTAATATAGCTCTGAAATAACTGATCGGTGATACCTAGATGAACAGATAGATATTTAGAAAAGTGCAAGGGTCTGGTAATTGCACACAGTAGTATAAATACTTCTATTTTATTCTGCTTCTTAAGATGATTGCTCATTGGTTCAGAAATGTTTATTATGTTAACCTTGTTACATTTTTGTCTCAACAATGTATAAGAATGCAAAAGACATCATTTGCAGTAGAAAAGAATACATGATAAAATGTGTATATATATGTTGCAACCTGCTCGTGATGAGCATCCAACGACTTAAAAAAATGCTTGGTAATATTCTGCTATGTAAGTATGATTAATTTGATTTACCAAAGAATTTTTATTTTTTTCTGTACATCCAATTTGATATAAAAACAAATACCCAAATTGGATTTACCTTTTTTACCTTAATTCAATAAAATTATTTTCAACATAGGATTGATTACTTATGATGATTATATATTTGAGTGACTGATTATGTATATAATAAATATACCAATAGCTAGTATTTATTGAGTATCATCAATCTATTTTCTGGGTCAAAAATTTTATTTCACACTATCTCACATGCACAGTATATCGATTTTCTTCTATAGCTATCTTGCTTTCCCTCTTAACCTCAGCTTTTTGTAAAGAGTAACAATTTAATGTTGATTTGAATTTTTAGTACAGCCTAATCTGATAATGTAGGCAGTCCATTTAGGTAGTAACTTTTGTGTCCTGTGAACCAAAGGTTCAGTCCCTCGTTGTGTGTGTGTGTGTGTGTTGGTGTGTGCACGTACACATATGTGATACAGGTTACACAATTCCATGATTGGAGGGAAGCATTGTGTCCCTGATCAAGGTATCCATTGCATCAGTTAGTTTCCAGAATGCTGCCTTTTATCTACATGGAATTGTATGCCCTGCTGACATCAAAGGATGGAATCTGAATCTGTGGCTGATGCGGTTTGTGGTCTGGTCTCAGGTTTGCTCAGAAACTATTTGTGATCCCTGGCTGACCCTGTCTCCCCTCTTCTCCCACTGAAGTCTGCTGTGACTCACAGGAGGTCTGTTCCCCAATGTTCAGTGCAGAGATATCCCTTCTCTGTAAAGGTGACTCCAGTCTAGTAAACTTTTTAGCCAGATATCAGTGACACCAAAAAGCATAACAGGGTGAGAATTGCCTGGCCTCTGCTCTGAATGTGCCAACCCCACTAGTAAGAAATTGAGAAATACACATTTGACTTCTTCACTCCGTGGCCCGTCTTTCCCACAATTCTCTGGGTCAGAAAAAGAAATATGAATAAGAAGGAAAAATATGAGTGACTGTTGCTCCTTTTCTAATTATATAGCTTTAGCCTCATTCTATTTTTCCCTCCTAGATAAGATCCATTTAGATGCCCAATCATAAAATTACCCCTGCTGCCTGACAGCTGCTAATCCAAGGTAAAGCCCTGCTCCCTTGAATCCTTTCAATACCATATAACAAAAACCCAAACCCTGTGATAAGTCCTTTCTACCACTGTGTCACTGAAAAATCCCACAAGTACCCAAGATGTGCATTCTCCCTCACTGCAACAAATAATGCGTCCAACTTGTGCAGCTACAGAGGTACTCCTGGTAATCTCTGGCTAAAGGACATTGGTACTTTGTACATGTCATTCAAGGTATAATATTCAAAGTTAAAAACATAGCTCATACAAATACGGAACAAACACATGTCAAATATTTTACTTAATCCATTAATTAACAAGAGAATCAGTAGATGATAAAGCTGGTTAAAAAGAAAACGTTTGAGGAACTGGCTTTTTATACTCATTTTGGAAATAAAAGGTAATTGTTAGAACAATACATGCAAAACTGGTCCCATAGAGAGCATAAGAAAAAAGAAAAGGAAAAACAACTTTGGTATTTGGTGGTATTTTTTTCTACTGAATAGAAATTTACAAATTATCATGTAAATTCATAGTCTATTCAAACATTAAATTACAAAATCAATTACATGTAAAATTTCTTGGAATATGAAATAATTCTTGGGTGACCTTGATAAACAGAGTTCCTAGGTAACATTGAAATGACATGCTGTATTCTTTATTTGATTTCCATGTTTTAGAAATTTTTTTTCTTGACAGAAATGTCTTCCTAAAAGCTGGTGCATGCATAGCTATCAGAGGCAAAGGGAGAAATGTTCTTTATGATGGCTAAACTATGTATAGTAGATTACCCAGACATGGCTGGGGAAAATATTAAAATTTTGGAAAATTATCTCTCAAGACATATAATGAGGCTTGCAGAACACTGTCTCGACCCATACCTATTTTGCATGGTTGTAATCTGAATATTCCTTAATGTTTCCCTCTGCATTCCACATGTAACAAATCCTAGTGTAACCCCAGGTAGAGTAGGAAGAGCAAAAATAATAATTCCCTCACTCCAAGTTTGCCTCCTCTCCCTAAGAGTTTGGTTAAAGGTCATTTTCATATTCAAACAAGGAGGAATTGTACTGGGGAAAAATTACTAGCAGCACTTAAAGTTGTGAGTATTCTGTTAGACAGAAGTATTTAAGAGCTCAGCTTCTTGGTCAGATTGCTCTGGACAAATCCAGATTCTAACTTGGTTTAGAAGCGTGATCTTTGACAAGCAGCATAATCTTTTTCTTATCATTTCTCAGACTCAGTTACTTATTCCATAGCGATATTAGGAAGAATAGTGTTTTATTTAATGAAAACTTAAGTGCTAAGTTTCAAAGGGTGAACAGTGATGAAAAAAAGTCTTGGTCTCCATGTAGCTTGCTGTCTGCGAGAAGAGACATAGTCCATTTAGGGGAGAATTAAATAAGGCAATCACATAAAGCATTCAGCACCAATAACTAACATCATGCTGCTCAATCAACATAAAATATTATCATTCTAAAAAGATAAAGTGTTCCAATTTTTATAGAAAATGTCTAGAAGATAAATAAAGGTGTTTAAAAACCCTTAAATAGCTTAAATAAATTCTCCTATAAGATTTTACATTATTTTTCTTAGAAAACTGTTTGTTTCCATAGATTAAGCCTGTTTGTTTCTATGGATTAAGCAAAATTTAGGGGTATAGACATACATTTGTCCTTTCAACACTAGAACTAAAAAATATTTTAACTCATCACCTCTTTAAATCATGATAAATTCCAAATTAATGTCCCTCAAATAAAAGAGGTTTGCCTGCATTTATTTGCCTAGTATGTGCCAGAAAATTCAGTTGATACAAAAGATTAAGGAAACTGTCTTCTATATCCCATAAAAAGAAAATTCATCTCTTATATCTTGTAATATTGACCTTATCTTTCACGAGAACACTGAGTGAGTTAAAATGATTTTTAAAAATAAATATGAATTAAATATCATTTTAGCTATGTTTATGAAAGAAATAAAACTATCACCAAAATAATAAGTATTCAAGGACCACATTAAGAATCAAATGTGCTTCATAAGAACTCTCCGATCAATAGTAGAGTAAAAGGTTGTTTCTTGTTGTTCTTTGGTAGCATAAATTACTGTGAACTTAACTCCCATTTAAAACAGTAATCTTCCTGAGCAATATAGATGGTAGCACTAAATAATTACATTTCATCCCTTCACGCCGCTGGGTTTGCAGCTGCATAGACAGTCCACAGAGGCAGCATGGACAGCAATTCTAAAGCAAGATAATCTTCCCTAAATCAGTTCAACTTTCTCCAAGCGATGTAGTGCTGATCTATATATACTTATTGATGAAATAAGCCTATACCTGCAGTTTACTGATTTGAAGGCTGCGTGCAATCAATAAACTTAAAAGAAAAAAAAAACACTGAAGAATTAAGCACTAGTAGATGTTTGATCAGTTTAGGATTTCAGAATTTGCGATCACAAGCTCTTTTCACTGAAAGGCAAGGGATTCAAAGCAAAAGAGTTTAGAATATTCTTGGAATTTAGCATGTTTAATACCAAGTATGCATTTAACTAATATCTGCACCAGATACATACTGAAATATGACTTGGTAGAAGATTTAGCATCTCTTTTCTCTTTTCCTGTCTGCAAGTTTTCAATTTGTGGACAGTAACGAGCATTTATTATAAGCCTGTCTCTGTGTTCGACACTTTTAAGGGGATCTAATTTAATCCTTTCACTCTCCTTATGAATATGTACTATTAGGATTCCAGTTTAAAGATAACAAACCTTAAAATGGAGAGATTAAAATAACGTGGTCAAGGTCACACAGTTGGGAGGAAGTGGTGTGTAAATTTGAAGTCAGAGCTTCTGCTCTTGACTATTCCTGTGCTGCCTTGATGGGCTGTCACCATCTGCTCCTGTAAGTCATTCTTTTCTTGTACAAGTCTGAAGTTAAATGCAATTTTTTATTATTTCCATATTAGACATAAAAGCAGAGTTCAGATACCAACGAAAAGTGATCATGTTGCAAATTTACTAAAATTGTAAAAATTGAATACATCTGTTATTTTTATGCATTTAGCACACAAGCTTTAAACTGCTATATGAGGTTTTCTCATACTCAATCTTTGGTTCTTTCTTTTTATTCTGGGTTTCATAGTGTTCCACTGGGTGAAGTCGTGAAGCACTGTAGATCGACAACAGGATCTGTAAACTGATTAACTTTACCACAAAGTATGAAGGGACTAATTTCTGACAGTGCCGCAGTAGGAACGAGGGTTGCAGAGATGAATCAAGGTGCATACCCTGTTCTTAAGGGACTCAGCCTACTTAAGACAAGGATTACATGAATAATAACAATTCGGTGCAAAAATATTAGGGATGTGTTGGCAACTAGAAGAAAATTGAACTATGACTTAAGTCAGGAGAAGGAGTCCTCAAAGAGTGATATTTGAATTCTGCTGGAAGGAATCTGTAACCAAAGGTGCACGTCCGTGTTGCTAAATACGTTAAGGGCATTATATTGGGAGATACTGAAAGCATCTTAAATTGGGTATATGTAAATTTGAACTCATCTTTTCTCACAAATCAGTTTTTCATTTTGTTCTTTTTTTTTATGTAAGAAATTGCCAATTGCCAGAAGACTCATGAGTAAGAAGTGGCTAAACCCAGTACATAAAGTCAGTGACAAATTTTGTACTTTTATTCTGGCTCCAGTTCCTGCACGTTTAATAACTGTGAACTCAAAGGACTTCAAATATTTTTCCTTTGTATGCCATTAATAATTTAGAAAAAAATTATCTCTTTACACATACTTAAGGTGACATGTAAAACATCCTATAATTTTGAATAACTAAAAATTATAAGCTTTGGGGCAATTTCTGTAAATATTGAATTTTTAAAAGTATGTCTCCAAAATTAAATTTATTCAAAGGAATATCAAAATCACATCATTTTGATACCCTGGTAGTTTACCACAGTGGTCAGCAGCAAAGATTATGGGGCCAGACCTGGTTCACACTTAGTTTTTCCCTAATTATTTGTGTGACTACAGGCAAGCTATCTAAATCCTCTGTGCCTCAGTTTCCACTTCTTAAATGAGGATAATAATAAAACATATCTTGTAGAGTTATTGCGAGGATAAAAATGATTAATGTAAGTAAAGCACTTAGAAAACTTCCTGGAACAAAGGAAGCACTTTGTAAGTGTTAGGAATTATGATGATTGTTGTAATTCTTCTAAAGTACGTGGAAAAGCTCTTGTTCCATAGACGGAACTTTAAATAATTCTATTTCCATTTTGAACTCAAGATTTCTACTCCAATAACATCATTTCCTTTTTTAGTATATTATTCATATATAATAAATCAATTTTCTTAACATAATAAATGTTAGACTCATCTCTTACATAATTTGCTGCATAAAAAGTTGTATATAAATAAGTACTTAATTTTTTAAAAAAATACTCTGCAACTGTAATAATGTAAGTATTAAAATATTCTTCTGGACTGAGTAGTCATTACAAATTTTAGTGTTACATCATTGATCAAAACACCACAAATATGTAACAAATTTTATTGACAATTTAGCATAAGAAATAAACATTTAATTGAAAATATATAGTCTAATGGATTAGATGAGTCTGCCCTTTTATGATATACTATTATATCTCTATAGATGGTTTTATTTACTGCTAAAAAGAAATGATTTTTCTATTCATACCTTTTTTATAGTTTAAAATAATGAGAAACATTCACATAAATAAATATACAAGAATGGAATGAGAATTCTTAGAGAAACGTTATGTGATACTTTGACTTTTTCTCAAGTTTTATTTTAAAAATTACATAATATTTGTCATCAAAAATGCTTTTAATTATTTATCATTCCTTTATTCCTTTCTAAATATTATTGAACACAAAGTATTGGAAATCATTCTACCTCAAACCTCAAAATGCATTTTTAATTGTTATTAATAAGTGCCCAGTCAGGCACCAAACCTTATAATCATCTTCTTTTTGTTGACAACAAAAACATTTTTCTGTTCTTTTTTTTGATGAGGAAGATTCACTCTGAGCTAATATCTATGCCAGTCTTCCCCCATTTTGTGTGTGAGTTGCTGCCACAGCATGGTTTGACGAGTGGTGTAGGTCCATGTCTGGGATCCAAACCTGCAAACCTGGGGAGGCAAAGCAGGGCGTGCCAGACCATACCAGAGGACCAGCCCCAGCAAGAACCTTTTAAAAGCTGGGCAATGTGCCAGAGTAATATCCCAGTGGGTGAGATATGGTTATGTTCCTCTAAAACAGGAACAGAAAGGGAGCCTCAGGTGCACTCTGTGGCAGATCCATTTAAGGATATAATACAAATAGATTTTATAGATTTGGAAAGTGATTAAGGTAAAATTATTTATAGAAAGATTTTGAGCACCTCTGGGATGTGAATAACCCAGTTTGAAGGTCACTGCTGTAGAGTACTTTCCAGCTAGAGGCACAGTCATTATTGACATCTCTATCCGTTCACATGACTACCCACCTTTCCCTGCATCCAATCAATCTGACATGGAACTTAGCTCATCAGTTCCATAATTAGAACTGTCTTTTTTTTTTTTCTTTGAGGAAGATTAGCCCTGAGCTAACTGTTGCCAATCCTCCTCTTTTTGCTGAGGAAGACTGGCCCTGAGCTAACATCCATGCCCATCTTCCTCCATTTTTTACGTGGGATGCTTACCACAGCATGGCTTGACAAGCAGTGCCATGTCCGCACCCAGGATCCGAACCAGCGAACCCTGGGCAGCCAAAGCGGAACATGCGAACTTAACCGCTGCGCCACTGGGCCAGCCCCAGAGCTATCTTTTAAATCTGGGCTTTCCTCTCCAGAGCACTGCTTTTCTGAGGTCATAAAATCACCATATCTTTCCTAGAGTTTGGTAAGTCTTTTATATTGTCTCAACATTGGTTTTTCCCACTACCAAATAACCTGCCCTATAGTTGCCAGAGTTATCATTAAAAATAAAGAAAAAATGATCATTCTAGTTTTTTAATATCAAACTTAATTGGCTTCTTGTTGCTCAAAGTAATGCACAAGGTGTCTTACAACTTGACCTCAATCCACATATCCAGTTGAATTTCCACCACTTCTTCCCATGCATGCTGCAATTCCAGCTCCATTGAATTTGCTATTCTCCAAACATGCTCAGTCCTATCAGGGTTATGAGACATCTCACATCTTGTTTCTACTCCTTGGATTTGGCGTCTCCTCTCTTCCTGCCATTCCTTATCAATGGCTATATATTAGTATTCCTGAAAGATCCAGCTCAGGATTTTTTCCTCACTCTCACTACACCAATTCAAGGCAAACAACATGACAAAACAAACTGCCCCACCTTGGAGCAGAGTTTGTCAATTCCCTTTCTAGACTTTCATAACACTTTGATTTTAAGCCCAATTTCAGCCAGTTTAACCCAGTTTCAACCGTGCTGTACAGTCACTGCTTTGAGAGGAGTCCATACAGCAATGCAATTGCCTCACCGACTTGCTTTTCCTGTTAGTCTGTGATTTTCTTCACGGTATATATTGTGTTTGATCAATATTTGTATCTTAGTATTCAGAATATTGTTATATCTCAATAAATATTTTAGAGTGAACGTATATAAACTTGTAGACTCATATGTATTAAGTACAATGCACAATGAGTTGTTTTTATGTACATCCAGATGGATTAATATTAGAAATGCTAGTAAGAGTATGCATATAGAACAGCTAAAAACCTAGGATTGTTTAAGGAAGCATTCTAGCTTTACTTGGAATAATTTTCCATATTTGTTATTAATGTAAAATTTTATTGAATTATGATATACAGATAAAAATTGCAAAAATAATAGATGTACTTATATTCATTAAAATTTGCAGATTTTAAACAGTGAATACACCGTGGATCAGAACCGAAATGAAGATGAATTATTAGCAGAATCCCATGGAGCCCCTTTCTGCCTAATTTCAGTCACTACCCTCCGTATCCTAGGATAAATAATATTCTGATTTATGACACCTTGCTTAGCTTTCCTATTTTACTGCTATATATTAATTAAATCATATTATTGTATTCTTTTGTATATGATTTTTTCTCTCAACATTATTTTTTGAAAACTTTTGAATGTTTTCTACTAAATTTGAACAATATACAAACTCTATGATTCAGCAATTAATACATATCTGTGCATATCCAACAAAAACACACACGCACATTCTCCAAAGACAGGACCAAAAATATTAAGAAGCACTATTTATAATTGTCCTAAAACTTGAAATAAACTAAAATTCAATCAATAGTAGAACTCAATATACTCATGTATACTCATGTAATGCAATGCCATGTAGAAATGAGAAACCACATGTAACAATATAGATATCTCACAATATAATTTGGAATGGAATAATTCATATTTCTCTTTAACTCTCATCATTGGTGACTTACCATTATTCATAATAATAGGTCTTAAAAATTAAGCCAAAAATATGCTATTAAACTAAACCCTTCAGGAGAACAGTAACATATGCCCTGTGATAGCAAATTTCAAATAAATATACTATTTCCTGGTAGCCATGAAAAATAAAATAGCCTTTCAAAATAGTCCTTTTCAGGCTGTTTGCCTTTTAAGATAGATAGATAGATAGATAGATAGACAGACAGATAGGTAGATAAGATAGAAAGAAAGATAGACAGATAAAAATCTATATAGATATAATATATAGGGAATGGATACTTGGCTGTCTTTGGATATTTGGATATAATCTAGATAGATAGAAATCTATACGTAAATTTCCATCTGGAAATAGATTTCTGTCTATCTAGATTGTATCCAAATATCTATAGATATCTACATAGCTATCCTGTATATATTATTTCTATACAAATTATGTCTTTCTATCTATAGGTTTCTGTCTTTCCATCATCTATCTATCATCTTTCTATCTATTAATTGAAATTATAAATCCAAAGGTTCATAACCCACCATTTCACCAGGTAAATACAATTTAGGTAAAACTCCATATCTTCCTATTTACATGTTTATTTCATCAAGAAGGCGTATGTATTATTGTCTAAAGTCTCAACTACTCTTTACAAACATTGAAGTCAATTCCTTGTCTACTAATTTCTTTTGTAGAAATGCGTCACTCCATTATAAAGTTTTAATTCTTATATTACTTTGTGCTTCTAGTGAATGTACATTGAAGATAATCGTTAGCAATATCTTTGCAATATATAAAACAGTGAGGTTGCAATTTTACCATGAATGTATAATAGAGTAGTTTAAAGACATCCACTTGCTTACAGGAATGTGCAAAATGAGCTGCAGCTTCACACAAATTACAGGTAAATGAATGGTTTTAATGAGAGGTTTTATTGAAAACAGCATATTTTAACATTTGGATTCATGTTTGTTATATAAATTTTCTTTAAATTTACTTTATAGAGGGCGGCCCTGTGTCTCAGTGGTTAAGTTCACATGTTCTACATTGGCGGATCCTGGCCGTGGACCTAGCACCGCTCATCTAGCTGTGTTCAGGCAGCGTCCCACATAGCACAGCCAGAATGGCCTACAACTAGAATATACAACTATGTCCTGGGGGGCTTTGGGGAGAAGAAGAAGAAACAAAAAGATTGGCAACAGATGTTAGCTCAGGTATCAATCTTTAAAAAAAAGAGTACATTATGGTGACTATAGTCAATAATATTGCATTGCATATTTTGTAACTTTGTATGGTGATAGAGTGTGACTAGATTTATTGTAGTGATCATTTTATAGTGTTTGCAAATATACAATCATTATGTTGTATACCTGAAACTAACGTAATGTTATGTGCTAATTATACTTCAATAAAAAAGTTCTATAGGTTTTGCCTTGATAACCAATTACTACAAAATGAATATTTACTTGTATCAGCTTTTAACTGAACAAATAAAATAAAAATCTACCTGTGTAGCAATAGGTTTTCAAAACAATTTAAATGCCATTGAAACAAAGTGATCAATTAGTATGATATATGGTGAGCCAAGGCAAGGTATCACGAAAGAATTATCTTTAATAACCCTTCAAGTAAACTTTAAAACTACAGAGAAGCACACTGTTCGGCAATAAACATGAATGTTGTTTTCACAAGCAAAATGTGCTATCCCAGGAGTCTTGCAAATATTACTATAACATTATTGATAAGAGATATATTTATGTGCACGCTAAGAAATATAAAATAAGTGGGATGGAGAGGCAATGACAGTGAAATTTCTTATAGTATTTTTAAAAAGTGAATTATTTCAATACAAAGAAACTCCAATCAAGTGTGTCTCACAGGTTAATAATCAGCATTACGCATACTATGAAAAAAAGGAAAATGCTGACACAAACCATGCATGGTCCAGAAATGCCTTGAAAGTGAAAGTCACAAATAACCTCAAACATAAATGCTGACGAAAAATGCTCTGGGCACAAACCTTACACTTGACTTATTTAATTCTAAATGCCATTTTGGCAAAAGCAATTTTTAAACATGGAATTCTTGCTTAGAGTGAGCAGTAGATAGAAAATAACACAGAAATCCAAGTAGAAAGGAATGGAAGTTGTTTGAAGATTTTAGTTTTTGTCTC
Organism: Equus caballus; assembly: GCF_041296265.1. Classification (NCBI taxonomy): domain Eukaryota; kingdom Metazoa; phylum Chordata; class Mammalia; order Perissodactyla; family Equidae; genus Equus; species Equus caballus. The sequence continues at coordinate 73,296,976 of NC_091692.1, read as the reverse complement.
TCAGAAAGCTAGAATTTGAATTTTTTTCTTTGTATTAAATTTCCTTCCATTCATTCATCTAACCCTCCTTCCCTCCTTCCTTCCATTTTTCCGCCTTTTTTCCTTCCTTCCTATTTTCCTCCCTTCCTATTTTCCTCCCTCCCTTCCTTCTCTCATTCCTTTTCGTTTTCTCCTCCTCGACCTCTTCTTCTCTTTCCTTCTTCTTCATCATCATCTTCATCTTATAATGAATGCCACACAGCTTTATCTATGAGCACATAATAATACTGTTAAATTACACTTTTGAAAACGTAGAAGATCTAACATTAGTTTGCTTGCTCATTCAATAAACATTTATTGAGTACAACTTAAGAAAGGGATCTGAGATCTGGCAACGAAAGTCTGGAAAGCAGTGTCTTCAGTGTCCAGAAACTTTGCAGGCTAGAATGTTATGTGGAATGAAGAAATTGCAAAACAGTTGTTAATACCCTCAAGGCCCATGTTGTCACAAATGGCACAATTTATTATGATAAGCAAAATAAGTCAGACAGAGAAAGACAAATACAGTATGATTTCATGCATATGTGAAAGATAGAAAAACAGACACATAGACACAGAGAGTAGATTGGTGGGTACCAGAGGGAAAGGGGAGTGAGGGGAGAGCAAAAGGGGTAAAGGGGCACATTTGTATGGTGACAGATGGTCACTAGACTTTTGGTGGTGAACTCGATATAGTCTGTACAGAAGTTGAAATATAATGATGTGCACCTGAAATTTACATAACATTATAAACCAATGTTACCTCAATAAAAAAATAAATTAGAAAAAGAACTTATTAAAAGCACAAGTAAATGTGGTTTTAGAGTACAGTCATAGCACAATAACACAAAGAAATAACTGGTCAATTCCCAGTGAGAATGTTGAGAAAATATGATAGGAATGGTCTTAAGTGAATAGCCACAAGGTGGACAAGTCATTCCAAGATGAATATAAGCAAAGAGGATGGTTTGGAACATCGTGGTATGCTCACACAAAACTATAGTTGGTCATCATGGGTTACTAGAGAAAGTAATCCATAAATGAAGTTAGCCAGTCAAACAAGTGCCTGGTTAAAGAAGGCTTTGCATACCATTCTAAGTACTAGTATTTCAGACTCTAAATAATACAGAACCAATGATTAGTTAAAACACCAGGGTTAGAAAGGACATATCTTCCTTACGGAATTCTCGATAATATATGTAGATACTCTCCCCTTCAGGATATGGAGCTTGATTCCTCTTCTCTTGAGATGGGGCTGGACTTAGGGACTGGCTTCCAAATAATAGACTATAGAAAAGGAAAACAAATAGTAACTTTACAATAGAAAAAACTGGCAACTATAATCTTAAACAAGTGATCAAGGTTAACATCACCAGTGATAATTATATGACACTCAGAGCCTGATTATATGTGGAGAATGAAGTGATGAATGAAAATCAATCTTTGGTCAGTGTGAATCAATCTATGGTTGTCTTAGCAAGGTAAGAGTAGAGGAGGGGAGCCACCTGGAGAGAGAAGGTGATAATTGTTTCCACTTTAGACACAGTTTATCTTTCGTATGATATCCATTCAAACGTCTCCAGAAGGTAATTGGCCTTTAAACATAATTCTAAAGCTTATGAGTATAGGTTGGCAATCAATCTATGAATGCAAGATGAAACTGCTAAGAATCAGATGATAAACTTACTAGGGAATGTGACTAAAGTGAGAAGATAAGAAAGTCAAGAACAGATACCGTAAGGAACACCACTGAGAAGAGAAAGAACGTAAAAGACCCCAAATCTGTCATCTAGAAGGCAGTAATCAACACAAGGTCAAATGTAAGCTATATAAAAATAGAAAGAATAAATTGTACACTTCTCCTTGATATTGGAAAGTCATGAATGATTAGTTTTATGGTGGAGAAATTGGCAGATAAGACGGGGAAAAAGGTTAAAACGCTAAAATATGTGACATTTCTTTTTAATAAATAATACGTGAAATGAAGACCTGGCTTCAAGAAATCAGTAATCTAAAATACATGGACATAACCATGATTTCAAGTAGAATTAAATACAATTTATACAAGTGATAATGTGCTAACACATATAAACTGGTACTTGAAAAAAGAAGCATTCAAGTCTACCTTGAGTAGTTAAGGAAAATTTTATATTTACTGTATCTTGAAAATATAAGCAAACAATATGCTCAGGAGAGGAAATGAAATAAGCAAAGACAGAAGCTGATAAAATAAATCTAATTAGAGTGAAAGTTTAGGGTATTTGAAGGGAATCAGCAGGATAGTACATTGTAAAAAGGTGTTCAGGTGGAATCGTTGGAAAATTGAAAGCTATGTTAGGTAGATTGTAATTTGCTGAATCTATAAACACAAGCTAAATACTGAGCTAAAATTAATTTTGGAAGGGGCCAATCCAGTGGTGTAATGCTTACGTCTGCTTGCTCCACTTTGGCAGCCCAGGGTTCGCGGGTTTGGATCCCCGGCACAGACCTATACATGGTTTGTCAAGCCATGATGTGGCAGCATCTCACATACAAAATAGAGGAAGATTGGCACAGATGTTAGCTCAGTGAAACTCTTCCTCAAGCAAAATGAGCAACATTGATGACAGATGTTAGCTCAGGGCCGATCTTCCTCATCAAAAAAAAAAAAAAGGAAAAGATTAACTTTGGTAAACTGTATGACTATGAAGAAATCTATATTTTGGGTCTATTTTAGTTTCAGATAAATATGAGATGAGGAGAGTACAGGAAACCACACTCTGTGCACAAGACATGTTACCTGATTTAGATATGACTATGAAAAAAATCATAAAGCAAAATAATCATTGAATCTCAAGTTAAAATTAGAAAACAACTTAATGAGTACGTAAGAATTAACTTTAAACTTAATGAATATGAGTCTTAAACTTTAGTGAAAATTACCTAGCATGTCATTAGTCTTGAAAAATTCTCATTAGTTTTCATGATAATACTTCAATAAGATTTAAAGTTTCTGAAGAGTAGTTATAAAGCAGGCCAAATTTCTAAGCAATTACCAATTATGAACATTTGTGTGTTGGCCATATAGCAGAAAACAATAGAGTAAAGGAAAAATAAAATCAATTAAACCAACTGGATATTGATGGATTAGTTATCAACAACCACAATTATCAAAAGTGGGAGACTAAAATTACATTTTTGTTGATTTGCCTTGTTTGTTGGGCTTAATTTTCTATTGATTAATACGGACTGAGGGGCCGGCCTGGTGGCACAGCGGTTAAGTGTGCATGTTCTGCTTCAGCGGCCTGGGGTTTGCTGGTTCAGATCCTGGGTGAGGACATGGTGCCATTTGGCAAGCCATGCTGTGGTAGGCATCCCACATATAAGCAGAGGAAGACGGGCATGGATGTTAGCTCAGGGCTAGTCTTCCTCTGCAAAAAGAGGAGGATTGGCAGCAGTTAGCTCAGGGCTAATCTTCTTCTTCAAAAAAAATACGTACTGAGTTATTTAAAGCATAAATCTTGTTAGTGCATGATAAATACATGTTGTTAGGCTAACGACTAAATTGTACAGAAGTAAACTCAAAAATATAGTGTGTATATTGAGTCCCTAACTAGCATCAAATTTATCTTTACTGTGGATTTAGAAATTTCCAAGTTATTTTTTCTCTCTCGAGTACAATCTTGTCCAGATATAAATATATATATTTTCCAAAATTTAATTCATTTGTAATAATTTAAGGGTTTACTTTTATTTTAGTTTTAAAATATAGGCAAGACATGTTTTTTTAAAAAGTCAAATTCTTCCTGCAAGAATGATTTCAGAGTCTCAGTGCTCAAAAAGACAAGAATTAAGGAAAGGACAAATAGAAGATATAATGAAATTATCCAAACTTACAAATCCATATTATTTCTACTCAAAACTTTCACGGACAACTATTTGTATCATATCTAAAACAACAACATGTTGAAGTACACTAAGATTATAAACCTGCAAGTAGGAAATATTACAATAGTAGTATATAATATGGACAATATATTTTATAATGTAATTGTATTTTCCATTGATCTCCCTCATATATGATGGCATAATACAATTTAAATGTGAAATTAGAATTTCAAATCCTATAGTTTGACATGTAACTGGCCACAAAGTTCACTATCAAAAATATAGTGTATCAAAACAACCGCTCTTCTGATGCTTAGTTGCCCCACAATTGTCTTTATAATTAAATCCAAGTATAATTAATAGGCCTTGGGGATATCATCTAAGAAATATTACTGAGCAACTTTTAATCATTTATAATTTGCATTTATTAATGAATGTGGACATCTGTGATTATGTTACTTACTTAATGATTGTTTTCTGTAATCCTGTGTTATATAATTCACACGTAGTGATAAAGCAAAAGTTGAATTGCTGAAGAGAGCAGCAGCTTAATAACGCCGTGATTTTGGGATAATGGGCATCTGACTCATGCAGTTATAAGTGATCCAACAGCAACAGTTGCGTTTTGACTGAAAGTTATTTCGTGTTGCTGAAAACCACTCATGCAGCTTAAATCTGAGGAATCATTGAGCTTTAGATAATGGAATAAATAGAAAAATGAAATAATTATTAAAATCCCAGAATGGTCAATCAATGTGGCCAATTTTTCATGTTTGGAAGATTGTCCAAGAAGGATAAAAACAACATGTAATTGTGAGTTATTGAATGTTCCACATTGTCATTCTGACACCACCTAAATCTCTGAACTTGACTTTTTCCCCTCAGTTGTTTTAAGGCATATTTTACCTACATTGCCATGATGTGAATTTGGCTTAAATTTCAGTAATTCACTAGTGAAATTTATTAATTAATTACTTAAACTTAATTAATGAAATTGTCATTAGTGAATTTATCTGCATATTCATTTGTATTTATAGAGTGTGACCGTATGCCAGTGCTACTACGTGGGCTCTTCAGACACAACAAAAGAACAACATGTAAAAAGTCCCTGATCTAAAGTCCCTCATACTCTACAGAGAAGAGAAAATTAATAAACAAACACATAATAGAATGAAAACTGTTATTAATAAACACAAAGAATATTTATTCTCCCACATATTCTGACGTCTTTGAGAACTAAACAGTTGTTTTTAAATATGTGTCATCTTTTAAAATATATGCCATTACAGGTTTGGAAAGTCAAAAATATTAATGAATTATATTTAAAAATATCAGTCCACTGCTTTACCTTGCGTCTTCCTTACTGCTGCTTCAGAGAGGTAAAATTTTGCAATCATTTAACTCTTTTTTTCAGATATTAACACATTTATAAATATTAACATTAATTTATTAAAAATATATTAGTTGTGAATATTATCTATTTAAATTCTATCGTGGAATATAAGGATGTTAGCCTTCCCAGCACAAGTTATATTTATTCCTTCTTGATTCTCTTAAGAGAGTAACACAATATTTTATTAAATCATAATAGAAATATGGTAAATGCACACAGAATAAAACACAGGGAACATATCTTACAACCGCCATCTGGGTTATGAAATAGAATACTCGAAAAACAGGGAGCAACATTATGAACTCAATCAATACCCTTCAAATATCACAAAGGTAATCAGCGTTCTGACTTCTAAAGCCATAAAAGTTTGACAGTTTTGGACTTTGTATAAATGAAAGGATATGTCTATATATTTTGTCCCTAGTATCATTTATTCAATATCATGTGTATAGGATTCATCTACTTTATGTATAAGTAGTTTAATTATATCAACATATCCAAATTTATTAATATGGTATATTGTTGATGGACATTTGCACTGTTTCGGCTTTTAAAGCCTGATGCTGACGTTAAAAACATTGTAAAATACATTTTCTGCTACACTTACGCTCTCACTTCTTTACTTTCATATAAATGCAGCTATAATAAGGTTTAATTGACAAAACAATAAACATTTCTAGTGTTTTATTCTTTTGTGTACATAGAGATATCTATCGGGCATAATTTTCAACTTCTTTAATGACTCCCTTTAATGTTTCTTGTAGTCCTGGTCTACTATTGAAGAATTTTTATTCTTTGAGATTTTGAAGTCTGATTATGTCTTTATTTCTTCTTTGTTTTTGAAGATTTTTTTCTGGGTATTTAATTCTATCCTGGGAGGATTTTTCCCCCATAATTTAAAGATGTTGCTCCACTGCCTCTTGGCTTATATCGTTTCTGACAAGAGGTCTACTGTCATCCTTATATTAAAATCTATTCATGTAACGTGCTTTTTTTCCCCTGGCTGCTTTTAAGATCGATTTTGAGTACTTTATAATGAAACGGTGTGATTTTCTTCACGTTCCTTGTGAGTGATGTTTACTGATCTTCCTGGATATAGTTTTAATTAAAATTTTAAAATTCTTGGGCATTAGTTTTTCAAATATTTTTAGTTTCCCCTCCTCACCTTCAGGAACTCCAGTTGTATGAACATTAGGGTGACCGATGTCCAACAGCTGATGCTAATCGGTTTATCTTTTTTTCCTTCCTGTTTTACTTTGAATAGTTCCCGTTGCTATGTCTCAAGTTCACTGTCTTTTCTTCTGCAGTATGTAACACGCGATTACTCTCAACCAGCAATTTTTTATACCAGATATTGTACATTTAATTCCTAGAAACTTAATTTGGGTCTTTTTTATATCTTTCATCTCTCTACTAATCATACTAATCTTTACTTCCATAAAGCAGTCACAATAATATAGTTATAACGAAGTTATACTAATACAGTTACATTAGAATTATAATAACCTTTTCAGTGTTCTTGTTGACTAATTGTCTCATCTGGATCACATCTTAGTGTCTTTCTGTTGACTGATTTCTCTTCCCTTTATGAGGTATATTTGCCTGTTTCATTGCATACCTGGGAAGTTTTATTTGGATGCCTAATATTGCCTTGCTGGCTCCTGGATATTTTTCTACTTCCATAAATATACTTGAGCTTCAATCTGGAATGCAATTACGTTAGTTGGCAATAGTCTGGTCATTTGAGGATTTTTTTAATGCTTTTCTTGGTGAGACCAGGGTGGCAAGTATACTAGGGTGAATTTTTCCTCTCCACTGAGTTTCCTTCTACAATTTAGAATGTCTGATTTTCTTCAGATACAATTTTCTTTTCACTCTTCTCTTTATTCAAATATTTGTGTTCATTGAATGTTTCACATTTAGTGAAGCATTAGAAAGCTCATTAAAGTTCTAGCATTCCAGCATTTGGCATCAGGACCAGGAGGATTTATGCTAGTGTGTTCCATCAGAATTACCTTGTTGTGGAAGTATTTTTTGCTTTTATGGTTGACTTTTCCATTGGCTAGATGTCTTTCCCAAGAGAAATTTTCTAATCTCCTGACCTAGGTATAAACCTACCTGCCAATATTCCAGAAACTAAATGGGAGAAGACAGCTGGGTGGGGCGTACCCCTGTTCCATGCAGTGCTCCTGCCAACAGTCAGGTTTGGTGTCTCCCAGTTCAAAGTCTCAATCTATGTAGAGATTTAACCTCTTAACTTCTGTTAGAAAGATTAAGAGGATGTAATATGTGCAGCAAGAGAGAGGATATCTTATGATCTAATTGCTTTTTATATGGATTTTAACCAATTCTCTTTTCAGTTTCACTTTAAATGTCACTTTCGAATGTACCCATATCTCCACCTCACAAGCACTCCAGTTTGCCACAGTATAAATCAGCTTGTCCTTTGGCTTCTTTGTTACCTTTATTTAAGCTTTCAGAAGCCCGTAAAAGTTCAAGTCCCAGGCCAACTATTTTTTATTATTCAAACTGTAATTTGGGCTATTCTCTCCCCCTGTATGGTTTTTATTAAAAGTTTCTGCCCTTTTTTAATCCTTTTAAGTCAATTGGATGTGGTTTTTTCTTTCTTTCTTTTTGTTTACTGTGGAAAGAACACTTAGCATGAGATCTATCAACTTAATTTTTTGTGTACAATACAATGTTATTAACTATGGATACTCTGTCGTACCGCAGATCTCTAGAACTTATTCATCTTGCATAACTGAAACTTTATCCTGGTGAACAGCTCCCCATTCCTCCCCCCCCCAGAGCCCCTGGCAACGGCCATTTTAACTCTCTGCTTCTGTGAGATTATTTTAGATAGCTATATAAGTTAGTTTTATACTTCCATATGCTTTTGTGTTGCCGTTTAGCATCTTTTCATTTCAGCCTGATGAAATTCCTTTATCATGTCTCGTAAGGCAAGTCTGGTGGGGAGGAACTCCCTCAGCTTTTTTTGTCTGGGAAAGTCTTGATCTCTCCCTCATTTTTGAAGTACAGACTTGCAGAGTTTATGTTTCATAGTTGGTAGTTTGTTGTTGTTGTTTTCTTTCAGCAGTTTGAGTATATCATCTCACTCCCTTCTGGCTTGCAAAGTTTCTCCTGAGAAATCCTCCGACATGTGAGCCCTCTTATAAGTGATAAGTCATTTTTCTCAAGCAGCTTTCACAATTCTCCCTTTGTCTCTGATGTTTGGCAGTTTGATTATAATGTGTCTCATTGTAGTCCTCTCTATACTTGTCTTTAAAAGGATCCTTTGGCCTTCACGAATCTGGATGCTCACTTCCCTCCTCAGATTTGGGAAGTTTTCAGTCATTATTACTTTAAATAAGGTGTCTGCCCCTTCCTCTTCTCTTCTACTTTTGAGAGTCCCCCAATGTATATATTGATTTCTTGACAGAATCCCTTAAGTCCCTTAGTTTTTTTTCACTCTTTTTCATTTTTCTTTCTTTTTCTCCTCGACTGGGTAATTTCAAATGACTTGTCTTTGAGATCACTAATTCTTTCTTCTCCTGGATCAAACATGATGTCAAAGCTCTCTATTGAATTTTCCAGTTCAGTTATTGTATTCTTCAGCTCTAGAATTTCTGTTTGGTCCTTTTTTATGGTTTCTCTGTCTTTGTAGGTATTCTCATTTTCTTCATGTATCATTTTCCTGATTTTGTTTTATTGTCTATCTCCATTGTCTTGTAACTCACTGAGCTTCGTTAAGATGATTATTTTGAATTCTTTGTCAGACAATTTGTAGATATCTGTTTCTTTAGGATTGGTTATTGGAGATTTATTTTGTTCCTTAGCTTATATTGTATTTCCCATATTATTCGTATTCCGTGTAGCTTTGTATTAGTATCTGTTCATATGAAGAAATAGCCACCTCTCCTAGTCTTTATAGACTGGCTTTGTTAGGGAAAGACGTTCACCAATCAGCTGAGCTAGGGATTCTGGGAGCCTTTCAAGCTTTTTTTTAATGGATGTGTGCTGTCCTCTTCCCACCCTCCTTCCTAGGGAAGAAGTCTTTGGGCTGTGCTCTTTCTCCCTATCTCACGTAGCTGTGTTGACTGCAGTAAACTACCCACTCCTTTACTGTGGGGGAGTGCACTGAAAGACCATGATGTTGGATGTACTCTCTGTTCCTCTCCCTCTCTCCCAGAGGACAAGTGTCAATGTTGTGCACCTTTTCCCAATCTTGCAGAGCCATGCTGGCCAAAGTAAGCCACCCACCCATTTTCCCTACAGTAGTGCACTGACTGGCTGGGATATTGGATGTATGTTCCAACCCTCTCCTTCTCTCCTGGGGGAGAAATTTCAGAGTTCATTGCCTTTCCCAATCTTGCAATGCTGTGTCAGCCACAGCAAACTGCCTGTCCTTTTTCTTTAAGGTAGTGTACTGAAACCAGGACATTGGACACATGCTCCACTCCTCTCCTTCTCTCCTAGGGAAGATGTCTCAGGGTTGTGTGCTTTCTCTCAAGCTTACCAAGCACATGGCTGCTGTAGTAAGCTGCTCACCTATTTACTTTCTCCTTAGGTGCCTCCAGACATCCAACTGTGATGGTTCCCTCAGCAATCCAGGTGAGCAAGACAGAAACCACCTCTTGGGCAGAAGCCTGAAAGGCCAGGGACCTTGGATCCATGTTCCATTCTCTCTTTCTCCTGTGGGAGAAGTTGTCAGCCAAAGCAATCCCTCTAGGCTCTGAGTCGTGCTGGCTTAGGGGAAGGGATACACAATTAAAGTGAAATTGCTCTTCTTACACGTCTCAATGTGGCTATTCTTAGCTTTGTGCGCACCTGGGGTACTACTACTTTTTAACTGGATTCTGGACTTCTCATAAATGTATTTTGGTCCATATATTGTTGCTAAATTGGTGTTTCTGTAGAGGGAGAAAAACTGGGACTTCCTTTTCCACCATCTTTCTTTTTTTTTTTTTTTTCTTTTTGGGAAGATTAGCACTGAGCTAACTACTGCCAGTCCTCCTCTTTTTGCTGAGGAAGCCTGGCCCTGAGCTAACATCCACGCTTATCTTCCTCTACTTTATATGTGGGATGCCTACCATAGCACGGCATGCCAAGCAGTTCCACGTCCGCACCCGGGATCCGAACCAGCAAACCCCGGGCCACCAAGAAGCAGAACGTATGAATTTAACCACTGCACCACTGGGCCAGCCCCCTCTGCCATCTTTCTGATGTCAATCTCTGACATAGTTGTAAATGAGCATGGAGATAAATTTAAGTGCTGAATTCACTATGTTTAACTAGAAGACTCTTGTTTTATTTATCTTTGCATCCTAAGATCCAGGTGCAATACCTAGTACAAATGTGGCTCAATAAAGATTTTTGTTAGTTAAATTGTACTAGATTTAGCTTAATAAAATCACAATAATTATGACGGGCAGATATTGAGAAATTTAGTCTGAGACTCATTTGTGCTTCTTCTATTTATTGAATTGTTCTCAGGCTATTTGGTAGTTTTAACACAGAAAAGCAATAAAACAATGTTTTTAATAAACATTTCCAAGTTTCAAATATGTGATGAATTGTGACTTTTAATGAAATCCCATGATTCCCTTACTAAACATGAATATAAAATTTATTCATGATTTATATAAAGGTTGTTAGCTTTTATCTATAACATTTGGTTACCATGATTTTTTTTTTACTTTAAATCACATTTTTTTAATTTTACTGTTTAAGTTATTATGTTTTCAGTTTTCGTTGCTACTCCTGGACTATAACAAAACTAGTTCAATATTTTATAAATTGTTGTGAAAGGGTAAAAATAACAGTGAAAATAAATAAAATATAATCCAAGATGATATTATTAAACTGCGGAGAAAACCAAGCTTTAATATAGAATATTTTATCTTATTCGGTGAGATAAGTGAATCCGTAAATGTATGGTTTTGAATAAGCAAGCAAAACAAAATGAAACAATAAAAATGACAATTGGAAGTGTGATGATGAATATCTGAAATATGAAATTTATTGGACTCACATTATCCTATTTGCGGTAGGTTGTCTTTTATGAATCTTCAAATAACATCATAAAGTATCAAAAATGTGAATCTTTTTCCTTTTTAAAAATAAAGCAAAGAGAATACTCCAGGAAACAAACAATGTGTTTTCCAGAACAAAACCAAAATAATGTTTACCCATATGAAATTGATTAATTTTGTTGCTAAAGGCAAGAGTAGGTCCCAGAACAGAACATCATTCAAAGTTGTCCTACTTATGGCAAAAACATGCCCGAGTCAAACTTCTTTTGAAGAGTTAGCAAAATCAGATATAATATTAATGAAAATATTATTCTCACAGAGAAAGTGGAATAAGCTATCGGCAAAATTCCTTCATCAAATGACAGTTAGACTTCATATAATATTAATGCATCTAACGTGGAAAAGCAATTATTACTATATATGCATGTGAGATTTTTTAATTTGCATTTGGATAAAAATACCGATCTAGACAGTATAAATGAACCCTGGCCATATGAGTAGTTCATATAAGAAGGAAATGTGCTTAGATGTTTTTTCTTTTTCCTAAATTCAATGATAGTCATAAAAGAGACTTTTAATTGCTTAATGGTTATTTTGTGCATCATGATTTAGACTGTAAAATGATTAGTCTTTACAGAGTACAATCTGTATGCAAAGCAGGGTACAGGTTGTCCTAAATGCTAATATATATTTGCTTTAGTCACAGAAAAAGTGTGCTGCCAACAATGTTCTATTGCTACTTGTTCAATTTGAAAAACATGGTAATGAAAGTGAATAATATGAATACAATCTGGGAGTTTCAGTGTGTTTTACAAAGAAATGGGAATTGAGTAAAAGGTCTTGCCTTGATATAATGAAGTATATTAATTGTTAAGTAGAATAGAGTTCACATGAGTAGCTGAAATGAGAAATTAAAAGTACACATTATGACACAGATAATGCCAGACTAGACTTTTAAATGATAAGTGTTGTTTTGAGCTATAAGTCTAAATGATATTATTAAACTAAATCTCTCACTTCATAGTCAAAATATGATTGTTCATTTTAAGGTAATCTATAATGATTAGAGCAAACAGCTTCACTGATGAAAGTTTAAATGTTACCTAACACTTGATGTTTGTTTGTTTGTTTTTATTTGTCAGATAAAGGAAATAATGGCATGTCATTGGGCATATTTTGAAACCATGTTCAAATAGTACATCAAAATGTAAAGAAAAGTTTTCTAGGGCTGAATGCACCCAGAGAGTAATGAAGAATACACAAACTTCAATCTCTAACAAAGAAACTCTCAATCTTGCTGTAAGGGAGTGTAATATGTTCATTGGCATAGCATCTGCTGGAACACAGAAAGCATTGTTCAATGGGCAACATCACGGTATTTGAGAACCAAAACTGCAATACGTACCAGTTACTTGCTACCTTGCCTGATGACTTCTAATGGCGTTGACATTTTACATTTCTGTTAAAAAACTAACCTAAAAACTGAGATAATTTAATGAAAACTCTAGTCTAGTCATTTATTTAACAAATATTTATTGAGGACCAGGTTACAGACAGTGTTCTAGGTATGGGAAGTATAACAATGAAGAAAGGGGAAAGATAGAAAGAGAACAGAGGGAAGAAGGGAGGGAGAGAAGAGAGTTAGAGAGCGAGAGGGAGAGAGAGAGGGAGAAGAAAGGAAGAAGGAAAGGAAGAAAGGAAGGAAGGAAAGAAGGAAAGTAAAGAAAGAGTTCAAAACTCTAACCATGAGTTTGCATTCTAATGAGAAAGAAAATAAAGATAAGTTTATAAGATATGTAGCATGCTCAAAGGTGATAAATATTATGGAGAAAAATGAAGAGATGTCAGATGAGGAGTAGAAATATGGGAGTGGCGATACGTAAAGTGGTAAGGCTTGCCTCATTGGGAAGGAGATTTAAGTAAATATTTGAAGTTGCTGTAGAAGAAAGTCAAGTGGATATCAGGGGATAAGTCAGTGCTATAGTCAACACATATCATTTGGTGACTGATTAAATATTGGGTAGTACTCATTTTCACATTGAACAAGCCTAACTGCTGCATTGGATAACATTCATCCTCATCTACTGTAGAGACTAAGGGTAAAGACTGTGTGAGTAGAGCCCCTGGTTCATATTCTGTGTTCAAGTGAACAATTGATGTGCAATATGGGGTACGTCATCTTACTACCTGAATTTGAGTTGCCTCGCACATATTTGAGAAGAAAAATTGCATTTAACTTACAACTTACTGTGTAACCCAAGTAAGATAATACATGAAAATCATAATATCTCACAGTTGTAAGTATGCTGTAAAATTTAACTTTATCATTTTTATTTAATATTGTTGATTTTACACATCAACTTTGTGTTGAAATTAAATTTCCACAATATTGCTACCTGCCATTTAGTAACAGTTTACTCTACCTGCTTATTTCTTTCTGTATGTCAAACAGTAAATTACCCCGATGCTTTGAACATATGCTCTATTCTTTTAAAGAAAATTATAATATTACTCTAATAATGCACCTCTCTTAATGACATAATACTGGAGAATACTTTGATGGCCTTAGAGGTGACTGTTTGTATAAATGTAAATAGAAGATTGCTATCATATATTAATAATATCTATGACATTTAAGATTTTTCATCAGTGCTTCAGAAATTCTATCCATCACCATTTACACGTTCACAGGTTTAGGAACTATCCAGTGATAGATACTACAAAATAATGGCAATTGAACCTTGGTATAGACATAAATATGATTTTACCTGATTTCTTTGTGTCCTTAGAGATGTAAGCATATGAAAGTAAGAATTGTCATTGACACCATCCTGAGTTTTATGTCAAGTGAGTTTCTGAATCCATGTAATGGTAATTTCCCCAATTCTGGAAAGCAGAATTGTAATAGACATACTTAGCAACTGATAGATTTGCCACACTGATGCCCTAATCTGTGGAGTGCAGGCTATTATGGCAGGAATATGGAAGCCACCAGAACTATCTCTACTCAGGAAAATAGTTAGTTAAAAGCAATACCATATTCCTGGAGGGGTTGCCAAGATTAGTGCCACTGTCAGGGACTCGAGAGAAACAAGGGTGATGGTTCCTACCATATCCTCAATCAACTTGCCATTTGGCCTGTGCAGAAAATAAATGGATTTTGGAGAATAAGTGTGAATTATCATAAATTTAACCATGTGGTGAATCCAATTGCAGTTTCTGTTCCAGATGTAGTTTCATTGTTTGAGCAAAGTAACACATCTCCTGGAAAGAAGCTATTGGTATGCTTTTTTTCTAGAATACCTGTTAATAAACACTACCAGGAGCAATCTGATTTCAGCTGGCAGAGCAACAACACACTTTTGTTGTCCTACTTCAGAGATATATAAATAGTCCAGCTCTATGTCATATTTTAGTCCACAAGTGACTTGATCATCATTCCCTTCCACAATACGTGAGATTGCTTTATTAAATTGATAATAGTGCCTTATGATAAAAGTCAATGAAAAACCACAACTACCCAATCCGGGTGCGACTGCTAACAGTGCAGGCCCTTCAGGAATGAAGATATGGATCAACTCACCAAGCAGTGAATCATGTGGTCAAGCTGAGATGCTTGCTGAGAGCAAGAGGAATATGAACTGGGTAGTGGAAGAAGGTAGTTATAAATATTAGTGCTGACCATGCGGCCAGTTACAGAATGGATTCTCACTGTTATGAGTAATTCTTCCTTATCTGTTACATACATTCACATTTATTATGAACAAATTTATAAATATATCTTTCTTTTATTCTCTCATCCCCTTATCATCTAACATAAGTTATATTAACTTTATAGCGTATTATTTCATTTACAGGATATGAAGGATTGCTTACAACTACTAGAAGCAAGAAATGGCTTCCCTCTTAGAGCCTCAAGAAAGAACCAAGCTTGCTGACACCTTGATTTCAGACTGCTCTTCTCAAGAACCGTCAGAGTATAAATTTCTATTGTTTTGAGCCACCCCGCTTCTAGT
This sequence comes from Equus caballus, assembly GCF_041296265.1. Classification (NCBI taxonomy): domain Eukaryota; kingdom Metazoa; phylum Chordata; class Mammalia; order Perissodactyla; family Equidae; genus Equus; species Equus caballus. The sequence goes on along the minus strand of NC_091692.1, from coordinate 73,281,650 downwards.
ACTTTTTTATGGAAGCCCTAGGAAATTAATACAAATATGAATAGATAGCTTGCCTGAGGATGTTGCCCTTTGTAACCAATTGAAGGGAACCCACAAAATATCAAAGTTGCCAGAATTTCACCTGACAGACCCCAGTCAAATCCTTAGTTTTCGTTCATTACAAGATATTTTAGTTAATTTACACAGCACCATATTATCAGGTCCTTGTGCCGCTGATGTTTGTGTCTCCAATTACTTGTGTAATATCCCTGTGTTCCTTATTATTCTGAAAATTCCTCACTTTGCAAATGCATGTTTCGATATGCTGCTTTGAAATGTATATTAAGAAGCAATTGAGTGACTATTTTAGAAACAAAACAAAGGAAAATGAACAAGCAAACAAGACACAGGAAATGCAGACTTTACCGTAGCAGTGGTTTCAAACCCTTAGAATGACCAGGAGCGGGTGTTAAAACCAGATTGCTTGTTCCCAATCTCAGTGTCTGATTCAGTAGAACTGGGCTGAGGACTCAAGAATTTGTATTTCAATCAAGTTCTTGGGTGATAGTAATACTGTTAAAGATCTATAGCTTGAAAACCACTAGCCTAAAAATTGCCTACGTTATTAACATTATGCGCACAGTGCACCGTCTTACATTATTAAAATAGCTCACATTTTTGTATGCCTTATTTTTAATATACTAATATTTCTGACAGCAATAAAGGAATGAGACCCTATTTAAGCTGCTCTTTTACTTTTTCCTTTAGCTTTGTGTCTTCCCTTTCCTGTCCACCATTGAAAATTTATCTTATAGCCATTCTGAACTATTATTTTTTCAAATCCTACTGTGTTCTCTCTTGCCCTTCAGGTCTTGGCACATACCGTTCCCTCTGGTCCTATATAATTTTAGAGTTTGGTTTAACTTCAGAACTTCTAAAAAGTTATCCTTGACAAAAACTTTCTTTTCTTATGCATTTCAGAGAGGTAAATATATGTTTGTATCCCACAGTACGTCACTATAGCACATTTTTTATTTTTTTTTTTGAGTGCTCCTGTTTTTTGGTCCTACTTGGTAGAGTAAAAGCAATAAGATGAGAAAGTCTAAACCCATATTTTTCACCATGGTATCACTAATGCCTTACACAATGCATTGCACATACTCATGTCCTAATATATATTTGTTAAAGCAGTATATTAGTTTATTTATAAATGAACTTGGAATCCACCTGCTTGGTACTCATATTAAAAGGTTCAGAAACAAAATATTTCATAAATATTAATAGAATTTGAAATGCATGAAAGCTTTAACGCTCACATGTGTTCAAGTAATATTTTAAAAAATAATGCTGAAACAAAAATGGAGAGAAACATAAACCATAATCGTCTTTTAAAAACAGTTTGCAGAAAAATTAAATTTAAATACACATATCAACAGTGTACACTTGTAATATTTAATTTAAAAAGCTTATGGCTTAATTTGATGAGGAAATGAAGAACAATGTCTACATAAACAAGATGAATCTTGATATTGGCTATAATCAGATTGTAACATCTGCTAATAAGTAATTAGATCTAAAAGTATTCTAGAATATAAACCCAACAGATAAGGCACTGTCAAATTCATCATGCAATCTGCGCTTCCACTGATTAACCCCAATTTTTCTTTGGTATCTTACATATAAATATACATATATGTATTAATATAAATTTTATAACACCTAGAATAATGTAAAAGAAGTTCACAAGGCTATGTGTGATGTGTCTGTCAATGTATGGTGTGTTTGTGGTGTGCAAATGAAGGTTAAATGACAAAGGTGGCATAAATAGACACTGGTGCCTATTTTACAATGTAAATGTATATCAATTCAAGTTGTACAATGTAAATATATACAATTTTAATTGTCAACTACACCTCAAGAAAGTTAGAAAAAAATAGCTATGTCATATACTATAGTCAAAACCAGAACTAAAAACCTGACAAGTCATGCTACTCACTAGGTAGACAATTGAGCGGACCTTTTCGCAGTGCTACGTGTGCCGCTATAGACTAAGTGACTGCTCTCACAATTGGTTTCAGTCGCTCAGTTCCAATAAAGCAAGAGCCTCTTTGTAGTCGATTTCACATTTATCTTTTCAATAGTTTGAACTGATCTTAATGGTACTATACCAGAATAAATTTGTGCTGAAATTGATTAAACTATACTGATTAATGGTGTCTTTAAATAATGGTCCTTTATTTAAAAGTGAGAGTACTGGAGCAGTAGACTTGTTTTACAGTACCCTTTGATCCTCTTTCCCCTCCTCGGACGTTCTCTCCTTCTCCCTGTTCCTTTCCCTCTCTTCTTCTTCTCCTTCTTCCTTTCCTATTTCCTTTCATTATTTCTTTGTTATCAAAATTTAAAGGTATTTGAGAAATATATATCATAAATATTAACATGTTTAATTAAACTTTATTTTAGTTTTTAATATCTATAAATCCATTTTATAAATATCTACTTAAGTATAAATTATTAGTAAAGCACATTATATTAGATAAGGTTCATAGTCGAGTGATTTTTGTTAAAATAGAGAATTTGATGTAGAGGTAACTATTCCATAGTTTTCAGAATATCAGCTTTAATCAATGTTCAAATAAAAATTAGACACAATCTACCAAAGTTCTTCAGATATTAAAATATCTACCTAGTGATTTATTGTAAAAATTAAAATAATTATATAATCATTTATTGTTTAGTGCCTGCTATTATCTAATCAATTAATAATTTCACAGTTATTTAGTAAGTGCTCACTATGTGCTTGGCAATTATGACCACTGTATAAGGTGGAGCTACATTCTAACAGTGAGAAGCAAACAGCAGAAATCAGTGAGACAAAAATGCATTTTCATAGATACAAGTGCAATGCAGGGTCTATTCTAGATCAAGTGGTCAGAGTGGCATCTCTGTGGAGGTAGTATTGCATTTTATATTTGAATTATTAGGAGAAACAGTTATGTGAAGTCTTTTGGGAAAAGTGTTTCAGGCAGGTGTCAAAAATAATGGCAAGTGGTGAAAGAAGCTTCAACAGACAGACAAAAGGCTGAGGAGATGAGGATGAGGGCCAAGATGATGCCAAGGAGAGAAGTAGATGAAGTCAGATACATGGGTGTGTGTCAGAGTATGAAGGGAATTTCCTCACCATGGTAAAGAAATTGTATTTCATTCAAATTGCACAGGGAAGCTATTGCAGTGTTTTAAGTAGAGAAATGATATGAAGTGATTTAAGGTTGTTTTTCTTTCAAGTTCTCTCTAGCTGCTAAGATGAAGAATAGACTATATGAAAGGGAGAAAAGAGGTAGAATGGAATTCTGTTATAAGCATCCAGAAGAGATCTGATAAAGCATTACAGGTAAATGTATCTGGTTATTTTCTTTCTTTTATTATGTAAATATTAGCGTAACCCTTATGATAAAGTATAGTGAGTTATATTTATAATCTGGTAAATACAAAAGTATATAGTTATAAACTATATATAAAACAAAAGATATTAACCTGGTTTCTCTCATACAGACTCAAGAATCTGGCACTGTATGGGTTTTCTGGCCTTACTAGGGAGCTAGGTGATACCACACAACTTGGAATTATCTTTTTTCAATCTAGGTAACCAACTCTAGTTAAGTGTGTTAATAGTGCTAATAGCCAAACACAGTTTTTTTTCTCTTTTTGTTGAGGAAGATTCACCCTGAGCTAACATCTGTGCCAATCTTCCTCTATTTTGTATGTAGGTAGCCACCCCAGCATGGCTGCCCATGAGTGATATAGGGTCATGCTTAAGATCTGAACTCGCTAACCTGAACTGCCAAAGCAGAGCATGCCAAAATTAACCACTACACCATGGGGTGGCCCCAAATACATATTTTTGACTTATAATCCTATTTTTTTTGGAAAGTGAATCTCTAGGCCTGTACATGTATGAAAGGATTATTGTTGGGGGATAGAGTAGTAGGTGATTTAAGATCTTATTTTAACTTTTCTACTATAGTTTAGAAATATACACACACTCGTATATTGTGTGTATATATATGTGTGAGTATACATATACACATACATACATACATTCATATATATCATCATAGACAAACAGAAAAGTTTTCCATCTTTTAAACAGAAAAAATACAGATGTACTGTCATTATAACACAGTATCATATCTTCCTTGTAATCAATCTCTCCCTCATATCAGTTTTTCCATGATTGTCTTAGATATTTATCCATTTCTAGTCTCCTTGCCACTACTCTATTTCAAGTCCTTATCATCTGATGTTTGGATTACTATAATGACTTCCCATTTAGATTTTTCTGACCTCAATTTTGTCCTCCTCCAAATCATCTTGCATGCCTTTGGCAGATTAATTTTCCTAAAACACTATTTGCCAGACTTTTGGCCAAAAACAATAAAATGGCTTGATATAAAATAATGTTTTCATTATTTTACTTTCCAATAACCTCTCATGAATTTAATTGCCAAGAGGGTTGTTTCCAAACCTTTTGGTTAATACTCAACATGCAGTGAGCTGGCCTCAGCCTGCTTAAACATCACAGTCTTGCAGTATAGTAGAAAGAACACAATCAGGAGCAAAAACACTCAGATCCTGATTCCAGTCCTCGTTGTGCTCCTCTCTAGCTTTGTGACCTTAGCGGAATTATATAAGCCCTCTGTAAATAAATCTTCATACCTGCAGCATGGGAAAATAGGTAATGTTTACCTTGTTTACCGTAATGTATATAAAAGGAAAAGCACAGGATTTTATGTCAGGGGATTTGAGCTGAGATCCTAATATGTTATTTACATCTTTTATAATTTGAATTTTCTCAGTTACCCGACCTCTGTAATTTTAATTTCTTCATCTTTAAATGGCATGCAGAGGAATTCCCATCGTGCAGAGTTGTGATAAGTATTAACTAAAGGAATAGGTGTGAATAGATCTTTCTAAATTATTAACATGCATTTCTATTGTCAGTTACTGTTTTGTGTGCTAAAACTATTCTGAACAATAAAACAGTGAGCAAAAGTAAGGAATGATTATTTTACCTTTCTTAATTTAAGAATTCCAGAAGCACATCCTGGGACAATGATTTAAATGCAAATAGTTCATTTTGGATTTAATCCCAGGAAACATTGGAAAGGAATAAGGAAGTGAGAGGAAAATGAAAAAGCAAAAGAGGGTACACTTTTAAACAAGTGACTCTTGACAACTGGACCTTGATCTTGTTGGGGAACTCTGGGAAATGATGTAGAATACATGTGTTACTAGTATTCCATCTGATGTGTGGGATACCTTTTTTTTTAATACATCAATTCCTTTAGTCACTAGTTGAGGGCTGCTGCTCTGGAGTGTTAATTATCTGGCAGTTCTTGCCCACATTGCACACTATTCAACAGACTCTGGAAGGCAGAAAATGTCCTTAAGCAAACAGGCGAAGTGATTGGCACTCCCAACAGCACATACTCAAATGATAATAAAAGTCTCCCAAAGATGTCCATACCCTGATTCTCACAGCCTGTGAATGTTAGGTCATATGGCAAAAAGGATTTTGAAAATGTAATTAGTTTTATGGAGATTAAGATAGAGAGATTATCCTGGATTATCTAGTTGGGTCCAATATAATCACATGAGGGCTTTAAAAGTGAGGCATTTCTCAGGCTGGGGCCAGGAGAGAGGTCAGAGAGATTCAAGAGTGAGAATTGAATCCAACATTTCTGGCTTTGAAGATAAAAGGGGCCACGAACCAAGGAATGCGGGAGACATTAAGGGGCTGAGAGAAGCTACTGGAAAACAGTCAGCAAGGAACAGGGACCTCAGCCCTCCAACCACAGGCACTGGATTCTGGCAACTACCTGAAAGATCTAGGAGGCAGATTCTCTCCCAGAGCTTCCGGATAAGATCCCAGGCTGGCCAGTGCTTTGATTTTGGCCTTGGGAGACATGACGTGCAGAAATCAGTTGAGCCTACCTGAATTTATGGTTGAGAACTGGGATAATATGCATTGTTTTACACTGCTAAATTTGTGGTAATTTGATACGAAAGTGATAGAAAACAACACAAAGGTACATGAAAAGTCATTTAATACAGAAAACAAAGAGATTTGTCTCAAATTATTCATTCCAACTGTAATGTCTTTCTCCATCCTTTCCAAGATCCAAATTGCAGGAGCTGTTCAGAGTCTCTCTTAAATTCCAATGTTGAAATTGTCCTTCTCTAAACTCAAACTGAATTTACAATAAGAGCTACATAATTTAAAATTTGACCATGTTTTCTCTTGAATATTTCTGTATTAAAGAGTTATCTTCTCAGTAAGATTATGCATTCCTCCTAGGCAAGGACACTGTCAGTATATAGGACCCTCTCTTTTACATACTTCAGGAAGATGCAAAAGGGTAAATGTTGAGAAAGACAATAAAATACTCATATAGCCACTACTGAGATATTGGTACTGATGTATATCCACAATTCACTTGGTGTCATTTTTCTATTCCCGATCATTCAGAGTAGCCCCTACAATAAAGAAACTTAAAATCAATCTTCTGAATTTCCCTCTTTTGTGCTTGTTGCTTTATTTCCATTTTGCTTTGTAATTTACTGTTGCTACAGGGCAGCCCAGATCTATTTGTTCAATCTTGACTGAGCATATTTTCTCTTCTTGTACTGTGGATTCACCAAGTTTTACCTTCTTCTTGTTTACACATTACGCCTGATTTTTTTCAATACAACACCAAAAATGATTGCATGATTCCTGTTTAAAAGCAATGGATACACAAAAAATAGAGACAGATTTTATTTGGTGTGAGCATTTTAAGTTTAATTTTGGCATAACATAAGGTTATTTGGAGGCTATCTGTTCTAGACAGAATTCTGATTATAGCTGTTTAACTTGTTGTTTATATTTGTTTGTGGTTTGTACCATTCCTAGGAGAAAGCAAGTAGCAGAAGAAAAAATGACTGAATGGCGGGATGAAACTAATAACAATAATTTAGAAAATTGAACACTCACGGTCTAATGATTGTTGAAAGTGCATATTAAGACATTGTTATAAAATATTTTTACTCACATAGAATGACGGCAGATAATTTTTATCTAATAAATAACTTTTTATTAGTGTACCTAATATCTAAGGGTTTTTACATAATAATAAACATAAAGCTACACAGTTAATTCTCCAAAGACCCTCTAAATTATAAATTAAAATGACACAAAATTTTCCTTTTAATGTAATACTTTTTTTCATTCTCTTACTTGCCATCATCTCTTGTTGCAATATAACAAACTGTCAATCTCAAAGGATGTTTTAATATAAATACTTTCTTTGAAAATTCTTAGGTATAAGAGAACAGCAACACCATTCAAAAACAATTCTTATTCATAAAAACATTAAAAGTAAACCAATTCTAAAACAAATGCCATGATTAATATATTTCTGTCCTTAGCTAAATTCATCTCAAGTGCAATACTTATGACGTATGTTCTCTCAGGAATTTTGTTGATCTCATACTTAGAAAAACAACAGAGTAGAAAGAAGTAAAATTATACATCCGTAAATTAAGCCATGTGACAATTCTACAGACTAAATACTCACATGTATTTTTACATGAGCTGCACATCAATTGATAAAATGACTTTGATATAAAAATATGTAAGATAATAACAATATCAGTTAGAAAAATAATCTTTACAAAGTGTTCAGCGAACTGGAAGATAATCCTAATATGATCCTGTCCTCAGAAATTATTATAGAATAAATGCAGAGAGAAGAGAGAAAAAAGAGCCAGAGAGAGAAATTTCTACTATAGTAATTGGTAGGGAAATATTTTTCCCTGTCATACATAACTTTTGTTCAAGGAAATATTATCAACTATGATGTGTTAAGATTCATGGCTGGTTTTCATCTGGTGGAAGATTTCTCAATTTGTTTTATAAAGAAATACAATCATCGTTCTATGATATGAGAAGGAGAAAAGTACTTTGGACATTAGTGACAGAATAATTTATTTTTTTTCCAACAGAAAGACCTTAAAGTCCATCACTGCCAATGTCAATTAATTTATAATAATGACGATAAAGAGAAAATGGTAGTTAAAACTTCAGTTGAGGGACACCTTCCATAGAATTTTAAAAAACTGTAAGTGCTAGCTTCTGGCCCAGATTGGAGGAAATGATATTATATATTTTTAGTACTGATAGATACTGCATTTCAGTTGAGAATTTTTTAGAAATCCCACCAATCATGGAAATAGGAAATACATGAGGCTGTCCAGATATTTCTTGACTTTCTAAGAAAATTGTAAGAAAGCACTAATAAGTCAATGATGAAAAAAATGAAGATTAAGATCAGTAGAATATTAACCTAGAGTTCAAGAATGGCATAATTTCTAATGATAGTTAACTTCTCTAATTTGTAATTTAGAATGAAATGGGTCTAACAGTTCAAAGAAGGCTCCACTTAATTTTTGCCTAATAATTTTTGAATAATATAAAACAACATAATAGACTTTACAAGAACTTATTGAAACTATTGATACTTGCAAATTTCCCAATGGATAGTTACATTCATTAAAAAAATACACTCTATTATATGTCATATATTTGAGTAGGCTTGGGGTATTAAAAGGTAGGTATAATGGTCCAAGCATATGAAGAACTTAAAATTTAGAGGGTTGTGTAGTCAGGTAATCAGGACACTATCATATGCAAAGTATCATGAGGATAAAGTAGGAGAGAATAGTTCATTACCAAGGAACATTGAGATATTTTTAGAAAAGGAGATGGCTTTTTAATTTGGCATTAAATTTGAAAATGTGTTAGGGAAGCAGAAAGAATATTTAAAACTGAGAGATATTCATGTAGTAATTCATAAAAAAGGACATGGCATTTGAGGGTATGTTATGAAGTACAGGCTAAAGTGAGTATGCGTTTGAGGAGAATGTGTTGAGATAAGGCTAGAAAAGTAGCTTGAAAGCAGAGATGAAAGATATTTAGCATCTAGATTTCACTCTGTTTTCTTCCTGTACTGGAGAGACATTTCTGGGAAATTCTTGGGATTCTCATATTGGTGAAAATACTAGTAAACTGAATTCTGATTAAGACCTGTGATTTGTGTTAGTCTGATTTAACAAGTCAATCCTCTGTACTAGTTCAGAATCATTTACAGAATTATGCTGTATACAGTAATAAGTGTTTCATATTTTATTGTATTCTGTGTACTGATAATCTGATAACCCAAATAGAATTGAATTTTAAGGAGAAGATTTTGGCAACAGGTTGAAGGATGAATTATAGAGGCACAAGAAAATTGGGTAGGAGAGATTTGTAATTGTCTAGGTAAAAGAAACTGAGTAACTGAAATTGGCAATGGATTTAGAAAAGGATATATACAAAAGAAATCTTAGTGGCAGCACCCTTTGACTGCTCGGTGCATCTTTTGAAGTAGAGAGGGGATTCAACAAAAACACTAAGCATTTTGACTTGGGCAATAAGTTTGGATGATGATGTCATTCACAGAGAGAAAAGGATATAACATGAAGGGCATACATGCTTAGAGGTAAAATTAATCAGCTCAGTTTAGGATATTTTGCATTTGAGACACAATGGAAATATTCAGATGGAGATGCAACTATAGATTTGTTGACTTAAAGATGAATGTAAGTGGATTTCTCTACCGGTTCTTACATTTACGCTTATACCCATTTGTGATTATGTCCAGAATAGTTCTCTGCTATATTTCCTCCTTCAAATAATAGCTCTTAAGCATAGTGCCATTGTCTTATTTGTTTTTACAGTTTGCTAAGGTTTTCTGTAGCTAGACTGCTTGAGATTAAACTATATCACTTGCTAGCAATGTGAAGCAGAATAATTTAATCTCCCCATGACTTAATTTCCTCATCTATAATAATAGTACTTGTTTCAAAATCTTCTTATGAAATGAATTAGCACAGTCTTATTTTATATATATATAAATATAGTATGTTCTTGTTGTTACATGCCATCAAGTTGGCTCTGACTCCTGGTGACCCTGTGAAGGAATGATGTGCACAATGTCTTCTCCTCAACAGCCCTACTCAGCTTCTGTAGACTCCTGCCTATGGCTTCCTTTATGGAGTCAATCCATCTTATATTTGGTCTTCCTGAATGCCTTCTAATTTTCCCAGCATTATTGCCTTTTCCAAAGAACACTTCCTTCTCACGATCCGTTTTATCATTTTTGCCTCTCGTGATAGTCCAGGCTTAATTTGCTCTGGGACCTGCTTGTTCATCACTCTGGCAGTACAGGGTATCCATAGAGTTCTCCCCCAACACCACATTTCAAATGAATAATTTTTTTTCCTGCCAGCCTTCTTCACTGTCCAGCTTTCGCACCTGTACATAGTAGATGGAAATAAGACAGCATGGATAATCTTGGCCTTAGTCTCTAATGACACTTCCTCACACTTGATCTTTCCTAATTTTTTCATTGCTGCCCTTCTACATCTCAAGTCTTCTCTTGTTTTTTTTTGACTGCATTCTCCATTTAAATTGATGACTGAACCAAGGTAAACAAAATCTTTGACAATCTCAGTGTCTTCATTGTTTATGCTAAAGTTATGTAGTTCTTCCGTAGTCATGATTTTTGTCTTCTTGTTGTTCAAATACAGTCCTGCTTTGGCACTTTCTTCTTTCACTTTTGTCAGAAATTGTTTCAAGTCATTACTGCTTTCTGCCTGTAAGATAGTGTCATCTGCATATTTTAGATTGTTGATATTTCTTCCACCAATTTTCACTCCTCCTTCATCTGAGTCTAGCCCAGTTTTTGTATGATGTGTTCTGCATACAGATGAAACAGATAAAGAGATAAAATATACCCTTATCTGACACCTTTGCTTGTAGGAAACCATTCTGTCTCTCCATATTCTGTCCTGGCAGTGGCATATAGTACATGTATGTATATTCTCCTAGCACAATGTATAAGATATTTAAAGCACTGAATATTTACTATTATTATAGCCTAGTTTCCTGATGGTCAAATTTTCAGCAGCAGAAATGTGGTCTCTCATTGGAAAGTATCTCATAAGCTTTGCAAATTATATTGCTACAGGAGTGCGAGTTGAACATTTTTGTGTGTAAGGCAGGGTTTGTGATACGATTATGCATTCAACTGGCCTTTTGAAAAAGTGGGATGACATGTAGGAAGCTGGACTCATATAATTTCAAGTTGAGGAAAAGCCTACAGTTTACCCTGTGACACCAATGAATCTATCAATCATTTCCTACTTATGTTTCACTACAACATTACTGTATTTGAGAGCACACTTAGGTTGAACTTTCCAGGCAGTGCTGCAGATGAAATCAGTTCCTTAGGGCAGAGGTTGGCTCTCTCTGCTACACAGCCTGCTACTCCTCTGGGGAGAAATCTCTGAGACACAGCTCTCGTGTGGTGGTAGGGACAATGATTTGCTTTTATTTGAGTGACACCCCTGTATTAGAAGGCGAGTGCTCAGTGGTTGGTGGTACCACAGATCTAGGTCTTTCCTGCTTACTTCTCTTGGTGTGACACCCCAACTCACAAGCCAAGGCAAGGGCAAAAGGGCCCCCGGTATTTTCAGTGATGCTGCACTTCTAAGGTAGACCCTGTGTTCCCTGAAGAAGAACGGAGCCCCCACTGCTCTGTTGCACTTGTGTGGACCTTAAACTCAGCAACAGGAAGCTCGTGGCAAGAGGAGAAATGTCTGTGTCCTGCCCCTCCCAGTGAGACAGACTCCAACTGGGAACTGGGTCAGAGGGAGGGAGGGCTGTGTCCTTAGTTCTACTTGTCCGGAATTGAATTTCCATCTCACTGGGACGGGGATGGAGGATACAGGTTTTGATGCATATTTCATAGACTCTCTTAGTTCTTACCAAGTTTTATTCGATTTTATTGAAAAAAAATGTTTCTTCTTTGGCTATGTGCTGTTAGGGCCATTTCCAGAGACTTTAAATGATTGTTTTTGTTTTGTTTTGCTCTTTTAACATTTTCACCAGTTTCACTGAAAAGGAGGCATGCCAAGCTCCTCACAGTCTCATGCCACCCCACTTTAATCTTCAACTTAAATCTCATTTTCCAAATGTATTTTACCAGAGAATTCACGCCTTAGAGGTTGTCAGATGCTCCCCGAGTCATGAAATGCTGCATTTTCTACTTGGATATTGTTTCATTATGTGTGATTCTTTGAAGATCTGGAAGGGGAGAAGCGATGAACAGAAATGTTTCACTGTCAAAAATCCATCAAAATCTCCAGTATTTGAAGAATGTCAGGATTAAAAGTTGTGATAGGGGCCACCCTGGTGATGCAGCAGTTAAGTTTGTACATTCTGCTTCGGCGGCCCAGGGTTCACCGGTTCAGATCCTGGGTGCAGACCTGCTCACCGCTTATCATGCCACGCAGTGGCAGGCATCCTACATATAAAGTAGAGGAAGATGGGCACAGATGTTAGCTCAGGGCCAGTCTTCCTCGGCAAAAAGAGGAGGATTAGCAGCGGATGTCAGCTCAGGGCTAATATTCCTGAAAAAAAAGGAAAAAAAAATGAATTAAAAAAAGGAAAAAAATAGCTATGATAACTATTGATATTTATAGGAATTAAGGCTGTATTAACCACAGAAGTTTAGAAAAAGTTTACAGTTAGGCATACTTGAAACCCCAGCTCTGACTGTCCCTTGACAAGCACTAATGGAGGATATAGGGAGGTCTCTAATGACTTTATTCAAGCTGATAGACTAGCCACAGATTATTTTCACAATGTCCCAAGTGGGTTGAGCTATATTCTCCAAGAGGGAAGAGAAAATGAAGTGTCGTGGGGATACTACACTTTTATAATATGAATCAATTTTCCTGTTATGGCAAGGTCATTGTGAATGTCAACTTCTGAGAACACTACTGTAACTAATATATTTAAAGATTTTTTTAAAACCATTTCTTCTATTTTTCTGATTTAGATCTGAGTGGTTAGGCAAGCTACTTAGAAACAACATTAACTACTTTATACTATTAAAACTCTATTTAGTAAGTTATTACACTAAATAAATGCCTCAATGGCAGTATACAGTACTTTATAAGTGGTACTATTTAATATTTCATAACTGGCCTAATAAATTTAATTCTCTTTCTCAAGAACAAAATTAATCCTGTAAAAATATGGCTCATAAAAATCCAAAATCAATTTTGACATGGAAAATTTTGGCAGGATACAGCAGAATTAACTACACTGTATGGTATATACTCAAAATATCAGTGATGCCTCTAATAACATGAGATGAAACTTGCAGGAGGCACAGAGAAGGCCTTGAAAATGTTCCTACCATTTAAATTAGATTGGAGTTGGTGATGCAATTTTGAAAAGTTTTTTGCATAAACTTTCAAATCATGTTTTCACTCCCGTTAGCAACATCTTGTATTTTAACTCAATCCTTAGGAATCAATGAAAGAAAAAAATGTAACAGATTTTGAAGGAGATGATTTTCCAATCAGAATTCTATGTGGAATGATGGTAATGGAATCTGATTATTCACATTTTACTTGGACAGAAGAATAAAGCTACAACTTAATGGCTGCAATGTATTAGTATGTTTTTCTCCCATGTCAAACATATATGAATCCCATCTTATTTCCTCAAAACTATAGCCTAATGGAAAAAAAAAATCAAGCATATATCTCTAATATTGAATTGTAAATAACAAGAATAAGATTTTCTCTCTTCTCTTTAGAGTCCAGGATTTAATATTTGACAGAACTTGCAGTTTTTCACTTTTAAGAATTTCCTCTGTGCTAATTGTAATTTTAATTTTTTAATTGTAATTTTCTGTGCTTTTCCAATTATATATTTCCTTAAGAACAATTACATTAAGTGATATACTACAGTAATGAATACAAGTCGTTTCTGGGTACATATTTCCTCTATTGTTTACAAACAAAAATTTTAAAAAACTGTTTTATGGGGAAAATCATCATCCTAATGCATGAAAACAATGCAACTGACAACTGTAGCAGCTCATTTAGGTATGGTAGACTGATTTAATCACCGAGTGGTAAAGTCCTGCTCACTCATTAAATATTGTGATTTAGGCAACTGGAAATATAAGATTTTTTCTCAAAATGTTATGTCAGCTTCATCATTACAAGGTGTCATTTTTAATATCATGCAAGATGGAAGGATTTGAGGCTCATATAAAATGGTAACAAATAAAAATAGAAGGACTAAATAAATACATATATGTCACATAAAATAAAACCATTTATTATGATATTTTATATTTTACAATTGTCTGGATTTTTATATTTTTTATCATAAAAATACTGAAGGAGGATTGTTGTCTTTATTTTAAAGATAAGAACATTAAAGCAAAGTGTTTGAAGTATTTTTCCCAATGTCACAAGTTGGTTTATACACGGCCAACACAGAAGCCTAGAGGATCAGATTTTTTATTGTCACTTCACTGCTCCATATTGCTTCCCAAGCAATATTTAGTAAAAAGTACAAGTGTTGATGTTTATGAGCCATCCATCTTACTGTAACAACTCTAAGACTCAGTAAACGCATTCGACCGTCTTCATGACAATCTGCTGAAAGTTCTTCTTCAAAAGACCTACGTATTTTGAGTATTTAAACTAAATCATTTATTTTTTTCTGTAGGACTAAAATACAAAGGCTGTATTTTAAGGATGATAAAACCCTGAATCTTCCCTTTTGAAATAATAAAATAAGCAAAAAAATGGGGAGAAATAATGTATATGGAATACATTAGGCAACTGAGCTTAAAATGTCAGTATGTTGTTTATCCGGCTAGTAAAAGTGTGTGTATGTGTATGCAGCGTGTGCATGTGTGTGTATATTTCACTCAGAGGTGATTGCCTCTGTGAGCACTTGGAAAAGAAAAACCAATGACCAATGGATATAGTTCTGGAAAAGTCAAAGTAAAAGAAATTATGGATAATTTGCCCTAATATTTGGAAGCACTAATAATGTGCCTTATTGATTCTTATGTAACAAACATGAAAATTGATGAATTGAAATTAATTTTCATAATAAAAAATATGAATAAGTTAAAGTGGTTTAGGGAAGCAATTTCATATTCCTGAGAATCTGAAATATTTTATCAGTCAATATGAAATTTACAGAGATGAACAACTCAGGCATCTTTTCCAATAAATAAATATTTTTTGCAAGGACTAGCTTCTAAATTCTTAATAACTTTGTTCTATTAAGATCTTCTTTTTTAAAGAACAATTATATTTCAACTAAATAAAACAACAAAATAGTAATGCAAAGTGTTTCTGTAATTATATAGAATGTAGCTATTTACTGGTAAACGTGTTTCAGTTAATGGTGGCACATTTAATAAGGCAATCTATTTTTAATATTCCAATCTTTACATTTGTTCAACTTGCTTAAAATTGTGTTTATTCACAAAATCTGTAGTAGACAAGCCCCTTTGCTCTTATTGAGACCTGGGTGTGGGGCAGGTTGCAGTTACCCTGTGCTGATAACAGGCTTTCAGCTAGTTTTTTAAAGGAAGAGATTTTCTTACATAGGAACATCCAACTCTTTTGCTCTCATTCACAGCTTCTGAGAAATATCTAATAATGGACTACTTATTAATGACAATAAATTCTAGATTTCACAATACAAATGTCTTACTCTTCCTTATCCATCACTCTCGTACATTCATGGTTATTATCATTCCAAAAACTATAATCATAGTGATGGTTATTAATAACCCTATGCTTATACTCTTCCATTTTCCCAGCTTTTTGATTCCTTTAAAGTTTATCATATATCTCATTTGAGGATAGAACAATTAGTTCTTTCTGACTCTCCAGACTGGGTAAAGATATGTTATTGAGTTCTCTAAAAATACCTATACTTCTATGACCTCTTTCATTTTTGGTATATGAGCTAGAATAGTCCTTTCTCTTGTCAAAGTGCATGTTCTGTACAATCTTTAGATCTTTCACAAGAAATAGGCTTCTTTTGTTGTTATGTTTTTCTCTTGCATTATCAGTAGATTCTTCTTTGCTGAACACTTCCAGTTAGCTAATAAACAGAGTGTAGTATATTATGGAATATCTTATATCATAAAAAACTTTACTTCTTACCTGTTCTAAAAATTATTATATATTTGGTTGATATATAGTTACATATTTTTATATTAAACTTCCCATTCTCCTCTTTTGAAATCTTTTATATTTCTAATTTTTATATATCTTTACCTTCTATGTACTCTGTAATGTTGTCATGATTTCTGAACCTACATTTCATTAAACATCTACTACCGTGATTATTGATGACTTCTAAGTAGATAAATCCAAGGGGCATATTTTTCTGTTTATTGTTCTCATCTAGGCTTCTCTGACACCAGTCGCCCGATGTTGCTCCTTTCTCCCTGAGGGTTCCTTTTTTATCTCCTTTAGAATTTCACCTCCTTCACAAATACTCAATATATATCTCTATCTCTATCTATCTATCTATCTATCTGTCCATCTATCTATCTGTCTATCTATCTATCTATCTGTCTATCTATCTACCTATCTATCTTGATATTCCACAAGCGGGCTTCTCCTTTTATGCACTCCTCCTTAAAAGGTGGTTGCCTATTTTATCAGCATAGCCATGCAGTGTTCTCAGCTCAGAAGCAAGTATTACATCAAAGTGTCAGAAAATGTGCCGCACAAATATTTTATATTTATATATCTGCTTCTCTCAACCCAAAGCAAGCAGGTCTATTCTAGTCCCACCTCAGGTTAATGGTCTCATAATCTGTGTCTTTATTCATGAGTTAGAAGCTCAGGCTAATGTCTTGGCTTCATTCAAGAAGCCTGGCTTCTTCCCATTTTAAAATTGGAGAACTCGGACTGTGAGCGAAATGACAATATTCGTACAACTGATGAAAACTGGTATTTTGTGATATTCTTAGGCTTAAGGTATAAACTTTACAGATTTTTTTCCCAGTTATATAAGCAGCTTTAAAAAGCCTCAGATTGTGCAAAGAAAACTTTGACCTGTAGGTATCAAAATGACAAATGTGATCTGGAGCGTTCCTAAGTGAGGCGATTTAGGATCATAAATTCTATGACTAGATGTGTTTGAAATTGATTGTACATGAAATCTTATGTACTAATACTACAGATTATTATTCCATTGTTAAACAACCTTATATTCCTGAAATCCTTAAAAAATGGTGGTTAATTTTATCCTTTCGTGCATTTACATTGTTGCATTCATAAGCCACTTCAAATTTACATGGCATTGCTATTCCACTTGGCTGCCTTCCTTAGATCGTTACAGAAGGCTTCAATTTCCACTCTCTTCACCTTAAGCACTTTAAAAATCTTTATGTATTACCCCACAGCAACAGCAATGGTAAGCATTATCCTCATTGTCAGGGGTCAGAACTCTAAAGTCAGGACAAAAGTACAGGTCAAGATCATGCATTTGGAGCAGCCGGTAGAGGAATCATTTTCGAGTTCTATATTCCAGAAATTCCTTGTCTGTCAATGACTGTCACGTAAGCAAGAGAAAGACAAGGCGTGTAATAATGTTTGTTTCAGCTTTCATGGATACCACTTGCAAATCTAAATTCACATTAACATTTATGACATACTACTCTCTAAAATAGACATAAAAATCACAAAAAAGATTAGAAAGACCACAGCTGACATTTTTTTAAATCCAAAATAGAAATTGTGGCATTTTAAATGTATCTCTGTCACAATCCTATAATTTACAAATAGGTTGACAACATATATTTCTCTTAGATCTTTTCTCAAAGAGCAAGCCTTTCCAATAACGTTAAAATCATGCTTAGAAAGTAACAATCTGTTTTAAAAATAGCATCTGACACAGTCTCTCTAACTTACAGCAGAATCTATGAAGTCAGAGAAGAAGAAAAAAGCAATAATACAATCTTTGTTGAAACATATCAAATCTTTGCATCCATCTGGAGGGAGGAAATTTACTTAATACAAGGACAGTGTAACTTGACTGAAAGAAGATACATGTCATGGCATAAAGCAAACATCCTGGCATGAAAGTAGATTAGGAGAATGTTTGTCTATCATGACTTTCTATAGCCCTGTGGGAGAAGTCTTATAGCTGTCTTTTTTCCAGTATAGGTGATGCATTTTCAAATAGCCATAGCACAATGTACTCTCCCTGCTATCAGAACTTTGGATATAACAGGCTGGAGAATAGAACATCTAGATCATATCTGGTATAAAGTCAACCTGGGGTTTAATAGAAAGGTGGAAGTAGGGAACTAACAATACAGTATTTCACATGGGTAGTAAAATTCCCATAATTAAAACAGAAACTTGAGAAAAGAGTTCCAAGGGTAGAGAAAACTGGGAATTGCAATGATTTATGTTTTCGATCTTTTTTAAATGCCAAAATGGAGTGATAGTCTTAGAAGACATCCTCATCTAAAGTTAGTAGAGTCTAAGTAAATAAATTCGGACATTGAACATTGGGTTGACAACTACAGATAATACTATTCAGGCAAGTTGGAGGGTTTAATACGCTCTGAGTGGACACGACAGGGCCAAAGGAAATTACCCACTTCTCTATTAGCAGCCATTAAAACACATCAGAATTCTACTCATTTTATGATCTCATAACAGAAACAAAGGAAACCAAAGAAAAATACTCTGCAACAAAAGGAAGGAAAATTTACACCAAAGCCTCAAATTTAGAGCAGCAATCCTTAAAGTTTTCCTCAAATTAAATAGAAGAAAGTTTAAGAAATGCCCATCCCAATAGGAAAAAATATGTTTTTGTTTTTATGAAACTGCAACAGAATGGAATGGAAAAGATAAAAGGGAGAACGTGTATAAAAAATACTGTAAGATGAAATGTAATGAGAGAAAAATAAGATGAGGAAGTATTGAAAAGAAATTTATAAGGCAATAGCACATTTTCAATACATAATGAAGAAAATAAAAAAGAGAATTTTTTATGTGTGGCAAACTCAATGAGGGATAGGTAGAACAAATTTATCAAGATGTTCTAAGATGCAGAGTAGAAGAGAGGAGTCACAAACTATGAGAAAAAAGATGAGAGATATGAAGACAGAGAATAGATGGTCAACCTGGCAAAATTAAGTTGCTCTGGAAAAATACATTTTAAAAACTGGAAATATTAACAATATTAGTAACAAAACAATATTTAAAACAACAATTCAGAAAAATTGTTTGAATTTAAAGTATGGGTATTTGCATTTAAAAGTTTACCTCAGTCAAATAGAAATACATTAAAATATGTTCATTCATAAAAATCCTTAATTCACAGAATGTCTGGAGGAATTTACAAGACAATGACTCTCACTTACATAGCCTTTTGCCGGGATGTAGTATATAATAAATGTTACCTTGAATTATCTTATGACTTTCAAATTATAAATTTAAAGATAAAATATAATTCAAACCTACAGACAGAAAAAAGGCTTTAGGCTTCAAATAAAAATTTAGAGGACTAGTCTCCCTTTTTTTTCTTCATCAACAAATAGCGTAAAATCTAATAAAAATCCATGACTAAAAAAATTGTACTAATTTAAGTGTTCTGTTTGGTGTAAAGAGGAGAAGTTTAAATAGGATACGCTTCAAGAGAATAGATGAGCTGCTTTTGAAAGAATTATTTGAAGATGTACTGCAGCCAATGAGAAATGAATCATACTTTAGAACACAAAGTACAAATTTAAATATTATAGTGAGCATTAATATCAATTCAACATTGCTGAGCATAAGCATAACTGGCTACAAAAATGCAAATGTTAAAAATTTTTCCTAATAACACAGCCTAAACAACTATAAGACAAGGAAAGAAAATAAGCAGACTCTATTAATGTTTTTCAAAATAGAAGGGAGATTCTTCAAGGAGAAATAATAGCATATAATTTTTCTTAACTTATGAAAGATAAAAATCAAAATACATAATTTTATTCTTCAAACTAAGCATCATATATAAAGTCTGAAGAAAGGTTTTTGTTTGACGTTTATTTCATGAATAATGCATAACGTAAAAAATATAGAATGAACACAGCAAAATGTAAAATTTTCCAACTTGGGCTCCGTGTATTCCCCGCTCTCAGACTCCCACACGAGAGGCAACCATTATTAACCATGATGTTGAGTTTGTATTCTTTAGTACTATATGTTAGAAAAGGGAGAAAACCCTACTCTAATTGATAAACAAAAGAGAACTTTCTGATTCATGTAACTGAAATATCCAGATAATATTATGGAACTTCAAGTGAGGTTCAATTAAGTGCCTCCAAAAAATGTCACTGACAACTTAATTTCTCTTTGTCACTATGCTCCTTTATAGTATCAGTAAAACTCAGGGAACACACAGAGCCCGTGAGCAGCTCCAGGCTTTTCTTTATTGCTCTCAAAATAACTATTGCTATTGCAGACCTCACCACCAAACTCCATGTTTTCATGCATAAGAGAAAGTGCCTTTCCTAGGCCCAGAAAAGAAAGTGAATGTTTTTCTTAGTAGTATCTGCAAAAATCTTGTCTTCTTAATTAACTCTTTTTAGATAAGGTGCACCTATCCAAAAAATGGTGGAAAGGGAATAGAATTCACTGACTGGCATGTCCCAATAGTCTGGGACAGTTGTGAGGTTTGCTGGGAGAGATGTGGTTTGAGCCATTTATTATGCATAATTACTAATAGTGCCCCCTCTTACTCTGAAAAATGTCCAGGTGTGGATCATAAATTACATGGACGTTTGGCTTAAATCATAAAGGGCTCACCTTTGGAATAAAAACAAAAACAAAAACAAAACACCTGACTGGGAAATTTGGAATCGTGCTCGAAAGTCATCAGGCAGTACACACTATACAGTGTGCCCCTACAGTCCTCTTTCCCATGGATTTACAAACAGATAGACATACATAGCCACCTTTTAAATGAACGGCATCAATATTACATCTTGTCTTATACTCACTATTAATATTTAACGGTATGTCTTCAAGATTTTTCCATGTTGATACATTTGGCTCGATTTCATTTTTTTTAACTACATGCTACTGCATACTATGATAATATTAAATTTATTTAAACCTTCCCCAATTGGTGGATATTTGTTTCCTTAAATATTTTTAAAAGAATGAAGCAAAGCTCGACTATATGCATGCATTTTTATGCTCACATGCAATTATTGTCACAAAATAGGTTCACTCAAATAGAGAGGAGTCAGAGTACACAAATATAGTGTTGATATTTAATAATCCACTGCCTTCCCCAAAGGTTTAACAAATCTATACATCTATAAAATGTGCATGAGAGTATATGTTATTTCACACCCTCATCAACATTTGATGCTATCAATCATTTTAATAGTTCTTAATTGGTGGTAAAAATCCATATTCATTTTTTTTAATTTCATTATTAGTAGTAAGGTTAAGCACTTTTAAAATATTGTGAATTGCCAAGTCATATCATTTGTCTACTATTCTATTTTTTAATTTGTCTTTTCCATACTGGTTTGAGGAGCTCTTTATTATGAATACAAACTCTCTGCCTTATGCGTATGCTGCAAATATATTCCTGGATCTGCCATTTGCTTTGTAAACACATTTTTAGTTTATTTTGTAATACAGATTTTTTTCCCAAGCTATTTTCTTTATGGCTTCTCTGTATTTTACCCTGCTTACTTAAAAATTAATTATTCTTTTCTTAAGATTATAAAAATTTGTATCCATCTTAAATTCTTGGTTAGCATAAGCTGATGTAGGAACATATTTTTTCAAATATACAATTTTTACCAACACAGTTTATTGAAGAGATCACCATTTCTCTTACATTTGAACTTGTAACTTCAGTTATCAAATTCCCTAAAGATTTATTTTGCACTTTCATTGCAATTGTATGAAATATATAGATTATATTTGTTAGAGTCGACATTTTACAGTATTGAATTCTCTCATTCACTAACATGAGATTGTGCCCCCATTTTTTCTTCTTTTTTTAGTTCTCCTTTTTCGGCCTATTAAAGTACATAACTTTAGAAGTCCAATGCAGGTCATCTCAGATTTACACTTTGGTATTTCACAGGTTTTATGGTAGTTAAAAATACATTGTTCTAACTTGTTTCCTATTATTTTTTTGTAATAGATCTTTCATTTAAAATTTTAACATAATATACGGCTGATCCTTCATTAATTCTAGAATCATTCCAGTGTCTTCTCTTGAGTGTCAGAGTGGTAGAACGTCATATTAACTATTACTGGTGGCTATTTAATTTCTTCCT
Source organism: Equus caballus (assembly GCF_041296265.1). Lineage (NCBI taxonomy): Eukaryota > Metazoa > Chordata > Mammalia > Perissodactyla > Equidae > Equus > Equus caballus. Next base: position 73,259,382 of record NC_091692.1, on the reverse strand, counting down.
TTCCAAAATGTGTTTTATGTTATCAGTGAGAGGTGCTATCCTTATCTTCCTTTTGATTTTAGAAGAGAGTTTTCTAATATTTCATAATTAAGTAAGTTGTGTTTGGAAACATATAGTCTAGTGGGCAGGAGAATATTTAATCAATTATGACATAAGTAATTATAATTTGATTCATCTTGTAATGTTTGTATAAATGTCATGAAATAATAATCAATGAAAAATGTAGGTATGATATCACTTCTATAAAATATATTAAATGAGTGACTATATATTTGTGTGGGAGCGCACACCTGTGTATGAGTACAAACTTGGAAAGAAATTCAGCAAAATATTACTGGAAATTATTAGACTGAAAGACTGAATGATTAAAATTTTCTTCTTAATAGAGTTCTTTCTTTTGACATCTTCTGAAATGACTACATGATTATATAATAAAAAAGAGAGAAGGCAATGTGCGAACTTAACTGCTGTGCTCCTGGCCGGCCCCGGTAATGTTTTCTTTAATACTCATTGTAGAATAGAGATAACAGAAAGTTTCAAGTATTATATATTAATATTATTTATATATATAATAAATTTTAAATATATATTTCCAAAGATATACTTCATATCTTTAAGAGTACATGGAATTGACATAAGGCATATTTCTTTGCTAAATGACTATCCCAAGTCACCTATATAAATTTCTTCTATGAATCTGGCCTTTTAAAATAATATCGCTATATCCAGTTTAATGAAGAGATTAAGACCGTGACGTGTGGAGTAACATGGACTTCGGTTTTTGTTTGGCTCTACTGTTTTACAGCCAGTTGTTCTTGGAGCAAAGATTTAACACCTTAAAGTCTCAAGATCCTTTTTTATAATGGGGATAAAGATGTCATGCTTCAATGGAATACCATAAAAACTAAATGAAGTTAATAGGAAGAGCCTAGCACTCAGTAAAAGTTGGTTTATTTTTTTATGTGTGAATATTATCATTTTATTGTTATTATTATTATAATTATTATCATTACCACTGCTTTTTTTTTTTAGAAGAATGTTGGTCTCTGTTGATTCACTTTTTCCGTCATCATTCAACTGGATCAAGTAACTTTAAAAATCTAGCCCCACAAATGAGAATTCCTATTCTCCTAATCAGGAATAAAATGAAAACAAGCATTCATCTAATGTATTGTTATTTATGTGCATTTATATGTACTTCAGCTTAACTGTAAGTTCCCGAATGCTACAGCAAGAGACACTGGCAGTGATCTACAACACCTCCTGAAAAGAAAGAGGCTTATTGCAGTGTAGTAAGCAGCAGGCCCTTGCTGAGTATTTCAGAGAGAAGTGAATTTAGCACTATGAATTATGAAATTTCTGTACTTCAGATTTTTTTAGCAAGATCAAAATCAGATTTACATATACCTCTCTTACTGCCATCCAACACAGCACAGAAGCATTTTAAGACGACTCTTTACTAAAATATTTTCCTAAAAATAATTATAGTATATTAGAATTCATATTTTGTTCACATTCTCTATTTTATTGTATCCTCAGAGACAATGAGACTTGGTATGTCAGGATGTACAGCAGGTGACATGGCCAGCTCATGAGTTGGAATGTTCCATATGTAAATGCTCCCAGCCAATGCGCTATCCTGAGTTGATTGTATATTGTTTACTTTACCATGGCTTCTCTCTCTCCCACTGAACTTGTACTCTAGTTCATAGTTTAAGCCACAATGACAAAAAGGGGCAAATGTGCTACCACTGGACCTTCTGCACAAACACCAGGGAAAGTATCATGCTGTTAGCTAAAGTGCAAGATTTTTGGCTGGTCAAGACACATGAGGGGAACAGGTCTAGTAATATGAGGGTAAACATCAGCTGGCAATTAGGGATTGACTGATGGAAATCCTTTGGCAATGTGAAGCTTATAAGAAACAGCAAAGTCACCTGAGATCGATAAAATGTGTATCATGACTAGCTGGAAGAAACAATTTCCAGAAGCTCACTGTGGCTTTACAAACATTGAAGAGGTAGAAAAAATCATTATGACCCAAGGAATCAATGTGAGCTCTCATTTACAGAAACACATACACTGCTCTAAATGATATATATTCTGGTAATAAAGCCCCTGGTATAAGGAAGCAACATTCTGCCTCTGACCAAGATGGGAAAAAGAACTTCAGACCAGGGGCCAGCCGGGTGCTGTGGCAGTTAAGCTTGCATGCTCCAATTCGGAAGCCCGGGGTTCACCAGTTTGGATTCCAGGTGCAGACATATACACCACTTATCAAGCCATGCTGTGGCAGGCAGCCCACATACAAAGTAGAGGAAGATGGGCACGGATGCTAGCTCAGGGCCAATCTTCCTCAGAAAAACAAGAGGAGGATTGGAGGCAGATGTTAGCTCAGGGCTAATCTTCCTCAAAAAAACCCAAAAATAACTGCAGAGCAATTGCAGAAAAGAATCTGAGAATTTGGAAAACATAAGTAGTGGAATCTAGCCCTAACCAATGGAGCAATGTCTCTCTTAGTCATGATCTGCTTTAAAGTTTTCAACATTATCCTAGTGATACCAGAAATGCAAATATGTGTCAAAAATCCATTATTTAGAAAATACAATTCATTGCACATAGGTAAATTCTTGAAGATTTTATTTAGTATTATAGGTTGAGTCATTTTTAATGAGACATTCCTTTGTCTCTACAACATTTTAATGTAAATAATACTTTAAAATTATTTTGTAAATAAATATCTGGTGATCAAGATTGTAGTATCTAAAGCGGAAAAATGGTCAGCAGTAGTGACCATCCTTTGCAATTCAGAAATTTTTTTTTTTTTTAAAGATTTTATTTTTTTCCTTTTTCTCCCAAAAGCCCCCCGGTACATAGTTGTATATTCTTCGTTGTGGGTCCTTCTAGTTGTGGCATGTGGGACATTGCCTCAGCATGGTTTGATGAGCAGTGCCATGTCCACGCCCAGGATTCGAACCAACGAAACACTGGGCTGCCTTCAGCGGAGCGCGCGAACTTAACCACTCGGGCATGGGGCCAGCCCCTAGAAAGATTTTTTAACACGGCTTCTTTTTCATTTAGGTGAGTTACCTGCTGCATGTAGTAATTTAATGGAATTATGGGAAATCTCTCTTTACTTTCAATTCTGAATATCTCAAAGTTTCCCAGCTATCAACATTTTTATTTTACAGCTCCCACTCCATATATTGTAGCCCTGAGTCCATGCTTAAAATTTTCACATTGTGGGTAGAGTCTTGTGTGGGAAACATGTAGTTTCTACTTCTATGTACGTTTTCCTGCTTAAACTTCTTAAATATGTACTATCTCTGTAGTATTGAAACTGAACAGCAAACTAGCATTCAACCATAAAAGGCACATTTTTGGCAAATCTATGGAGAAAGTGAAAAGATAGGTGATTATCAGGGGTTGGGGTTGGGGCAGAAGAGGGTAGGGATGGATAGGTGGAGCACAGGAGATTTTTAGGACAGTGAAACTATTTATATGACACTATAATGGTAGATAAATGACAAAACTCATAGAACTATACAACACAGCAAGTGAATTTTAATGTAAACTCTGGACTTCAGTTAAGAATAACATATGAATATTATTGCATCAATTATAACAAATGTACCATACCAATGTGAGATGTCAATAGTAGGGAAAACTGTGAGGAGGGTGGGTGAGATTATATATAAGAAATTTCTGGTGGTGACATCAGCATCATGGTGGAGTGAGTTGTACCCTTAGTCTTTCCCCACTAAGTTAAAACCAAACAGACAGTCATTAACCAACAGAGGATTCCCTACAAAGCACAATAGGACATCTGAGAGATCCATACAGCCATACATCTGAAGGTGGGGGTACTAGATCCCCAGGGAGCAGTGGTAGGAGGTGAGCAGGTCCCTTGTCCTCACTGGCAGCAGCGATCTAGGTCACAGGTCCTCACAGAGCAGTCAGGGCACAACTGTAAGAGGAGGCAGGGTGGGGGCACACAGGCCTACACATGAATGCTTTTGCTTTTGGAGTTGCAGCCCAGGCCACAGAAGTACCCACCATGCCATGGTGACCACACAAATGCAGATGCTCCACTCCAGGTGGTGCAGCTCAGCCAATGCGTGGGTGCTCCCACCAAGCGCAGCAGCCCAGGCAAACTGCCTGTGAGCACAGAGTGGGCTCACATGCGTGAAAGAAAGCCTCCCTCCCCTCCTGTCTAGCGCACCAGATCAGCTGGCGCCTGCCAAGGCAGTGGTCCCACACCAGAACACCTGCATGTGCATGTGTGACCCACCATGGGCTGCAGCCAGTGGGCAAATACAAACAAGCCCTAGCAGCACAACTTCCAGCAGACACAGTGAGGTGAGAAAACATAGCTCCTGCTCCGCCCCAGAGGTGGCAGGTGGAATCTGTGAGATCTGATACTACTACAAATGCCTCAGCAGAGGATCAGCTCATCAAACACCATGAAAAGCTACAGTAACACTTCAGAGCAGAAGGAAAATGACACGTCTCCAGAAACCAATCCTGAACTCACAGAAATTTGTAATCTAAATGACAGAGAATTTCAAAATAGTTATCATAAAGAAACTCAACAAGTTATAAGAAAACCCAGAAACAGGTCAATGAACTCAGGAATAAAATTAACAAGCAGGAGGAATACATCACCAAAGAAATTGAAACTAAAATAAAAATGAAACAAATTCTGGAGAAGAAGAATACACTGAGTGAGAATTAAAAAACAGTCTAAAATCCTTAAAAAACAGAGCAGACGTTTTGGAGGTCAGACAAAACAATCAACCTGATTAAAAAAATGGGCAAAGTGTTTCAAAAGACATTTTTCCAAAAAAGATATACAGATGGCCAACAAGCAAATGAAAAGATTTTCAACATCACTAATTATTAGGGAAATAAAAAACAAACTGCAGTGACTTATCACCTTACACCTGTCAGAATGGCTATTATTAAAAAGACAAGAAATAACAAGTATTGAAGAAGATGTGGAGAAAATGGAACCCTCGTAAGCTGATGGTGGGAATGCAAACTTGTACAGCCACTATGGAAAACAGTATGAATATTTCTCAAAAAATTAAAAATAGAAATACCATATGATCCACCTATCCCAGTACTGGATATTTATCCAAAGAATTTGAAATCAACAATTCAAAGAGATTTATGCACCACTATGTGCATTACAGTATTATTCACAATAGCCAAGGCATGGAAGCAACCCAAGTGCCCATCAAGTGATGAATAGATTAAGATGTAGTATATGTATACAATGGAATACAGCTCTGCAGTAAAAAACAAAAACAAAAACAAAAACAAAATCGTCCCACTTGCAAAAACATGGATGGAATTTGAGGCTATGATGTTAAGCGAAATAAGCCAGACAGACAAAGATGAACACCATATGATCTCACTCATATGTGGAAGATAAACACACACATGGATAAAGAGAACAGATTAGTGGTTAGAAGAGTTGGAAGGTAGGCAGAAGGGGGAAAGAACACATATATATAGTGATGGATAAAAATTAGTCTATTGGTGGTGAGCATGATGCAGTCTATACAGAAACTGACAGATAGTAATGTACACCTGAAATTACACAAGGTTATAAAGCATTATGACCTCAGTAAAGTAATTGAAAAGAAAAGAATTCTCTGAACTTTCTGTTCAATGTTTCTATAAACTTAATGCTTCTCTGGGATATAAAGTCTATTAATTTTTCAAATAGGAAGTGGGACTTTTTTCCCACTGATAACAGGACTACCCATTCAGTAAGGGATTCTATTCACAACACCTGACAGATGGTGATTCAAGCATGGCTTAGAAACATGAAGTGAAGGGGTTCACTCCCTCTAGGAATTGACTAATTTACTTTTCCGCATATCTGATTGTTTATACTTCATTTCCACCCGCCTCATTAATATTGTGCATATACTTAAGCTTCTGGAAAATTCCCTTTGAACTATGTAGTGAAGCAATATATAACTTGATGTGCGAACTTCTTACAAATGCACGCTCCTCTTAGACTATGTAAATGTGCTCTTTCTTAAATTTTCCCCAGGCAGAAATTCTAAAAATGCTTATGCTACAAAATGATCCTTTGCATCCAAAATAAATAAATTTTAGATAACAAAGAAAATACCTAAGTAGATAGGTGCTAAAGTCTTGTGCACGTTAGAAATCAAGTTTGGCATTTGATGCATGTGGTCAAGTCAAAGCACAAGGACATAGTAATTTTAGTGGAAAGTTACATTGTATTGAATACTGTACTATTATTATATACATATACATAGTATTATGTACCATATACTATTATCAATCTTCTTGTTTTAACATTGAGTGAAAAAAATCAAAAAGAAACAGTCACCACTATGATGTGAAAAATCTCTCCTAGGATTATAACATATTTGTAAAGCTTACCTAGTCTTACGACGCTGTGTTATTTTGCTGTTTGCCAAGTAACTATCTTGAGCTGAACCCCAAATCTATCTTCATATTCAATATTAGTTTTCACTTAGAAAAGAGCATTAGTTTTTCCAGGCCTCTAATGAATAATTCACTTTCTTTGTCCATATCAAAATCTACTTCTCTTTCATTTATTATTTTATTAATTACATCTCAATCTCCAAGATTCAATAAAATCATATTTTTAAAGCTCATATTTCTGGAATAAGTTCAAACTTGAGGTTAACTTTTCAGTTAAAACTTAAAGGAAAGCAATCAATTCATTTAAAAGCTCTAATATAAAGGACAAAAGGACATGTATTTGGAAGTGCTTGAAGAAAATATTGGTTTTATTAGATTCTAATTCAGTGAGATCATAAGCCAAACTACAGCATACTTTGCTTTCAAATGGATTAAAAATATACCTACATTTATGTTTTTCACTTGCAATTTTATGGGATAAAATGAGAATGAGATTTAATTTAAAATACAGAAATTATAATTGAGTATCATTAAATAAAACTAGAAGCATAATATTTAACACTCTGCAATTTTAAGATTGACATATACTTTTGTAAAAATATAAATTAATTTTCAAAGGCATATTAGCTTGCAACTACTTTTGTGTGCTTTCTTCAATTTTCATTGTTTAATTTTTAAATTTATCTTAATTTTAATTCTTTATAACTTTCCCCTTTCAAGCTATTATGTATAGAAAAAAATCTGCATTAATAAATAATTTACTAACGTCCATGCCCTTGGTAACAAAATACCAGTTAAATACATTGCTTTTCTTCCTATCTATATGTGAGAAATTTTCATAGGCTTCTAAACCTGTCAGATTCTAGAGCCCGGGTTGCAAGTTACTCTCAAGGGCATGAATTTAGATTCTGGAGCAAGGTGTGGGATGGAGTAAGTCTGTAAGAGTTAAGAACGTGTTATAAGTTAGGGAACTGGGACAATTTCCTTCCAAGGTTACACCTATGTAGTCTTCTAACATGCACAATTTTTATTCTACTGACATTTAGTTAATGTAAGATGTAAGAAAAAAAGCTACTTAATATTTTTTCCCACATGTTTAACATCATATAGGTATACAATATATCCATATATATTTACAAATGTTTATTGACAATATACTAAATATATAATATGTTATAATACATAAGAAAACAAAAGGATCCTGATTAATACATTCTCGTAAATTATTGAATTTCAAAAATTAAGGAAATATTCTTTAATGTGAAACTTACTAGTGAAAAGGGGAAAATCAGGGTGACTCTGACTTCTTCAAGGCAGAGCTGGAAGAAAATGGAACAACATCTGTCTGACTTTGAAAGAATAATGTGATCCAGGACATTATAGCTGATCAATTGTCATGCAAGTATAAGGCAACTTCAAGACATTTTCAAACATTACAGCTGTCCCAGGATATAGCCACTTTGAGCACGTTTTTAAACAAACTACAGAATCCTAAAATCCAGCCAAGCAAGGGAAGAATTAAAATGAACAACATAAAACAAAATGCTACAGCTATAGCAAAACTATGTCATAGTAAATTATTGTAAGCAAGCAATAAATCTAAATATTGAAATTTGACCAAAGAACTTGGGCAGTTGTGCAGTTATGGCTACAAAACCAAATGGAAATGTTAAGAACTATTTTAAAATAAAATGGATATAATTATGGAATATTATGAAGTCAGGTGAGAGAGGTATAATTGTGTATAAGAAAGATAATCCCAGTTATAGGTAATTGGAGTGTCCATTAAATGAATACCAACTTAATACAAAACATGACAATACAATAATTCAAAATAAGATCCCCCCATAATTTTAAATAATCTTTTAAGACTAAAATCTTTTTGATAGACTTTTATTTTAATTAGTGAATTATTATTTTTCTTCCATTTTCTTTTTTCTCAATTTGAGAAAAAATAAACTCAATATTTGTATTTAAAATAGCATATCTAATATAATTTGATTATAATCTTATAATAAAATTCATTTTCTCATCATCAATTTATTTATGCTATTCTGTCTTTTTCAGTGAAACCTAGAAAATATTCACTGACAAGTAAAACTAGTAATTTTTGGATGGTGTAATTTTAAATGATTTGTAAATTTTTAAAAATTTTTATATCACTTCCACTTCTTAATATAAAGAATAAACTAGTTTAAATTTAAATTATGAGGCTTTTGTCCTAAAATTAAAAAAGCTAATTGAATTAATAAAACTTCCACTGTTATACTCTTCAGTAACTATGTAGTATAATATGGGACGAACCCTCAATAACTTGAAAAAAGTCTTCCAAGGAGTGATTTTGGAGAAAGAATGCTGTGGGTTGACAACATTGAGAGTTCCCCAGGTGAAATCCCAAACTGGCGCCCATACATGGAGGGCAAGGGGAGACTGAAGAAAGAGGCCGACAACTCCAAATTGGTAGGTGGCAGGTTTAATAAGAAAGGGGACTTACATATGAGCTCGTCTTGAGCTGCCACAAGGTGAGGAGATCTCCACACCCGCCTCCCAGGCTCTTGAGTTTATATAGAGACCTTAATTAGGTTCTGTCACATATTCAATCCAGAGAGTCTCAACAACACCTTACTCTCTCAAGGCTGCTTCCCTGAAAATGGTTCATGCCGTGGGAATGGTGGGAGAACACACCTTCCAAGAACAGGGGAGGGAGTGAGGGGGTATGATTGCTGAGGTGGAGCTCTCAGGTCAACCAGCAGTCACATCCTCTCTGTGACCTCCTTTAACAAAACAATCACTTACACTTTTAAAATATTTGACACTTTCTAAAGATGTGATGTTTATTCAAGTTTTCTAATTCAACTTTAATCATATTTTGTGATGCATAAATGAATAATCTTCTATGCCATGAAGCCTTCAAATGTGATACCCTATCTAGTTTCTATTGATTAATTTATTCTGGATCTTGAATTATGTGCTTGATCTAAATTACAATGTGTATTTTGTTATCTATCTTCTTATCCTTATTAAGAATGTCAGATGTTCGGCCATGTTCTTAGTATTTTGAAAATACTTATTTTTGACATCTTAATCAACTTTTTGTTTTCCAATTAATTATTTCCTATTGAACTTTGACCAATTATTTCTTATAACTTTATATTCATTTTGCATTATAGTTATTTAATTTATTGAGCTGTTCCTAGTTACCCTTTTTTTCCTTAATATTGGCACCTGAGCTAACATCGATTGCTAGTCTTCTTTTACTTTTCCTTCTTCTTCTCCCCAAAGCCCCCAGTACATAGTTTTATATTCTAGTTGTGAGCGCCTCTGGTTGTGCTATGTGGGACACCACCTCAGCATGGCCTGACAAGCCATGCCATATCTGCGCCCAGGATGCGACCCAGGAAAACCCTGGTCCGCCAAAGCAGAGCACACAAACTTAACCACTCAGCCACAGGGCCAGTCCCCCTAGTTACCCTTTTGATTCCCCAAGATAAATGTGTTTGAGGTCAGAGATTTCTTTTGAGGAAACCACCTTGTCGAATGCTGACGTTTTACCTAGGGTGGTCTCACAGGCACTGTGTTTAATAAAGTATTCAATTTCATGTTTGAGAAAGGAACTATTTAGGATAGTGTTACAAAAATTGAGTTGATGGAATTATGAAAAGAATTGAGCTTATATATTATTTAACTTAGTAAGTGAACACCTCACATGAAAAGTTTAATTTTAAAAATAGATAAACTTCACTGTTATCTTTGAGGAATATTTGAGAACCAATATTTATTTGGATTTTTAAAGCTGGTAAATAAAGAGAAAGAATTAAGAATTTATTTTGCATTTTCTAGAGGAATTTACCACATAGTGAGAAAAAATTTCTCATTATAAGAATATTCTAAATAATAAAACTAAAAGAAAAAAATTATAATTCATATATTCTTGATTTGCAATTCTTTAGATAAATGAATCTAGACAATAATTATCAATGTCTCTTAATATTGCAAAGACACCTCCAGATATTATATAGTCTCTGGATGGAGGTACACATCCCCACCTATGAATCACTCTTGCAAAGAAGTAAATATGATTTTGTTGAAGCTTCCCAGTTATAGGTAATACAAGGGAACTTTTGTTAAAGGATACAAAGTGAATACAATAAACAGAAACCAGATTATAGGAAACTCTATTAGCAAATTGATCTATAAATTTTCAACAAATACATTTTAAGAATAGGAAACAACAACAACCCAGAGAGAAGAAAGGAGAACCTATGGATTAAGAGACGCAAGGGATATGATATTAGCTGTATTATAATATCAAGGGATTATTGCTGATTTTTAAAATGTGGTGATATTGTTATGTTTTTAAAAGCTTATCATTTAGAGACATATACTGAAATATTTATGCATGAAATAACATATCTGGAATTTACTTCAAGATAGTAAAGACACTCGGGAAAGTCCTTGGTAGGATAGACATTCCATAAACTGATGGGTACTTAGAGGTAAAGTATACTATTTTCTTTGCTATGAAATACATTTGAATTTTTCCATAATAAAAAATGCCGAAAAAAGAATAAAAGATAGGTTGGTAGATGATAGAAAGATAAACATCTTTAAAGTTCATGGTTTAAGGGCTTACACATAATAACCTCTGAAGAATGAACAAATCAACTCATTTGTAATTATTAAACAATAGTCAGAAAATATGATTTATAAAACTAACTTTTGATATTTTTATGATTTTCTTTGTGACTTGTTTTATATATTTTTATGAGCCCCTTGAATGTTAGACAATAATTTTCCCTCTTGTCTAAAAATATATTACTTTTTTTTGTTTTAGCTTTTATTAAAATCTGACTTGTTTGCTAATTTATTTATTAATGGGTTACTATCATTCTTTTATATTGGATAATAGGTTTTATGAAGGCCATATCAAATTTTTATCAGCATCTTCTCAGTGCATATCCTACTGTCCGGAGGTGATAGTTTCTTAATAAATGTTTTATGAATAAATTTTTTAACACAAAGTGTTCTACAAAAGACATTAATTGGCAAAATTTTCTTAGAAGGCAAAGATACTTTCCCAAAAGAGGATTGAGTTTTTATATTTTTTAATTTTATGAAATCTTATGTACAAAGTTCATAAATTACAATAATAGTCTCCATTTGGGAAAATTAAGATAACATCAAGGAATTCAATAGATAAACTCATCCAGCTCTTGGGGATGGTAATAAGGTTTAGGAGTGCACAAGAATCATTAAAATTGAGTCATTGTGTAGGAAAGACAACAAAAATGCATCAAGAAAGCAAACAAACATGAATATGGGTTTTAGAATTAGAAATATTTAAACAGGAATAGCCAAAATGCAGAGAAACAAATGGTAAGAATTAGATCATTAAGGTATATGCGTGTGTGTGTGTGTGTGTGTGTATCTGTACACGTTGAAAAGTAAATGCCCTGTGAGATTGTGCAGGTGAACTATTGAGCCCAAGAAACTGGAGTGAGGGAGGTGGTATATAATATTTAAAACACAGTATTTAACACAAGCGTACTCAGCAGTGATAAAGAGGTAAAGCATTAACTGATCAAAGCATAGGTCAATAACTTGACGCAGAACATTTCAAGTCTCAAAAGTACAATCCAATATTTCAAAGGAGTAAGTAATCAATTTGGTTTGATACACACAAAAAATGTTTTATTGGACACCTGCTGAGTTGTTTTCTCACTCCACTACTTCCGTCACAGAAACTGTCCTCCCTCTCCGCCATACACCTACACAAGTCCACATGGGCACAAAGGTGAATGTGGTGAATGTCCTACAACTACATTTGTGAAACTGTCATCTTACTTCCAAGCTAATTTTGTTGCTCCAGATGCGACTATTGACCCAACATGGCCCAATAAAGGCTTATTTGTAAGCAATTGAGAGTTGAGGTCAAGACATTCCCAGCTCGGTTAGCCCAGCCCCTTGAAAAGAGGAGGTAAATTTTTCTACCGAGCAAACTAGGAAGCATAGAAACCTGGTCTATGGAAAGAGAAGAACGAAGCAGACATTGGAGAGAAATGGATGTGAGAGATAGCAAGTCCCATCAGCTTTCTAAGTTCTAGCTAACAAAATTTTCTGAGGTTTGGCCACTTTCCTGCTACTATAGTCTTTGAAACCCATATCAAACCTTATAATAAAATCACTAATTTTACTGGCTTGAATTGTTTTTTGTTACTTACAACACAAAGAATCTGAATTAAAATAAATACATTCCAAAAAACACTTTAACTATGGCTTCATTCTAAAGTGATTTTTTTCCTGGTTCCACAATGAAAGAAAAAGTAGGAATTTATTTCTCATGACCTAGTTGCTCTGAATAGCTACTCTTTGGAAACACAAGTCAGTTATTCTGAGATTTAAACATTCTGCACTTGGTACATAATTTAATTACTTTTATTTTCTTATCAAAGTAATTGTGTTTCATAAATGAACTTGATATTGGTTTCACTTTCCTCTGTTCTCAAGGAGAGATCATACCAACGTAAAAAATATTGGTAATAAATCCATGTTTTTTGTTTTTGTTTGTAAAGATTTTATTTTTCCCTTTTTCTCCCCAAAGTCCCCCCTGGTACACAGTTATATATTCTTCGTTGTGGGTCCTACTAGTTGTGGCATATGGGATGCTGCCTCAGCGTGGTTTGATGAGCAGTGCCATGTCTGCGCCGAGGATTCAAACCAACGAAACACTGGGCTGCCTGCAGCAGAGCGTGAGAACTTAACCACTCGGCCATGGGGCCAGCCCCAATAAATCCATGTTTTTAATGAGAGCTGAACCTTTAACAATTGGTAGTTTAAGAAATGTAGAGAGTGAATAAGGGCAAAGATGGGGTTCAAAGTATTTTCTCTTTCAGTTGTTTGAATTGCCTCAAATAAAATATTCCTACATGGGATTAGTGAGTTAAAAAGATAAGAAAAGGGGCCACCCCCATGGCTGAGTGATTAAGTTCCATAGCCCTGCGTGGGCAGCCCAGGGTTTCGCTGGTTGGGATGCTGGGCGCAGACTGCTCATCAGGCCATGCTGAGGTGGTGTCCCATGTAGCACAATCAGAAGGACCAACAACTGGAATATACAACTATGCACTGGGGGGCTTTGGCGAGAAGAGAAAAAAAGAGATTGACAACAGTTGTTAGCTCAGGTGCCAATCTTCAAAAAGAAAAAAAAGATAAGAAAGGTATGCTGGTTTCAACTCCTGGAAGCTAGTGTAAGTCATTTACAATTATTCTTCATAGTTTTCTTTCAAATTTCCCCTTAATATTGTTACTTTCTCTAAGTCAGTTTATGGGCCTTTCCCATTGTGAATGCCCTCTTCTCTTTCCCACTTATCCATGTATTGTCCACCACGTGGCTCTGTCCTTGTTACTCTCTGAATTCTTCCCAATTTTGTTAGGGCTACTCTGAATTCACATATGCTTAAGAATCTCTACCCTCTTATTTTAATGTATTGTTATAGATTCTTTTCATTGTCAATGTAACTATTTTCTGTATGAATACTGACTCTCTCAAAATTCCAAGTTGCAAGAGGGTAAAGACTGCTTCATGTACACATTTCATATTGAAATATAAGCACCATGAAGGCAGGGGCTTACGTTTCTAGCTCACCATAATTGCCAGTATGCTTTGGCACGGTGGTTGAAGTTTAGTGGATGGGCAAAATGCACCGTTTGAGTGCTGATGGATTACTCTCCACAACACATATTAGAAAACAGTATTTCATAAATGCAGGCTGTATTAATTTTCTAGAGATGCCATAATAACAGAGATTTATTTTCTCACATTTCTGGAGGCTAAAAGTTCTAGATCAAGACATCATCGGGATTGGTTTCTTCTGCAAAATCTCTCTCCTCGGCTTGTAGATGGCCATCTTCCTCCAGTGTCTTCACATGGTCTTCTCTCTGTACATGTCTGTGTCCTAATCTTTTCTTCTTATAGGGACATAAATCACACTGGATTATGTTCACCCTTATGACATTATTTTACCTCATTTATCTCTGTAAAGGTCCTATCTCCATATACAGCCACATACTGAGTTACTAGAGATTAGAACTTCACTATATGAATTCTGGGGGCATAATTCAACTCATAACACAGGCTGAATAAGTCTTCTTCTACTTACTGTTATTTAGCAGCAAAACATAATGATATTTATGAAGAGAAGTCAACAAGATAATGAAATAATTCAGAGTGTCTTGTAGTTTTTTTTCTAGAATTCTTTGAACAGATGCCTTTATTGGTTATTATTTTCTTCTATGTAAGGGTATTACACATGCACCCAAATGGTGTTGAATATATCGTGGATGCCTGTATGGCAGGGGTTCTCAATATATCTTGTGATATGAATAATTTGATTGAAGCTATGGGCCATCTTCTCTGAAATAAAAGGTATACACACTAAATACTCACATTAAATAAATAAAAGACATTATATACTTAAAACGAGTCAATGTACCCTGGGTAAAAACCCTAACACTGTTGTGTGCCAATTTATAAGCGGCAATATTTTTATGAGACAAAAAACAAATAGGAATGGGAAAACTACAAAATATTAAAATATGCCAATTCATAAACTGGAGGGATTATTTTTTGTTTGTCCAATAGTCAGTCATATACAGAATTGAGATATAAGCAATATCTCCTACATAACTAGTTGGAAAATGTGTACCAACTTTCTAAAACAAAAATAATTTGAGAAAAACACTCTATTTTACAAATAGAAATAAATTAAAACTTGGTGTAAGAATAGTTCATTGCCTATGCTAGTTATGTGGATATTTGGTTATTTTTCTCTATTTTCAAAGAAAAACATAATAGGGGCCGGCCTGGTAGTGCAGCGGTTAAGTGCACACATTCTGCTTTGGTGGCCCAGGGTTCGAAGGTTTGGATCCCGGGTGCGGACATGGCACCACTTGGCAAGCCATGCTGTGGTAGGCATCCCACATATAAAGTAGAGGAAGATGGGCACGGATGTTAGCTCAGGGTCAGTCTTCCTGAGCAAAAAGAGGAGGATTGCCAGCAGTTAGCTCAGGGCTAATCTTCCTCAAAAAAAAAGAAAAACGTAATAGAGATACATAAACTTGAAGACACAGCTTAAGAATTAAGAGGTTTAATGTAAAAACCTAGTAATTCATACATTATATCTAAATAATATATGCTTTAGAGACTGAATTCTTGTGTTTTTCAGATGTGAATGAATACCTTTAGTACTTTATTTCTCAGATTAAAGCTTTTTCCTTAACAAAATTGGTGTATCATCCACAGTTTGGGAATAAGTCTTATTCCATTAGTTTATCAGAAAAATGATCCTTATGGTTTTTCTCTGCTACTCTCTCCCAGCATTTTAAATAAAAGAGTTCATTCTACAGCAATTTTTAAAGATTTGTTTTGAAAATAATCTTCCAAAGATTGAGAGCCTGTGGAGTGACCACCTCTACACTTTGCTGGTCACAAGTCATTTTAAAGCAACTAAATCCATTGAAAGCTGATCTGATAGGCATGTCCTGTCTGTGTAATCCTCCGGGGAGTATGTGGAAGTTAGTCACATAGCCTAGCCAAAGACCCGCCTGCCACACAAGTGCCATAGATAAATAGTCCCCCAAGGTCTTTGAGGAAAAGGAAAGTCAGTCTATATCTTATAGAGAGAAGCATATTTTGCATCACAATGACTAGATATTTTAGTGTTTTCTGTCTATTTAATAATTGAATATGTAATTGCCTGAACAATTTTCTTGTGTTTTAAAAATACGTATTTTGTTTCCTAATACACTTCCAACATTTTTTTAAAGCTCTTCTAATGACAACACTTAAAAGGAAAAAAATACCTTGTCTCTCCTGCTTATGGAACCAGTTACAGCAGAAGGCAGAGAAGCTGGAAAAATCGGTAATGAAGCAATGACTGACAGATGAATAGAGCAAAGAATAGCAAAACCCATGCGATAACTGGGATTTGCTGGGCAACCGTGTGTTTGAGAAGGAAGGTAAGTCTCACACAGTAAGTATAATATATGAATCTTGGCGGGCTGTGCCAAAATTCCAGAGTTAGTTCAAGACGTGAAGGGCATTTTCAGTCATGTTGTCACTTTTGTTTTACTTTGGTGGCTTATCCACAACTCCAGGCATTAAAAAAGAAAAATCGTGTGTCCTCCCCAATTCTCCCTGATAATACCGTGTGATTTGGCATGACATTTCTTAAGTTCTTGAACTTTTCAAGACAAATAAAGAAGTGAGATGGAAGAGGGGGAGGGAGTGATAATATTTTTGATTAAAATAATTTTTTAAAAAAGCATTTGTGTACTTACAGGCTCACTTTTATAATTATCAAAATTCTTGGAAACATTAACTATTTTGTTTGACACTTTCCTATAATATATTCTGCTAATCATCTTAATCAGAGTATGCAGAGCATAATTTAATATTTCTTTTCTAACTCAGGGCCTTCATATGACTATCAATTAGCACACTGCAGTAAGAGAATGATGCCTTAAAGGACTATTAAGAGGTGGAGGCCTTCTTGCCCTGATCTAAATGGTGCCAGATGGCTGTCTAATTAGTTACTACGCGGCATCTACATTCCAATTCTTAGCTGCTATCTCCTTTGCAGAATTTCAGTTAACAGACCCTACTCATTATTTTTCACATTTATTTGATCTGGTGTCTTCCATAATCTAAGAGGAAATAAAATTGCAAAATTAATTACCTTTTAAGACTTAATTATTTTGATTAATGCAAAAGTTTGTCTTTAGTCTCATGCAGGGAGTAAAATGTTATATAAATACATTTATGTGTATGTTTGTGTTTGTTTACCCCTGTAGCATTCTGAGTGTGCTTCAGAAATTGCAGGTTGATGTTATTGGAGTTTAAATTTAGAATCCTGGGACATTAATGAATATTTGTTCATGCATATATCTGGGCATTTTATCTCAGATTTATAATACATAGTCTACTCTTAAACTCATTTTAAAAAGCAACACTATACATTTTTCAAGATACTGCTACCAAAATACTTAAAATCAATGAACCATATTCATGTCAATATTACACTATGATGCTGTCTCTGTGAGTTTTACCAAAATGAGACATATGTGCTGAGTGTACAGATCCCAACGGAGTACCTTCCCTAGCAACAATAACTATGTTAAAATAGACACTTCCTACATTTTTTCTTATAAAATTTCTTGAGATGAAGTAGTAGTAGTTTTAATTGCAATGACTTCACATACACAATATATGCTCAAAAGGACTCTATACTATCAAAAGCAAAGAAAACCGAAAGACTTATGTAGGGGAGGAAGACATTTCCTCTTCCCAAATGTGGGTTCGTCTGGCCGGAGAACGAATTAAATTCACATGAGATAGAATAGCAAGAGAAAATTACACAAAGCTTTACGAGGAACCATGGCCCGGGGCCTTTCTTCCCAAAGGAAGAAAGGGCACCGAAGAAGTGGGGTGCACAGAGTGGTTATATACCCCCAAACAGGGTGTTTCACATGTGATTGAAATGTCCCTCCCACAATAGTCACAAGATTGCCCTGTCAGCACAGTGCTTGATGGACACAGCAGGTAGTGGGTCTGCTATCTCGTTGGGCATAGCAGGATGCAAGTCTATTGTCTTGAGCTGGGTGGTCACAGGTGAGCGCAGCAGCAATCAGTTCCTAGTCTAAGGAAAGATGCTTAATCCTTAAGAAATGCCAAAGTTGGGAGGGGAAGGGAAGTCAGTTACAGGAGGTTACCAGACTAGCACAATAAAATGCAGATTTAAGTCCTTGACTTTGGTATTGATTAAGAGTTTCTAGAGAGAAGGTCATCTCCTTTCTTCTTCCTGGTACAGAGAGGGAGGCACATTTTACAGATAGAGATTTACCTTACAAATGTAAAGGTGTCCTAACAAAGGGCAAGTTCCATTCCTCAGAGCCTCCTTCCCCGTCCCAGTTTATCAAAAGCAATCAGCCTCAAATAATCCTGACGCCAAAGAGACATATCTTGGGGTGGCCAATTCCAAGACCCCACACTTACTACCTCTAAAATCAGTGTCAGTTGAGTTCAAATTGCTAGCTATTAAGAACAGAACGTAATTATCTAAAGATATATTAAACTGGACCAGAAATTCACTGTTGCATTCTGTGATTTGGAACAATAAATAAATCAGTTGGTCTTTCAGGTGTCTGTGCTTAGGTTAATAGCATAAAACATTTCAAACGCTTGATTCGAATTAATAAACAATTAAATATATAGACTTACTTCACCTAACTACTGTTGAATTCATGACTTTTTTACAACAGAGCTTTAAAAGTTATTGAACTTTTCAGTTGAATCTAGTTTTTTTCGTTGGTGGTGTTGATGCGGGGTCGGTGAGCCGAGGAGTCAAAAGAAAGATTTCTTGGACTCTCAAGATCTGGCAGTAGTGCTCTTTTATTTAGAGAATATTATGGAATAGCATGGGGACAGGGCCCATGGGCAGTTAGAGCTTCTGCTGCCCCAAGTTGAGGATTAGAGCTAAATTTAAGGCATAGGTATGTGAGTCATCTCTTTGCAAGACAAAGCAAAGAACATGAAAAAAGTTAAAATGGTATCAGTGCAGGTGAGGTCTGGTCATTGGGTGATCCCATGACTTTTAGACAAGAATCAAATCGGATTAAGTAAAGGTTAAAAAGGTTAGAAGCCACCCCCCTAAATCAGTTACATGAGATTGCCAGACAGCAACCAACTTAAGTTCTTGCCTTCCCCATTAAGAGTTTCTAGGGACAAGGTCATCTCTCTTCTTCTCCTGGTACAGAGAGGGAGGCACCTTTTACAGATAGAGATTTACCTTACAAATGTAAATGTGTCCCAACAAGGGCAAGTTCCATTCCCCAGAGCCTACTTCCCTGTCCCTGTTATCAAAAGCAATCAGCCCCAAACAGTCCCGATGCCAAAGAGACACATCCTGGGGTGGCCAATTTCAGGTCCCTACAAGGTCATCTCCCCCTTCCTTCACCAACGCAAATGTCTCTCAAAAGGGCAAGCAAAATTCCAGTCCTCGGAGCCTGCTTCTCATCTGCAGTTTTAAAAGTAACCAGCCTAAAAATCCTCATCATAAACCGTTTTAAAATTAAGCAGCCTAAAAATCCTCATCAGTGTTATCTTTCTTTCCAAGCTTTTCTACCCAGAAACAAACTAAATACATATGATTATCAAAAAAGTGATATTTTCAAGTTATGGTTTTGGACAAAGACAGACACCAATTTATCAAAGATAGGAGTTTGTAATCATAGCCTGTCATGTGGAAATGTAAATTTTCCAGGATGCTTGGATATATTCAACATGCTTTGGTTTGTGTATTTTCATCAAGTGAGGGAGGTTAATATCTACATTTTCTACTACTCTTTCCAAGTACGTTATTTCATGTTTACAATGCATGTGACCGTCAGACTTAGCTATCAACTTGGCTAGTCTTTACTCCCCACTTAATGAAATACTAACCTAGGTGTTGTTATGAAGGTATTCTGCAGAATTCATTAAAGTCTGCAATCTGTTGACTTCAAGTCCTCCATAATCTGGGTGGGACTGATCCAGGCACTTGAAAAGCTTTAGAAACAGAAACAAAGTTTTCCTGATTAAGAAGGCCTTCTGCCTGTGGGCTGCAGCTTCAGCTCCTACCTGCAGAATTTCCAGCTTACCTAGCTAGCCCAAACAATCGCTTAAACCAATACCTTGTGTAGGGGTCTGGAATTGGCCACCGCAAGATATGTCTCTTTGGCATCAGGATTATTTGAGGCTGATTGCTTTTGATAAACTGGGACAGGGAAGGAGGCTCTGAGGAATGGAACTTGCCCTTTGTTAGGACACCTTTACATTTGTAAGGTAAATCTCTATCTGTAAAATGTGCCTCCCTCTCTGTACCAGGAAGAAGAAAGGAGAGGACCTTCTCTCTAGAAACTCTTAATCAATACCAAAGGCAAGGACTTAAATCTGCATTTTATTGTGCTAGTCTGGTAACCTCCTGTAACTGACTTCCCTCCCCCTCCCAACTTTGGCATTTCTTTAAGCATTAAGCATCTTTCCTTAGACTAGGAACTGATTGCTGCTCTCACCTGTGACCACCCAGCTCAAGACAATAGACTTGCATCCTGCTACTCCCACCGAGAGAGCAGACCACTACCTGCTGTGTCCATCAAGCACTGTGCTGACAGGGCAATCTTGTGACTATTGTGGGAGGGACATTTCAATCACATGTGAAACAACCTGTTTGGGGGTATATAACCACTCTGTGCACCCCACTTCTTCGTGCCCTTCCTTCCTTCGGGAAGAAAGGCCCCGGGCCATGGTTCCTCATAAAGCTCTGTTTAATTTTCTCTTGCTATTCTGTCTCATGTGAATTTAATTCGTTCTCTGGCCAGACGAACCCACATTTGGGAAGAGGAAATGTCTTCCTCCCCTACACTTGCAACAAATCATATATATTGTGGAACCTTGATTGATACAGTGCTCTTGGGTTTTGTTTATATTTTGTCTAAGTCTCAAGAAAAAAATAGCATCAAGCACATCTGATTCCGAAATTGAATGCCTGTCTGGAAGCTGATTAGCTGACTCTCATTATCTTCCAAATAACAGCTCCCTTATACCCCTCTACCTTCAACTAATACTCACAATCGCAATTTTCCTTCCTCATTTGGTGAGTACAATAACCCCTCACTGCAATATATTTTATGTACCAACAATAATTATTTACTCTCAAATGTTTGTTCTTTACTTATTTAAATTTGGTTTTATTGTTCAAATGATAATTTGTCTAACTGAAAATAATTTGAGTAATTTGAGTGTATATATAAAATAAACAATGCCTAAATTACAATGCTTTTGAATCCCTTTGTTTGTTATATAGAGGCCTTTAGGGAAAAAAAGGTAATAACATTCTGTTAGTCTATCTCTGTCAGTATCACTGATTTCAGTGTGTGTCTGACTTGGAGAATGTTTCCCTTTCCTGTTCCTAGTTTATCCCCATACCACGCACTCCCCAGTTTTCAATTTTTTTTCCCTAATCTTCAATGTGCTCTGAAACCAGCTAGTCATTCTCTTGAGATAGCAGAACTTTTAGTGTAACTGTTTTACATAATAAATGTAAGCCACATTAACTGAAATTTTATTTAACAGTGGAGAGAAGAAAAGCAGCAAGTAAACTCTCTCTCACACATCTACACACAAACATGTGTATATCCATTTCAATTACATTGCATATGTAGGGGAGAGGGACATTTCCTCTCCCCAAATGTGGGTTCCTCTGGCCAGAGAACGAATTAAATTCACATGAGACAAAATAGCAAGAGAAAATTAAACAAAGCTTTATGAGGAACCATGGCCCGGGGCCTTTCTTCCCAAAGGAAGAAAGGGCACCGAAGAAGTGGGGTGCACAGAGTGGTTATATACCCCCAAACAGGGTGTTTCACATGTGATTGAAATGTCCCTCCCACAATAGTCACAAGATTGCCCTGTCAGCACAGTGCTTGATGGACACAGCAGGTAGTGGTCTGCCGTCTCAGAGGGCATAGCCGGAGGCAAGTCTATTGTCTCGAGCTGGGTGGTCACAGGTGAGCTCAGCAATCAGTTCCTAGTCTAAGGAAAGATGCTTAATGCTTAAAGAAATGCCAAAGTTGGGAGGGGGAGGGAAGTCAGTTACAGGAGATTACCAGAGAAGCACAATAAAATGCAGATTTTAGTCTCTGCCTTTGGTATTGATTAAGAGTTTCTAGAGAGAAGGTCCTCTCCTTTCTTCTTCCTGGTACAGAGAGGGAGGCACATTTTACAGATAGAGATTTACCTTACAAATGTAAAGGTGTCCTAACAAAGGGCAAGTTCCATTCCTCAGAGCCTCCTTCCCTGTCCCAGTTTATCAAAAGCAATCAGCCTCAAATAATCCTGATGCCAAAGAGACATATCTTGGGGTGGCCAATTTCAGGTCCCCACACATACAAGTATGCCTAATTCTGTATCTTGGTTTTTCTCGTAACTGTTTTATGAACCTTTATCTCACGTCATTCTAACTTATTCCTGTA
The DNA here is from genome assembly GCF_041296265.1 of Equus caballus. Taxonomy (NCBI): domain Eukaryota; kingdom Metazoa; phylum Chordata; class Mammalia; order Perissodactyla; family Equidae; genus Equus; species Equus caballus. Next base: position 73,236,885 of record NC_091692.1, on the reverse strand, counting down.
CAATAAGTAATGGTTGAATATTTTATCACATTGACATATTATATTTTATTTAATGTCATCCTAGTAATATTAAATCAATGCTTGTTCATAAATCTCTCTTTCCATGTCTGATATCTCCTTTGATTAAATTCTTAGATAACATTGCTGCTCAACTGGAATGACCATTTTTAAGGTTTAAAAAATACTCGTTAATTTTCAGAAAGACACTAAGCTTTCATATTTCTACCAATAATATAGAAGTTTTAGGAATCACTCTATATAAGAATATAAATAAAAGAAAAAACCTTATTATATTTATATAAATATATACTCATGTTTATATATTACTTATATTTATACACCGATAGACATATTTTTATATATATATATACAATTATAAGATAAAGTCACTAGAACAACCTGTAGTTTTAGAAGTCACTCTAAATAATGATTGTCACAGTCTTAAAAGTTGCACATGCACTGAGGACTTTGTCATTCACTTTAGTTTGACTAATTTACTAAAGAACTTATAGCACCGCTATATATCCCTCTCTATAAAGGACTTGCTAGAGATTAAATGGAATTTTCCTGAAATTCCTAGAATTTTCCTGCTACTGTAAACATTATTTATTCAGAAAGAATAGAAAGTGATCAACAACTCTGAAGGATCTAGTGAAAATTGTGAATATGATGAAAGCGTTGAGACTGAGGCAAATCACTGGTTTATGAGAAAAAAAATGGACTGGGAATTCAAGACTTTGCTTTATCATTATTCAGTTTGTCCTCTGGTGAGCGGAAATGTACTCACATAAAATTTTGATAAGGGCAATGAGTTTTAAAAAAAAACACATTTCTTTGAGATACTGATGACAGTCAAGACAATTTCTATATTTTAAAGTGCGTTGATCAAGTGGTGCTTCTTAACAAAAGATTCAAGATCTTGAATAGTTTTAACATTTCACTTCATGGCTGAAAGTTCGTTTAATTTTAAGCATAAAATCAAGATATTTTATGAAATGGCTTAAGAGATGGAAAATTGTCCAATATCTGAGAGTTTTCTTAATTCACTACAGCCTGAAATTGATGACTTATAATTGGACAAATTTAAAAAGAAAAATGCTAATGCAACCAAAGTTTGAATTAGTGATTTTTTTCATTACCATTATTTGAAGCATCCACTTCTCCAGGTGTGATTGTTTGTTTCTTCTTCATTTACTTAAAAAAAAAAACTAAATCTTCATCTGTATTTTACCAGAATATCAATATCCACATATACTTGCTTGCTACCATCCATAATGCCATATAAATATGAGTTAGAATTTTCTAATTTAGCAGGATAAAGAATAGGACAAATTCCATATATATAATTTTTGAAAACCTAAAAAAAATTACAAAAAGTTGACCAAAATACTGCTCTAAAGTCATTTTGTGTGAGTGGACATTTTTATGTTCCCATATATAAAGTGTATGAAATTCCATGTTTTAATTTTGTCGTAAGTATTTTGCTTAAAGGATTTTCCTTTCTTTCATTTTACTTGGATTTATTTTTACCTGAAGTCATCCTTTCTGGATAACAGACTTTCAGACAGAGATTCATGTGGAGAAGTTTTATGGGGGGAACACTTAGTAACAATACCTGTAAGAGAGCATGAGAAAGAATGGGACAGAGAAATTAAACAGTGGTTATGTTGCAAAATATCCAGTCCCATAGAAAGTTCTGGAGCTGTGATGACCTTTCAGAGGTGTCTCTAATTCAGGTATGAGGGCCAGGTTTTCTTACCCCACTGTGGCCTGCCCTGTTCCTCTTATTTAAATTTAACAGACATGAGCTGCTCCTGATAAGAGGTAAATTCTTTTAATGGATCCCTCAATTACAGCTGAGTTAAAAAAAAAACAAAAAACCCTTTTTGTAGTTTACCTCATTAGAAAAAAATGAATTACAGTGCACTATTAAGCAAATTTAAAATTATAGCTTTTGCTAAAATAGTGGGACTAGCTTCGAATTGATTGTGGATTTTTATTTTACTTATCCTACCTTTTTCTGAGCATCCACCAAATGTAAAGAATGGTATTATAAAGCACAAAAATATAAAGCATAAAGTATATAAAGTATAAAAAATGCAAAGCAATACTCATGCTCTTGAGGAGTTATTAGAAGAGATGATTGCTCAAATAACTGCAATGCATTGTATGATTAAAAATTTAAGAGTTATAAATCAAGTTGTTGGGTATTCTAAAGAGAAAGATATCTATTTATAGGGTTTAGAAAAGTTTTGATAAGAGCATTTGTTTGAATTCTTAAAGAATGAATAGAGTTTTGAGAGGCAGAGATGAATATCGAGATCATTCTAGGCAGAGTGAGGAGCATTGGAAAGAAATAGAAATGCTGAAGTGCAAAGCATTTTGAGGGAATGATGATTATCTCAATTTGATGAAACATCAAGATCAGAACAGAAGTAGTGTTAGACTGTCAGGGTAGATTGTTCAGTTCCTCAGATTTCAGACTGACTCTGCACTCAAGTCTTGGGGTCATGAAGGAGAGCGAAGCGCTCTTGACACCATTGACAAAGCAGTCCTGCCCCGTTCTTGCTCTCCAGCTCCACAGCAAGCTAACCAATGGTCCTGTTCTTTCTAGCTCCAAAACACATTTCAAACCTGACCACTTGTCACCACTTTTACTACTATAACCCTAATTCTGGCTTTCATCTGGACTGTGGCAGTAACTTCCCAATAGGACTCAGTTTAGTCTTGCTTCCATATAATCCATTCTCCAGAGAGCAGGCAAAGCCATTTTTTAAAAATACAAATTAGATCATTTCACTCTTCATCCTGAAGGCTTCCAGTGACTTTCCACAACATCGAGATTGAAAGCCAAAATCCTGATCGTGACCTGTAAGGCCTGGCAGGATTTTGTTTCCTGATTACCTTTCTTGTCTTCTCCCTCAAAATCTTTCCTCTTGCTCGCTAATTTTCCTGGGTGTCTTATACTTTATAGATTTGTTACATTTGGGGCTTTTGTTGTTCTCTTTTTCTGAGTCCTTATGGTCACATGTCTGCTACCTTCCCATCACATATATTTTGTCTGAAGCTTACCTCCTTGGAGCATCCTTTGCTAAGTGTGCATCTAAAACAGCTTTCTTATGATCATTCTCCATCAAATTGCCTCTTCATGACATTTTTATCCTGTTTATTTGCTTATTTACTGTCTTCTCCCAATAGTAAGCTTCATGAAATATGTCCTTGCTTGCCTTCCATGGCATAAACAGTATCTAGAACAGTAAATAAATTTTTATGGAGGCCACAGATTATTACCAAATGATAATAACATTCATTATAAAATATCTATGAAATTAGGCTATTCTGCAAACTTTAAGAAATTGGAAAAATAATTTGGGTGAGTCTCTTAATAAACTATCATCTCAGAATATGAATATCTAAAGTATTTTAGAAATTATTTTTGTAAAGGACTCACAAATATTTAGTAATCATAGGTTTGTGTGAAAATCAAACTTTTTAACAAAATTGTGTAGTTTTCAGACAGTCTTTAAAGTATTTAGGAATGTTGTTAATAAGATAAGCTTTAGAGAGGAAAAGTATAATAGAACTAAACAACAAAAAAAGCTAATCGATTAAATCCAAGTTATGCAAACTGCCTTGAAGGGACAAAATGGCTAGTAGGCCTAAAAGAACTTAAATATTAGTGGAGAATGTGTCAATTTATATGAAGAATATACATAACAGAGAAATATCACTCAGTTAAATAAGTACAAGAAAAGAAAGTCAGAACAAATATCAGCATGCGCATCCAAGCTCTTACAAGAATGTATTCTCATTCTGTAGATCTGCAGTCGGGTGGGTTCCAAAAACAGCTCTAAAAGATCTTTGAAATGATTTACATGGAGATCTTGTATTCCTAATAATGTCATTAATAACTGTTTTCATCTTGAGTCTGTGCTAACAAAGCAAAGTTTGGAGCATCTCTCTTCCATATCATACCACTTAGAGGGAGTGAACGGGCTGCTTATGGAGATTTAAATATTCCAGCACCTGTGATACTTACATATCTCATTGCAAATTAATATATTGGCATCAGGCTTGTATGCTTATTTAATGTAAATCCACTCCTGAGATGAATTTGCTCTCTGTGTGCTGACAAAATCAGTTTCTAAGTCAGAGGGCAAGATCCAGGACTCTGGCAAATCTATCGAGGTAATGAAGGACCCTTGTGAGGCTTTGGGGAGACAATCTAAAGGTCTTCGCCTTGGGGAAACACAGAGTATTGACTTTTGCTGAGTGTACCATAGCGTTTTCTTATTTTAGTATTTATAATGTCTCTCCTTTAAAAAAAGAATGAGACTGCCTTTTAATGGTAGGAAAAAAAATACTTTTTAAGTAATCTCTTAAGATTTGAGTGCATTTCTGTGATTCTTGTAGTTTATAATACTATATGAGGAAGAGGTTTGTTTTATTTTGTTGACGAAAATAATCCATAACCAATCTATAAATGAAAATTTGGGTGAGTTTATTCTGAGCTTAAATCTGAGGACCATGGCCCGGGGCCTTTCTTCCCGAAGGAAGAAAGGGCACCAAAGAAGTGAGGTATACGGAGTGGTTATATACCCCCATACAGGATATTTCACATATGATTGAAATGTCCCTCTCCCAATAGTCACAAGATTGCCTTGTCGGCACAGCACTTGATGGACACAGCAGGTAGTGGGTCTGCTATCTCAGAGGGCATAGCAGGAGGCAAGCCTATTGTCTCGAGCTGGGTGGTCACAGGTGAGCTCAGCAATCAGTTCCTAGCCTAAGGAAAGATGCTTAATCCTTAAGGGAATGCCAACGTTGGGAGGGGGAGGGAAGTTGCACCTTTATCTCAAGGGCCTTTACTCTTGCCATAGGGAATATCTAAAGCAGATATACAATGCATGCTCAACGGCCTCAGTCAGGCCCTTTTGGAAAGACAAGGTCAGGTCGAATTAGTTTTACACAAAATGGCTTCCTCATATACTCCAATATATCCTATTACTTGCCATTTTTATTTGTCAACTTACTTATCTTATTCATTAACTCATTCATTGAACAAACATACTCATTTATCTTTTAATACAAGATCGACATGATTCCTGCATTCACAGAGTTGAATGTTTTGGTTGTATAAGTGGAAGTTAAACTAATTACACAAAAAAAATTTTATTAAATTTTTGATAAGTCTTATAAAAGAGAAGTAGTGGGGAAATTAGTAATATTTTATGTGCCAAGAACTGTAATTTCAAAACTTTTGCATAGGACAGAGCATAGTCTATTTGAAGAACTGAAACAAACTTGGCTAAAATGCAGAAAGCTAGGGAGAGTACACTTGAAATGGCTGCTATGGGTAAAGGGATGAGACACTTTAAACTGAAAAATTTAGGAACATATGAAGTTAGAGTAGTGAAAATGCTTTGAATTTTTTATTTCCCTCTTCTAACGTATACAGCAGTTAAAGACAAAATAATGGGCCCCCAAAATCCCCTTGTCCTATTCTCCAGAACCTGTGACAATGGTACTTTACATGACAAAAGGGGCTTTGTAGACATGATTAAAAATCTTGAGATGAGGAAATTATCATGGTTTGTCCAGATGGACCCAATGTTGTCACAAGAGTCTTTATAAGAGGGAGGGAAGAGGATTAACGTTAGAGAGAAAGGAGATGGACAAAGGAAGCAGGATTTGGAGTGATGATGTTTGAAGATAGAGGGAGAAGCCATGAGCCAGGGAATGTAGGCAGCTACTGGAAACCAGAAAAGGCAAACAAACATTTTTCTCTAGAGCCTTTAGAAGGAACAATCCCTATGAACATCTTGAAGACTGATTTTGGACTTCTAACCTTCAGAACGGAAATATAATAAATTTGTATAATTTTAAGCCACTAAATTTGTGGTAATTTGTTACAGCAGTGATAAACAATAATAACAAATGTTACGTGGTTTGATATCTGGTCTGAATTGTTAAAAATGGACTGTTTTATATCATTTATTATGCTTAACCCAAACTAGAATGTTAACACCCTAGGGGATGGGGCCTTGTTTCTGACTTCCCTAGGGTCAAGCTATGTCCATAGTATATCACATAATTTACTTGTTAACAAATTTAATGTAATGAATTGAAAAATTTTAAAACTTAAAATATTTTCAAGCAATTGATCTGCCTCAAAACCAGTTTTCAGTTCTTCCTCTACTTTTGACTTTTACCAATTATATAGGTGCTGGCTAAGCTGTCTAAGGAACTTCGGGCTGGGACCAGAATGCCGGGCTCTCTTTCCATTTTTCTCTTCTTTTGGCAAATATCTTTTGTGTAAGTTTCCCATAACCATCAACTCACCCAAAATTTCTACTTTTGCTTCTAGGAGTCCTGCTGTTAGAATATGATCAAATTTATTGTACTTAGATTTAACTTTTAAAAGATATGTGACTTAAAATAAGTCGATCTTAATTTACTTATCTATTAGCTATGATTCAAATTCTTTTCATAGGTTTGAGATAATTATTAAACAACAGGGTACATATAAAGTAAACGAGCAAAGTACCTGGAGCATAGATGGTGTTGAATAATCACTGTTGTTCTCCCATCTTCTCCCTCCTTTCCTCTCATCAGATCACTCCAACTGTGTGACTCATTTGTCAGGAAGCGTCTCTAGACAGGCTCTCTTAGCCAATTGAACCTGCGACTATTTTATGTACCAGAAAGCATGTATAAATGAATGCCATTGTTTAAGTATCCAACTCAGGCCTGCAGAAGAATTTGGAGAGTATATGCTGGTGTACTTGCGAGTTTTTTACCAGATGAACTGATAATTCCTAAAGAGGCATTAATACTGTCTCCTTCCATTTCACAGTCAGCGCTGTCTGAGCATTGCAATATCATGAGACAGGAACTTTAAATGTCAGCATCACCTACCGTTTCTCTGACATGTATCTAAAATGAACTGACTTTTAGAGTTATAGCTACTCAACCAGATTAATGTGCCTGACACTGAATTGGTGCCAAATAAATATTATATGAATCATGGAATAAAGGGTTGCGGGTACGAAACAGAATGTATTTGTAACACTCATCCATGTCAAGTGTTTTCTAGCTGGCATCACTTTCGTGAAAATTCAGCAGACATAAAAGAAGAATCTTTTTCTACCTTGCTCTGTGTGTGTGTATTTGTCACTTTCTTTAATTGAGAATAGAACAAAGTCAAGTGTCTTTTCATTTTCTAACCTCTTATCTATTTCAGTGACGACAAATGAATGAAACAAAACCCCAAACCAAGTTTGTTATTGGGATTTTGAAAGACCTGTGGTAACTATATGTCCTGCAATGCTAAGCATTCCTAAGCCTGGGGGAGAAGGAGAGTGTTGAAGCAGGAGGTGGTATTTCCTCCAGAGCAGCCATAACAGATAAATGCCTAATAAGCTATTTTAACCTGAATCTGACTTAAGAAGAATGCAAAGCATCTTTATTGAAACCCTCTCCAGGATATCTCCCTGCTGGTGTAGAGAAGATATGATGTATTTTAGGGCTTCTGGAGCCATGCCACACTCAGCAAAATGTTCATATTCAAATAATTTTCATAATAACTATAACTGAGTAATATTGTACCTTTCTAATGCAAACTATCTCTCTAAAACAAACTATAATTATAGTTTATCACATAGATAAGTTTTATATTTTGCAAACTATTGGACTTTTCCTGCCACAAATAATGTGCCCCAAAATTGCTGATTTAATGGTAATAAAATTACAATTTTAAAGCAACTGGCACACGTTCCAGCCTTCGTTGTTACCTAATCTTTATTTATGTCTTTGCAACTGGCAGCTATCAAGAGGTAAAACTGAACCATGCAGATATGACTGCAACTATAGTGCAACCCAGCATCATAGCTTTATAACGGGCAATAAATCTCATTTATTAAACAAACTCTATTAATGTTACACCAGGGATAAAGTGATTATGGAGCCCTTTACATTGTAGAAATTTATAATTATCATTTGTTCTTAAGAAAAGAGGCACATTTTTAGAAAATAGTCACTAGACTCTGACATGCTGGGCTGTGTAAAACTGATAATGAGTTGAAAATTAAGACTGTCAGCAGTATGTTTTTCAAAATGGTATACAAGCCATTTGAATCAAAAGAATAATAAAACAATCCTTTTCTCCTTTCAGAAGGGAAAAGAAGATTCCTATTTAAGTCTCTAGAAAATTGTCCCAGATCTAGCGTGAACTAATAGAAGCATGAGGTTTTCAAACTTGAGGTTTCAAATAAGTGCCTAAAATAAGTGTCAAGAATTTAAAGATAAATGTACTTGGCAATAAAAAAATTCACAATATAGAAGACAACAAGGATGTATTTTTTTAAAACCATGGAAAACCAAAATCTTTTATTTATAGCTGATCATATTATTTTCTAGTGAATAAATTAAGTGAAGAAGATTGGAGAAATAGTATACATAATGAAATTATTTAATAAAATACACGCTTTTATTATGTATATATATCTATAAGCTTTCTTTTACTACAGATTTATTGGGAGAACGCAATAAAGGAAACTGTTCATATCTCCGTCAGTGTATTTTTGAACTTGAACTATACTCATCTCACTCTTTTTGTATATTCAGAGAAGTTTCCGAAGAAAATCAAGTTGTTTTCCACCTTATAGTATAAGAAACCTTCTTTCCTCTATGTGACATATTTCATTTTAGGGAGATTTGGCTGACCCTACCCTGTCTTAGCCACTGAGTCAAGTCTGTGGCCAAGGGCTGACCAAACAGATTTACCCTGCTAGTCATATTGATATCGTCAGAGTTGGATGTTATTCAAAACTAACTAATAAAAATTCTCCCCTAGATGTTTTGGTTGGTGATACCACAGGCATAATTCTACTTCCACTGCTATGACAGATTGAATGTTTAGCCAAAATATTTCATTCCTCTCCACATCAAATCCATTGCTGCAGTGTCATCGTGAGTGGAGCGTATTGTATCACCTCTTGAAGTGGGACTCAGCCAATTCTGATTCTACGCCTTAAGAGATCCTGTATGTTCCCCTTCGTTCCTTTATGTTTCTGCAATCTCCATTGAAAAAACTTGCCTCAGTTGATGCACAGGTCTCAGGAGGAAGATGATGGTGTGGAGCCATTGAGCTGAGCCCAGCTTGATCACCAACGCCCACACCGCAGCCTAGAGCAGAATCACACCAACCAACAGCATATTTAGAAGAATAAATGTTTATTGTTGTATGCTACTGAAGTTTTGTGGTTGGTGGTGTACTAACAATAGCTAACCGATATAGGAGTTGAGACAAGAATGGTAAGAGTGGTAGTGAAAAACTTGTGGTCAGATTTTGAATATACAGTCAAAACTGAATCAGAAAAAATATATGTGAGATACAAAAGAAAAGGATAACTCCAAAGCCTTCGCCTTGAAAAATCAAAAGGAAAGAGCTCCAGTTTACTAAGACAGTAAGTGAGGGTTAAGTGTAGAGCATGTTTTGGGAGAAAAATCAGGAAAAATGTTTTTATAACTTAAATTATTATTTGAGCCTGAAATTCAGGAGAGTGTGTCATGGGGAATAACCAATTTTCTGATTCATACACACATAGTTGGTGTTAAAATCATAATTCTGGCTGAGATCACCAAAGGACTGATTGTTAGATAGAGAGTAGAGAAAAGACCAAGGTCTTTAAAATTAACAGTTTTGAAACAGGAAAATAAAAGTGATCAAACAAGCAACCAATGAACTAGGGAAAAAATCAGAAAGGGTTGGTTTCCAAAGGAAGAAAGTATGTCAAGGAAAAAGAGTAATCAGTGTATTCAGTGTTGTCCATGGATCAAGTAGGATGAAACTGGGAATTGAACATAGATTTAACAACTTGGGAGATTTTATAGGTTGTACTTTCTATAATTGGGAAGAGCAAATTTTAAGAATTTGTCTAACATTCTAAATATTATTTTATGTTATTAATTATTACCAAATATATATATGTCACCAAATATACATACACATATATGCTAGATGTGTAGATGGATTACTCAGCATTAAAATTTGTTTGAAGCAGGTGTAATCAGTGCTTAAATAATTTTAATTTAATTTTTTTTTAATGATTTTATTTTTTCCTTTTTCTCCCCAAAGCCCCTCTGGTACATAGTTGTATATTCTTCGTTTTGGGTCCTTCTAGTTGTGGTATGTGGGACGCTGCCTCAGCGTGGCTTGATGAGCAGTGCCATGTCCAAGCCTAGGATTCGAACCAACGAAACACTGGGCCACCTGCAGTGGAGCGCGCGAACTTAACCACTCGCCACGGGGCCAGCCCCAATTTTAATTTAATTTTAAACACATCTATCTTAACCTATATTTTAAGTATACATGTGTGTGTGTATGTTCACCCACACATATAAATAAATATATATATCTTCTTAGATTGATATATAAATACTTGTCTCCAACAAAAATGGAATTTTTATTTTTAAAATTTAACATGATGTTAGACAAACTACCCTCAGAAACAATGAAAGATGTCTGATTAGCTGACTTTTCCATTATTTCTCATTTTCTTTAATTTTGAAAACCATATAAATACTCATTATGCTACATCTCTCAAGGCATCTTGGTATCAATACCTATGACTAGCACATCTCTTCATTTTCGGTACATGAGAATGGTATTTTTTTCAATTTTTAATTCATTTTATTCATCTAACATTTCTGGAGTTTCTTTTGTATCATAGTAGTGAAGAACACAGAATATAAAGTCAAATTGCTTGACTTTGAACTTCAGTTCTACTCTTCAAGATTGTACCCTTTAAAGTCCATAAATACGACAGGAACAATATTCATACTTACCTTATACAATCATTCTACTATTGAACTAATCCACCTGAAATGATTGGCATAGCGTGTAGTCTCTTTCAAACACTCAAAATGCATCTATTATGATTATTATTAATTCTATTATGTGCCAGAGCTATGAAAACAATTAGAAATACAAAGAATGCAAAATATGATGTCTTGCCAGGAAAATCACAATTTAGAAAGAAGATAGATATGGAGAGAAATAAAAACAAACACTTCAAGACAAATTTAAGGGATAGAGAAGTTACGCTTTTGGTTAAGTATCAAGAAAATCTCACAGATAAGAAGTCTAAATTTTGCCTCTTCTCAGGCTGACTCTAGTATAGGTACTTTCTTTTGTTGTCTAATATTGTTCCTAGCTTCTGTGTACACAGAATCAGTAGGAAAAAAAGGAAAGAAAATCAGTATTTATTAAGTACGTGCCATATGCCAGAAAAAATAATGATAAGTACTTTGTATATACACCTAATTTAATCATGTAATAATTATATGATGGAATTTTGTCTCTATTTCACAGATCACACATTCTGTGATAAATAGCTGTTCCTTCAAAAGTACTGATATTATAGTCATCTTTTTAAGAACTTTGCATATATTAATTAATTTAATCCTCAAATTATATCAATGAAATAAGTACTATTGTTTTACCGATGATGACATTGTTACACCTCAAAGTTTGAATACATTTTCTAAGGACTTAAGGCATTATATGGCTAATTTGGGATTTGAAATCAATCAGTGCTCTAAACAGGGGTATTATGGGTTGAATTGCTTCCCTCAAAATTGATATATTAAAGTCCCAACATCAGTAATTCAGAATGTAACTGTATTTGGAGATAAGGCCTTTAAGAGATAACTAAGTTAGAATGAGGCCATTAGGGTGAGCCCCTAATCCAATGAGTGGTGTTCTCATAAGAAGGGAAAGACACCAGGGATGCATGCACACAGAGGAATGAAGATGTGAAGACACAGCAAGAGAGTGACCATCTGCAAGCCGAGAAGTAAGGCCTCAGAAGAACTCAATCATGCTGCCACCTTGATTTTGGACTTCCAGCCTCCAGAACTGTGAGAAAATAAATTTCCATTGTTTAAACCACCCAGTCTATAGGATTTTGCTATGGCAACCCTAGCAAACTAATACAAAGGGTTTCTCAACAGTGGCCCTATTGACATTTGGGGCCAGATAATTCTTTCTTGAGGAGGGCTAGGCTGTTCATTGTGGAATGTTTAGCAGCATATCTGGTCTCTATTTCCTAGGTGTCTGTAGCTGTTCTTCAGTTGTGACAATAAAAAATATCTCTAATGGAACCCTAGTACACTGCTGGTGGAAGTACAAACTGGTGCAACCACTATGGAAAGGAGTATGGAGTATCCTCAGAAAACTAAGAATAGATCTACTATGTGGTCCAGCTATCCCACTGCTGGGTATTTATCCAAAGAACTTGAAAACACAAAGGCATAAAGATACATGCATCCCTATGTTCATTGCAGCATTATACACAATAGCCAAGTCTTGGAAGCAACCTAGTGCCCATCAAGGGACGACTGGGTAAAGAGCATGTGGTATATATGCACAATGGAATACTACTCAGCCATAAGAAATGTGAAATCCAGCCATTTGTGACAACATGGATGGACCCTGAGGGTATTATGCTGAGTGAAATTAGTCAGAGGGAGAAAGTCAAATACTGTATGATCTCATTCATAAGTAGAAGATAAAAACAATGACAAACAAACACATAGCAATGGAGATTGGATTGGTGATTACCATAGGGGAAGGGGGGTGGGAGGGCAAAAGGAGTGATTAGGCTCACATGTGAGGGGATGCACTATAATTAGTTTTTGGGTGGTGAACATGATGTAGTCTACACAGAATTTGAAATATATTATGATGTACATCTAAAAGCTATATGTTATAACCCAATGTGACTGCAATTAAAAAAACTAAAAATAAAAAAAAAATGTCTCTAGATATTAGCAAATGTCTTTGAGATGTAAAATGGCCCTTGGTTGAGAACCGCTGCTCTAAGCTAAGAGACCACGCAGACTCTTAGGGAGTTTTAATAATTTTCCTCAACCAATGTCTTATTAAACTACATGATGAAGCTAGGACTAAAACCCAGGTTGACCTGACTCCAAAGCCAGTGTCTTCTTCAATGAAATCTATTACCGTTGGTAGGATTACAAGTGGAGGAGGAAACATGGTTAGAATGGGGCCCAATGGTGAATGAACAGGACTGAAATATACCATAAGAACATCTACCCCGATTCAGAAGCACTGTTCATAAAACACTACTGAGGATCCAGCTTAACAATATTGGCAGTCCTGATTTTCTAAATTAAGATTGATGAAGATCTTACTTGGAACGTATCATTTCATGAAAATCCCTACCTGTTGATCTGCCTGTCCTGATTTTTACTACTGTTATTTTCCTTTGAGCCAGATGATGTTCATAATCTTAGGAAGGGTAACAGAAAGTTTCAAGACGTCAAAAATATATTAGGCAGTAGACAGGGGAAAGATGAAGAAAAGAATTGCAAATATGTTCCTTGTTTCTCAGTTAGTTATTTGAGTATCATATTGTACTCTAATTATCTCCTTAGTCCCCTGTCTGCCTCACTGGACTGTGAGCTCCTTGCCACCAAGGATTATATTTCCTCTGCATCTTATATTCTTAGCACTTCGTACTACACCTGTCATATAATCTGAATTTAACAAAAATATGCTGAATGATTAAATAAGCCAAAGTACCATCTTAGTAAAATACCGTAAGAAGAAATGAAGAACCTATAAATTTAAAAACAATATGAGATTGCAGAATAAGAAATTATTTGCGCTAAGAACAGGAAAGAAAATATTAAGCTTCTGTGCTAGTGGTACAAGTGCATAATTAGCTAGACAAAATAAAAGAAAAAATACCCAAATTTTGTGGTCCATTCTAATTTTTCAATGTTTCTATATAGACTTTGATGAACTGTTGGGAGTTAGGAATTGAAAGGGTCTTGCTAAGGCAGAAATAAAGAAAGCTTACCAATGGCTTTTATCTAGCAGTGTCAGCTTGGCTCATGTTTTATCTGGCATTTGAATGCTAATTTGTTAGAAAGAGTCTAGCATTCAAATGACTGCAATAATTTAATTACGTTTGGCCTGCAGCACATAGCTGCACAGTGAGTGGGAGTAAGCACTTCTTAAATTTCCCAAGGAGTATTTTCTCAAAACTGTATTGAGAAAAATACTTTTGTACATCTGAAATTTAAGAGGACACCACACAAACACAAAAACAAAACACTTGAAAGAATATGATCTTGTGACACTAAGAGCAAAGCAGAAATAATTTATAGTCAAATGTGGCAGGCAAGAAATAAATTTGCAAGATAAAAAGAAATGTGCAGATTTCTGGGACTATTGCTGTAGAACCATAAGGATGAACTCTTGTTTAATTGTGCATTGGATTAAAATAGTAGTCACGCTTCCTGCCATGTTTGTACTTCAGATCGTAAACAGTTTGCACTGCTACATTTGAAGAGGGCCAATATAAAAGTATTTTTTTCTGTTTCTCTTGGGCTACTGGGGAAAGCAAAAATCTTGAGAATATCAACTTGTGTCTTAAAATAAATTCTTTAGTCTTCATCTGTTGATCATTTGGGATCATTCATAGCCGACAAGATTCTGCCAGATCAGAGGTAAATACCATCTTATCTCTAATAATATCGCTATGAAGAAGGTGCCTCGTTTATCTGCCTTAAAGCGGAAGTAACTTAGCTCAAAGATAGACCAAAAAAAAAGAAAAAGAATAATAAAATACTTTGAGGCTTTAGATTTTGAGTGACTCACCATAAATTGCCAAATTTTGCCCTGCCCTTTTATCATGCTTTAATAACTTCTCCTACCTTAATCAAAATGTCTAATTAAAACAACGATTTTTCCTGGAATTAGATTGGAAAGTAAGACTCTCATAATAGAAATTTGAAAACTATTTCTGCAAAATACATGAGTTAAATTATTTGTGATCTTTGTCTATGAGGAAAGTCAATAATGTTGTGTGACTGACCTTTAGTCTAGTCTAATTCTAGCACTTGGAATATTGTTTAATTTTAATATTAAAACATTGAAGGAAAGTCGTCTTGTTAATCCCACAATTATGATCAATAACGTGTTTTAATAAACTTTATTTAGAAGAGTTTTAGATTTAGAGAAAAATTGTGGGTAGTCCAGAGAATTCTCATATATATCACACCCAGTGCCCCTTATTATTAGCATTTCACATATTAGTTTGCTACATTTGTCACAGTTAATGAACCAGTATTGATACATTATTATCAACTAAAGCCCATATCATTTTCAGATTTCGTTAATTTTTACCTAATGTCCTTTCTTTGTTCCAGGATCCCATCCAGGACACATATTATTAAGCCTTCATGTGCCCTTAGCTTCTTTGCTGTGACATTTGCTCAGACTTTCATGTTTTTGATGACTTTGACAATTTTGAGAACTATTGGTCAGGATTTATAGAATGCTTTTATAGAATGGTTTTATAGAATGACCTACAATTGGGATTTATCTCATATTTTTATCAAGATTATACTGAAGTTATGGGTTTTGAAGAGAATAAACACAGTGGGAAAGTGCCATTCTCATCATATCATATCAAGGATACGTGATATCAACATGACTTATCAATGTTGATATTGACCTCGATTGCCTGGCTGAGATAGTATTTGTCAGTTTTCTCTGTAAATTTACTCTTTTCCCCCCTCTTTCCATATTGCACTTTTTGGAATGAAGTGATTATGCACAACCCACACTTAAGGAATATGGAGTTATGCTCCACCTTCCTGAAGGCAGAGTACTTATCTAAATTGTTCTGTACAAGAGATTTGCCTATTATCTCCCATTTATCTACTTGTATCTGTGTGGATTCATGGATATTTATTTTATGCTTTGTATTATCATCCAATACTACTTTATTTTCTTGTTCAAATTTTACAGCTTTGGCCATTGAGAGCTGGCTTCTGAGTCTCTTTGACATACCTCCATCATTGCGATATTTTTTGGTGGGGTGCATTTTCTTACTCTCTGGCATTACAAGACAATCCAAGCTCAGTTCACATATCTCCTGCCCAGGTTCTAGAATGTAACATACCTCTTTTTTTCCATTTTGAATATCCATGTAAATATAGTAAAGATATAAAAGCAATTAAGTTTTATACTGGAAAAAATAAAATTGATATTCTGTAACTATTATCTTAGTATTTGAGTATAATTACATATGTTTTATATATAATATATTACATGTAATGTATTAATATATACACAGATATATGCATTTATGTATGTTTAAGTACACATACACACACACATACATGCACACACACACTCGAACATACTTTTGAAAAAGTGGAATCACTAGCTTGCAAGTTATAAGTAGATACCGGAGCCTGAAGCTTACTCTCAGCCTTTTTAAACTTTCAAAGTAATAAGATTCCCAATCAAAATCTATCTCTATTACATGATAGATACATCAAGCATTTCATAAAATACACATTTTGAAGTTTGCCTTATTCCCACTTAAAAATATGGACAATTTGACAGAATTTTTATTCATTTTTCTCACATAAAAATGCTCAATAAAATTTCTAATTTGTAAAGTTCCCCAAAATTGGAAAAAAAAATCATCTCATGTTGTAAAGAACGAGTGGTAGATAAGATAGATTTCTTTAAAAAGAATCAAAATCATTTAATTCAATTTTCTTTACTTTCTTTCCTTCTTTTGTTTTTTTTCTTTTTGAGGAAGACTGGCCCTGAGCTAACATCCATGCCCATCTTCCTCTACTTCATATCTGGGACACCTACCACAGCATGGCTTGCCAAGTGGTGCCATGTCCACACCCAGGATCCAAACTAGCAAATCTCAGGCCTCCGAAGTGGAACATGCACACTTAACTGCTGCACCACCGGGCCGGGGCCCCAAACCTATTTTCTTTAAAAATGTCTACATCTAAGTTGATACTCTAAAATGGACCTCTGTGTTCTAGATATTTAAATATTCTTTTAAATGGCAACAATGTTCTTTTTTAGGTTCCCTTTGACTTTAAAAAAACAGCCAAAAATTAGAAATGTAGAGAATCAACTCTTGAGTTTCATCAATTACTGGGTACACACCCTAAAAAATGTGCTAGAACAGAATATTTACCAAAGCTAAATTAACCCAGATAACAAAGGAAAGAAATGACAATGAATAGACAAGCATAATTATTTGGTGATATTCTCTTAATATTTAAGGAAAAAATCTCTCCCTTTAGAGATAGCTTTAGGGTGTGAAAATGTCACTTATTTTTTAAAAAAGAAAAAAGATCCTAAGTTTAAGGAAGACAGAGAGAGATTCAATAAGATTTCTCGGATCAGATCATGAGTCACCAAGTTTTTATTTATTGACTACAAAAATTTATATAAATGTAACATATATATTTCATATGAAATTAAAAGTTTGTTTCTGATGGAATCAGTTTGCTCTTAATCACAAAGGAATTAAAAATATTATCAAATTTTCTTCCACCTTGACTTTTTTATTTGCATCCAGGAGTAACGTAATTTTAATCAAGAGCATCTGAGGCTGTATTTAATTCAGCCTCACATGTAGCCCACAGGTAGAAGTGGAGGCTGGAGTTAATTTGTTCTTTAACCACTTTGCAGACGTACTGTTGTTGTCTTACTTTGTTTAACCTGCATAAAAACACCACAAATTATTATTATTATTTAGTGTAGACGTCTCATATTATGATGCGAGCCTAGTATACATACCAGGGCAAACTGTCACGTTATTGATGATTTTCTGCCACCCCAGCTCTTTTATTTAAGCAGCGATTATGAGAGAAAACAGATGGCAAAAATTAGAAAATGAATGCTACAGTAACTTTATTGAAAATATAGAATGAAATCAGATCCTATGAAAACTGAAGCTCATTTTGAGCTCCAGACCATTTGAAGAGCTGCCACATTTGCAAACGCATTACATTTCTCTTTCTTCCTTGCCTTTTAAAGGGAGAGGAGTTAGTGTTCACCCAAGACAACATAATTAATTTTATATTGCAACTAATTCTAAATGACTACAGCTATCGCTCACCTGAAACAGCCTCAAATGTGTTTTTAACAGGTTAGTTTTGCTAATTAGGCTTCCAATTTTACAAGGACTTCGCCTCTCCTGCCCCCCACACACAAAAAAAGAGATGCTTTAAAATTCAGATGTTGAAAATAAAACAAGTAACATCAGTTCCACAAGGATGGAATATGTAATTAACTTTGTCACGAATCAGTCAAATTTGGGCATAACCAAAATACATTTTACAAACTCTGCTAACTTCATTGCCCTGTACAAAAAGGTTATGCTTTGAAATAGTCTTTCTAATGAAATCATATTTTTATCGAATTAATGATTGAATCAAACTGTACTAAATGATTATATGTAACATTTTGGACATTAGTACAAGACTATGAAAATTGTAACCCTGGGACCTAGTTGGATTTCTGTTTCTAAACATGTTCTTCAGAGCAAGGTTTTCAAATTTCAGTGTCCAACAGATAAAATTTCAGATAAGTTTTAGACAATGATTGTCTTCTTTTTAACTCTAGAGACCACCATAATGTTCAGACTAGCTTTGGAATAAAACTCTCTTGTGTGGTCATGTTATTGCTTATCTGTCATTCCTGGATTGTATTTTTTATGCACCTTTTATGCACTTTTTGATGTCTTGTATTTTGTTTCAAAAAGACACAATTCGTAATGAAAGTACATATAAGAACTTACATCATTATTTCAACTGAAATATAATTGACATCACTTGGAATATTGCTTATGAGGGAGAGGCATAAAGTATAAATTCTCTATTTTTCACATAGTTTACTACAAATAAAGTAAATCCATTAACAACCATAGATCTCTAAATTTTACTTTTCATACTATTTAAGCTTTGAATGCCAATATATATTTAGCATATCATTGAATTTAATCATAAAAATGCTACCAAAATACAGTCTCATCAGAATTTTAAATCCTCTATTCTCTAGTCCTTTATTAGAAGTATCATTCTAATTAATTCTTTAAAACTCACTACTTTAAAAAGAGCTTCAGACAAGAATATAAAGTTTAAAAGAAATCCAAAAATATGTCATCTGGCAGATCTGTCTCTGTTCACAGAATTCAGATTTATCCATATGGTGAATTGCACTGTGTGCTCAAATATGCTTCTAATTGAGGAAAAAACATAAAACTTTCACTGGGACTGCAGTATATCAATTTTATCACTGTAAAACATTACAGAGTAGGTTTGTTTTCATTCCTTATCTCTGGGTTATAGGAGCCCTGCCTCTCCACTGACAAATGGTAACATAACCTTCAGTACCCTTTCCTCTACTTGTCTTTCTTTTATGAAACAATTCAAATTCTCCACTTAGAGCTACCCATTATTAGATGTAGTAAATATTGAGTCTATTATTTCATCAGGAAATTGTGTCATCTATATAACTTAAATTATTATTTTTCAAACATATACCTATATTGAATATATGTATATCATAAATGTGTATATGTTTATACTTCTATTTATAAATTTCTGTGTTGATGCAGAGAGGCAGTGCCTACTATAATAATCACAAAAATTATTATATTGAGATGTAGGTTGTGGCAATAATCCATACTTTTATATTTATATGTGATTCCAAAATCCAAGTTACTAAAACTGATAAAAATCTAAATATTATTACCTCCAACTTTTTTCTACTATTTGCTTTTGGTACATTCATCCAGGAACTGTACCTCATTGAAGGGATCCTTGTTCTTCCTCCATTTTTAGTTATAACCCTGGAAATTTCAAAACATATTAGATCCGTTAAATGTCTACTACATTGATATGTGGGTCGACTGATCTCCATGCGCTAAGAAAGAATATTGTCTAAGAACACAAGACATCTTTTTACACACACACACATGCACACACACACACAATGGAACATTATTCAGCCATTAGAAAAAAGAAGGAAATCCTACTATTTGCCACAACGTGGATGAATCTGGAGGGTATTATGCTAGTGTAGTAAGCCAGATATAGAAGACAAATGCTTATATATGAAATCTAAAAAAAATCCTTAAAAAAATTCCCAAAACAAAAAAATTTTTTAAAAAGCAGATTTTATAGACCCAGAGAATGGAATGGTGTTTCCCAGGAGCTGAGGAAATGGGGATGGGCAGATGCACATCAAAGAGAACAAACTTTCAGTTATGACAACAAGTTCTAAGGATCTAATGTACAGCATGGTGATGCTAGTTAATAATATGTTGTTGTGTACTTGAATGTTGCTGAGACCACAAAGAAAAACTTAATTATGTCAAGTTATGGATGTTTTAATTATCTTGATCTTGGTAATCATTCCACAATGTATATGTATATTAACTCACCATGTTGTACACTTTAAATATACATAATTATATTTGTCAATTATTCCTCAATATAGTTGGATGGAAAAATGCTATAGCCCATAATGGAATAAGTTAAAATTATTGGTACTTTTGTTCCTAATGGTAAATGTGAAAGAAGTCTGTGAAGGAACTCTACTTCTGCATGTTTTAAAACCTGGTAGTATATCCACAAAATTGACAAATTAGTGAAATTACCCCTAATTAGTGCCGTTAGTAATGACTTTTTACTACCTGTAATGAAATTCTATGACTCAGGCTGGGTACTTCAAATGCCTTAGACTATCTTATTTACAAATCATCACACTGTTCGTAAGCACATTAACATGATTTAATAAGCCATTGTATAGAGACACCATTTCTGAACAAATAAAGACAGAAGAACTTCATATTACTTTTTTTAAAAGTAGATACAGACAAATATGTTGAAGACAGAAGGTACTAATTCCCAGTAATTATGTACTTTTCAAACAGATGACACATATTCGGAGAGGAGAGCTGAGAGAAGAGAGGAGCCTAATCACGTGCTTATTTGTTCATTTTGAATTCCTTGATATTTAAGATCATTAGGTTTAAAGGATTTGAAATTCCAAGTGTATTCTTTAAGTGAAGGTCCTGTGCCACACAGTAGTTTTCAGAGATTGTAGATTTAGAAAAATAAATGTATTAAGTTTGATTCAATCACAGCATTCATCATTTACTTCGTATAAAGCGTTGTGCCCAGTGCTGTGGATGTATAAATATGAAATATAATGTGGCTGAGGATTTAAACCAGGTAGCATAGAAGATGCTATAAACATTCAGTGGTAAGTCTCTGGCAGGGGGCTCCACATAAGTTATATTAAAGAATAGGTAAGTATGATAGAATAAGCAAGGTTCTTATCTGACAGCCATACTTAGGAACTTAATGCCAACTTTAAATGCCTCAGTCTCGAATAAGTAATTGAAACTCTTTAAGCCTGTTTTCTCATCTATAAAATCAAGGTAATATCAAATGCATAGGGATTTTGCTGGCTTTAACAAAATACTCATACTAAGAGTGATTAATATATTGCAAAAGCACAATTGAAGTATGTAAACTTTATTAAAGTGAAAATTTAAAACTTAAAGTTTAAGTTTTCACATATTTGTATACCTCTGAAACCATAACCTCAATATAATGAGTATATCAAGTATCAAACCCACTCTAAATTTCCTATGCTATCCTTCCCTATTCCCCTCCCACTTGACCCTAGGTGTCCTCAGGAAACCACTGATTGACTTCCTTGTCGTTAAAGACTAGTTTGCATTTTCTGGGATTTTTATATAAGTGAACTCTTACAAAATGCGTTAATTTGTCTGACCTTTTTCACTCAGCATAATTATTTTGACGTCCAATCATCCTGAGTGCAGGAACAGTACTGTTTTTTTTAATGTAGAGTACTAATCCATTTATGCATATACCACAATTTCCGATCCATTCACTTATTGATGGATATTTGGGTTAACTTCAGTTTGGGGCTGTTGCAAATAAAGCTGCTATGAACATTTGTGTACACATCCTAACATGGGCATACAATTTGTCTTGAGTAAATGCTTGGGAGTAGAATGACTGGATTGTATTTTTGTATTGTCTTTAACTTTCTAAAAATACTTGTTATACGCATATTTCTGTATGCTTAATGTTTTAAGAAATTGCCAACTATTTTACATACCCACTTACACTTGATGTGAAAGGCTTTTTGATTGTAGCTATTCTCATAGTTGTGTAGTGTTGTCTCATTATGGTTTTCATTTGCATTTACCTATAGAATAAAAATATTGAGCTTCATTTGCCTATATTCTATATGTATATTTTCTTCAGTTAAGTTTCTATCCATGTATTTTACCAACTTTTTTAAAGGGGCTGTGTGCTTCCTTATTATCGAGTTTGAGTGATATATGTGTATATTTGAGGCAGGAATATAAATCATATCCCTATTAATTCATCCTGGCCAGAAGAAGAAAAGCATTTCATTTAATTTTCATAGTATTATTATAGTATTCATATTATCATTGCTATTAAGTAGGATCTAAAGCCATAAAATAACATATTCTTTATTACCAATCTTCCACACCCATGATATTTACCTTTTCCTCTTCAACATGCTTTATTCCAAATACTTTAACTTCTCCTTTTGTTCTTATTTTCTAATTATTCAATTATCTGCTATTGTTCTTTGAAATTTCAAAATAATCACCGCAGTTATTTGATATTTCAAATATAGTTTCTTTTCTTTTCTTTTTTTTTTAAGGATTGGCACCTGGGCTAACAACTGTTGCCAATCTTTTTTTTTTTTTTTTTTTCTAGTTGTGGGACGTGGGACGCCGCCTCAATGTGGCCTGACGAGTGGTGCCATGTCTGAGCCCAGGATCTGAACCCTGGGCCACGGCAGCGGAGCGCGAGAACTTAACCACTCGACCACGGAGCCGGCCCCTCAAATATATTTTCTTACATCAGTGTTTTATATGTTGTTTCACAAAGCGCTCATTATGTTTGATAGAGTAGGACAAATAAGTACGGTGTTTGAGTTAAGTTGGAAGGACTACCTCATCTCTATATCTTTTGTTTACAAGAGTTGAAGGTATACTTTTGGTCTTTTTATCTAATCAGTTATTTCTGCCACTGAGAGAACTACTTATTTGACTGGTCAACAATAGACATTCATCCTGATTTCTCAATTGAGTGTAAATCACTTGTTAAAGGAACTTAGTACAGGAGATATGCTATTTTTTCTTTTCCCTCTTCACCACAACCAATGGCAGTCAGCTACCTGTGCAAGTGGGTTTGTTCTTCATTCTTAAGTTTCACTACAAGAAGGTATTTCAAATTTGGAGGAGGATGGGCAGTTACCAAACACAGTTTTGTTCTCACATTAAGATACATCTTTCAACTTTACTTTATAAATGTTACAGAGGATGTATTTATTATCTACAAGCTATTACATTCTGGTTCAAAATACAGGTTAAGCAGATGTGTAATATTTACTAGGCACATCAAAGGCTCCAATTAGTCAAAAAAATTTGGATTTACCCTTTTAACTCTTTTCTGCTTATCTCAGTGGGATTTTGATTATCTGATTTATGTTTACAAATCCTTGACATATGCACGAATCATATTAGAAATTAGTCTTAAAGAATGTCCAGTCTATTCCATTTATTTATTGAGAAGGTTAATCCAACAGAAGGAATTGATACATACAATGTCAATTTCCTAATTAGAAGAGCCGCGACAAGATTTTTGACACGTACTTATCAACTATAACATATTGTTTTTGAATAGTTGCATGTTAAGTTTAATTTTGCCAATATGTTGAGTTATTTAATTCCTTGACTTATTTCTTAGTCTCCTGATACAGATTTTAGTTTTGAGGAACAATTGGAAAGGATTATAAAATAACTGTTCTATGATGCCCTGATCTTTTTTCAAAAAATACATGGTTCACTGTACCCTGTAGATATCGACAGCATTTATTTACTCAAAGAATAAGTTGATGTAAATTAGATGGAGGGTTTTTTTTTATCTTTCCTCATTTTTAAATTACATTTTAAAGTATCTACATTACATTCCACTTTTGGTTGTAATGTTAATTTTTTCTGCCATTGAAACTTGGGGAAGGGTAAAAGAGGAAAAAAGTTGCCTCTCCAAAAGTCAGATGAGATTGCCCCATATTTATCAAATCACATATTTTTTACTTCCGTTTCAGAATCAAATAATCCTGTCTAGAATAGTTTATGTGTGGTCCTGCCAGGTGGTGAGGAAAAGGGAACAGATGACTTCGTGTTATTTCTCCTTTTTTGATTTCTTAGTGAAAAGATTGGTGGATTGCTAAGCCACTCTTCCACTTTATCATTGTAAAGGTTCTATGAATCATCATAAAACAGTGGCCTTTCCATTACCTAGCTTCATAAAAGTGGAGTTCTCGGAATTTATGTAAGCTGAACATTGAGCCTTGGCTACCTTATGTAATGAGCCCTGATCTGCAATCCATTCACTCACTATCAGCATTCAATTGATTTTGCCTCACATTTAATCTGTATCTCTGCCTAAATATTGGACTCTTCCTTTTTTTAAATTCTTGTAAACTTTCCCTACACATATATATCTGTAGGAATTCCTGTTATCCAGTAATTTCCTTTTCACAGGCATACTTTTCAAAATGGTGACACATTTTTACATGCTGGCTACCATCTGTTATTCCCTTTCGATCTTTGAAAAGTCCTCGGAAAAATATCTTAAAGTTTTGTATTACCATTATGTACATAAGTAAATACTTTATTACCATTATGCACCATGGATAAATGTATACTTTCTTTTGCTATCAGATCACTTTGGAGTTATTTTAAATTAAATTAACTATAAAAATAATTGATATGTAATTGGCTAAGAGAAGAGTGAGATTGTAGATTTATTTTTTGCAAAAGTTATCTTTTAGAAAATCTTTAAAACTTATCCTTCCTTCACTTCAGCAACTTCATGATCATTAAACTGTTAATTGTGACAATCTGCCCTGGAAAACCAAGAAAAGATTATCGAATTCTTCTTCATTTTGTATTTTTCCTTATCAGAAACAAATTCTCTTAGAATATGTGTGCAAATTTTTGGTTCAAGAAATTAGACGTGTAGTATGAATAAGCCTTTTCAAATTAAAATGAGAAGATTTGTATAGATGTGTTCAATATTTTATTATGCTTAGAGGATAACTCCTTATTTTCAATTCTTACTAAATAAGAGCAAAAATTCTAAAGTAAAAATATTAAATAATTAACATGTTAAAATGCCTAAAAGTTTACTTAAAATCCAGTTAAAACATAATCAAAGTTATATTAAGTACCAATAAAGAAAAAATCCTTTTCCACCTTTTTCTTCAGGCCAGTAAGACTGAGATCTTTGTAGACTCAGGGAGATAGGAAAAAAATCAATGCTTTGAGGAGTCAAGTATAAAATTTTGGAAAACTAAGAATAGCTCTTGATTCTTACATCAGAATTTAAAAGGGGGGAAGCTGAAGATGACGCATGATTAGATTTCTTTGTTTTAAGCAATGACTGCCTTGAACAGTTCCAAATCCTGATTTAAATAAATGAGATCCCCCAGAAAAAATAAGTAGTTATTGAAATGATGACACACAAATGTTTTAACTTAAAAGCAGTAAAACCAAACCATGCTAAGCCATGTCTACAAATGATTGATAAATTAAATAATTGCTTGATTTCTCATACAAACCCTCATGTACAGTAAAAGAGAAAAAAGCAAAAGTTGGATATTTGTATGAGATGTCATTGCAAGATATATTGCCGAAGCTAAGGATAGTTTATTTCTCCTCAAGCCTCATAAAGTTGAAAGACATGGCAATTAATAATGCTATTCATCAGTATTATTCATAAGAATATTAAAGCTAGATAAACAAATACACAAAAATGCAAAAAAGGAGACATGTCTAGCCCAATACATGCCTATTGTTAAAAGATAATTTGTTGCGGCTTGACATATACACAGATTGTTTAAAGACAGTTTATAATCGGTTACTTGCTATACTTTATACGTTACTTCCTTATAAACTCCATTTAGATCTGACAATAATCTCTTATATTTATATAATACTTTCAGTTTTGCAAAGTGTTTCCCTTTTATTCTTTCATCATAGTAACCACAAAAATAGGTTAGAGAAAATATCATTACTATAATTGTACACATAAGGGCACCGGTTGAGTATTTCCCCAAGGTTTTATAGCTAATTAATGATAAAGGTTAATTAATAATCCACACTGCTGGAGATTTTGTCAAGTATTTTTCTCTTTCATATTTCCTCTCAAATTCCTGGGCCGAAAATGCTTGTCTATCACTAACTCTGCTTCTGTGTGCCTCAATTTGCAAGTTTTATTCATGATTTGTGCACACAAATGTTTGCTTCTGCACCGTCACAGAAATCCACAGCTTTGCAACTCTCTGCTATATAACGAGCTTTGCCTTTACTTTGCAGTTTTCTATTTACTTATCCTTATTATAGCTGCTCTACTTCATCTTTCTCTAAAGAGAAACTGGAAAAACCACTCCTAGGAAACCAAAATAATATCTAATGTTTGATATACTTCTAAGTTGAAATTAGCTATGCAAAGCAGCATATTTAGATTGGTTTAATTTGAGACAGCAGCACCATTAGATGGCACTCTGGGTAAACTTGACAATGTTATTGCCTATATGGGAGCACTAACTGCAATTCGGGGGCTCCAATAAAGTAAATGGAATACAAGAATGTGAACATTTATAAGTCAAAGAATCATACTTATTACAGTGATAAATGACATTTTTGCTCTCCAAATAACTTAAGGTTGCCCTTTGAACTATTACACACCACTACTCATCAAACAAAAATTAAGACATTATGCAGTGAGCTGTTCCTCATTAGAGTACATAGAGGTGATTAAATTTAAAAATTATTTATTGTCCAGTATTTTTAGTTTTATGTAGCCAAAATCAATGTTATCCATCACTTTGTTCATATCATTCCTAATATAATGTACCAGTGAGCTCTAAAATCAATCACTTCTTATAAAGATTATATGTATTTGAAGTCAATTTCCATGTACAAGTATGGATTTTGCAAGCATTGAAAATATTGTTCATAGTTCTAAGTTTTCTTTAGTCAAATAAGTACTGTAGAAATATACGTGATACATAAATATTTTGATCCTTTCAAATTGGACTAAATATGTTTTTTATTAGAAATTATTCCCTTTGTTCAATCCTTCTCATCTAGTCACTAATATGCTAAGAGCTAGGAGGGGAAGCTAGGAAATAGAAGTTATGATAACTGCCCTTGAGAAACACACAAACAAATTAATAAAAGAAGGTGTCTACACAAAAAAGTCACTAATATAAGCAAATGCACATAATTTTCCTTTAAGAAACTGTTATAGACCCAATAATACCCAAACTGTCCAGCATTTATTTATTATTTTATCATCACCAAAATTTGGAGAAATATCCTTGATTGTTGACTTGAAGTTGCAGATGGTACTACTACCACTACTCCTAGTAAGAATAGTGATATCTACTATCGATTGAACTCTCATCATTTGACTGGAGTTGTATTAGATTTTGCATAACAACACATATTTAATCATATTAACCCAATTAAGTACACACCAATTTAAAAAATTATTTAACAATGAGGAAACTGAATTGCCTCTCCTGAAGTTACAAACATATTTCCTCTCCTTTGTTTCTTGCAGTGACTGCAAGAATTTTAATTTAATACTAAACAGGAGTAGATTTTGCAAAGAGAACGGAACTTAAAATATATTCAGAGGAGGCTGGGAGACACGTATGGAAGAAACAAAACAGGAATTAGACTGAACTTACTTCGTTAAACTTTCTCTTGTGTCTTATTATCTATGGCACCGCATTTCCTTCTGTTTTACATTTTAACAGATAATAATATGGAAACATTTTTTATCTTTTAACTTTTTTGGGGAAGTGACTGAGAATGTTGATAATTGTGTTAGAGAAAACAACACCACAAAGCACTTTCCTTTCTCATGCAGAACTGACCACTGTATTATCTATATCAGATATCAGAGCTTATCTATATCAGATCTAAATTTTTCTAAAATTATATAGCTTTTACCCTCCATATAAGTTTTGCTGGATAAAACGATTCATAAGTCTTAGAGCTTTCCGCAAATTTAAGAAGTGAGCCATGTCTTTGTTTCTTAGGTAATTTCATGTTTATTATTTTTATTTCAATCTGCATTATGCAAACACATGAAAGTATGAACTTATATTAAAGCATTGAATAATAGTAATATGAATACCTTTGACCTATAGACTTACTATACGAGTTAAGAAATATGGTGTTACCAGCATATGAAAGCTCCCCTTAGGAATCTTGCACTATTCACATTTCATTCCATCGTTCACGTCTAAATTTTATACTATTCATTTTCAAATATTTGTTTAAATTTATCTATATTATATATTTGTTTAACTGGATTAAATTATACGTCTTCTTCTGTTGCTTGAGTCTGTCTTTCTGCATTCTGTTTTTGAAATCCACTCAGGTTAATGCCTTCACGTTGATGAGTCAGTTCACTCATTATTACTGCTGTAGATTCTCTTGTGTTCCCTCATACGAAGATGGCATAGTTTATTTCTCCAGTCTATTGCTTATGGACAATTGGGATGTTTCCAGACTTTTGCTATTATGAAAATATCAGTCTGTATGTTTATGCCTGACCCTTGATGCACTGTTCAAAAACTTTCTCATTGGCATTTACCTTGGTTTGGTGATGGCCCATATAGAAAATGAACATTAACATTACTGTGTAAAACATTAAATTGTTCGGAAAGTGCTTATCTCAATGTATACTACCAACACCATTACTACTGAGTTCTCGTTGCATTACACTCTCACCAATAATTGCTATTATTAGGCTATGCAATATTTCAGATCTAATCATTGTGAAGGGATATCTAATAATGCTTTGATGATTTTAATTAGCATTTCCCTGATCACTAATGAGGTTGGTCATATTTCATGTTTATATTTTTTTGCCCTTCCCCTTCTGTCAAATTTTTGTAAATGTTTTTGTCCATTTTCTACAGGACTGCTTTACTTTCTTATATTAATTTGTAGGGAATACTTTATATATTCCAAATACCAATCCAATTGATCTTCATTATTTACAGACTTCATATTTTCCAATTTAATTAATTTGTAACCCTAAAATCAATACTAGTGTTGCTTTCCTATTGATTTGAAGACACACATGGAGCAGGAAAAAATTTGAGTTTCCCGATGCACATGGACGGTCCCAGCTGGGGTAGAACAAGGTGATGCTCCAGCTTCTTGTTTCAGCTCTGTCCTTTGTGCAACCTATTTAGTGGCACTTTTTTCACATTTTTGTGGGGTTTTTTGTTGGTGATTTCACTATTTCGTAATGCCCTCAAGCATAGTGCTGAAGTGCTGGCTAGTGTTCCTAAGTGCAAAAGGCTGTGATGTGCTTTACAAAGAAAATAAGTGTGGCACACAACCTCAGGTCAGGCATGAGTTACAATGCTATTGACCTTGAGTAAATGTTAATGAATCAATAATATATGATAAATAAGGTGTCACTAAACAGAAACACACATAAAACAAGGTTATATATTGATCAGTTGATAAAAATGCTGTGACCAGAGGCTCACAGGAAGCTAACCTTGTATCTTCCCTAGGAGCAAAATTTCAGTATGCGCTACTTCTGCGTTGGGGTGACTTTATAGAACAACCACTGCAAATGATGATAAGCAATTGTACTATGTTGCTTGTATTTATTGCAAATATCTTTCCCTGTAGTTTTTCTTTTCACTGCCTTTAAAGGATTATTTGAAAAATAAAAGTTCCTAATTTTATTGAATTTATCTATTTTGCTCTGTGTAGTTTGTAAGTTTATTTCCATGTGGTTTAAGTAATCTTTCCCTTTACCTGGTTCTTTAAAAAAATCTCTTGTACTTCTTCTGTACAGCATTTGTTAACCTTACCTTCCAACTGAATTCTTTAATCTGTTTGAAGTTTATTTTTGTTTATGGTGTACCATAAGACCTCTTTGAATAGCCAATATTTGCTACAAAATGTATTGATTACCCTCATTTTTGCTCTGATTTTCAAGATCCATTCTATCATAAAGCAAGTTTTATATACACAACAAATTGTTCCTATGCTCCATATTCTTTGGTCTATTTTTCTCTTCCTATGCTGATATTATTTTGTCTTAATTATTAAAGCTTTATATTGTATTTTGATTATTGACAGGAAAATGCAGTTCAATATTTTACTTCTTCTAGAGTGTCTTGGCCTTTCTTAGACCTTGTTCTTCCATTGCATTTTAGAATGAGCCTGAGAAATCAGTCGGTCTGTCTGTTTCTCTCTGTCTCTCTCTCTCACACACACACCCTCACACACACACACAAACATACACACACAGAAAAATGACCTATTTGGATTATTTGGAATTGCATTTAATGTATAGATTAATTTGTGGAAAATTAGCAACTACATGATAATCTTCTAATCTCTGATGTAACACAACTCTCCATTTGTGTAAGTCCCTATTACATTGTCAATACAGTTTTGCAGTTTCCTCTTTAAACGCATGTTTTTACATTGACTTACTCCAAAAAATTTTACCTTTTATTTGCCATTGTAACTTTATTTTGCTTTTTGATTACTTTGTTAACTGATAATTGGTGACATTTACAAATGCTACTGACATTTATATAATAATTTTGCAATCAGAATAGACTTTTATTATATTTCATTAGGCATTTGTGGATTGTTTTTATGGTTGCCTACTCAGGATATCATGTCATTCATAAATAATTAAATTTTTGTTTCTTCCTTTCTCATAACTTGATATTACGTTTTGCCTTAAGAAGAATTGTTGTTGGCAGCATTTTTCCTTTTTCCCCATCTTACAGCAACAACTTACAAAATATACTTTTCAAACCTGATTTTTCTCTAGTTTGGTTTCATGTAGATGCCCTTTATTAGCTCAAGAAATTATCCCCTATTTCTGTCATGCTTTTTAAAATTTATAACACCACACAAATAGGCATTTTAATAGTCCACTCAGGCTGCCGTAACAAAATAACATAAACTGACAGGCTTAAACAACAGAAACATTTTTTTCTCGCATTTCTGGAGGCTAGAAACCCAAGATCAGGGTGTTGGAGGTTTGGTTTCTCCTAAAGCCTCTCTTCTTGGGTTGTAGATGGCCGCTTTTTCGCTGTGCCCTCACACGGGCGTTCCTTTGTGTGCACACATCCCTGGTGTCTTTATCGCCTCGTATAAGGACACCAGTCATATTGGATTAGGGTCCATTCTAAAGGCCTCATTTTAACTTGATCACTCTTTTAAAGTCCTTTTTTCCAAATATAGTCACATTCTAAGGTACTGGGAGTTAAAGTTTCAACATAAGAATTTGAGGAAACACAACTCAGTCCATGACAGGCATTCTTAAGCACTTAAGATACAAAAAAGATCTTTGCAGTTTTGTTGTATCAAATTGTCTTTTTCTCAACAAATTTTTAAATGCTCATAGAAAGGAAGCTATGTTTTTTTATACACATATTCCCAAAGCAATGGAACAATTTTAATGAACACATGCTTCTAAAATCAGTGTGATGTCAGCCATTTTAGAACCTGTGTCAAAAGGAAAAATCAGTAATACTGGTCATGTTCTTATCAAAACTTTGTTTTTATTTCTTTTTTGAGAAAGATTGGCCATGAGCTAACATCTGTGCCCATCTTCCTCTATTTTATATGTGAGACACTTTCCACAGCATGGCTTGATAAGTGTTGCATAGATCAGCGCCTGTGGTCCAAACTGGCAAACCCTAGGCTGCCGCAGCAGAGCATGCAAATTTAACTGCTATGCCACCGGGCTGGCCCTAAAACTTGATTTTTTGTTCATCATGGATTTTTTGCATTAATTTTGATTTTTCAAATATTGCATTAAAATTTTATTTATCTGCATTGCTAAGTTTTTAAAATATCTCTTTAAATCTTGTACCTGAGGTGCCTTACTCCCTTCCTCCTACTCTTGACCCTATCTAATGATGAAATTCACAAGATAAAGTTCTCAGCATCTGTGTGATAGTATCCCTGAAAAGTCACAATGTGACTATCTTTAGAAAATTCTGTATCAGGAGTAACTTGTCTTTTGAAAAGTAGCATAGAGTAGGTAAAGCAGCACTACTTTAGAAATTAGAAACCTGGATTCTAGTTTTGTTTGCCAACTTTTTGCTGGTTCTGGAGTCCAACCTTGCTATTGGAGATATCGGGACACATAGTCAGGCATATAAAACTCAATATACAATAGTGCATCAACCTTCAGCTGGGTAACTTTTATAAATTCACAACCTCATGCTTTACTTTGAGAGACTTTGGTTCAGTATTTCTAGGATGTGCTACAGGACTCTGCATTGTTTACATATGGCGCTACCTCCAAGTGGTTCTAGCGTAAACGATCCTTGGATTATGTAGCTTTGTGGGGTACACTCATTAAAATTACCATAATTTTGGTCAAAAATAATAATCTGAGTTTGATTGGAGTCCCTGATGAGATTAAACGGCCTGAGACTTAAGTCCCAGAGAGACTGTGTTTCTGAACGAGTTTTAAAGACAGGAAACATAGGAATTATGGTACAAAGTGATACAGAGATGCAATAATAAAACAGAAAGACATTCACTAGAACTGCAAATCTCTAATATTTTTATTTTGTGCTAACAATAATAGCCTCCACTGCTTCTTGATCTCCTGTTAGTGTCTTATGTTGAGCTACTCACATTACATTCATTATTTTATGTAATTCTCACTAAATTCTACAATGTGGAATTATTCTCTCTGTTTTTCTGATAAGGAATATGAGGTTTTTCAAAGTTAAATTATTCTTTCAGGTGCAGCTGCTAATTAGATGTCTTCATTTCTGAGCTCGGAATCTGCCACAGTTAATGCTCAATAATTGTTTGTTGAAAGAATGAGAACATCAAACTAGAGCAGTGTGGAATTGATTGAGAACCAGAACCCCGTAAATGCTTCTGATGACAGTTAAGGATGAGCTTAAAGGAACAGCTGAGGTCAGGTCTCCAGGGCCAGGGGCAAGAGCTGTCATTTGGAGGACAGAAAGGATGCCATGGATCAGACCATCTAAAAGGAGAAACAAAGTGAACAAGGAAGAGATAAACGAGAGTCAGGACAACAGGCTAACCTGTGGAATAAGCAGGCGCGTGGAGTTTAAAAGGGCTTAACCAGGTCTCGCTTAAGTCTGAGTTTTAAAACAGATCACGAGTTTGAAGGAAAAGACTTTGCTAGAGGTGAAGAACTGAATATCAAGAAGAAAGAAATTGTGTGTATACAAGGAAGTTTCTTTGAATAAGCACACAGTAACTGTTAGCTCCCTCGGGATTTGATATTTACAAAAGTCTGAGAAGTATTATTTTTTGCTTCTATATTGAATTGTACATGCTTGAATTTCCGATAATGTTTCAGAGAATAAAGCTATTTTTATTAACATTTCGATATCTTCTAATTGTTTCTTCATCACTTCCCAGAGCACACCTATGCTCTTGCCCATTGAATTTATATATCTCCATTCTTCTAATGATTAAAGAAAAGCCATGAGTCAGCACACATTTATACCACCTTAGGAGAAATAAAGACATTTACTATAAATAAAAAGTACTTTTCTGGATACTCCCTAATTACTTGGGAGCTCTGAATGTGCCTATTAATAATAAATAAAGTACATTCTTTCCCGTTTTCTCTACTTTCCCTCTCTCCTCTCTCTTTTCTCCTTTCTTTCTTCTTTCTTGCCTTTGCTATATTTTGGGATACAGTGCAGGGGTCTCAAGATTTAGTGCTTTTGTGATCAGCTGGTGAACTCGTTCAAAATGTCAATTTCTCAGCCCTACTCCTCAGAAATTATCATGCTTTATGTCTGTTGTGGATTCTCTCTCTCTTTTTATCTTCCGTACCCCCTGCCAGTCCAATTATTTCTGAAGCAGGTTTTAGAGGATGATATTTTAAGAAAAGCTGTTATATCCCATTACAATTTCTGTTCTTCACAAATCCTTCCTACGTTCTCAAAGAATGTGGCTTTCTAAGGCGTGTGAGAAGTGATCCTGTTTAGCCTTATTAACTTAAGTCTGCATAGATAGTTAAGTAGTAAAATGTGAAAACCAATTCCTTGAGGTATGTTTGTATTTCACATCAAAGCTTCTTGGGTCATGTCTGATTATGCTCATCATATTAATTCCCATAAATAAGTCTGTGCCTACTCCATAGTAGGCTCGGAATAATATCTGCTGAATGATAGAACAATTGCAAATTTTTACAATTACTTATTTCTCTCATTTGTCTTGTGCCCATGGTATTCACCTCTGTGTGATTTACAGGGGTTCAATAAGAATAAATTAGAACTGTGGATTTAGGTCATGCCCAACCCCCACACCCGCCTCATTTGTACAGCATCAATCATTTTCCCTTCCTAGTAGTTATCAGCCTTTCTATCAAAACACCAGTTAACACCTGCCTCTAAGAGAATATGAAGGATATATAGAAGCGAGTAGAAACACTTGCCAATAGCTCATATGAACTTGACTGAGTTCCCAACGGCTGTGGTAAACAAAGTTTAGAAAAATACATTTTACTATGAAGTAAGATATAATGTATAGGCCAAACCTACATACGTTTCAAAAGTTTATCTTCATCTGTTTGAGATAATGGTCTATCTAGATAGAAACTCAGCATGTAAATTATTTGGAATATAAAACTATTCAGATAAATTTGGGACTTAAGTTTACCTTACATGATAAAATTTTTATAAATTGCAGAGATTACTCACCTATACAAGGGGGATAGGAAACGTTGAAAATGCCAGGCATAATTGCATGCCTATTCTGCCCCCTCCATCTTATACCTCTTTTGACCAATTAATTTCCATCCTTCAGATATAACTTTCTTAAGGAGGGAGTTTCTTGCTACCATTGGTTATGTTATTTCATCCTTCTACGCATTTTCACAATTCCCTGTACCTTTCTATCTGAGTACTCTTTCCACTTGTTAAAAGTTAAAAACCTCTTTATAGTCACTTCCCTTTGAAGAGTATAGTATGGAAAGGTGAAAAAAGATTCACTTCGCAGTGGAGAAATCTGACAAACACCACCTCAGCCAAGTGATTAAGGTTGACATCAACAGTAATAAATCACATTGATAGCATGTTCCCTACATATCATGTGATTAAAATGGCACTTTATCTCTGTGGTCTTGCTTCCAAAAACTTATAAACCCTGGATAATTATGGGAAAAAAAGTATAAGACAAATCCTAATAAAGCGTGTCCTATAAAATATCTGACAACTACTCCTCAAAACAGTCAAGGTCGTCAAAATAAGAAAAGTCTGAGAAATTCTCACAGCCAAGAGGAGCCCAAGGAGACATGAGGAGAAAATGTAATCTGGTACCCTGCATGGGTTCCTGGACCAGAAAGAAGACATTATGTACCATCTCAGAAAATATGAATAAATTATGGACCTTAGCTAATAACAATATGTTAATATTAGTTCATTAATTGTGACAAATGCAGCATAATAATGTAAGATATTAATAATAGGAGAAATGGGGTATGGAGTATATGGGAACTCTCTGTGCTTGCTTGTATTTTTCCTGTAA
Organism: Equus caballus; assembly: GCF_041296265.1. NCBI lineage: Eukaryota > Metazoa > Chordata > Mammalia > Perissodactyla > Equidae > Equus > Equus caballus. The sequence goes on along the minus strand of NC_091692.1, from coordinate 73,201,330 downwards.
ATATAAAGCTATTCAAAATGAAAACATTCAGTAAAAAAAAAACTGTTTAGTTATCTATCTTCCCTGTTAGACTCTGTGATCTCTGAAAGTCAGATTGTGTCTGTTTTAATCACCTCTCTATCCTCAATGCACAGCACACAAGGGGAGCCTGATAAATAATTGTTGAATGAGTGAGTGAATGAATGAGTGAAATAAACATTTAATAACTGGCTGCGAAAGAACCTTAATTCCCTGAAGAAACTCCTATTTATATATGTAAATAGTATTTCTTCAAACCACCAGTCTGGATGCAAATTAATGCCAGCTGCCTCTTGTTCTCCCACGACCTTTTGCTCTTGGGTCCCTGCAGTTATTTTCCCGGACTGACTGCCCTAAATATCTGTTTGCTCCCAAAAGGATTCCTGTGCCCCTGCATAATCAACATCTTTTGATTCCTGTGCCAAGCACAGTAGACAAATTTGTGAAAACCAGGAAGACCTTACAGAGGCTCCCCTAGGAACAGACGTTCAGAGAGCCTGGGCTGCTTTCCGATGCTCTTGATGCCAATAAATTACTCTCCCAAGACTCCTTTGCCAAAGTCACATCATTTATATTAGAGTCTCTGAAATATTAATATTTGGAGAACCAATTGACTGGATAAGAGTTATTTATTAAAGTGAAAATGCCCCTAGAAGGTTTAAGGGATTAAAAGCCCTCCCTCTTTTACCATGACTTAATTTCAGGCAGCTAGTTTTCTAGTTCCAGATATTCCTAGTGGAAATGGGGTTTTTGGTCTGAGAGGGAGATGAGGAACATAATTTGGAGACTAGAGAGCTTTGGGGTGTACAGATTGGGTATTTTGATAGAGGGGGCTCTGCCAGGATATTGGTTCTTTGACAATTTGGCAAAAGATATCACAAGAAGAGGAAGGGGTTTAAGTCTGTAGGGGAAAATGAAGGAAAGACTAGATCCATATCAAAATAATAACAATAATAACAACGACAACAAGATGAAGAAGAAAAAGGAGGAAGAGAAGGGGAAAGAGAAATAAACATTTCCTAGTGTTGATGCTGCTCTGTGAGGGGGGTGGGAAAGAAGGACCAAAAGTCTCTTCCGTGTCCCCCTCTTTATATCACGTCTGTACAGAAACCAGACTGAGATTAATATTGCTATTACTATAATTCAATGATATCATTGAATATATCGGTTTTTGACCATTAGTTTTGGAAAATAATATATATTTACAATGTTATTTCTATGGGAAAATATCCCAAATTCTACAGAATTAGAGAAGAAAATACAGTTGCAAGTCAAAACTGGCTGTACAAGTAAGCTACAAGTAAACCTGAAAACGCTCCTCAGAAGGCCAGAACAAAGAAGATCAATTTAAATAATATTTAGTACAACATGTTAATGCTTTTATTGCTATATAAAGGTCAAATGGCCTAATAAATAAAATATCTGTTCATGAATCTGGAGATCTACAATTACATTTTGAGTTTTATATGTGCCTTGCTTCATTTTTTGATCAAGTAAATTAACCTGTGTCATTCTCATCACCTCCATTAAAATCTAAAAAAACACAAGTGATTAGAATCATGTGTGCATTCATTTGTATTCAAAATATGGTTTGAATGTCAGCTAGAAGTTAAAGATCCACTGTGAATATGTGTAAATTTCTTATTGTAAATCTGCTACTATAGAAGAGGAAATATAATAACATCACTAATAGCTTGTTTATTGGATACCATTCACTGTGCTACATGCTGAAACCATATATATTCTCCCCTTTAAATCTCACAACTCCACAATGTGCCAATGTTAACAATGTTGACTTTTTTTCCAGGTGAAGAAATGTCTGCCTCAGAGAAGTGAAGTGGCAGAGCTAAGATTTAAATTTAATTCAGTTTGATTCCAAAATTTGAACTTTTATCCCTCTTCAATATTAATGAACACTACTTTGAAAAAGTACCACACACAGTAGCATAAATAAAATTTAGCAGACACCCAGCACTTTTCCACTAAAATGGACATTATAATCTATATTCATTTTGAATGCATATTGAAACTTTGCAACAGAGATGCATATTTAAATCAAAACTTTTTCTTTAAAAAAGTGACCATATAGGCCAATCATTTATTTATTTTTTCTTCATTTACCCACTTTAAAAGCCATATTACTAATCATCATGAGATGACTGAAGTAGACATTCTTTAATTATATGAAGAAATTATATTTTATGTGGGGAAAAATAACTAAAGTTCATCTTTCTACTGAACACCAAATTATATAAAGTGTGTTTCTTGTCAGCTAGGATGGTTCTGTCTGTTCCCATTGCTTCCCACCCTGCTAAGAATCCACAGAATCCACAGAAAACAAGCCTGTCATGAGCCAAATGCTCACCACAGGGAACTCATTCCTGCTGGCACTGAAGTAATCTCATATTAGAGGAGGCCAGCTTACCCTCACATTCACGACACGAAGATAAGACGATGCTAACAAGGAGTATTCTAATTTGAGAATAAATAAATGTACAATGTGGCAACCTTTAACCTGAAAACAAATTATCTTTAGAATGGACTACTTAATATTAAAGGAATAGTTTGCTTATACATGGAGAAATATTTAAAAACAAATCATCTTATTTGTACTTTTTTGTTTTTGGCAAGTATTTGCATTAGAATGAGTTGACTTCTAGCTCATTTTCTAAAGTAGAATTGCACATTCCTGAATGACTTAATCGCTAATCAATGATCATAATTAGTAATTTTGTACATTTCCCCACCTTACGACAGCATGTGTGAATATTTTTTAAATTGTGTTTTTGCAGATTCTTCTGAAACTAACATATAATTTAGGCAGATATTTAACAATGTAACATTAATTATTAGTAATTTTTAAGGTTTAATATAGAAATTAATCTATAAAATGTGCTGGATAAGTGGATTAATGGCACGCATGTAGGTGACCTAAAAAGCTGCCCTGTAACAGAATTAGTGAGTGTGGCCTGTCTGGGGCCTTAATATTTTTCTAAAGCCACTGCCTAGTACAATTAGTAGCAACAAATTGCTATAGTTAAGTGAAAGAATGACATCTCAGAGCTGAAAAAGTTCTTAGCAAATACATTTGGTCCAGTTCTTATCCTTATGTAAGACAAGAGTTTTTACACATGTTTTATTGCGACCCATAGGACTTAGGGATCCAGGTATGGTTACAGAACTGAGGTCAATGTGGTTTAATGATAGAGGAAGTGCTTTGTGACAAAGAAATTATCTTAGTTTCTTGATAGAAAGTAGGCGTGTTAGAGTTTTCTGTTAGTTATTTCTCCTTAATTTTGATTTTAAGACAATTCCACTGGAACAGGACATGTTAGAAGGCAGAAATAATGCACTGAAAAACAATCTCCCAGAATCTAAGCTGTTTCTAGGAACTATCTGAAAATGAAGAGTCACGTGGTTTCTTAGTCTGATAGAGTATATCAGTATCTCTAGGTAGGAAAGAATTTCTACCAGAAACAAGGGCTTTGTGAAGGAGGAAATGTTTATGTGGCTGGGAATATAGTAGATAAGGGAGACATATGTTTTGGCAGAAAAAAAAAGCTGATGGCCATCAGAATTATGTAATTTCTAAGAAACCCAGTCCCAGACATGAGAAGAATGGCTAAGGAAGTGAAGCTTCATAAAATGATAGAATGAGGGAGCCATAACACCTCATTAGAGAATGTGCGACATGTGAAATACACACTCGGAAATTGGATTAGGAAAAATGTTAAGACTTCTAAAGAACTCTGTTAAGAAAATTTCATTAAGAAAGGAAAATGCCTGTCTGTCTCAGACTGCAGTATTTTCTGGTTAACAGAGTTGCCTCAATTCAAACCTTGTTCAAAATAATCTACCTGTGTTTAAACAATTTCTCACCACGGGAAATGAAATTTATTGAACAGTTCAAACATTGATCATTTTGAATTCACTATCCTTTACAATAAATGTTCTTAAATTATTTATTATCAGAGTTCTATACCGTGTAGCTAAGGAAATTTAAGATCATACATGGAATTCAAATCCAGGGTCCCCATTACTGACTGTACATTAAGTAAATTATATAATCTTCCTAAGCCTCAATTCAGTGTATTTTTCACTTCAGTAAATATTACCAAATTGTTCATGAGTTGTTCTAACTGACATTCCTACCAGCACTTCATGAGCATTTCCTTTGCTCTGGCTTTTCATCAACGTTTATGTTTTCAGGCTTTCAAATTGATGCCGATACGATGAGTGAGAAATAATTGTGTATTGTAGTACGAATACGTTTTTATATTTTATTGTCCCATTTGTTTTCCTTTCATGTCTTTTACCCATTTATATATTAGGCTATTTATATTTTCTTATTAATTTTTAGGATGTTCTATATTCTGGAGAGTAATTCATCGTAAGTTAGAAACATTGAAAAGGTTACTTCCGATTGACAGATTTTTTTGTATATTGAAAAGTAAATTTTAACTGTAATGTAGCAAAATGCATCAATATTTTATTTATAGTTTGTATGCTTGTATTTCATTTAAGGAAGCTTTCCCAGCAAAGACTATAATCATACTGTTTTATCTAATTTTTTTGAAGCTTTACTATTCACATTTAGGTTGTTAGTAATGTGGACTTGATTTTTGTGCATGTGATATGTTAAGGATCTTTTTACTTTTCTTTCTCTTTTAGCACTGTTTGCTCCAAGACACACTTCTTACCTCTCTTCATTCTCATTTTTGTTTGAAAAGGGGGCTGACTCCTATAAGTCCTGGTGACAGCCTATTTCTGGCTGGGTGGAAACATGCACAGGAGATTGAAAGGGAGAAGACCAATATTTTCCCTTTTTCCCAGGCTTGGGAGATGTCTGGCAACAGCTGCATCTCTTTCATGGGACTGGTTCCTGTTAGACAAGTCCAGAATGTCTAACTTCTGCAAGCTGATATTAGTCCCTCCGCTCAATTAACCCAATCTCCTCCAATTGACTCAGCTCTGGGGACATCATGGCTTCCTGCTTCTTTTTAGATTGTCACAGTGTCTCCTAGTTAGCTTCTCAGCCTCTTCCATCGTGTGTAACTGATTCCGTGTAATTACCTTTTTAAAAAAAAATCATGACAAAGGAGTGCATTTTAATGATTTTTTTCTGTATTTGAAGTGACCAAATATTTTTTCTGTGTCTCTTAATACTGTGCTCAATAGATTTTACAAATGTACAATCATTCTGGTACTGTGGTAATTCCTTATTTGGTAACTTTTAAAAATATAAACTCTCTTCATTTTCATATGCCTTAAAATGTCGTTATTTTGCTTATCATTTTATAAGGGCTAATTTTTTTACATACTAGATTCACAGTTATTTGCCCTAGCATGTTTATATATTCTTATTTTCTTGTTCTCAAACTAGAATGTAATATGTTGCATGAGGACAGAGATTTCTGTATCTATTATCCATAGCTCTCTCCAGGGCATGAATATCAGTGTCAGGCAACACTATGAATTTGATTAATATCTGAATATTAGACAAATGAAACCTATTGCTGTTCATGCATCTGCTGCAGTCTGCTTGCAATTCCTTTGTAAACAATCTACTTTCTCTCAAGTAGGTTTTTAAGATTTTCTTCTTTTATATGTGTTTTTTCTCCAGGGTTTCTACAATGTATGTTGATGTGAATTTATATTTATCCTGCACTTGAAATTTATTTCTTCTCTTTTTTAAAAAGTTCTACTAAATTTTTGGTAATTATATATTTAAACATTGTACCTCTCACATTTCTTACCTTCTCTGAAATTCTTAAATAAGAATGCAGGCATAGCGCAGTCTCTCCTATTTTCTCTTGTCTTTTCCATAATATATCCGATATCTTTATCTCTCTGTAATAAATTCTGAGTTAATTACTAAGTACTATATTGCAATTCACTAATTACCTCTTCACAGGCAACAAGAATGAGAATGATCTTTTCTACTAAATGTTGATTTCATTGTCTATATTTTTCTCTCCTATACGTTCTTCTGTTATATCTACCTGTATTAATTTTCCATTTATTTTTAATGGTTTCTTTATCAATTTGAGCTTCCTAAATATGTGTATTTTAAATCTTTGTCAGATCGCTTCCTACAAACTAAATTCATCTTAAATGAATTCACGTCTCAAGTGTTGATTTTTGTAGGATAGATTTGTAATTTTGATTTGCAGATTCATTTTGAGTGGGAGTGTTTTTATTCTGCTTTGCTTTTATTATTATTATTTATATTTCTTTCCTTCCTGATAGCACTTTTGCATTCTTGTATCTGACAAGTCTCCAATCTAGAAAGAAGTCTTATATATTTGAAGTTATTGCAGACCATCACAAAACTAGTAGGAGTTGGCTAAAGTCTTCTTTCAAGTCTGTGTTTTTGCCTTTTCTGGCTGATGCTAGATTATGTTGTATCCACAGCTTCCGATAAAATCACGGTCCTAGATTGAGGGTCGTGTTATTTTTCCCCATTAGTCATGAGGCCTTCTTATAGACATTTGCCTCAAGCAGTGAGTCTGGCTCCAGGCTCCCATATCTCATGTACAGTTTAGCCTGTCCGATCTCCTGGCCTCCACTGCAGGTCTCCAGCTAAGAGTCCTGCAGAGCAGTGGTTTCAGACTCACTCACTTTCTCTACTTTCTGTTTTATTTCTGGCTCATGGAGATGTTTATCTTGTTTTGGAGCACATAAAGTTCTTTTAGATTTTCTATGTTTATATTTCTTTTGACATTGCTTTGGTTTTGAGCAAACACTGCACTAAAGTGGAAAATGACAGCTCTGCCTTGAGCATAAATGCTGTGGGTTAGTTTACGTTACGTTACATTTTTGAGTTGGTGACTCACTAAATATTCCTAGGAAAAGCCAAAATTTTCTGAATATTTATTTTATGTCTGGCATGTTGTAAATATTGCAAAGGTAACAACTCAATACCAAAAACAACCTTGTGACGTAGATACTCTCACCTCCATTTCCTGAAGAGTAAAACTGAACGATACAGTAGTTTTAAGGAACTTTGCCAAAGTCACAAAATTCTAAGTTGCAGAAGCGAGATCAGAGCTAGGCACTCTGATTCCAGAGCCCATTTTCCTAAACAAAACAGCAAATGCTTTGGTAAACTCTAAAATCTGTGTCGTCGTTAGGCAGGGAATAAGCATCAATTGTCTTCTTTTGGAAACTTTTATTTACTCTTTATATTGTGACAAACTGGCATACTTATTATGTTCTCCATGACTGTTTACAACATAGCCTATGTCATCATCTCTAAGTCTCTTTAACAGTGACTGAAATCAGGAGGAAGCAATTGTGTCATATGCCTGGAGGAGAATAAGCTCTTTCTACTTAGCTTCATCTCCTGATGCACATTACTAGCAGGATGGCTGACTATTAGAATGAACTAATCCCTCTTCCAGCATTGTGAATCCATCTAAAGGATGCCTGAAGGTGAAGGTGAGTTATGCGCTATATTCTGGAAGCATACAACATTGTATGACTGCATTTCTGACATGCGTGGGTTCGACAGCCTGAGAGTTCATGTATTATACATGGAAATACAGCCTCCAGTCCTGGTAACTACTTGCTGGGTGAATGGCAGCTATAAACAGATTGTCTATCACAGACTTTCATAAAGTTTATTATGAGTGGATGTCAAGGTAAGTGTCTAAGCCTATAGATGATCTTGAGCTTTCCAAATCCTGGGGTTAATTCATTTAAGAAGAACAATTATAGTACTATTTATGCTGCTGAGACTCCACTGAAATATTCCACTTGTATCAAAAAGAGAAAAGAATGTAAGTCAGGAAAAATATATTCCAATTTTAGCTTTGCTTACTAATTGATTATTTGACCTTGGACATATTACTACTCATCTTTGAGGTTCATTTTTATTTGTAAATTACAGCGTTTGAACATAGAACTCTCTCTACAATACTGCGTAAGTTTGTGTAAAAGTTCTATACTCAAGAATAGCAGATGTCAAAGAGTAGATTAAGGTTTTTTATGGTTATAACGTTTAGAATTATTGCATATTTTATTTTAGATTGTTTACAGAGATGTCAAACAAATATTCAAATCTACAATATGCAATAATATTTTCCTTATTTTGAATGTTGGCTGGTTTCTTGCTTATAGTCTCTAATCAATTCTAAGCTTTTCTTGAGCTTTAGAGAAAGTTGGGAACTCTATTTATGTACAGGTAATCCACGTAGGATTCCACATAATGAAAACGTGGAAAGGTTTATAGGCATTTGCATAGCATAAAGGTAAATATCTGAAACAAGAAAACCAAAAAACTGCTGGGTAACTCCCAATAAAGGGTTTGTTTTCTAAGGAAATATTTGTCAGAATTTTTGGTGGGGTATAATGGAAAAGAAATATTAAATATGGGGAATTATTCAAGAAACTGAAAGAGCCTGAGAAAAGGCCTGTAGAAGCTATTCTTGTATTCAATCTTTGTTGTACACAAATCAATGTGTATATATAACTTACGTGTGCATACATGAACATGTGTATGTGTAACATAAGCCTTAGTTTCTCTATATGTGATGGCTTTTGATTTTAGTGCTGTACACAGACATACACACACATACACATGCACATACACACAAACAGGCAGATACAAATTCTAAGAGAAAAAAATATATACATAGTATCTTTCTCTCATTATATTAGCTTTAAAAGTAATCTCCATTTTTTGTCCTGTTAATTAACCAAGAGTTTAGGTATACATGATAAATTAAAAATCTGTTGAGGCAAATTTAGAGGGACTAAGTCCAAAAGTCAAGACTTTTGTCTGAGGCAGAATTAAGAAATACTCAGGTACAGGATGGGATCACAATTGGGGATTAAGAAGTTTAGAAGAGAATGTGTTCACGACAAGTGTTTCAAACTGTGCAGGTCACTTTTAGTTTTTCCCTCTGAGTTAATAAGTGAATGTATTAATTTCTTTGGTTTAAAGAACAAAAGATGTAAGGTGACTTTTTATCTTCCAAATGCTGTATTTATTAGTTTTACCCTTGTCATTTTCCATAATACTGTTTTCTCCACGGCAGTATTCAACTGAGGTGCACCAACGTGAATCCCACTGAAAGACCCTACACAATGGTACAGTAAAGTTTTTGTAGTTGGCAAGTTATAAATGTGTATTCAAGACATAATTTAATCAAATTTCAAAGTAACCCCTGTAAGATATGTATTTTTTTATTGTATTTCAAATGAGGAAAGTAGGGCAAGTGTACTTACAGTTGAGAAAACCCAATATGTGGCAGTTTTAATTATCTGAAAGTCTTATAAATTGTTTTCTTAGTGTTAGCTTTAAATATAGGTAAACTGAGACTTGAAGAAATATAGCATCATGGTCAAGTCTATACAGAAAACACACCATTTAATCATACGAACTTGATGTAAAACACATAGGATATTTATCTTTGTAGTTTATTATTTGAAAAAGAAACATCAAATTCTTCCAAGTTGTTTCTAATAGCAAACTAATTATATAATTTGCACATTTGCTATAATTTACTTTCCCTTCATTCTAAAAAGCAACAAATTAATTTTCTTTTTTTCTTTGTTGGGTGAGAAGACGGACGTCAGACAAGCAACAGTGATCATTCATTTTAGATCTCCATAGCTGAGTTGTGATTATGTGGTAGAAAACAAAGGCAAGGACTTTCTCTTGGACCGTACAGACTGTCCCAAATGTCGTCAAGCATACCGAAAAACTAAGTCGCAGAGGAAAGAAGTGGAAGTGACTAAAAATAGTGGCTAAAATTCTTAGAAAGTGTTTATATAAGACTAAAAGCAGATTTTCTTCAAAAATTTACAATATTTTATTTATAGTTAAAATAAACTCCTAAATATGGAAACAAATTAAAGATACTATAAGCAAACAGAAAAATGTAACAATCATGAATTGGTAGACGCCATATTTTAAAGATGTTAATTGCCCCAAATTGATTATAAATTAAGTGCAATCCCAAGCAAAATCTCAGAAGATTTTTGAAACTGACAAATTTAATTTAAATTACATACTGTAATAAAAGGGACAAGAATAACACAGACAATCTTAAAAAATAAAGCTGGAGGGACTGGTTTGGTGGTGTAGCAGTTAAGCTCGTGCACTCAGCTTCGGCAGCCCCAGTCCACCATTTCAGATGCCGGATGTGGACCTATGCACCACTTATCAAGCCATGCTGTGGTATGTGTCCCACATATAAGATAGAGGAAGATGGGCTCGGATGTTAACTCAGGGCCAGTCTTCCTCAATCAATCAATCAATCAATCAAGTTGGACATTCAAGATGGCAAGCATTATTATGAAGCTACATTGATTGAGGTGATGTGATATCATTGCAAAGTTAGACCAGTGAAACAGGATAAAACACAGGGATATGTAAAACACATTGGCATTTTTTCAGCATTTACCCCTACAATGCATTGAAAGAAAGGTGGCCTTGTCAGTATACGGTGCTTAAGTATCTGCTTTTCTCTCCTTCCCTCTCTGTCTTTCTTGAAAATGTTTCTATTTTGTTAGCTTAGTGAAGGAGATAATCAATACAATGATAATGAAAATTTATATGAAAGCACATTTGAAAAATGAAAAGCACTACGAAATGCACAATATTATAATTGATGTCGTTGCTATTATTGGGAAATTCTTTTTGAAAAAGAAGCATAAATTAGAAAATATGTAAAGGGAGGTATTAGTAGGCAAGAAAAACATTACTGCAAATTTAACTATGATTTAATATATGTTAAATTTTATGAGGTTATTTTAATGTAATTTCCAGAGTGCTTAATTAACTGAAGTTTTGCTTTGATGCTTTTAAAATTTAATTTAAGAAACATTTCAATATGCAATATATGTTTATAATTTATAAATAAAAATAGTACAAGACTTATAATAAAAAATTCCTGTCCCCTGCTTCAAATTTGCCCACTTTTTTATTCTGCTCCATAATGACAACTACTTTCACAACTTCTAGCCATTTCTCCCAGCATTTATTCCTATACAATCAACAATATGCATCTTCATCTATGTCTTTTTGCTAATTTTAAAAGTCATCTGTTGATCTTGACTATAAATGATGATGCTCCATTCATTTTGTCAAAGCCAAAATTGCACCAGAAGTTGTTAAACAAGCAAGTACGAATTTATTCAAGATTATTGCAATACAGCATGGCAACCAGAACTTAGTCTGAATTCAACTTTCCTGAAAGAATAAGCTGGACTGGGGGATTCCTGGGCCATCTGTGTTTACTCATTGGCTGTATCCAGTGTCTCCTATCTTCATGACAGGAGTAGTTTTACAACTAGGAGCAAGGCACCTGCAGAAGTTAGTTTCCTGCTCTCTCACAGAAACCAGGAGATGGCCGCGCTATCTCCATTGAGAATGACATTTCAAAGAAATGACTTCCAGGTCCTTGGCAATGGCATTTCTGGGTTGTGAAATAGGCAAGAAGCTTTTAAAAAGGTTTACATCTCAAAGAGGCAGAGAAACAATTACAAGTTCTCTAAAGTAAATGCTCTAAGAAAAGAGAGGTCAAGGCCTAGAGTCAGGAAGAAGCCTATCTAAAGATGAATCAGGTTTAAGTCCGCCTTGGTCAACTATCAACTCACATCACAACTTTTGTTTCAATGTATTTGGAAGTGTAAAAATAATCAAGACACTAGGATAGAATTTTAAATTTATTAAGTGCAAGAATTATATCTCCTTTTGCATTTTCCTTTTCAGAGAAAATTAGTACTCTGCATTTATATAGTGGTAATAAGGGCAGTTGACATTTATCGAGCCAGGTCTTATGCTCTAGGGGCATATCTCATTTACACCCATCAAAAATAAGATATGAGTTCAGGAATTATTCTAATTTATATAACTGAGGAAACGAAGACTGAGAGAACTCAAACAATTTGAAATGAACCAGAAAGCACGGTGCTCTGTCACACAAAATGTTTTGTTCTTCCCCAAACCGACACCACCACTTTACATCTATCTGCCTTTGAATATGCTGCAGCCTCTAAAAACTGCCCATCTCCTTGAATGCAAAGCACATGTTATATTCATACTGTATAACCAAGTGAAGGTATTTGCCCTAACTTTTCCATATTCCTCTTACCAATAGAACTTCAGTCTATTCTTCCTATTGCTTTCATAACACCCTTCACACAACTCTTATAGAGCCCATCCTGTTTTATATTGTGCATGTCTTTTCTCTCCCAGAGTGTGAGCTCTTTGAGAACACAGAATTTATCTTATTTATCACTGGATCCTTAAACTTAAGAAGAGTCTTGGGCACCTAATATAATATATATTAATGTTAGTGGACAAAGCATAGATAATGCTTCCGAACAAGGTTCATATTGAAATGGCCACTTCTATCTGAGATGCTACAATATAAGCATACTGATGACTCTCAACTGGACTGAGAAAGTATATGTTCCCTTCACATTATAAAATAAACCAAACGCTTAATAGTAAATACAATTCAGATAAGTGATTTTTTTTTTTTTGAGGAAGACTGGTCCTGAGCTAATATCTGCCACCAATCCTTCTCTTTTTTTGCTGAGGAAGACGGGCCCTGAGCTAACATCTGTGCCCATCTTCCTCTACTTTATATGTGGGATGCCTGCCACAGCATGGCTTGACAAGCAGTGCCTGGGTCCGCACCTGGGATCCGAACTGGCAAACCCCAGACTGCCGAACCCCAGACCACCGAGGCAGAACATGTGAATTTAACCACCACACCACTGGGCTGTCCCCCCGATAAGTGATTCTTAAGTTGCTGCCTTATTACATACATTTTAATATAGCAGTCCCATTTCACTGAATCTTTTCTGAATTTTTTTTAGTACTAGTCTTAAAAAATAACCAATGATTTTCCTTTCAAGAGTATTTCTTTAATTTGATTCTTGTAGGAAACAAATTGTGTTCCATATCATTATTGTTTTAAATTCTATGACATTTAATTAGTCAAGCATATTGTTGAATTGGTAGTGATTTGAATCATTTTCTAATATTCACTACACCCAAAGAATACTGCTACAATAATGTGACGTAATAACATGATTTTAATCTAAATCAAGTAGAAAAATGAAATTAAATTAATTTACATTGACAAAATTATGATCTTAACCCTACCCCTTTTCGTTTTTTGTCATTTTTGTCTTTCTTATCTTCACTTAGGAAGTTTTTTCCTTGATTGAATTCTAAACATTTTAATACCCAATAACCATAATTGTACCTCACTGCACTCTCCTTTTTATTGTTGCTACTGCTATTAAATCTGTATAAATGAAGGGAAATTTTTATTTTCATTTTTACTTTTGTTTGAAGTTGTGCTTTGCTGGTGATGCTAGAGTGTAGCAAACACAAGTTCTACCACTTACAAGCCAGGTAAGTGGGCAAGCTCATTAACTGACCTGCACTTCTTTTATTGGTAAAATATTCATAACTCATGGTTTTGCTGTGAGTAATGAATGGACTAAAAGATTCAGAGCACTGAGTAGCAGGCCTAGCACATAGTAAGACCACAGAAACATTTGCTAATGATTTTACTACAGTATCCATTCATATTGACAAACTACGTGTAAACAAATGCTTCCATTTATACATTCCTTCAGCCTTCATTTAAAAGGGATTTCTCACATAAGTTCTAGAAAATTTCAAATCATATAAGCAAAACGTTATTAAAAATGTGCATTTGCATATTGTCTAGAGCATATTTTCTATTTTTTGCCTATTAGTCTACCTTGTACACAAGCACATATAGGCCGTAAGTTCAGTGTTCTGTATGTAACTAAAATAAATCTAGCAAGATAGTAATAGAGGAATGAAATATAGGCTATTTTGATATTCATATAGTAAAGCATAAATTTTTTGAGATTCTTTATTACTTAATTAAATGAACTGATTTCCCTTTTAGTTAATATATTTAGATTTCTACAAAGGAAGGGTAAATATTTTATATTAGTTGCTAAAATTTGAAAATGTGTTAATTTTCTAATCTCACCATTATTAATGTGTTAAACAATGCTGCCAGATAGGTGTTATGTACACTATATTTTCAAGCTATTGGCTATCCTTGGATAAATTTTTCCTGCCCCATAATATATGGTGAACCAAATCTCAAAGAGAGAAATAAAATCACCTTACGTACTTTTAAAAGAGTTACTTATTTTCCAGGAAGTATTCTGGTGACCACATATGTATAAAAAGGTGAGTCGTTACCCGAAATACTTTATTTCCATATTACTTCAGTTGTTTAAACGTTTCAACAGTTTTGTTTTGCTTCCAAATGTATCTGTACCAAGCATGGGACATTTATACATAATTTTAACAACTACTCTTAATTTTTGTATCCTCACATATTTCTAAATTGGAGTGTGTGATAATTGAAAAGCTGGTTATCAAAGCAAAGCAATGAGCTACAGAAGATGTATAATGTTTAAATCCCTAAATTACCAATTGTAAGTAGCTGGGATTTTTGACACAGAGAGAATTATAGATAATTTTACTTTTAGAAATAAGTACTATTCTTGTCTTTTCACCAAAGAGGTTAATTGTTAGATAACAGCAACAACAGAAAGAATCCTAAATGAAATATAAAATAAAAAATTAATATTTTATGTTATTTGATAAAATTACTTCTGAAAAGCATAGTATTAGATACTTATAATAAAGAGTCAATGAATTAGCTAAAAAATAGAAATTTCTGCTCATAGGGTGAGATATATATTCACTAAATATTTTATTATTTCAACTCGCACGCATTTGAAGATTTTAGTCTGAAACCTATTATTCAATTTGACACTAGTGTCTCTATGAGTTATTTTGCTTTGGGGTGAATCAACAGGATCCTGTTCCTTTTATACTTAAAAGAAACCCTGCTGCCAGCGAACTGTTCAACATTGTGTAGCAACATTGCCCGCTAGCATTGCTTTTGAGGATCCGGCTAGATGCAGGTATGGGAAAAGCTGGTACATTTTGTGAGCTAGCAAATAAAAAGTTAAAATCTTCCAAAGAGTGAACAGACTTCCTATTCTTGACCAATTATTTCTTCTCTGGTAATTAAGGCACCTGTTAAATTTTAAGCACTTCTGGTGGTCACCTTGTGCTGTGACACGCCTAGGAGTGCAGTCATTTGGCTGGGCGGAAAGGCAGTGCTGCAGTATAGGAGACAAGAAGAAGAGACGATTGAGATAGGAGGGTCTTAGACTTTTTGACAAACCTTTGAAAACAGTTGATTTTGAAGTTTAATCTTGCTCACCTTTAAATTAAAACACATAGATTCTCAAGGTTGTATATTTCAGACCTCTTTTTCACTGAAGAAGTAAGAATCAGATTATTATTTACCAGAGGTATGTAAGATTTTATCTATCCAGAGAAATGTGACATTCTCATTTTAATTGGAAAGTCACAGTGAAAGCCCTAATATGCTCTTAACAGACAAGGCGGTATATTAAGGGACATTATTTGGAGTAAGTTATTTGGATCTTGGTGTTGAGTTATTTCCTTCAACTCTTCCTCCTCTCTTCTTTTTCTTCTTTTGTCTATTTAATAACTCATTTGCTAATATTATCAAAAGACAAACCCCTTCAGATAGATATGGAACACAGATGGTGTCATTCAAACAGCTGTGTTATATAACCTGCATTTATAGACGAGTGATGAATAAGAAGCTTCTTTTTAATGACTTAAACTTTATGTCATTATTTTGTGCCATCCAGTTCCCTCCAGAAAAAGTGATCTTGGATAGGTCTTGTTGAATGAATAGATCAGATGACTAACAGAATTAGGATGCCAAATATTTATCATGAAGTATGCCACCTTTTTATAGACCACTTTACAAGTAACTTTAGTGTCCCAAAACATTCATCTTGAAAAGCACTGCCGAAAGTTATTTCCAAAGATATCAACAGTTTAAGGAAAGTTATTTTAGTCGTAGTATTCATGACTTTCAATCACTCAAAACATGATAATTAATTGACCAGAAAATATTGTCATTAGGAACAGGAGAAAAAACCATGTATACAACAGCACAAACATCTCTGCTATATTCAATTTTTTTCCCACATGTTGGTTTGACTTTTCTTTCAATATGTCAGAACTTCATAACTGTATGAGCAGACATATCTAACTTTTTGCTTTTCACCTTGAATTCTTTCAGAGGAAATGAAATGCCTTACACTCTGCAGAGTGTTCTGTGGAAAGTCCTGATAATCAGCCAGGGCCGCTTGAGAGACCATTTCTAACACAGCTGCTGATGATTTCAACGTCTGTGTGGACTAGGTGTGATGTTTATCTGGACTCTAAAGAATATACGGTTTGTGCATAGTCATTCATTATCTTTGTAAATATTCTGAGGAACAATCCACTACCAGTTTAATATAAAATCTATTGAAGTAGCATCTAATGATGAATCGGAATATATACCAGTCCAAATTAGAAAACACTGTATTTTACATTAATCTTACATTGAAAATATCCACCATTGGTTAGGATGGGGAAGTATGGCAACTAGATTAATTTCTACAGTAGTTTGATAATTTTCACAATTGGAATCAAAAACTTGTTGATCCTTAATTACCCACAAAGCATACTTCTTGGAAATACAAATATGTGTAACCATGAAGGTCCCTGCCTTTTGGAATGGTAATAATAATATATCATAAACTGTATTTTAAAACTGTATTTTGCTTTTATGAATAAAACAAAATTTGTCTTTTATTTTTCAGAATTGCTTTGATGCTTGTGCTAAGGTGACACCACTGCACAGGACACAGATGGGAAAGCTAAAGCTCAGGGAAATGAAGTAATTCCACAATCATCTTTCAATTTTGTCAAAAGAATAAACCCTTTTTTGTTTTGTTTTATTTTTACTTTTTCCTATGCCAAAGGATATTATTAAACATTTAATATCAACTACTCAAAGGTATGTTGAAATTTGATGCTTTGAATGTTCCAGTTTTATGCCCAAATGGCAAAATAATTGCACACTGTAGAAACTTGTGTGGTGCAAAAATGATGGGTTATGGAATTGGAAGTCTGTGACTGGTGAATTACACTGGAGTTATCATGGCGTTTAAATAAGACTGACAAGTAGGATCGAATTAAAGCCTACTTAAAATCAAAAGCACAGACATCCCGTTAGACACTGCACCATTTTCTGGTTGTTAGCAATTCTTGATAACCTTAGGAAGACCTTGATTTGATTCCCAGAAATTAATGTGTCCTCTTGGCAGGCTCTGACATCCCTGGTGAGACTTTGGGGAAGATGCAATGACACATTTGCTGACATCAGAAATAAAAACACTTCATAAAAATTAGAGATAGTCAAGACTATGGGAAAGGAGACTGTCAGAAAATTATCTCATGATTTTCTACCATTAGTAATTTACTATCAACACATTATACATTTATAAAGAGTAGAGCATTATAGTAACTTCAGAATCTTTCCCTATTTTGTTAAGAACGTCTTAGAAAGCTATAGTCATAATCAGAAATAAGTGACACTATTTAAAATAATAATTTAAAATCAATATTATTTTCTGGTTTAAACATTAATGAATTTTGAAAAGAACATTTGTTATAGTATTGATAGATAATAAGTGTTTTTAACTCTATGTAACTCAAGAGAATATTTATAAGGGTTTTCAAACGTTGGTGTATCTTGGTTTCTAGAGTTAATGTGCTAACAACAGCCCTGAACTATAAAAAATTCACATATGGAATGGAGGCCTGTCCAGTTCATCTACATGGAGAAGTCCTTTTAATAACATAGATAGTTTTATGATTTCTTTCCTATAGTGGGATATGTATTATTATCATAATACTAGTTGAGTAATAATAATTAATAATGATAATAAAAATGACAATAGCAGCAAAAATGTATCTGATAATCTAAGGACTTAATCAAATGCCAGGAAATAGACTGAGAGCTTTATTTTATATGAATTCTATTATTTAATTCTCCCAATAATCCCGTGAGGATTATTGCAGAAAAGGAAGATGAGGCATAGAAACATTTGGTATATAGCCCAAGATCACACAGCTAGAAAGGGAAGGTCAGTATATAAAGAAAGGAAGTATGTGTGTGTTTTCCCAGATATTATGCACATGCATATGCATCCGTGTGTGCATACACACACATGATATAGAAACACATACATAAGTATACGTTAATTTATCTAGAATAAATATATCAAGATATTGTAAGAGTGGTCACTTTTTAAAAGGGAAGCTGAAGAACAAGACTGGGAGAAACTATTTTCATATTAATTAAAATTGCTACCAGGTAAATGCAACTATATCTAATTATTTTCTTATATATGTATTTTTAAGAAAGACTCTAATAATAACCTCTATTGATAAATATACATTAAATATTATATATAAAATAGATAATGTTATATAAACTATAGCATATACTGTGTGTGTGAGAGAGAGAGAGAAAAAGAGAGAGAAGTAACTACCTCACTAAGGGATTTGAGGATTACATGAATTAATGGTTATAAGGAACTTAGAACAGTCTCATAAATAGTCTAAACAGTAAGCGCTAAATCAACATTAGCTGTTATTGTCATTACACAGATGGTAGAAATCTACTAGTGTCTTCATATTTAGATAACTTATTCTGGCTGTATTCTACTCATTTACATTGTATTGAAATAACTAGCTTTCTCCTGAAAAAAACGTATCTTATCGGTCTTTATTACTCTCTTTAGCATTGGCATTTTTAAATTCCTAATGAGTAATGAGCTAAATCACTCGAAAATTCTAATCTACTTAGCCATTTAAACGGAAGTTGGTGTTTACGGATAATGACCTACCTGAGTTTTGCAGCCTATGCAGACACGCGGGAATCCTTTTAAGAGACCAACCACAAGATGGCAGTGTTTTCAGAGGACAGATTGATTTCCAGATAGTAAAGCGCCACACACATTTCTACCGGACGTACCCTGTTTAAAATGGTAAATAATTATTTCAGGATGTGATTCAGATGGACAGCGATGTGGAGGAGGATTTTCCAATCTTTACCTGAAAAGTAATCAAATATAACGAGGAATATTTGGACTGATTATATAGGAAAAAAGAGGCTACCAGATATTAAGAAATGAAGGAAAGAATAGTACTGTAAAGCATAATAATTAAAATAGAGTGAAAACAGAGAAAGTATGGGTGACTAAAATAATTAAAAGAGCCAGTAAGAGAAACGGAAGAGATGGAGAAAGTGGGCACAGAGGATAAGGCAATCTTTTAAGTCATATTTTCCTCAACTTGCACAAGATCCCATAATTGTCGTGTATTCACATCCCATCCATGTTGTAACCTTAAATTAGATAATTAAACTGTGAATTCACCGAATGAGTTAAGTATTAGTGTTCATTGTTTAAAACCACTTCAACCCTTATCCATATGTTAACAATATTTTAAAACAAAATAAAATAAAAGCAAACAAACAAAAATTCATATTAATAACACAATAACAACAAAGAGAGAGGGATATAAGAAAATCTATATAGGGATTTGAATTTTAAAATGCTTATTTTATGCCACTTTTACTTTTAAATATTATTCTATTTTCCTTTTGTGAAGAATATTAATCTTATACTCTTCATTCCTTTCTATCCAAAATTAAAAATAAACACAAACTAGAATTTGCAAATACAATATTCTGGTTCCTTTCTTCTCTAATAATCACACCATAACTGATGGATATTATGCTTCTTAGTAGCACTTATTTCTAAAACCCCCTATATTTAATTTGTTTGGCAATTTATTTCTTATTCTGCCTATTTCTCCTTTATTTCATCCTAATCTGTTTTATATCTCATTTGATCTCTTTTATTATGCAACGTTTTACAGTAATAAAAATTGTTTTAAAACTTAAAAAAAATTAAAATACATTTTTAAATGTTTTAAAAACAGATTTCTGTTACTGAGACCCGTTTTCCTTTACACATCCTTCAACTGTAGTATGTCCAATATTGGACATGCTTTAAGAAAATGCGATATATCATAGAAATGTTTAATCTCATTACAGATTTTGAAATTAGAGGAAGACATGGCCAATACAACAAAATAATAATCTTTGTAACACACACACACAATTAAAAACAAAATATCTTGGAAATTATTTCCTTATGTGGAAAATACTACTGTTGACTAGATTCTAGAGATCTCTATTTACACTGGACAAAAAGAACAAAGAGAGAAAGAGAGAGGGAAGGAAGGAAGAACATGAACAAATTATTTCTTTGTCTTTTATGGAGTTTTCCACAATATCAAAGTAATATTTAATGATAATTATCAAATGAGCAAATCTGATAAGAGAACATACAGTCATGCACTGCTTAACAATGGGGATACGTTCTGATAAATGCATTGTTAGGTGATGTGGTCATAATGTGAACATCATAGAGGTACTTACACAAACCTAAACGGGATAGCCTACTACACACCTAGGCCATGTGGTACTAATCTTATGGGACCACATATGTGGTCTATTGTTGACCGAAACACCATTATGCAGCTTATGACTATAGTAAGTATGCCTTTGTTTGTTTTCCCACATTATAACAATCTTCATAGAACCATTCAAAATATAATTTAAAATTTAAAATGTCTACTTTCATATTTATAAGAGGTCTGAAGCATTCTGTAATTTATTTCTTCAATTTTGCTCTTCCCTTCTCTTCTGGTTGGATAACCAACTCAAGGGCTTCCTGGAACGGATTCCCTGGATAATTCCACATTTGCTGTCTCACTGTTATCCATTATCCAGCTTTCATTTCCTCCATAGCCCTATTCTGCCCATATGGCATTTAGCCTTTCCTCCTTTGGCTCCTTCTCCATCCACCGGCAAACAAACTAGCATAATACAGTATGAATAATAGTTGACCCTTTTAGTTGGTCTTTTTGGAATCCACCTCAGAGTGAGCTTGACTAAACACACAGCCAATAATTTGGTAAATGTGGTTGGCTTTGTGTCTGGAAATATCAAATTCCTTCTCTCTTTTTCTTCTCTCTACCATTTTCCCATATCAGATATCATTTTTACTCACTTAGACAACTACAACAAACTCCTAAAACTAGCCTTTCTGCTAAGTTGCTGTTAGTGTTTTATTTCTAAAAATAATACATTCATTCAGCTGGCATTTTTAGTGCTAACTAGTTGCCGATCACACAGTAGTGTGAATAAAAACTTTATATGTTCCCTGACTTTATGGATTTTAATCAAATTAGAGCATATCACATTCTTCTTCAAATACTCTTAATCTGATTTTGTATTTTAGTAAATGATGGTGTTTTCCATTAAAATGCTGACCCTCAAAGGTGGAAACCCAGCTTGTGACCATTGATCTCTATATACAACAGGGGCTCTAGCTCACTTTCTTGCAAATAGCTTGTACACAGTTAATTTTATCAAAACAAATATAAAAAAAATATTTAGTTAGGGGACTAGCCCAGTGGCATAATGGTTAAGTTTGTGCACTCTGCTTTGGCAGCCTGGGGTTCACAGGTTTGGATCCCCCAGCACCACTCATCATGTCATGCTGTGACAGCATCCCACATAAAGTAGAGGAAGATTGGCACAGATATTAGCTCAATAACAATCTTCCTCAAGCAAACAAAGAAGAAAATTGGTAACAGTTATTAGCTCAGGGCCAATCTTCCTCACCAAAAAAACCCCAATAATAATATTTAGCTAGTTTTAATTTTATATTGGCAAACCTAAAGCACACGATATTTGAAGAAGGTAATATCAATATTTCTATTTCTTCAGCTACAAAGCAGATAATGTTCTTTAAAATTTAGTTCTGCTGGACTCAAATAAAAATTAAATATTTATATTTGTAAAATATTGATTTTAAACACATGTAAAATAAATAATGTATTTTTATATTGGTCCCACATTGATTATAGAAATAAACTGATGAAGATTAAAGAAAAAGTGAAAAGAGGAAGAAATAGCATCTACATGTTTTCGGAAATTAATACAAAGTTTGATTCATCATCTTGTCTTCCTTTTCAGTCTATGGTGTAAAATATTATTTTCCAAACTTTATATTTTAGCAGTACAATTCTTCTCCTCCCAATGAAATCACATTCAGAACTCACGATCTAAAATGGTCAAACTGAAGATACTCTGTTGAAGAAAAAGTATCCCCAGAATTTTCCTCAGTGCTACACCCCCAAAAAGGCCCACAGCACTACTGCACAGTTGTAAGAGAACCAAAGACCTGTTTTTTTTTGTTTGTTTGTTTTTTTGGTGAGGAAGATTGGCCCTGAGCTAACATCTATTGCCAATCCTCCTCTTTTTTGCTTGAGGAAGATTGTTGCTGAGCTAACTTCTGTGCCAGTCTTCCTCTATTTTATATCTAGGAGGCCACCACAGGATGCCTTGATAAGCAGTGTGTAGGTCTGTGCCCGGGAATGGAACCAGCGAACTGTGGGCTGCTGAACCAGAGTGTGTAGACTTAACCACTGTGCACTGGGAAGGCCCCCAAAGACTACTTTTAAAAGCACTTCTCTTCGAGAAAGCTGACCTGGTAAGTAAGTGGTTAGCCTTTTTGTGGAGGTGGCAGGGCTTGGTGGGTGGGTATTTTCTGCTGCAAATGAACCATCTAGAGTTTATATTTTTACTGCTTAGACAGAACCATTAAGGGCAACATCATAAATACCCCTACAAAGATTTTAGTTATATAAAAGATAATACAGAAGCTTGTGTGAATGGCATATCAATTTGCTCATGAGAATGCTTTTGAATGCCTTGTTTGGCTGTGTGTACTTGCATAAGTTATTTTACATAAATAACTAATTAAGATCCTTAAGTAGGGATAAGTGGCTAACGAGAGCAGTGCTTCCCAAAAGGAAAAAAAAGAAGAAAAAAAGGAAAAAAAAAGAACTTGCAATTCCTTATTGATGGTGATGCCAGCCACAGTATGACTCAGGGTCAGACTAAAAGAAATGAAGAGATCTGGGTCATGAAAATGTTAGAGGAATATTAAGTGGCATATAAGTTGAGTTCAAGATGATTAGACTTAGAGACAAAAAGCACCCTTTCAAAGCCAAGCTTTTGGTTGGTTGGTTTTGGTGGCTGGAGTGATATTGCAACTGTCTGTCTCTCTGGTTCACGTTCCCAGCTTTACGATGAGGACACCGGTGGTTATATCAGAAGCAGATGTTTGTGATGATAATAATGTATGTGAAAATATGTGAAGCTCCATTAAGGACCATATAGACATAAAAGTCTATTCGTGATAGCAAAAATTATGCTAGAAATAATTTATCTGAGCAAGCTTTTGTAGTATTCACCTTTCTGAAAGTTGGTACCAAAAAAGACGAGTTGTCTGTGACACGTCCCACTTCCTCCTTCGGTTTTGATAATGTGTCAGTAGCCCCTTTAATCTACAGTTTTCTGTGAAGTATCCCTGACGCCATTGTCATCGTGGATCTTCAGCTTCCGGAGAATGAGCAGCCCAGTCGCTTCTGATTAAGCAAGATTTTGATTATCAGAGGTAGTCTCTGTCTCAGTTAATGCAGATGATAAGGGCTCTTTTATAATGGAAAAAATGACCCTGTATCTTACTGTTTCTTTTTTTCCAAAAGGTTATATAATCACTCATTAAAACCTTTCTTACTTTGACCTTAACTAGTTTAAGAATTGAGTTCACTAAAATGCAACTTTTTGAGTCAAAAAAAGAAAAGTGAGAGATAACTTCCAATACACCTACGATAATCTCAGTGATATTAATAGAGAATCTGAAAGGGTTTTATTATGTAAGTTGAGAATTCACAAACGGAGACTCTAATAGAATTTACACACTGTATGGGAACAAGTAGTTCAGTTAATTTACTGAAAATGAAAGGGCAATGAAATCAAAGCAAAGACTTTCTACAAAAATAGTGAGAAGGCACATTTGGCTTTACATGTATTCAGAAAAAAAACTATCTAAAAAATTTAAATGCAGGGTAGGCCCACTACTGTAGTGATGAAGTTTGCATACTCTGATTTGGCAGCCTGGGGTTCACGGGTTCAGATCCCAGGCACAGATCTACACACCGCTCATCAAACCAGGCTGTGGCAACATCCCATATAGAAAATGAAGAAAGATGGACACAGATGTTAGCTCTGGGCTAATCTTCTTCAGCGAAAAGAGGAAGATTGGCAACAGATGTTAGTTCAGGGCCAATCTTCCTCACCAAAAAACAGAAAAAAGTGAAATCTCTCATTTTTGTTTTATTTATTGTTTCTTTTATTACTTTTACAAAACAAAGGCTTCTTTTCATATGAAATTATAAAATTTAATTAAAAATAAATTTTTGAAAATCAGTAACTCAACTCTTCTGGAAACAACTACTGATAACATTGACATATAGCTTTTTAAATATCCTTTATAAATAATCATTCATCATTCATTGTCATTAAATAGCATTCAACACACAGATTATACATCTATGAGAGAGAGAAAGAGAGATGCATTCTTAAAATTGGATCAGGATTCACAAGAGGAAATCTAACTTTAAAGGTAAAAGTGGTGTTTCTGTTTAGGTATTTTAAATCCCTACACCTATGGACATGAGCAGAATCCCTATTGTTACTGCAGGGAAGCCTATGGATATATTACTATTTTCTCCCAGAAATGGATTATAGAATTATACTATTATGTGTGGTATTATAGTATACGTAAGACGTGCACCAATTTTAGAAGCTCTGCATGTTGCTATGTAATCCCTTTTTATGAAGAACTAAAACTCTAACTTTCTGTTATTGTAAACAGCATAGAAGGAAAAGATTTCATTTAAAGAATGTAGAAAAGAAAGCCAAAAATTTAAACAGAAAAAAATTTTTAAAAATGCATAAAAGTGACAAAATTAACAAGGAAAACTAAAATCAAAATGACATAGGCATCATTTATAGAGGAAATAATTACTTTAATAAAAAAATTATATCTGTCAATGTAATTTTAATGCAATATTATTGGCTTAATAGTGGTGCATACTTAGTAATTTAAAAAAACTTCCAATCACATAGAAACTAAGAAAAAAAATGACAAACTGATCTCGTAATAACCTAAGCCAAAATAACTAACCTCAATACTTAGTACTGTTTATTCCAGATGTCAGTTTATTCACATATTCAGCAAGACAGAAAATGATAGTTTTGGTATTTGCCAGTGCCCTTGTGATATATATTCTTTGTAGATTATTCATATAATTTTCTCTCTGGGATATGTTATGAACTTTTTATTTGTGAAAGATCCTTACTGACTGAAAAATGTCCAGCATGACCTTTGGGTAACCTTAGGCCCCACAACTATTCCTCCCCATGCTCCACGTTTTTTGCTAAACCCAGATTGCCCACATAACAGCTGCTAAAGTACAAGAACAATTCATCCCTCTTCTGAGAACTGTTTTTGAATAACTATTACAGAAACTGGCTGAACTTCAGCTGACCCCTCTGGCTAGAGTCTACCTTTCTTCCCCAAGGTAGACCAATCCTTCTAGGTCCTTGTCAGACTGTGGCATTCTGAATAAAAGCATATGCCTAAGGGTGCTCTAGTTAATGTGCTGTCACAGATTCTGCTGTGACTGGGAGGGGACTGGCTCTGCTGCCGCTCAGCCAAGGCCGCTTCTTCAGAGCTAGAGCGCAGGATATATACCCTCCTTATCTTCCTCCCTCAGATTCTGCTTCTGACTAGTGCTCCACCTCTTTCTGTTGAGCACCACCTAGACCTTGACTCTTTCTCTTTAGAGTTCTTGGCATAGACCTCTTGATTTAAATCATTTCACTATTCACGACTCCCATGGATGAAGCGAGATGTTAAACTGAGATTAATGGGATGTTCTGAGCCATCCCTTTTTTGTTCTCTTTATTTTGATATGGGCAATCAACAGTTATTCAATGAAACTCCCATTTACTGTCCAGCACCTTACATGTACCAATATTATGGTGCTATTGCACTAAATATTTAATCTCTTACAGGATTTTACCAACGATAATTTAAAATTTCAGTGTCCACTTTGGGGAACTTCACATGGGAATAAGTAATTCATCTATGTCTCATCTTAGATCTAAAGGTGTTGACCTTAAACAAATAGACAGTCAGTTATTTCTCCAGCAAAAATGGATTTATTCAGGATCAACAGAGAATTGCAATTTGGGATCTGCAACCACAGAGAGCCACATGCAAGTTCCAAGCAACAGGCGAGGAGAAACTCTTTTGTAGTGAGGAAGAGGAAGTTAGGAGGGCTATGGTAAACAGAGTCCCTCTGAGGAATGAGAGTTCCGAGTATGGCGGCTTTTCACTGGTTTAGTGGTGACAATTTCTCTTGACTGAGCTCTTGCTGCACAAGAAGAGGAAGTCTTTCTTCTTCTTGTCAGGCTCTGCCATTGTCATAGGGCAGAAGGGTTCCCATTTCTGGCCTCCCAGCTCCATTTTAACTGAGATTTCTGTTTATTAATTATCACAAAGCGTTCAAAGACTCCAAATATTCCATGGACAGCATAATTATTTTTTTATACGAAAATGCCTCTAAAAGATAGAAAAATTCTAAAATTGCTTCCCTGCGGGACTCCTTGTAAAAGGCTAATAAAAATATGGAGAATGTAAAACCAAAACTCAAACTTTCCTTTCCCTCTTCTGATTCAACTCCAGACTGGCCACCAACCACACCCCATTTACCTAGACTCGTTCTTCACCATTTATATTAATTTTGTGTCACTGCTTAACAAATCACCTACCACAAACTTATCACCTTAAAATAATATCCCTTTATTATCTCACTGATCTGTAGGTAAGAAGTCCAGGTGGGTTCAGCTAGGTCCTTTGTTCAAGGTCTCACAAGGTCAGAGTCAAGTTGTCTGCCAGACTGCAATTTATTTGGGAAATCTGGAGAAGAATCCATTCCCAGGCTCATTCAGGCTCTTGGCAGGATTCAGTTCTTTACTGTATTCAGGAATGATTGAGTAATTATTCAAAGAATGAGGTCCTGATTCCCTTGTTGGCTGTCAAGTGGGGGCTTTTCTCAGCTTCTAGGGGCCACCTACCTTCCTCTCTCAAGGCACCTTCCATCTCCAATCGAGCAATGGCACATTCATTCTCTCTCATGCTTCAAATGCCTCTGACTTCCCTTTCTGTCACTAGCCAAAGAAAATTATCTATTTTTCAAGGTCTTAGGTGATTAGAATAGGCCCATCCTAATACTCTCCATATCTGAAATCAACTGATTAGCAACCTTAATCAAATATGCAAAGTCCCTTTTGTCATGTAAAATAATGTAATCACAGAAATCACACCAGGAGGTCACGTGGGCCATCTAGAATGCTGCCTCCTATACCATTGATTTGTAACTTCTGCCCCTTCAGCACTTTCACCAGGCCCTCGTCTCCTTCCTCCACCACACGCTCTCCTTGGACAATATCCCTTCTCAATGTCTTATATCGTAGTCAGAGATGACGGCCTACCTTGCTTATCTTATAACATAAAATCTTGGTTAAAATTAGATTTGTATAATTTAGTTAAAAACTTTCCAACCTCTCATGAGGAAGGATAAAAGTTCACAGGAGAATATAGGATAGTTCTAGAAGCTTATAGAGAGCCTAGAATTGAATCTATCATTTTACAGGCACAAGAGATATTTCTAAACAGCTGGTTAGAGAAGGCAGGATGGATTGACAACCAAAATACATCAAATATATGTATCAAAATTTAACCATGGGTAGATACGAAAAGAATATAAAAGTAGGAGAAGACCTTTTAATATCTGACACTGAGATCTTCACTGTCAATATTGATTGATCAATATCCAATGCTGTAAAGGGGGAAAAAATAGCTCACAGATTTTAGAGGCCATCTCATTTCTGCCTTCAGAGAATATTCCACTTTCATTCAGGGAGAAAATATTACAACTCTGCTATCCACTTTCTTTGCTGATGGTCTTAATCCTGAAATAACAGATTTATTTAGAAAACAGAAGATAGGAGGCCGACTACCCCTCTATTTGAATTATAAGAGATTGATGAACACTTAGAAAACATTTTCATTTAGAAAGAAAGGAAAATTAAGCTTTAATTCATATCTTCTGATTACGCATTTCAATAAACTCATGTACAAGTACATGTCTAAATCAGTATAGACAAATATACCTGTAGTTATTGTAAAGAAAATAGTCACCAAAAGGACAATTACCCTGCCTCCACTTGAAAGACCTGATCTAAATAGACAAGGGACAAACTTTGACAGAATGACACCCCTCTGAGGAATTAGTGCTCTGGTAAGCCCACAGTTTCCCTTAATAAAAAAGGGAGACATTTCTAAGCAATTGCAAATAGAAAATGTTCTATTTTTATTTGATACTGGGTCTACCCTCTCTGCAATAAACCTTATTACTTTTCCATCATTCGTCCTTTGAGTAGCAAACAGGTTTTAGAGGTAAGAATCTCAAGAGACCTTCATATTCTACATTTGTCTCAGCCACTGCCTGCCTCTCTGGGCTTCCTTACTAGTTGATAGGCAGTAAATGTCTGCTGAATCTTTTTATAATAGAACTGTCTTGCATACAGCATACTTCTATAAAATATGGACCAGAAGGTCTCTTTCTGGAACATCCAGGGAAAGAATCCTTAGACTATAATTTAGTAATGTCACAGACTGACTATTTACTGTCTGAGGCCTCCACTATCAACATCTCAGAATTTAAATCTGACCACGATAGCATCTGGCTCAAAGAAAGAAGGTATGAGATGCATGAGTGAACAGTGAACCTTTAAGAATCTCAACTGATCTGGCTATTCCTTTGCTGAAACTGGCTCAATGCTCATTTGAAAACAAGACTATTGAAGGGCTGTGGCCCATTGTCTATGCCTCTCTCTGACATACATATTGGAGTGTTTCTTTTTCTTCAAGGATTGGATATTATTCTTGACTTTTCCTGGATAATTACCCAAAGGCATCTCATAGGATACTGTTGAAATTGGATTCCTAACTTTTCTGAACAGGCTAGCCCTATATATGATTTGGCAAAAACTGTCACACTTAAGTTCTTGCCCTGTACAGACTTATTAAAGATTGTGTTCTCTAACATTAAATATTCCCTTTTAAAATCCCATTGCTCTTTAACTTCCCCATTGCCATGAAACTTTCTTCCTATTTGTACAGGAAAGGTCATAATAAGATTTGGGGTTCTATTTCAACAGGACAATAAAAATCAGAGACTCCTTCTTTATTGGCTCTAGCAAAAGCCTACCTTTCTATTTATGTACAATTACAGCAACCTCCAAGTTAACTGAGACTTCTGCCAACTTAAATCTTAAGATCTCCACATAACCTCTTACTCTCTCATGCCATTCAGACATTTTCCTGCTACTAGACTGAACTCCTACCAACTCCTTCTCTCTCGTACACATTTCTATCCATTGCTGTAAGATTCTAAACTCCACCAACCACTTTCTCCTCCCAGTGGATAGTACACCTTAGGGCAGCCATGGATTTGTCAGGAACCCAGAGAGAGATCCAGTGTGGCCCTCTCATTCCTTTGGTCTCTGCAGCTGCTCCTCCCCATCCCTCTTGCACTGGACCCTAACTCTTGAAACTGCTCTGCCCACATCTCACCAAAATCAAATTGCACAATCACTGCTAAATCACAAGAACAATTCCTCCTCTTCCAAAAACCATTTTGATCAACTATTCCTGATATTTAACTAAACTTTTGATAAAGCTTTATCAAAGTCCTTGTTTTCTTACCCAAGGCAGAACGCTCCTCCAGAGTTCTCACACTGCAGCCCTCTGAATGAAGGCTTATATTTAGCTGTGCTGTTGAATTTCCCCCACATATTAGTAATTCAAGAGTTTATTCAGATTATAATTACATGTTTACATATTCTTCAGTGCCATTTATTCAACTATTTTTTTTTTTTTTTTGAGGAAGATGAACCCTGAGCTAACTACTCCCAATCCTCCTCTTTTTGCTGAGGAAGCTGGCCCTGAGCTAACATACATGCCCATCTTCCTCTATTTATACGTGGGATGCCTACCACACCATGGCTTTTGCCAAGCAGTGCCATGTCCGCACCTAGGTTCCTAACTGGCAAAACCCGGGCCGCCGAGAAGCGGAACGGGTGAACTTAACCACTGTGCCACTGGGCCAGCCCTCAACTATTTCTTTATTATTATCAAAGTTATACAAGATCTTCTTCTGTTTTCAATAAATTTGATTTTTCCAAAAATGATTTTATCTATTTGCTTGATTCTACTCCTTAAGCCTGTCCACAACATCTCTAATGATTATCATTCTCTATATTTATTTAGTTACTTCAAAGGTAGCTTAAGTATTTATTACTTTTTTCGTCATTTACTCTCCCTAGTATTGCTGGGTCCCATAATTGCAAAGTATATAGCCTATCCGCTCTGTCATGGAATATCCACTAAATCAGCAATCTCTACATGAGGACTTTCCAATAACTAGAAAACATGGATTAGAGAAACAAAAAGTCCTGTGGAAATAGGACTTTCTGCGTTCTATTTCTCAATGAGAATTAATAATGCAAGTATGCTATTTTTGATCCCTTACTATAGATAGGGCATATGCATAAGTCACTAAAACAGACCTAGACGGGCTCATGGTAGAATTGAAGAAGTAGAATAATGACCCATGACCTTTGTAAAGAACTTGTTAAAAGTGATAGAATCTCTCCTCAGAAAAAATGCACATATTTACTCACACCTACTTACATGCCAGTTTAGAGAGTTCACAGACTTCTTGAAGACAGTGCCCTTATACCTGTTATCCACAAGAATCTACCCTTATTTTGCTCAGAGGAGCCTCCAAATATTTATGTCATGTCCTGTGCTCCTGTTTTGCAGTTGTCTTGTAAGCCTGCTTTTTTTTTTCTTAATCCTGGATTGATAATAAATGAACAGTTTAAGCAAGTGACACCCAGGAAGTGCCCTATGTGTGTTCACTTCAAATGACTCAATTAATGTTGCAATGAATATTTATTGATTCTCCCCAGAATTCACGGCACTATCACATAAAGGCTATTTGTTTTAGTGTTCTCCTGTGCACATTTGGGCAGAGATTGATGAAAGACTTTAGTTAATTTAAACAGAGAGCTTCTTTTATATCAACCCTTCCTGTAAAAATAGAAGTACACACATTTAGAAGTCCACATTAACTAACTAATTAAATCATATGGCAAGTTTGAGATAATCTGATGGATGATATTTCCAATTCTACTTTGAAGATAAGGAAATATTTGAATAAGAGAAGAAATCCACACTGAACCCCACTCACCTATCTTTGTTACTTTTTAATTATCACGCTGCTCTATTTTGACTGTGTTGGTTATAAAACTAGTACAAGAAAATGAATCTAGACAAAGGCATATCAGAAGATGGCACATTGGGAGCTATCATTC
Source organism: Equus caballus (assembly GCF_041296265.1). NCBI lineage: Eukaryota > Metazoa > Chordata > Mammalia > Perissodactyla > Equidae > Equus > Equus caballus. Next base: position 73,169,903 of record NC_091692.1, on the reverse strand, counting down.
TGTTTATACGAAAGGCACTTAGATTTCCTGTTTAAACTGCGTAGTGCTGTAAGTCGCACTTGTCTGATTCAATGGTGAGAATACCTGTGTCTAAATAAATAAGGGCTTGGACAGACATTTAGGAGAAAAGCATTGTATGGGTAAATAAAATATCCCAGTTTGGCATGAATTTTACATCAGTAGTGAGGGGTACCAAAGAAGAAAGGTAAAAGAGGAGCATTTGGGGCATTGGGAAACAGGACCTCTGTCTTAGAGGTCAGCATCCTTATGGTGTGAAATGACAGTGGTCACTGGTGTAAAAAGAGCTCTTGTCAGTAGACAAGACTTCGGTGGATATAATATGAAAGAAGTCTAGATCAGGAGAGGAAAAAAGGACAGATGCTACATCAAAGCTGAAAGAGTGTATATTGTATTCACACATGATGTACTCCAAGTCGCCCTGCTTTAAGCACATGAGACTTTCCAATTTCTTTTTTTGAGGGGGAGGTGGTTAGAATTTCATCAGTTGTGGGAGGATGTGAGAGCCAGAGATACATAGTTTATTATGTAAGCATGTATAGCATCAATGAATGAATAGTGTAACAGTTCTCTAATTGTTACACGATCAGTTAAACAATAAATATGTATTAACTACTTATATGTCATACACACATGTTATATAGGTGTATAAGTATTATGAAGTCATTCCTGCTATTGAAAGAGTTATAATATGATTGGAAAAAGAAATTATAAATTTATCTATTGAATATGCATACATTAATACCCTATACTACTCCTGAGAAATATATGAATATATGAAAAAGTAACTTGAGTGCAAAGCAGTAAATGGTATATTTGATAAGTGAAATCATGCTAATGCAACAAGAGATAAGTTTGGTAATATGGTGAAGCAAAAAGAAGCTCATATTGCAGTCTTGACAATTATTAATTGCACAAATTTGACAAACGACTTAAATTCTCTGCCTTTCACTTTTCTTATTGTGGAAGTAAATAAAATAGCAAATGTGGCAGGAAGAATATTCATTTCTTTTGCTTTATAGGAAGGTGAGTCTTGGTACCTAAGGAACACAGGGAATACCTACATGCATTATTTATCCTCTTTAACTCTAAGTTCAACATTTTGTTTGGAGGGTTCATGCATATTTGGATCTTTTATTCTAATTATTATATAATATTCCACTATGTAAATATATAAACCTTTATTAATTAATTCAATTGTTGATACACATTTGAGTTCTTTCTATGATAAATTGCATAGTTATTATGTTTAATGAAATTTGACAATGGGGGACAATTTTAAATAAATTGGTCAGAAAGTCTTTTCTGAGGAGGTGTTATTGCAATAAGATTTATATGATATATCAGTTACTATCATTGCATAACAAATTATAGCAAAATATAATAGCTTAAAAATCAATTTTTTATGCAAATCAATTTTGTGGAAAATTCAGACATGGCAGGGTGGGATTTTTTGTCACCTGCTTCATGTTATCTGGGACTTCAACTTGAAAGACTGGAAGGTTGAGGATGACTGAATGGCTAAGAACTGAGATGATTTAAAGGCTCAGTCACTCATATTTATGGTACCGTGGCTGGAAGGACTCGAAGACCTCTACCGCTGATTAGTATATAATAGTGGACTCTCCGCGTGTCTCGGCTTCCTCACAGCAAGGCAGCCTCACAAAAGTTGGACTTCGTACATGACAGCTCAAGACCCAAGCATGAGTGTTCCATCCAAAAATATGGAAGTTGCATCATATGCAACCCCAGATATTACACAGCACCACTTCTATCACACTCTATTGGTCAAACTAGCCCCTTGATTCAGAAGGCTAAGACAGAGAACTATCTATAAGAAGAATGTCCAAAAAACGGGGTCATATTTTAGAGCCTCTAAGAGTTAGCCCTGAATAACTTATTAATTAATGCAGAGGGAGAAATAAATCTAAAATCTCTAAGCAGGAAACAAGTTTTGACTTTTTGAGAATGAGAAAAAAATTCAGATTGCCTAAGTATAGTGAGCAATGAGAAGGAGGAATAGGCAGAGGCCATAGTTTTTTGTCAATATTTTAGGTCATTATGTAAGCCATCAAGCATTTGAATCTTGTTTTAACTTCCAAGAAGTTATTGCAAAACATATAGGGTAGTGGCATTGTCTTATTTACATTTTGACAACATCATTTTTTTTTGTTTTTGCAGCCTTAGAGATAATGGTTTGTAGGGAGACAAGAGACTAAAAAGCATTTTAAATAATATAGGTGCACGAGGATGTGGGCTGGGATGGTGGTAGTGAACATGGAAATGTAGAAAAATGGATAGATAAGCTTCATCTTTATTTGGCTAACTCATTGCTCATTCAACATTCAACTCCAGATCATCATTTTCCTTGAAATCTACTCTGACCTTTTTTCTACCAACCTACCCAAACCCAGAATAATTTAAGAATTCCTGTGCAGGCTAAGCGATTTATACTTATATATATTATTTGTTTATTTACAATATTATATTAAACTTATTTGTGTGTTTGTTTCCAGGATAAAGTTTATGATCACTGAAAGCAAGAATTTGGTCCTGCCTGAATTTGTACCTGGGTCAAGCACAATACTTGGAACTAAGCAAAAATTCAGTAACTTAAAAAATTCATTTTCTTCTAAAATGCTTAAACATTTTAATTAATATGAGAACTGTAATTAATATATTTAATGTATAAATAATTGATATATCTCACAAATATGTTCTTTAGGTATAAAATTCATACACTATTATATGTATGTATCTGCGTACTATCTTGTACTATTTTTCATGAAATAATCAACCAAAAAGAAAAGATACTTATTCACTTACATTGTTCTTAACTCTTTTTAAAATTGCTACCAGAAAATATGAAGTATGTTATTTTGAGGGGTAAAACAAGTAAGCTTTTACAGAAAACTGAAAATGTTCCATACTTTCTTTCTGTCTATTTAGTGTTAGTGCTGCCTTGAGGCAAAATAATGGATCAGAGGAACTGATAAGGTCATCCCGAGCCTATAATTCACTGGAAAATAGTGCAACAGATCCTAAGGCACTGCTGTCAGCAGGAAAGTGCAAAATTAAAAACAAACAAAAACCTGCGGGTTGAGGGCATTGCTGGAATTTTGTATAAGAAAACTGAGGAGAACGTATGGAGGTGAGAAGCCGAGTATTTTTATTATTTTATTCATTTACTTATTTATTCTTTCATACAACATTTATTAAGAATCTTCCACGAGCTGTGTACTAGGCCATAAAAATGAGTAAGATGATACAGATCCTTCTGGTTTAAAACCGTGTGTTATACACATAACAGCTAAAGAAAGGATGCCAAAATATGTCTGCAATTCATTGACATTTTTTCCCTCTAGCCGTAATTCAGAAGTCTTATCTCACTTGACTTCTGCACACAAATCTAGGACAAATGCTAACAATAGGTAGGGGAGGTTCACTTGTGAGTCACAAAACGAGACAAGCTTCCACTTGATCAAACTGTTTTTATTCTTCTACTCAAGAGTCTATACTCTTAACTTGGGTCTAGAATATCTGGTTCCAGATCCCTATTGCCATGTCTGAGACTCTGCTCTCCATTGCTATACCGCTTGCTTCTAACCCATCTATGTTTAAGTACCTACTCGCTGCACCTGCATGAACTTGGCCCTACATTAGACCTGTTGGTTTTCAATACCAGTTTAACTATATATCTAGATCTCCTTTCACCTTAATTCTAACTACATCTATTTACTAGTGTAATCTTTTGCAAAATAGAACTCTTCTCAAGGCTTCTGCACCAATAGAACAAATTCGACAATGAAATGGAAAACAAATATAGCCTAGAGAGATTCAAGTAATGTAGAGCAATATTCTAGACAGCAGTCAGTCTAGCATTAAATAGTATAGATGGCAAAATAAGTGCACCTCCAATATGTTAGTTATTCCTATTAAAAAAGGCTTTAATCATGTTGTAGTGAGAGCATATTTATATATTATTTGTAATTTGCTGACAATATCAACTATTTATCATTACATTGCTTGAGTGTAGTAGATATTCTCTGAGGTCATAAAGGTAAGGGCACAAAGATTAAGAAAGCATGCGAGCTGCTCTTTAAGGTCATTTGGAAGAGACAGAAACATAAAAAAATCAGCATAATACAAATTGATGGAGACCAATATTTAAGGTGCATTCAAGTGTATTTAGATTACAGAGGAAAAATTTTAAAGGAATTGTAGGAGTGACAATTGAGCTGAACAGTAATATGTTGGAAGATAGAAGGATAAAGGACAACCTAGGAACATTAATCAGAAAGTTCAAAAGCATAAATATACGAACAATCATGAAAAGTTTTAGAACTGATAGATGGGTGAGAGGTTTATAGAGAAAATAGAAAGAAGTTGAACATAAAACTCTAGAGAACACCACTAATTTAAGGTTTAGGAAGACAAGAGAAGTGAAGAGTATTTTGAGAATAAGAGTGAGATAGAGGAGAGTTATACAGAACTGTAACAGAGGAAAATAAGAATATACATTTTTAGGAAGAAAAGCTATTTTAAAACTTTTTTCTTTCTTTTCTCTAGGGAGAGAAGAAAAAAAAACTAATGGTGGACTGGAAGACAAATCAGAATAATTGCAGTCAAATATTTATCAAAATAATCCTCATCTGGAGAGTGAGACGATGGTCGATGTTTGTGCTTCTGGCTGTTACACAGAGCATTGCCCAATTCCTTCGCGCAAATTCCTTAGCTAACAGACTCCTCATTTTGCGAAGCTTACACTCATGCCATAACTTTCGCTTTCTCTATGCTTACTTTGTATGTATCTCAAGGACATCATCTTCTACATACAGCATTTAGCTTAATACCTGTTACCTAGTAATTCTCAACAGTAACTAATCCTTGCTCTATGTGTTACAATTAAGGAAATAATAATTCCCTTGCTGTTTATGATTATTATTTCATTGATTTGAGTTCTCTATTTCTATAAAAGATTATCAATTCGTTATAAATTGCTTTCTTTGGAACTACATGCTATACACTGGAGCACATTAATTTCAACCAGTAGTCCTGAAAGCATAGTCACCATGACATAACAGCCCAACTCCTTGAAACGTGTTAAAAATGAAAACTCAAGGACCCTGCCATCCATTTACTGAATCAGAACCTCTGGCACTGAAGTCCAACAGTGTTTGTTTCAACAAGCCCTGATGGATACAAAAATTTGATATTAATGGAATAAAGTCATCCACCCCTCCAGAAATTGTCAGTATCATCTTTAAACAACCAGGATCTTAGAAGGGCAGTAGACATACTTTTACCGGATGGAAAGAGTGCAGACTTTACAGTCAGATAGACCTAGATTCACGTCCCAGTCTGGACAATATTAGATCTGTTACCCTTGGCTGTTTTCTCCACTGCTCTCTTGGGATGTCCTACCCATCTCTCAATGATATTGAAATAGTTGAGATAATGAATGTAGAATGCCTGGCACATAATGGCCTTTCGACAAATGCTGTTTTCTTCCACATCAGAATCATGCTTATTGACTTGTATTAGAATGCTATATATTCTTCTTTTGTTAAGGGTTCCACAAGAAACAGCCGTATGGGAACTGTTTCAGCATCTATTTCACGACTGTTGCCGAAGACATTGTCCATTATGTCATTCAAAATCCCCCATGTAAATTTTTATATGAGAAATGTCTTTAAACATTTGGATATGGAAAAAACATAAAACTAACAAAGACCTTTGTCTAGAATATGTGCTGGAATGTTTCTTTAAAATACAACCCATAAGTATGTAAAATATTGTAGATGACATATATATAAATGAATTAGATCAAATTCAGTAGAAAAAATGAAATTAAAACATGATGTAAGTGTGGGTAAAATTCGCAATTTAAAGTACTCATTTCATATAGACATTCTTAGTTATATAAATCAGTAATAATCCAATAGTTCAATTGTTATTTCTTATTATTAGTTCTACAAAATTTAATTCATTGGGCAAATAAATGCCAAATATCACCATTTTTCAAAGTTTTATATAGAAGGGAAAAACAGAGAAAGATCCAAATACATATTAAGTATGATTTCCTAAAAACTATGAGAGAGCTAAAAAGCACATTAAAAACAACATAATCCAACATTTTCATTTTAAGATGAAGGGACTTAGCCCAAACGGCTTATTCCTTTGATAGAGGTCAATTATTTAGTGTCAGAAGCTAGCCTGGAAATAAAACTCTGTGGAATTGTTGGATCTCCCTGAAGTTTTCTTGTTTGTTAGTTAGAATAAACCCTAAAATTGCAACCTCACAGTTACATCCGTTGTTTTGCAATAAATGAAAATTTCAAAAAGACAATTCATCAATCTTCTAAATTCTCTGCTTTTAGTAAAATAAATCATAAGAATAATATACAGCAAGTTGGAAATCCCACAATTATTCCTTTGCTTCCCTGGTAGTTGAATGCTCTGATATGGGAATAAGGAGGCTCTTTTTTGCAGCTTTATTGAAGTATGATTCACAAATAAAAATTACATATATTTAGGTGTACTACATGATTTTTTAAGATGTACAATATGGTGATTAAATATATGTATACATTGTGAAATGATTACCACAATCAAGTTACTTAACACATCCAACACTTCACAGAGTTATCATTTGTGTGTGTGTGGTGAGAACACGTTTTACTCTCTTAGCAAATTTCAAGTACCCAATACAATATTATTAACTATAACCGCTATTCTACATTAGAGCCCCAGAATTCATTCATCTTATAACTGAAAGCTATGTTTTCACCAATATCTACCCTTTTTCACTATCCTCTAACCTCGGGCAACCACCATTCCTCTCTCTGGTTCCATGAGTTTGACTTTTTCAGATTCTACCTATAAATAAATGGGATCGTGCAGTATTTGTCTTTCTGTACAATGGAATAGTATTAAGCCGTAAAAAGAAGGAAATCTTGCATTTACAACAACAGGGATGAACCTGGGAGACATTGTGCTAACTGAATGAGAACCTCTTTTTCCAGCTGGCCAGGACCTCTATATTGCTCTCCTGCCATGATGTCATTTCTGCTTCTCTCCACCTTCTTTGTCTTTATGTACATGCTCCTTAGAATGCCTTTTCCTTTAAATTTGTAGGTTTTCATAATGCTATACAATGTTTTTATGTAAGCTTCTCCTCCCTTAATTCTTATAACAAATATATCTCTTTGGAAGAAATTGAAGCTGTCTATGCTCCACTTCAGTAACATGTCGCAAACATGCATTCTCTATGACACCTCCTTGAACCACAATTTCTGTTTCAATCTGTTTATGATCCTAATTCTGTGCTCTTCCAGTACAGAATTTCAAGCCAAAATGGAAAGTTCTCACTTATACTAATTTATAATATCTTTTAATCAGACAGAAAATCCAGGTTTTCTCAGTTGTAGGTTAATGTTCTTTCCCTCTATCACACTAAATCTCAATAAAAATGGGTTTCAGTTAATAGGTTTAAAAATCTAAGTACTTTTTCAGTTGAATTTAGCATGCATATATATCAATGATATCACACTGTTTAATATTTATAAGAAAACTTTTTTTGGACAGAGTAGGGAATCATTACACAATGCTGTGTATGTCATCCACCAGAAGATGGCAGTTTTCTTTGAAACTTACTTCTCTGTGAATTCTCCATAGCATTTTCTATGATATGCATATTTAATAATTACATATTAATAATAATTTATTTTATATAACAAGGAACCCATGACACCAGCCTGGAGATCAGTAAAATAAAAATGAAATAAATAAATAAAAATGGAAAAATCACCTAAAGCATTGCTCATTTATTCATCACTTATGAATACTGAGCACCTCTTACATAAGAAGGGTTTTTCCAGATGCCATGAGTATCAACTTAAAAAGAATAGTGCTATCTGACTTCATGGATTTCATAATGAATAAAAGAAGCTGATATGAAACGTATTTATAAGCATAGAGAGTAGAAAATGTTACTTTTTTTAATTTTTACTTTTTTTGGATTTACATCATATTTTGAATTCTGTATACATTACATCATGTTCACCACCCAAACACTAATTATAGTGCATCCCCTCACATGTGACCCTAATCACTACTTTTGCCCTTCCCCCTTCCCCAATTGTAACCACCAGTCCAATCTCCACTGCTGTGTGTGTGTTTTTTTTGTCATTTTTATCTTCTACTTATGAGTGAGATCATATTTGACTTTCTCCCTCTGACTTATTTCACTCAGCATAATGACCTCAAGGTCAATCCATGTTGTCACAAATGGCCGGATTTCGTCATTTCTTATGGCTGAGTAGTAGTCCATCGTGTATAAATACCACATCTTCTCTATCCACTCGTCCCTTGATGGGCACCTAGGTTGCTTCCATGTCTTGGCTATTGTGTATAATGCCACAATGAACATAGGGGTGCAAGTATCTTTATGCCTTTGTGTTTTCAAGTTCTTTGGATAAATACCCAGCGGTGGAATAGCTGGATCATATGGTAGATCTATCCTTAATTTTCTGAGGATACTCCATACTGCTTTCCATAGTGGCTGCACCAGTTTGCAGTGCCACCAGCAGTGAACAAGGGTTCCCTTCTCTCCACACCCTCTCCAACATTTGCTGTTTCCTGTCTTGTTAATTATATCCATTCTGACCAGAGTGAGGTGATACCTCATTGTAGTTTCGATTTGCATTTCCCTGATAGCTAATGATGTTGAGCATCTTTTCATATGCCTGTTGACCATCCGTATATCTTCTTTGGAGAAATCTCTGTTCAGATCTTTTGCCCATTTTCTAATTGGATTGCTGGTTTTGTTGTTGTTGAGCTGTATGAGTTCTTTGTATATTTTGGATATTAACCCCTTATCTGATATATGGTTTGCAAATATCTTCTCTCAATTGTTAGGTTGTCTTTTCATTTTGTTGATGGTTTCCTTTGCAGTGCAGAAACTTTTTAGTTTGATGTAGTACCATTTGTTCATTTTTTCTTTTGTTTCCCTTGCCCGGTCAGACACGGGACTTGAAAATATGCTGCTCAGACCAATGTCATAGAGAGTACTGCCTATGTTTTCTTCTAGAAAACCCTAAAGAGTCCACTAAAAAACTTTTAGAAATAATAAAGGAATACAGTCAAGTTGCGGGATACAAAATCAATGTACAGAAATCGGTCGTGTTTCTATACATTAATAACGAAGTAGCAGAAAGAGAAATTAAGAATACAATCCCCTTTACAATTGCAACAAAAAGAATAAAGTACCTAGGAATAAACTTAACCAAAGAGGTGAAAGATCTGTACACCGAAAACTATAAAACATTGTTGAAAGAAATCGAAGAAGACACAAAGAAATGGAAAGATATTCCGTGCTCTTGGATTGGAAAATGTTGCTTTTTAACATTTGACTGCTTAGAAAAATAACTTTATATGCTAATTGGGGCAAAAAATGAGACTTCTAGGATATGGAGGTATGGAGTATCTAAGGCAAGAAAAGAGATGGCAAAATTACTTGACCTGAGAAAATGGAACAACGAGAGAGAGACCGTCTTGATCCTGAGAAGAAAAGGGTGATGATAAGTATGTGAAGAGAAGGCTACCTAGAATGAAAGTCAGATGATTAGAGTGAGCGAAGAAAAAGGTGGTGGAAGTTCCCCAATGGAACGGCAGAAAGGCAGAATAGGAATTTCTTGTGTACAACTTGAAATATTTGCTTTCTTGCAATGTAAACTCACAACTCTTCTGAAAAATATACTAGATGGTTAGTGGGCATTTGTGGAATCAAGGATTCTCTCATAGTTTTTGTCTGGCCAGATACAGCTAACATGGAGCAGTAGCCCAGAGCTAACCATGAGAATGTAAGCTCCATAAATCTTGAGAATGGCTTTGCATTTCCAAATAGAGAAACTGAGAGAATGCTAATTGCACCTAGATCTAAAAGAGCGAGAAGGGCACAGCTGACATCTGTATTACTTTCAAGAAAATTCCATGAAGGTTCTAATGAAGACAAGTCATTCACAGGAAACCCTGAGGCCATGCAGAAAAGACAGATAAACCAGGATTGGGACAAAGGGTGGGAATGGTTTGAGGGGGTCAGAAACCCATTTCTGCATTAACTGATGTTAGAGATGACTGAAATCATATAGTTGGAGAATAAAGAGAAGGACTTTCCTTCTAAAGCGATAACTTATTTAATCTCATATACGTATTTTGGTATCTAAACTATTTATAGTTGTTCATAATTAAATTAATACAATGATAAGTTTTTCCCTATAAATAATTTTTCTCTTTCTTTAAATTATTTTCTTAAGACAGTTTCCAGGAAACCAGCCCCAATGTCATGGTTATGAAACATTTATGGTTCCTAATTCATCTTCAGAATCTGCTTTCCCTCCATATGAAGTAGAAGTAAAAATATACAAGTCATCTTAGGGGCCAGACAAGCAGTTGACTTTCTGAGCTCTCTGCATTGGCAGCCTGGGTTTGTACATTTAGATCCCAAGTGGGGACCTACTCCAAACATCAGCCATGCTGTGGAGGCAACCCACATGCAATGCAGAAGAAAACTGGCACAGAGGTTAGCTCAGGGCTAATCTTCCTCAAGCAAAAAGAGGAAGATTGGCAATGGATGTTAGCTCAGGGCAAATCTTCCTCAGGAAAAAAGAGGAGAATTGGTGGCATATGTTAGCTCAGGGCTAATCTTCCCCCCCTGAAAAAAATAAATAAACCAAAAAAAAAAAAATCATAGGTACATAATGGACTATTATACAGCCTCGAAAAGCAATGATATTAAACTATACATAATGATATTGGTCAAACTTTTTAGCATAATATATAGAAAAGAAGAGTACCAATGGACAAGATGTAGGTTTAGAGACTTTATATATAGCTCGGAAATGAAACAAATGAAGTAATAAATACATATATTATGTAAACATGCACATGTATGAGCTAAATCTGAAAAAGAAAGCAAGAAAATGATAAAGGCAAAATTTGGAATAGTGGTTACTATGAGAGAGATGCAGGAGATGGTAAAAGTGAGCACACAAGCATACATAAACTATTGGTATTGCTCTGGTTTGGGGTATGTAGATGTTCACTTTATTATTGAAGAATAAATTAAAATAAAACACAATGACATAAAATAAAATAAAAAACACCATTTATGGAAAATGAAGATATCTTTCAAGAAGAAAGAATTTTAATTAAGCCAATTCTGTGCACCTGAAGTCCTTAAAAAGAAAATTTTAAAAGTATCATGCAGGTTTTGCAAATTAGATTTGCAGTGATTTTCTTTGGGCAATTTATGTTGTAACAATGTGTCTTGATTGCACAATACTCTGATGGATACCTACAGAACAATTAGGGAAAGACTGATTACTTCAATTAAAATAGTCCCTTTAATATTGAAATGAAAACCTGGTTCCATCTGAAGTCATCTTCTGCAAAAGTGCATAACAAAGCTGAAATACTCACTGTGCCATATAAGTTTTATGTCAGTGTTGGGTATTACCAACTTCAAAAGAGTAAACCAAGAAAATTGCTTCAAAACCTCATCATCATTTACTAAGTTTCAATGATAAAGTCTGAGATTTTATTTAGAGCAATATTGGATCAAGTGAAAACATAGATTCTAATATAATTTTCCAAACCTGCCACATGGATTGAATTTTACTAAACCTTGATTCATTAACATAAATATTTATATAGGCATCCTCTTGGCTCAGCTTTTAAAACAAGCTCCTCAGTAGAAATTTTATGTTACCCTGATATGGAGGTGCAGCTGACATTTATCACATCCCACCCTCTATCTCTTCCCTATAATGAGCTTGTAAAAGAGAACTGGAGACAGACATGCATAAAAGTGATGCCAGGCAGGTTTTGCTCCTTTTTTTGTTTTACCCTGGAGTCAGGTCAGAATAGTATAAAATATTCTGGTTGTAAAGTTGGGCTAATATTGTATTTAGAGAGAGTATGTTAAATGAGACTAAGAAATGACTTAGTAGAGCGTAATCATTAGTACTTCAGAGTCACATGGACTTCAGTTAAAATGCAGGCATTCCCTAGTGTTGGCTGAATGTTTTCAGAATCATTACTTAGTCACTCCAAGTCTGAGTCTCTACTTCTGTCAAATGAGACTAAGCATATCCACCACTTATGACTTTTTTTTTTTTGAGGAAGATTAGCCCTGAGCTAACTGCTGCCAATCATCCTCTTTTTGCTGAGGAAGACTGGCCCTGAGCTATCATCCGTGCCGATCCTCCTCTACTTTATATGTGGGACGCCTGCCACAGCATGGCCTGCCAAGCGGTGACATTTCTGCACCCAGGATCCGAACCAGCGAACCCTGGGGCACCGAAGTGGAACATGCACACTTAACTGCTACGCCAACGGGGCTGCCCCATCTTATGACTGTTGAAAGATCAATGAATGTACAATAAGACACACACATTAATAGGCAACAGAAAACAATTAATAAATGGCTGTTTTGTTATTGTTATTTTATCAAATCCAAGTGACTGAATCTTTCATCATCAGAGTGTATGTGGGAGAAACATACTATTTTATTATATATAACATAGAAAGCAACATTAGTCTTTCTCATCACTGCTGATAATTATATCTAAACAAGGAATTCCAATAACTTCAAGATATTAACGACTTTTTTCTTTTCAAGTTTTAAAAGTCTAATGCAATCTAATATTTCTCTCCTATTTTAAATATTTTTTTCCTTCAAGATCATGCTTAACTCAGGCTCCAGAGGCTACAGGGAATAGACAGGAAATGGGTGTGCTTTTTCATTATTTATTTTGGCTTTGCCATTCATTTTCCCCCATTCCATGTGCTATCAGATAATGGAGAGATATGAAATAGGAGGAAAAGAGAAAAAAAATGTCGCAACATATCGGTAGTTGTTTTTTGGCATTCAAACACCCTCAGAGATGGTAGCTCTCCAAATGCAAGCCTTTTCTTCACCCAAAAAGACTTTGTGAATTATTAAAAAACCCAGTCTTCGGCAAACTCCCATTTCTTGTTTCTTGGTCATGCAATTGATTATTCTCACCCCTGACTGCTTACTCCTTTCCCCTCCTGCCAGGTATCTGGCCAACCACTCCATGCAAACTTTTTTTTTACAACCACTTCCACTTCCTTTATACCCTTGGATGAAAGCCCTTCTCAAAAGAACTCCATTTAGCATTCATCCCTGGTGTCCAAATATGGCCAATAGGGAATAGAAATCTTTGTCATGCTATTAGTGCCAGCCGCACTCCCAGTCTCTCTGAAATCATGGGTAACTCTAGCCAGACCTCATCTTTTTAAGATTTTTTAAAAATGTGAGTAAGAACCAGTTTATATGACATGCCCAAATCCAAGGAAAGTAATGTCAAGTTGCCTTAAAGTTTCTCCGAAGCCCACTTTAGTTATCTGGAGCTATTTGGAGCACAGTGAAGCACAGAGGAGGCCCACTTTTCCCACAGAGATATGCATTGAACACGGACTGTACACTGTAGATTCTCTGTAAGGAATCCTCACTGCTGTCATCTTTGATCAATTTCCTTGATGTTTCTTATAAAGTCTAGAAATGGCTGATGAATTAAGAGTCACACAGTAGGTTTCATAAATTCTTAGATTGTCATCTACCAAGGGTTTTGAACCTATCATTTATGCTCAAAGTCCAGGAAAAGAAAAGTCACATTTAACATCCCATTGGATCCTTGTTCAAAGGAGATTAAATGACGTAATAAAATTATACTATCAGTAAATAGCAGAATCACAACCTGACTGCAAGTCTTTCAATAGAGTAAGTCTTTAAATACAATATATAGAGTTATATAGACATCTCCATCCACCTGAAAGCCACTCTATACAATGAAGTCCCATGCCAAAATGTGCAACGACAAGAATCCATATTATTCCTCTGTGTTTCTCTTTGCTGCAAGATTTTTAGTAATTGAATTTATGATTCTTTGATATAAAAATGAAATTTCCCCTGAAATATGTATTTATGGCTCATCTTTCCAAATATATTGAATTCCATACATACGAATCCTTTACTCCTTTTTTATTTGACAATAAAAAAATAAAGGAAGAGTCACTTTAATGAATTTGCTCTCTATTCAGAAAAGGAAAGCACAAATAAAAGCAAGATGGGGCTGGCTTTTCTTCAAGTCACTGCAGCATAAAGTATGGGTACTTGAAAAGAGATACAAAGATCACAGTAAACCCTAGTATGGCTAATGTCTGATTTATTTTTAGATGATGCATTTCTTCACTAAGGAAATAATCTCACATGATTTACCTCTAGATTTTAAACTGTTAAATTGCCATTAGTTTTTCCCACTTCCTAAGGTTTGGATTCTAGCATTATTGTGCCAAGTACCAAGCTATTCCCAATTTGTTTAGTGCCGTTTATCAGAAAACATATGTAGTAAACTAACAATGATGTCTGGAAAATAAAGCACACTGTCGTGCTCTATATACATTCTCTCTGGAGTAAAATCAGAATATTCCTAAAATCAGTTATGTGCATCCTAATATACAATAAAAATACAGGTTTTAGAAAACATGTACTCTACATGCTCATTTCCTTGACTTACCAAATAAATCCTAGTTGGTTACCTGAGATTCTCAGATTAATTGAAAATAGAACAGGATCAATTCAAAGCACATCAGGTTTAGTTAGTAACTTCCCATGCTGGTAACCTTACTTTATCTGCATGTGTACCACCATGTATGTACCATTTACTGAATCACTATTCCATGATAACAAAAGGGATTCATTATATTTTACTGTTTTAGTTTATTCTATTTTTACATTACATATTAGTATCTCCCATTGGGTAAGTTGAATTTCTCTCTTTGGATTTTGATTCCCTAATATTATCATCATGTCTTGATTCTTACATAACTTGCAGCCAACTGATGAATCAAATTATGCTACAAATGTTCAGTCTTTCTAAATTATTAGAGAATCAATACCTGTCTTTCAGAAACTTGCATCTTCTATTTCCTGATCATGCAACTGATTATTCTCACAGCTAACTCCTATCCTCTCATCATTTGTATATGCACAAATCCATTTCTAAAATCCTAATACCACAAGCATCGTTTTAACATTGTATATCAATCAGGAAATTCTGCTTCAAAAAACACAGTTTATAGGACGTGGTTATTGGCTAACAGTACTGAAAAATCCAGAAATTAATTTGACTTGTTTCAGCAGCTCTATGTATCATCAGCGTTCCAGTTTCTTTTCATCTTCCTCCTCTACCTTCCTTGGTGTTAGCTTGTTTTAAGCTTCCTTTCCTTCATCTTGCAAAGTAGTTTCATTCAGTCTTGACATCAACACATACAAAGTGCAGAAAAGATATCATCTGAGAAAGAGTCTTGAAATCATACTGATTGAAACATTTTAGGTTGAATCATCAATTGGCTTAAATTAATCAGGGCTTGTCTCCAGAACTGTGGTCAGCCAGCAGGTCATTATTCGAAGGACAAGGAACCTGGGGAATATCTGGATACTTACTTTTACGTGTCTGTGGAAAGAGGTAATGGATACTAGGTAGGTACTCAGCAAATTTTCACCACACATAGCATGAAACAGATCAGTCTGAGAAAATACATTATTTGCAAAGAGTATTGTGCTATTTTATGAATACCTTTTCTTTAGTATTCCTGTCCCCAGAATATTACCCATTTCAATCTTTTCACAATTGTGGAGCTTATATCCAAAGTAGTTCAGTCAATTGATCACATTCAGTGTGAGCTTACTGTACGTGAACAGTAAATATAATTCAACAGAAAACAGCTATAAAACTTACCTCTCACTGATTTTTCTCTTCTTTGAAATTGTATTTACCTTTTTCTGGGAAATCATTATCCTCAAAGTGAACATTCGTTCAGTGAAAATATAGAAAAATAACATGAAACAAATTTATGTTGCTATTCTAAAATGTTATTTATTTATATATTTCTAACTTGATAAGCTAATTGGGAATCATTCTCCATTTCATGTACCCAATTCTTCCAGTGTACCATTATAGGCAAACACTAAAAGATGTTATAAATATCATTACATTAGAAACTTAACATTTCCCATCCATAAACAGTTGGTCTTTTCAGCCTAACCATTTTTTGTCAATTCTTAGAATGCGTGTTCATCATGACTAAATAATAAAATTCTATACTGCTTGGATTTCACTAACACATTCATTCATGTACAAATTACCTCATTCCTTACAAGACTTGAAATGGCTATTAGTAATGTCTTTATTTATTGATATTACCACATTCATAAAACAAATGGACCCAATGTAAAAAAATTGGCATTACCTTTCAGAGTTTAAACAGACCTTACAAAGTAGAGGGACTGTAGTGATGGCTGAGGATTAGTTAGTTCACCACTGATCGTGTTTGAGTAAATTTTCACAAAATTCTTACTTCAGTCTTTACACATTTTAGGGCATATATTTCTAAATGGAGAGAGGGGCCTGAACTTAAGACTTAAAAAATATATATATTCTGGTCATTACTTTGACATCGGGTCTTGATAGAGAAGAGAGTGGGTATTTGAAGGACAATCTACAATAAAAGTGAGCGTGTGTATTGTTTTCTAGCACTATTTGTGAGACATGTGCCAGTGGGTCCTGTTTTATTTCAATCATAATTAATAACATGCAGTTTCTCGTGTTGACTATGTTCCCTGTGTCATTTTGTCTTTTTTTGTGTGCTTCCCCAAACTGAAATGCACAAATCTCCTTCTTGTGCTTTAAGAGCTTCTTTCTTTACCTCTTGTGTGCATCCTCAGGCAGGTTACTTTTAAATTTTGTGTGCTCCTGTTTATTTATTCTGTGCATGGAGATAATAGTACTGTCATGTAAGATCATTGTGGTTATTAAATATGATTTTATGTAAATATGAAAGTGTGACTAAAGTGCCACCTAACACAGGATTGATTAAACACATGATTAATCGTACATGGACAACTTATGCTACTCCTTTTAGATTCAGTTTGGGTGCTGGAGGAATTGAGAGAAGGCTGGTGTACACGAAGTGTGGACAGAATAGCGGAGAGCAGTACAAGATGAGGTGGGAGGGGAATTATAGATTGGAACATGCTTTATCCTTAGGCAAAAGGAAACTATTGAACAGTTTTAATTAGGGTTTTGTAAGGATTGGAATTTTGAATAAAGCAATCTCTCTAGAGAGGAGCTTTTAGAGTATAATGGGAATAATCCCGTTAGTTTCCTATGTACCATAAGGCCTCTCTGTAAACTGTCTGCAGAAACACCAAGACCGAAAGATGTTTGTAGACGTTAGACATAACAGATACTTCACTAGGTTCTATAGATGCCACAGGAAACATCTCAATTTCCTATAGACAACTCACAACCTCCTACAGCAGTATGTCCTAAACCCTGGCAGTGTTGACACTGTCGGCCAGGTAATTCTTTCCTGTGAGGGACTGTCCCGTGCACTGTCGGATATTTAGCAGCATCCTTGACCTCTGTCCACTAGATGCTGGTAGCAACACCCTCGCCTCCAATTGTGATATCTAAAAATGTCCATAGGCATTTTTTAAGCAAAATTTCTCCAGTTGAGAAACATTGTACTTTAAAAGGACAAATCATTACACCCCAGAGGAGTGTGATTAAAAAGTATGTATTAGGTTCTCCCTTATTGCATAAGTCAGGGGACCAATGCGGCATCCCTGTATGGGGGCCTGAATAGGAAGTACCTCACATAGTTTGCCACGTAATTGATTGACATACTAAATATGTACTACACGGTGTAAGCAGATCTAATTGGGCATAAAATAATTTTCATGTAAAAGAGACACATTAACAGTTATTGTAGTTACCATGGCCTTTTCCATTTTTACAGTAATGTCCTTGTACAAAGCCTACTTTTTGCCCTGTATAAGAAGGAACCAAAGACGCAGAAGAAAAACTACTACAAGTTAAAACTTTTGCTTTATTTCAGTTTGAGCTGAAATGATCTTTTATACCTTTTATGGAGGGTCAGCATGAGGTAATGAGGAAGCATATTTATAAGAGTTCTTCATTCTCTTTGCCATATAAGGAGGATACATTGCACATTTCAGTTTATATATCGTCCATTGTTTTTATGGCATTAATTTATTTCTTCTTCTTTCTTTTGAATAACCAAGGGATTACTACAATTTCTTGTCATTTTAATGGTACTATTTAATTATTTTGAAAATAACTTCAATTATTTAAGCAATTGAAAACATTATAACTGATAAATCAAATGCCTACTAACAATATATAATCCAATACATATTCAGACAAAATATACCTGGAAAATATCGTTTTTCAAACACATTTGAAGCAATATTTTATTGCCTTCTGTTAAGTTGTGAAAGGAAACAGAATTTTTTACCACAAAATGTGTCTCATTAACATGAGGATTATTTTAAGTTGATTATTTTTTAAGAAACAAAATATTCAGAAAGTTTTTCATATTACCATCCCCTTAACTGCCTAAAAGAATTTAGGTAAATGGCCTGTAACAGAAACAGAGCTACCTCCAGAGATACCTACAAAAAATACGGGCTAAGTGTGGTAGACCCAGCAGGGCCCAGAAATCAGAGTCCTCTTCAAGTTCCATCATCTCTGCATGGCAGGGCAAACATTTGTTTATCAGACATTTGCTTTTTCATCTCCTTATGAATTGCCTTCCTCCCCTTTGAAGTCCCAAATCACTACCCCCAACATTATCTTTGATCTTTAGTTGGAGACGGTATTTAAGGTGGTAGCTTCAGATATTTTGGTGAGTTACTCAGTTTTCCTGGGTCTCTCCCAAATATACATGTCATTAAACTTTGTTTGACTTTTTTTCCTTTTAATCTGTCTCATGTCGATATAACTATTAGACCAGCTAGAAGAACCTAGAAGGGTAGAGGAAAATGTCTTCCTTTCCTACAGTTGCCTTCCTATTACTCAGCAATGCTAAGTAATCCATGAGATATTCACCATGCGTATACTGTGAAAAAAGAACCTTATTTAAGTTAATAATTAAATTTCCTACACTGAAGAAAAAAACCTGGATATATTCCTGTGAGAATCTAAGTTTATATTTAATGTTATTATAAAATCCTTAAATATAATTTGATAATAAGACTTTGGATATCATTAAAATACTCTGAAATGCTGCTTCTTTATCTTAATCTAAAAAAATAAAGTGGTTAGCCTTTTCAGCTTAAAACTGGTCAAGAAAGATATCAAGAGGGATATTTGGTGAATTTTAAGATCAGAAAATACAAATGAATTTCAATAAAACCTACTTTGCCAGAAACAAATTAGACAATTTAGCAAATTCCTTAACATAGTCTTGTTAGCACAAAACTGGACTTAACTTTTAAGAATGCTTGTATGGTTTGGCCTGTTGCTCTGAAAAATAAAAATTGTTCCAGGAGCAATCAATTTTTATTTGCCTGTAGAAACATCATGCACTCTTTCTCTACAAAGCACTCTAGACTGCATGGAAATATTTTGTTACATTTTTATTTTAATTACTATTATATTTGTAAATATTACATGAAATCTTTAAAATTCTGACAAAGAATCAAAGTATATAAAATGTTGTAGAGATCAAAATGCTTGATCGCCCCATCTAAACAATGTGTTTGCTGTATTTTTCCAGAGATGAGAACATAAAGAGAGTTTTCAGAAGAAGTCTTTATGATCCCTTTTTACAACCCATTGGAATGAGTTGCAGGGACTTTCAGAATGAGGAATGTCTTCCTTTTAGCTACCTTCTTCTGACTTAGTTGAGTTTGGTTTTATTTTTTTTTTATCCTCAGTAGAAATGGAAAATAGCTGGTCACCTCCATCAACTCAATTTTACCCACCTCAACTCAAACTGCTAAAAAGTGAACACTCGATGAAACAACTATTATTTTTGTCTCTTGATGCCGTCAACAAATAAGAGGCATAAACTGCAAGAGAAGCAAAAAGTTTATTTGGGGTCTCAATAATTGCAATTAGAAGAGCACAGATCCAGATGGAAACCCAAGGAGTGTCCCCCTGGGAAGTACAAGTCAGGGGCTTTTAAAGGCAGAGAGGGAAGGTTTATTGCAAAGAATTTTAATTGGAGTTGGAGGCAAAGAGCTACCCTTAACTAAACATTGACTATTGATTCTATCTTCAGAAAGTCCACAACCCTCAGTCTTGTGATGAGGATGCCCATTCTCCTGCTGACTTCTCAAGCAATTGCTTGTAAAATAATTTCCACTTTGGCCCAGTCCAAGGTTCAAGACATCAAGGCAATTTCTCTGGGAAGGCAGCTTAGACTCCATTTTATAATGGCTCCACTATGGTCAATTTTGACAATGTTTCACCTCCAGTTTATCTTTTTTCACAACTTGAATAGAAACTATGTGGCTGACTTCAGTGATGTGATTGTTTTTATATAGTTATTTAACTATTCACAACAATCCTTGGCCTCCTTTATTCTAGGTTGAGCAATTAAAATGCCATTAACTTCTTATTTTTCATAGATCTTATTTTCCAGACCTATGAATCATCCCTGTGAATGTTTTCTAAATTAAAAAAAAAGATCCTCTTGTTAGTTGCAATTATATTAATTTATCCAGCAAATGTTTATTTAGTGACTATCATTAGCTAGGTATTCTGAATTTGTAGAATAAATTGCTGAACAAAAATAGAACAAATTTTTAGTCTTGAGGTGTTTGCATTCTATAGAGGAAAAAACAATAAAAGTAATAGTTGAACATCTTGAGCATTAACTAAATGCTATTGCAGTTCTAAGCATGTAATATACATTAACTCATTTATTCTTCACAACAACCTTGTGGGGTTGATGTTATATTATTGTCCTTATTTTCATATTTGATGGAAGACAGACAATAAACAAACAGATAAAATAATTGCAGATGGTAAGAGCTATGAAGAAAACAAAACAAAGATTGAAGTAGGGGCTCTTCTGGACTGGCTGACTTGGGAATGCCTCACTGCTGAGGTGGCCATTGCAATAAGACATGAATAAATGAAGAAGCCAGTTGTTCCAAGCTATGTGTGTGAGGAGTGTCCCAGCAACTGCAAACTCTCTACCATGGGAAAGAGTTTCCTAAATGTGAGAAAGTGAATAAAGCCCTGTCGGCCTCCACCTGAAAAGAAAGGTAGACTCAGAGAGGTGTAAACAGTGTCAGGTGACAGAGGGTGTTTGGGTTTTCTGATTCTAGTTGCAATGGAAATCCATTGAATGATTTTAGGAACTGAGTTAATAAAATTTCTTTTAATTTTTTAAAAGGTGATCTGGAAAGAAACAAATATAGAGTGAAGGAAATGGCAAGCAGATGTAAATTGTGCAATCGCCAAGATACGGATAGTGTTTCATAGGTAAACTCATGGTAATGAACGAGACAGTTTGAGAGAATATCTAAGTAGGTAAGAGTTGAAGAAGACTAAGATTTGGAGCACGTTAATCTTAGAGGTGGAAAGAAGAAGAGGAATCGGATATGGGGAGTCAAAAAGAGGACACAGTGAGGTAGACAGCATCGGGAAGAAGAATTTGTCACCTCAAAATATGTCTCTTTAGCATACAGATTATTTTAGGCTGATTATTTTTAAGAAACTGTAGACATGGGAGAAGCACTGAAAACCAAGTAGAAGTTACCCTTTGTAACAGATATTTACATCTAAAAGAGGAGTCTCCACTTGTAAGGGTGCTTCCCTGCCTGTACCAGGAAGAGGGCATTGACCAAAGCTCTAGAAATTCTTATCAATGAGAAGGCAATAACTTAAATTTGCAAAACAATCTTACCCTTATTTACTGTGCTTTTCCTAGTAACCTCCTATAACTAACTCCCCATCCCCAACATATTCTTTTGTATTTAGTTGAAGATGGTATTTAAGGTGAGGGCTTTGGCCATTTGGGGGAGTTACTCAGTTTTCCTGGGTCTCTCCTATGTATACAGGAGGTATATCTGTTACTAAATTTCTGTTAGTTTTTCTCCTGTTAACCTGTCTCACATCAATTTAATTCTTAGGCCAGCCAGGAGAACTTAGAAGGGTAAAGGAGAAAATATTTCTCCTCTATGAAAGAAAACCAATGTAGGGGAGGAAGACATTTCCTCTACCCAATGTGGGTTCGTCTGGCTGGAGGATGAATTAAATTCACATGAGACAGAATAGCAGGAGAAAATTAAACAAAGCTTTATAACATGTATATGGGAGAGGTCAGGCAAGCTGAGCAAGTCGACAAAATGGCTGAAGCCCCCACTTAAATATCATATCCAGCAAAAGACAAAGGAGGATGTTGGGGGTGGGGGGAGTCAGTTACAGGAGGTTACCAGAAACAGGAATAAGATTACTATGCAGATTTAACTCCTTGCCTTTGACATTGATTAAGAGTTTCTAGAGATAAGGTCATCCTCTTTCTTCTTCCTGGTACAGAGAGGGATGCAACTTTACAGATAGAGATTTCCTTTACAATGCAAATATCTCCTAACAAAGGGCAAGCAAGTTCCACCCCTCAGAACCTCTTTCCCTGTCCCAGTTTATCAAAAGCAATCAGCCTCAAATAATCCTCATGCTAAAGAGACATATCTTGGCATGACCAAGACCAGTCCCCCAAACCAGGAAATTGAGTTACAGATGTTAAGTTAAGAGAGCATTTCAAGGAGAGAGTAGTTTGTATCGAATGCTGCTGAGGATTTAAGATGAGAATAAGTAAAAAAAAGACCTTGGACTTTGAGAACTGGCAGTCACACTGGTCTTTTTAAGTTACAATTTTGTGGAGTAGTGAGGATTGAAGATTGGTTGGAATGGGTTGTAGAAAAAACAAGATATGAGGAGGCTCAAAGAGTGACAATGGATGGTTCTTATTTTTTTAAATTTTATTTTACTGTGGTAAGAACATTTAAGATGAGATCTACCCTCTTAACAAAGTTCTAAGTGTATAATGCATTATTATTGATAATAGATACAATGTTGTACAGTAGATGTCTAGAGATTATTCATCTTCTTTAACTGAAACTTCATGCCCATTTATTAGAAACATCCATTTTCCCCTTCCCCTAGTCTCTGGAAACCACCATTTCACTCTTTGATTCTATAAATTTGACTTTTAGTTTCCCCATATAAGTAGAATCATGTAGTATATGTCTTTCAGTGACTGTCTTTTTTCAGTTAGTGTAATGTCTTTAAGGTTCATCTACGTTTCTGCATATGGCAAAAGTTCCTTCTTTATAAGGCTGAATAGTATTCCACTGTATACTAAGTTTTCTGTATCTATTTTTATGTTGATGGATGTCTATGTTTACACATCTTGGCTATTTTCAGTAGTGCTCTAGTGAACATAAGAGTGTTAATATCAGTTTGAGATATTGATTTCAATTCTTTTTGATAAATACTCAAAAGTGGGATTGCTGGATCATATGGTGATGTGGGGTCGGTGAGCCGAGGAGTCGAAAGAAAGATTTCTTGGACTCTCAAGATCTGGCAGTAGTGCTCTTTTATTTAGAGAATAGAATAGCATGGGGACAGGACCCATGGGCAGGCAGAGCTGGTGCATGGGGACAGGACCCACGGGCAGTCAGAGCTCCTGCTGCTGCCTCTGCTGCCCCCGCTGGCATGGGGACAGGACCCATGGGCAGGCAGAGCCGCTGCTGCTGCCCCGAGTTGAGGGTTAGGGCTAATTTTATAAGGCATGGGTATGTGAGTCATCTCTTTATAAGGCAAAGGAAAGAACATGGAAAAAAGTTAAAATGGTATCAGTGCAGGTGGGGTCTGGTCATTGGGTGATCCCATGACTTTCAGACAAGAATCAAATCGGATTAAGTATAGGTTAGAAAGGTTAGAAGCCACCACCCTAAATCAGTTACATGAGATTGCCAGACAGCAACCAACTGAAGTTCTTGCCTTCCCCATTAAGAGTTTCTAGGGACAAGGTCATCTCTCTTCTTCTTCATGGTACAGAGAGGGAGGGGCCTTTTACTGATAGAGATTTACCTTACAAATGTAAACGTGTCCCAACAAGGGCAAGTTCCATTCCCCAGAGCCTCCTTCCCTGTCCCAGTTTATGGAAAGCAATCAGGCCCAAACAATCCTGATGCCAAAGAGACATATCCTGGGGTGGCCAATTTCAGGTCCCTACAAGGTCATCCCCCCTTCCTTCACAAATGCAAATGTCTCTCAAAAGGGCAAGCAAATTCCAGGCCTCGAAGTCTGCTTCTCATCTGCAGTTTTCCTCATCATATGGTACTTCTATTTTTAAGTTTTTGAGAAGCCTCCATATTGTAGTCCAGAGTGGCTGCACCATTTTGCATTCTCACCAATAGTGTGCAAGTGTTCCAAATTCACTACATCCTCCACAATACCTGTTGTCTTTGATTCTGTTTGGTAACAGTCATCCTGAATGGTGTGAGGTAATATCTCATTGCGGTTTTGATTTTCATTTCCCTGATGATTACTGAGCATTTTTCACATATCTTTCAGCCCTTTGTATGCCTTCTTAGGAGAAATGTCTGTTTAAGTCCTTAGCCAATTTTTTAACTGGGTTAATAGAGTTTTTTACTATCAAGTTGTAGGAATTGTGCTTCTATTATTTGGAGATTAATCTGTTATCAGATACATAGTTTGCAAATTTCTTCTCCCATTCTGTAGGTTGCCTTCTCATTCTACTTGTTGTTTCCTTTGCTGGGTAGAAGCTTTTTAGTTTAATGGATACCAAGAATACACAATGGAGAAAGGACAGTCTTTTCAACAAATGATGCTAAGAAAACGGGATATTCATCTGCCAAAAAAATTAAATTTGGGGGCTGGCCCAGAGGCATAGTAGTTAGGTTTGCACACTCCACTTTGGTGGCCCAGGGTTCATGGGTTTGGATTTCAGGCACAGACCTAACACTGCTTGTTCACGTCATGCTGTGGCAGCATCCCACATACAAAGTAGAGGAATACTGCCACGGAAGACAATCTTCCTCAAGCAAAAAGAGGAAGATTGGTAACAGATGTTAGCTCAGGGCCAGTCTTTCTCACCAAAAAAAGGTGAAATTGGACCCTTATCTTTCACCATACACAAAAAGTGACTCAAATCATTTAAAGAATTAAAAGTAAGACCCGAAACTCTAAAACTCTACAAGAAAACATAGAGGAAATCTTCATGACATTAATCTTCACAATCATTTCATAGATATGACACTAAAAGCACAGATGAAAATAATAAACAAGCGGGACTGTATCAAACTGGATTATTCATTAAGAAAATTTAAGCACAGAAAATTAGGGCCAAACTAAAATGGTTTTGGTGTTGAAGAAGGATTTTCTGTTTTAATATGGGTGATACTATAGTATATTTATTTGATGATAATGAGCCATGAGAAAGATTTAGTAAAGTGTAGAAAGTTATTAGCAGGAACAAAGTTTTGTACAACAAAGAATTGTATAGTCCAAGAGGGTAGCCACAAGCTACATGTGGTTACTTATATTTAAATTGAAAGTAAATAAAATTAAATAAAATTAAAAGTTCACTTTCCAGTTGCACTAACCAAATTTTAAATGTTCAAAAGACACACTTGTCTAGTGCACACTTAGTGGAAAGCACAGAAGAAAGTCTCTATCACCAAAGAAAATTCTCTGGACAGTGCAACTTTAAAGCATGAAAAGGGAAGTGATGAAATTTATAAAAATAAAATATTGAAACAAAGTGAATCTTTCATTTTTCCTCAGTTTTTATTATTGTCCAAAATTGCATTTATACTTTTAAAAATAAACTTCAAATGCATATTTTGGATAGTAAAGTATGAAAAAACCACCAACAAAGATAGCTCTCTGGTTTGTTTTAGTAAGAATACTTCAAGTAGATTACAGAAGTGAATATCATACCTGGTAAGTCTCTGAATTAGCTTCAGAATGGCCAAGAAGATAAATATATACATATATAAATATATATGCACATATACATACATACATACACACACAATACTTTTGTAATCTGGCTGCTAAAGAAGGTACGATTACTGCTTTTCCTCTGGGACTCTACCTTGAGTAAGGCAATTAGCTTAATTTTACTTGTTGGCATATCTGTCTTCCCTCTAGGCTATAAGCTTTTTCATCTTTGCACTTCCAACATCTAGCACAGTGCAGAGAAGTTTAATAAATATGATAAATATATTTGAGTCTTTACTAATTAATACAAACAAAAGTAAAATAATTGATTGCTTCTCCTTTACATGCTGACCATCAGCTTTGAAATATCAAGAATATGTTTCTCTTTAAATCTTTTATTTATAGCATAGTGATTGACGTATATTAAGTTCAATGTTCATTTTTTGTTGCTGTTTTATTACCAAATGAAAGAGCTTCAGAAATTATACATTTTACTTGAAAACTACGTTCTGTATCAATCTATGTTAATTTTCCTGCCTACTGTCTTTTTAGTGGCATAGGGTAAAGAAAATGAGTGAAACAGTTATTTTATTTTTCTTGAATTTGTTGTTGAGAAAATCTTATTAGCCAAATAAACAAACAAAAAGGATAATTTATATGAGGCTGTGAGGTGTAATCAAGAGTCCCTTCCAAACAAGACTTGTCGAAATCCTTGCTCCTGCACATACTAGAAGCCTCAACTTGTGAGTTAATTCGGAATGAACTCAGACACAAAATGCTATATAATAAAATCCACCCCCCTCATTCTTTTTCTATGCTTTAAAAGATGTTCTTGTCTTAAATTGTCATCATTTGCATAGAACATTTTTAAGTTTCTTTCTTCCCACTTAGTCTCCTCTATATAAACTTGCGTTTGCATCCAAACCCAAGTAAATAAAGGTAAAGGTGGGGAAGGGTAAGAATATACATTTTCCATTATTTGTTATGCAAAATTTTGAAAATAGCATTTTTTCACTTTAGATGGGGGAAGGAAAGCGTGAACTATTTTAAGTGTTAGAAGACAAAATTAGTCCAATTAGGATTTTACAATGCAGCAGCCAGCTGAGTGACCTGATGAGGTGTTTTCTCTCCAGGCTTCTTATCTGCCTGTGAGTAGTTAGGAGGCTATTTTCAGATAGGGATACAATTGTTGAGAGGCAACTGGTTAAATTATTACAAACTTAGAAACTGTATAAATTTTATTAAATTATATGGCTCAGTCTGGGCATGGGACATAGTTTGACTCCTATGTTATTGACTTGAACACCGTGCAGTTAATAATCTGCCGGGTGAAGTGTTTCTTCCTCCTATATCCTCATGTTTTTTAACCCAGGCACCACAATTGCACAGGAGAATGTGTCCCAGTTAGTTATTTCAATCTTTATATCACAGAGTAGTTATAAGTTTAGAGATAGTAGACAACACTTGGCACCATGTCTGTGTATACTAGACTCTCAAGTGTTAGGTGGCATTACCATCATTATCTTTACTCCCAAGATCTAATTGATGAGTTGTAGAAAAATATGTAATAACTTATGTAAATATACTCATATTGTGTGCCCTAAGAATTCTTTGAAATATTGTTGGGTTTACACATGGCTCTTAAAATGACTATAAATGTGAAATAAATTTAAAAAATAATAACACAACACATTTAAGATAGACTATTATATTAAATTAGAACTCTCAGGATAAACTACATTATATTTAATTGCAATATAGACTTTAGATATGAAAACTTTGAAAGGTTTGCAATATACTTTGGGAGGGTTTGTTCCTAAATATTCCAGTATTTTTATGGATGGTTTAATTCCTATCATTTCTGTAATGAGCCTTCCTGCTGCTTTCTCTTGAAAAGTAATTTATGTACCGTGGTTCCGGCAAACTGGAAAGATTTACACACAATACTATTTTATAATTTAATTTTATCCCAATACCATATCTCTCCAGTACAATCTTTTTTCTTTGATAAATTGTTTATTACAATACACATTTTTGAGCATCCTTATATTTTCTCTTATCCTTAAATTAACTAAGCAATAGTGAACATTATACATTTTAATATTTTTTTGCTTTTCCATATCCTCTTAATATTTTCATTATCCATTTTTCATATGTGTCACTTGAACAGAATTTTGCTATTATCATTTAGGATTTTTGTGGAACCTACAGATGAAAAATTATTTGACAATTATGTGTTAATTAATTCTTATGACACATTATAATTTAATAAGAATAGTGGAGGCAGTTTTTATAATGGGAAACTGAAATGTAACAAGCTTAAGTGATTTACCCAGAGTTAAAAAAAAAATCCTTAACAAAACTTGATCAAAGACTTATAAATATCTAACACTAAATTTTAGTATTTACCAAAATCATAAGATTATGACAGATGTTTTTCTTTCATTTAAAATTCCCTGTTTGCTAGTATAAAATTCACACATGAAGGATGACAATCAAGTCAGGGTTTATTGTAGAATTTTTGTGCAAACTGGCTCAGCTGTAGGTCAAATGTGAAACATTTATAGATTCTATAAGGTGAAGGCGTAATACAACAGAGATTCTCACAATGTTTGTTCCTGGGAACCCTTTATAGTCTTGAAATATTTTAAGGACCTCAAAGAACTTTTGTGTCTATGGGTTATGTCTATCAATATTTATTGTATTAAAAACTAAAAATGATTATTTTAAAATATTGATTTATAACATTAACTATAACAATAATAAAGTCATTACATGTTAACACAAACAACCAATTTTTATGAAAAATAAATATATTTCCTAAAACAAAAGAAACCAGTGAGTAAAAACACATTGTTGAAATTTTTTGGCAATTTTTTAAATGTCTGGCTTAATAGAATGTGGTTTCCGTATCTATGTCTGCATTTCAAAGTGTGATTTTGTATTTTTTGTTTGAAATATATGAAGATAATCTGGTTTCACATAGACATGTAGTAGGAAAAAGGAGGTGCATTTTAATATTTTTTAAAAATAATTATACAAAGTTCTCTTTGATACTATAGCAACACTTAACAACTAGAGATTTCTTAAAGATTTACTGCAACGTGGAATCCCAAATCATAAATATCATGAAAAATTTTGTATTCCTCTACATTTTATCTTACACTTTGGCAGGATCATTTACTCCTCCACAATTTGTAACATTTTGTATTGCCATTTGATTTTTTTTAACTTCATGCAATGCAATATCATGAGTTGGTCATTTGGAAAATATTAGTTCATTGAGTTATGCATATCTTCCATATTTTGACACCATTCATTATATGGTATCAAAAAACTCTCACAAGCATTACCACCGCTGCTTTCATCAAAAGAAACTATAAGTAGTAAGTCTATAAGCTGTCAATCTCACAGTGGCATGTGTTGCCCCCAAATCTAATTTTCTCTTGAAAGCTTAAATCTTATGGTTGGCAATAAATATTACATACATATTCCACAATATACAACCTCATTTCTTTTATTTATTTTCAGAAAATGTCAGTGTAGTACCCAAGTCTGAATAATCAAAGTTTGTCTGCCAGTTGTTATCTCAAATAAAAATGGTCTTCCGCTAAAAAATAGTTAATTCAGCTCATAAATCTCATAATCATGCAAGTACTTTTCTTCAAAACACCATTATCCCTATCTATATGCTTCAGAAGTGCTTTAGGTGTACTTGACCTTTTGTCACACAGAATATTGAAAAAACATTTACTCAAGGGTTGAGGATAATTACAATTAAATTTTTCTGTTTCAACAAGGGTAATCTTAAATGGAATTTTTTTTTCTAACAACAATTTCCTGACAGTGAAAAACACAATGACAACTAGTACAGTTTTTGGGCAGTACCTTGATCTGTATTAAGTCACCAAGAGTTTTAGTTAGCATAGTTTTTGTACCATCAGTGTGGATGTCAACATAGAGGCAAAGGCAATTAACCTCTCAGCATTATTATAAAAATAGTTTTGAGCTTATGGACATCTTGACAAGGGTCTCTAAGATCATCAGTCATAGGCAAATAACACTTTAAGAATCTTTTTACTAAAGAAAGGTGCCATAACAGAGACTTGGTTTGTGCACTAACAGTCATAAAGATTTAATGTTATTGCACTTCATAACACAGGGCAATTTTTAAGAGGGAAGGAAAAGGAAAATTGCAGGTCTACGAAGTCCTTATAACTATTTCTCTCACACACATACAAACTTTACAACAATCTAGGGCTCTCTGAGCCCACTCTCAGGACCTCTCATTTCCAAGACAGGTGTTGACATAGTATTTCCTAGTTTTATTAATTGCATAATTAGTGTACAACTTAGACTTCAGAACAAAGCAATAAAGGTACTCTATCAATTATTCTATTTACGTCCTTTCAAATATTTATTATGTTATTATGTTATTTCAAATATTAAACTTCCAAATCTATAACAAATATGTCAGTTAATCCCATGATAGGAAGTATGGAAAAGAGAAAGAGGGTTGTCAAAGCTTAGAAAAAGAGATGTTTCATTCTGGAAACAAACAGAAGAAATAAATGAGTTGACATACAATTTCACCTCTTTTATCACGAACTTGGCTTAGGCTGACTCTGATTACTTTAATTCTAAAATCAGACAAGTGTAACTGCACATAGATTTGTTTGTTTTGCACATGTGTTGCTTACTGGAAATATTGATGCTTAGCAAGGCATAAGATTTATCTAACATGAAATGTGATTATTCCTTCCCAGTGTAACTCCAAAAGGGAACAAAATGAAATGGCTTTATTCCCTTGTTTAAATATAAAACTATTGAAGTTGTTAGTCATAATTAAAAATATATGATACCATTATCAACATCCTTGAACATGGACTTAGGACAAAAATGGCTTCTAAAATAGTACAGAGGAAAATTCTCTACTAAATTATTTTAATTTGACTGTGAAACATGTGAGGTGATGAAACTCAGTTAATAATATCCTCCGTTATCAGACAAGTAGTCTGAACATTTTCACTCTCTTGGTCCCAATTCATATCTTCATTGCAGACCCCAAAATGCCCCACAATGCCATATTTTGCCTCAGTAGTACTCATGCAGTTCCAATGTCATTCATAGTCTTTCAAGTGGAAGAAATTCCTGAAGGGACAAGAACACTTCATGTGCTATATATTAAGATGTAATTAATAAATGATCATGAGGTAATAAACACATACTGATATTTAATATTTTCACATTGCCAATTAGTTCATAATAGATTTATTCTCTCTATACACAAATCTTGATTCCGCTATATCTATTATTTTTAATACTAATCATTTTCCTCTTGTGACATATATGCGTGTTTCCTTATTTCCTGTAAAACCAGCTAGACTGTAAAAATGGCTAAGCTTGTAAAAGAAGCAAATAATTTTAAAGTGAAGCAATTTTTACGTTATGTGTAACCACATTCTTAGGTTATTTTAGATTGCTTAGAGAAGTTAATAACGGATACTGAAGTGGGCACGATTTGACTAATAGGTTAGAGAGAAAACTCAATACATCTTAGCCAGTTATCACAAGATGTCTTGAGACATTTGCCAGAAAGTTCATATATTAATTTCTTTTAATTCTATAATCACTGATAAACTCACAAGGATAGTAAAAGAGAACAGTGTTAATATCCCCAGTTATCCTCTGGGTAAACATAGTTTCTGCTTCTAACATTAATTGAAAAACGTAAAATTAAAGAGACTTAGGTTATTCAAAGAAGAAAATTTGCTGTTGTCTTGTTAGTGATTTAATTAGAGAAAATGGAGAATAGTTTTCTAGCATGGAAAAGGAAAAATGAACAAAATGTAAATTTCAATAAATTAATGTTTGCTTAAATGGTTACTGTGTTAACGTAGAGGAATTTTTCAACACTCAAAACTCATCCTTGTCATTTTGCCAAAATGAATTTATTTAATTTTAGAGCATGATTATGACTTAATCTTGACCAGAATTTTCCAAAGTATAATCTCATAGGCCTTAAATATTCCCCTGAATATCCCACCCACACAAGTTTGTCTCACACACACAGACTTCTGTAAAGACACTGGATCTGAAACATGAATGACATAGCAGCCATACATATAAAGTTGAAGGGAGAGTTGAATAATATGTATTACTTTATCCACATAACGGTAACCTTTACTGTATGAAAATGGAACACTGCCTAATTATAATACTTGTAGAGAATATTTTGTGCATTCTTGTTCCTTCTACCTAAGTCATTAAATCCCAAAAGAAATGCCTAGATCCCTGGACTTTCATCTTATAAACAATCACCAGATGCTGGATGATTGCAGTACTTTCTAATTTACCATGAGATTTTTCCTACCAAATTTTATGTTTTGGTCTGTGGAACTTGTTTATCTCAGTGTTTAAAACAAAAATCTTGATTTTTATTTCATACTTTGGAATTTTTCCTAAGCACACTATTCTCTTTTAAAATTATGATAATTTATTTAGTTTACATTCTCCCATTACAATGTTGAAAAATATTCTGCAATATGGGATTCAAATTATTTTGACACACAGTTTTAAATAGATTTTATTTAATAAATATACTCAGTAGGTATTTCTTGAGCATCTACATTATACCAGACACAATTGTTCAGATTTTGAAGGTTTTTTCCCTTTAAAACTTAAGATACTGTATTCCAAGATAACTTTGTCCAATTATTGAGACTGTTTTTACAGAAAGATTCTGCTTGTGGCATAGGCTTTTCCTGGAACAAGTAGTCTACCATATTGGCTTCTGATGTTAGAATTTTTCAGTGCTGTGTTGCAAATGTGTCCTCTATTTATTGCTGAGCTACTCTCATCTTTTAGTTGAAGGAATAATATGGTGTTAGCTTTAAATATCTCCTTCTATGGGATTCCATCTGCATTTTATCTAAGAGAAATTTCTTACTGTTTCAGACAGGCAGATGCAAAATTTTGTGTCTCAATTTCATTACTGAGGTAAGCTTTTCCTTTGTAGTTATTGATCATTTTATCTAAAAAAAATGGAAATGAATGATTTAAGCTATATTCACATAGCTGTCCAAAAGTTTTATTGGAATTTAGCCTTGAGCAGTGACATAATTATATAGATTCAGACAAAGGCATTCCAAATATAAGCAAAGTAAAATAGGAGGCATGACTTGTATTCCAGAGCCAATATTCTGTGCTAGTCTCCAGAAGGATCTAGTAGAATCAAGAGGGTGAAAACTGCAAAGGAATATTCTTGAAGTAGCTTATGACAGTCATACCTGTATAGCTGGGTACATTAATAGAATTCGAAGATAAGAGAAGGTATTCACCTAAGTCGTTATGTTGTAGTAATATGAAGAACCATTTTCATACAACTAAGTTCTTGTTATCCTTTTTTTACAGGAAAAGTATGTGTACCCTTTGACTGTTACTGTTGATCTCTTTGCACCAAACGTATTTGTCATCACATCACTGTCATCCTTGCAACTGTGAAGATCATCTACAACAACCATGATTTTTTGGGGGAGATTATCTTTTTTCCTTACTGAGCTAAAGCCAACTGAAATAATTGAGAGAAACAGATAGTCCAATTTAGCTCCTCCAACATCACACATCTCAGCCTTAAGGAATAAATGCATGTTGATTTGAAACCATGGTTTCTGGGATAGGAAAGAAAAGAGAGAGAAAGGAAGATTTTGCTCCCAGTCTTCCAAATCTCAAGGAGAGAAAATTCAAATAACCTCTTTCTCACCTTTAATCAACCCCGAATTGTTTACTCTGAGATATTTTATAACTATTACTTGCTGAATTATTTGTTGATGTTAGAACAAATCTTGTGAAAATGGATATGAAATAGCTAGATGTTAATTTTAAAAGTATGGGGGCACTATCAAATGTAAGAAGGATAAAATGTGCAGCTGGAACTTGTCCTAATCCAACCTGAAACTCGGATTTTTAGCCTTGGTGCATCTACAATCCCAGAAAATATACACTGAAAATATGCTAATTGAAATTTATAGATTGTCTTAAAAATCTATGATGATTCCTAACGTTAATTTTGTTGTACTGTGCTATCTTCTCAATTAACTTTTAGAAATTTCGAATGGTATAATACTAATATATTAATATTGTATTTATCCAATGGCTTTTTAAAAATAATTTAAAAAACACCCTTGTCAGTATTTAAAAATAAAGAGACAAATACACCATAAGTAAAAGAAGAATTTAATTTAGGCAAGCATCAGATGTTTGTTCTTGTACATATTGTCCTACTCATTGCTGCTTTCTATTAATTGTGCATGCTTGTTAGGCTTTATTATTCTTTTATAGAGAATTTTGTTTATCTAGGTAAATTACTGATGTTGATATGATGCTAATGAGGGGTATTATTAAGTTCTGTACATTTTGGAGTCATCTCAAGATTCTTGAACCAATGATCCAAAAGGGAAAAACAGGGGCCGGCCCCATGGCCTAGTGGATGCGTTCAACACACTCTGCCTTCATGGCCTGAGTTCAGTTCCTGGACGTGAACCTATGCCACTCGTTGGTGGCCATGCTGTGGTGGCAATGCACAGACAAAAATAGAGGAAGATTGGCAGAGATGTTAGCTTAGGGTGAATCATCCTCAAGTGAAAAGAGGAAGATTGGCCACAGATGTTAACTCAGGGCATACCTTCCTCAGCAAGAGAAAAAAAGGGAAAAATAATACACAGACTTTGGTTTACTTTATATACTACATTTTCTTAATTGACTAATTCAAGAAGTAATTGTAGTAGTTGTGATGTTTGGCTTGTGCCCAATTTATAAAAGTTACTTTATTTTTTTCTGAAGAAGATTGGCCCTGAGCTAACATTTGTGGCCAATCTTCCTCTTTTTGCTCGAGGAAGATTATTGCTGAGCTAACATCTGTGCCAGTCTTCCTCTGTTTTATGTGGGATGCTAACACAGCATGGCTTAATGAGCAATGCTAGATGCAAGCCTGGGATCCTAACCTGCGAACCCTGAGCCACCGAAGTGAAGCATGTGAACTTCACCACTATGTCACCGGGCTTACCCCTATAAAAGTTATTTTTAAGAACAAACAAATAGCCTACACCTACTAAATGGTGTCTGCTCTAAACCTGCTAAGTAGAAACTACAATAATACTAAGACTTTCAGTAGGAATAAACTTAGAATGGCTTGACTTCTGTGATTGCTAGTGATATACTGACGTTGGAAATGGTCTCCAAGCAAGCACTTAGGCATACTCTGGTGTCATTACCACTTATGTACACCTAATGGGAAGTAGGAATCTAGCCAGAATCTCTAGAATCATCTTAAAGAATCAGAAGTACTTATAAATTCTATGGGAATAGACGATAATTACTCAACAATCAGTTGGATGCATATTATGGGGACCGGAGTCAAGGAAGATTCCTTCTGACTAGCAATGCTGTTGTAATTCCTGTTCTGTAAAGCCATCTTCATATTGCTGAATTCTCACCTGGTTGGCCTCCAGTACAAGAATTAGCCTCCTCTGATCATGCCTGCTGTCATCCCACTTATAATCCTTTCCTTGTGACTGCTGTAAAATGATGTACTCTTATGGCTTCTAATTGTTTTTATATTCTCTCTCTTTATAACTTTAGCTAACCTTCATTATTCATGGTCTCATTCAGCTTCAAGGCTTATGTGTGTGGATATTTTGGAATCAATACCCACTGCTAATTAGCTCATCCAATCAATGTTTTCCCATTCAGATTTTCTAGAGAGAAAATTTATTTTTATCAGATTCTCTTTTCTCAACAAGTCATGATATATATCCCAGTATATTGCAGATTTTCCTAGTACATTGCAAGAACTAGCTTCTCCAATGTTTTATGCTGATTCCAAGTGTAATGTCCTGGAACTAAAATCATATATGCTAGCATGGAAATTTCATTGAAAAGAGGTTGCAAGAAGAGCGGGTACCATGCATGGCATATCTATTTTATTTGGATAACTGATGGGAAAAAGTGGGAAATATTCTTGCAATGGTAAACTGAGGCCAAAGAACCAATGACTTTGAATGTCATGCTAAATTGGTATGGCTTTACTTGATAGTCAAATTTCTGAGTATATAAATATTGTGATAAGAATTGCGCTTTAGAAAAGTTAACCTGGTAATATAGACGTAATGGAAAGAAACTGAGGATAAAGAAATCCAGAAAGTGCATATCCAAGAAAGATAATAAAATGTTGAATTAGAGGTAGTGATTGGATTAGCTAGTTGTGTACTAAGAAGGTAGATTGATCTCATAAATGTGGCAATAGGATGGCTTGAGATGGTAATTGGAGAACCATAGGAAGCATGCTTTATGTGTCTGTTGTTCATTCTTTCTTTCTGTCTGCTTCACTTTTAGGAAGTTGCTGTGCTTTCTGCTTATCCTCATGAAATACTAAATTAGCCACTTCCCTATATTAAACACGACTGAATCCATATTTAGACAAAATTCCAGTAGCAAAGTATTGAATTCATCCAGATTTCTTGACAGAGGCATGTTCCTAAACAACTGTATGAATACATTGACTTAGAATAAAATTTCCTTTTGGAGAAGTGCAAGTATTGAATAAGAATTTAGTCATAGCCCTACTTTTCTCAAAAGCCCTAAACCTCTCTAGACATGACTGAAAATCTGATGACTGGAATCTTGTCTTTAAATTAGCAGTACCCTTAACATGACAGCAATACATAACTATGCTGCAATTAATGATTACTTTGGAAGACAATTCGTTGTTTAAAATGTATGATGCCAATTAAGCACATTTTAATCTTTTCTGAGTTTATCTTGCCAATTAACAACTTCATCCTATCTTTCTTTCAAAATAGTTTAAAAGTTCTGTCTTATATAAGAAGGATGTTTTCCAGAAATCTAACATTGTGTTCTAAATCTTGGTGGACATTTTGTTGAACCTCGTGGATGACATTCTTACATCTCTGTGATCTTAGTTCATGAAAGAAAAAGCCAGAGCAAGATGCTTTATCAGCTAATCCTCACATTTTACTTTCACACCCGTGGGAGACATTCTCATTTTAGTTGACAGCTGTAAATTTTTATAATCACCGTTTGATACCTAGTGCTTGCAGTTTGCTCGCTACTTTGTCAGGTGTATTGACATTTGAAAGCCAAGATATACCTAAAAGGACTTTTCAGGGAGATTGGTGCTTTTTTCCCATCGAATTGAAACAACACTGTGGTAGGACACTCAAATTCTGCTGAGCAAGAAGACAGAGCCCTGTCAAGAGTAGTAACACTGCAATCAATTACACTTGTCAACAAGGACATTGAGTATGACCCATGCATGGTAAGCAAGGCACACTATCTTCACAGAAACATTGTGTTAAACAGGGTTCACAGGAAACTGGAGCTCTCAAAAAGTTTTGCATTTTCTTTCATGAATTATGTAATAACAAATCAGACTTTTCTCTTTGCATTCTAGAACAATTTGCCCTCCTTGACACCAAAGTAGAAAGAGAATGTCCTGTATCAGGCAACATTCAAGTTTTATCTCAACAGGGATTCTCAAACTTAACATATACTATTTATAATTAGGCACTTTTTGTAGACAAAGTGTGAGGAGGAGACACAAATATAATTTTTGCCCTTAAAAAGGTTTGAATCATTTGCAAATATTTTCTCCTAGTCTCTCTTATTTGTCTGTTCATCCTTTTAACCAAGTTGTTCATGGAGCAAAAGTTTGTAACTTTTCATGAAGTTTGACTTATGAAATTGTACTTGCATGAATTCACTTTTAGTGTCAAGTCTAAGAATTTTTTGTCTCCTCTAGGTCTCGAAGATTTTCTCTTTTTTCTTTTCTAAACACAGATCTAGGCTTAGACTTAACTTCATGAGCAATTTTGAATTAATTTTTGTATAAAGTGTGAGACTTAGGTTGAAGTTCATTTTTCGCTTATATATGTCCAGTTGCTCCAGCACAATTTTTTGAAAAAACCATCCCTTCTCCATTAAATTGCTTTTGCACCTTTGTCAATTGGGCATTTTTTGTGTGCATTTCCGAGTTTTCTATTCTGTTGCATTGATCTATGTATCTATCACTCAGTAACTACCAGACTGTCTTGACTTGTATCTGGAATAAAGAACTTCCCAAACCCAAAATTCAATAAAAACAATTCAATTAAAAATTGAGGAAAATATGTAGACGTAAATTCCATCAAAGAGAATACACAGATGATAAATAAGCACTTGAAAATATTTTCAACGCCATTAGTCATTGTGAAAATGCTAATTAAAACCTCAATCCCATGCAAATTAAAACCACACACATCAGACTGACTAAAATTTAAGAAAAATAGTGATAACTCCAATGATGGCAAAGATACAGAGAAACTTGATAACTCATTCACTGCTGAGAACGTATTCCCAATTGCTAAGAATGTAAAATTTTACAGACACACTGGAAAAGAGTTTATTAGTTTCCTAAAAAGCTAACTCATATGACCCAGTAATTGAACTCTTGGGAATTTATTCCAGAGAAATGAAAATTGATGTTCACATATATTTGTACACAGATGTTCAGAGAAGTTTTATCTGTAATAGCATAAAACTGGAAACTACACAAATGTTTTTCAATGGGTGAATAGTTAAACTCTGGTACACCCATACCATCGGATCTACTCAACAATAAAAAAGAACAAAATAATGATATGCACACAGATTAGATGAATGTCAAGGGAATTACGCTGCATGAAAATAACAAATCTGTCTTTTGGATACATACTGTATAATATACTGTATAATACAATATTCTTAAAATAACACATTTATAGACTTTTATACCACCCAAAGAATTAGGGACCATGCATAACAATGGTAACCAGTTAGGAGAGTTAGGAGATCCTTTCCACTAGTGATTGCCAGTCTATTGGTCAGATTGTTTTATTGGAATTTGAAATATTTTAATTGATAAAAATTTGTATCTAAAAGGAAGACTATAACCAATGCTCACCTTAGGATTATGGAACACAAAAAGTCAAATGACACAAAGGACTAGTATTATTTAAATCCTAATTTTACCAATTCTTTTAAAGTTATATGATTTCACGGAGGATAAAGATAATGTTTTACTGGTCCTTATACATGTTTATATAAAAAAAGGTAATATCAGAATCGGTAAACACAAGATGGCTGCATTCAAACATTAATGGGAACAACTAAAAAGTCGCACTGCAAAAAGTGTGAATATGGGGAGAGGAACAATTGTAGCCAATTTTTCAAACTAGCTACTTCACTGGGAATGAAAGACTGGGTTTAATAGCAAAGTGAAGAAAAGAAGTTGAAACGTAAGAATCAAAGATTATTACTATAGTATTCAGGTTAAATGCAAAATCTCTATAAAAAGGACACACAAAAATATAATGGCTCACATAATATTGATGTTTATTTCTCTCTTTCATAACAGTTCTTCAAAAGCAGGCTGTTCCATAAATCCATCAATGGACTCAGGCTAGTTAGACAACCCTGTTATCTTTTCTGGACCTAAGGTTCCTATTCTCGATACTACTCGTGAACAGCAGGAAGCAAAGGAGAAAGTCTATAATAAGCAGATTGTCTTTAAACATACGACGTAAAACTGTACCTATTGCTTTTCTATAAATGCCATTGGCCCAACCTCAGTCATGTGACCCAAATTTAGTCACGTGGCCATAAAATACTGCAAAGGACTCTGAAAAGTGTGTTCACTGGCTGGGCAGTCAATCTTCTAGGCAAAACTCATGGAATCTTTTTAATGGCAAAATGGATAATGTGGACATTAGCAGTGTCCATGAAAATGATATTTGTCGCCAGAACCATAATGATCTTGAAGTTTGGTTTAGTTTGGAGAAACAGTCCTCAGTGATATTCTGTTGGGTAGTGGTTTCCTGAGAAATTAATTGCTGGTCCATGGGTAAAGGATCCCATGGTGAGATATTTGGGAAACTCTAGTGTAAAGGAAAAATTGTACATCTTTTCTGCATGATTCTTTTAAAAATTTAATCTACTATTTTGCATGATAACCTTTCTAGAGAGTGATAATGTGAGCAGTATTTTCTTGAGAAAATTTTTTGGAGGAATATTTAATAAAAATAGTATTTTGGAAAAAAGATATTGAGAAATATTACAATAAAATTTATTATATTTTAATGATGCCTTAATGACTATACGTTATTTATTCCTGTATTTATATTACATGTTAATACTGGACATGTGGTGAATAAATTGCCCTTCCAATTATTCACCATCACATTTTGGTCAGGAGGAATTGGAATAAATGCATTAATCCTTATAGAAGTATGAAAATATTTTTTTGCAAACATATTATGCAATAATAGAATTCCACAAGGATAGAAATATATTTATTATCATTGTGTTACCATCATTATTATTTTCTGTCATATCATCAATACCTTGAATGGTGCCTAGCACTTAGGGAGAAACCAATAAATATTTATGAAGTAAATTAATTCCACAAGATTTAGGCCTAAAAGACATACCATAAGCTATACTAAGGGGTGTTAATTAATAATGTCTTCATTGATTGAAAATGCTGTTTCAATATATCAGAACAAATGTGCATCCATACAAAGTTTATTGAATTGAACTTCTGAGTTGTTACGGCTCAGATATCGAGACCTCTGGTAATTTTATCCTCTTAACTCTCCTCAAACTGTATTTACTGTGGGGTTTAAACAACAATATAGACTCTTGGAAGGAACAATGGAAAAACTAAATGCTTTGCTTTCAACAAAGGAATATCAGTTTGAGTAGGTCATAGCTGGGTTATAAAAATGTTTCTCAATTTTATAGCCTCTTATCAACTGAAGCATGTGCCTATGGAGCCCAGGCACTTCACCAAAAAATGCACTTTTTCTAAATTCAAAAGAACGTGATTGGGTGTTTATAAAGTGTCTGTTAAGACATATGAATAAATTAACTCTCTGATTAGACTTCAAAAAGAGTCATCCCACTT
Source organism: Equus caballus (assembly GCF_041296265.1). Classification (NCBI taxonomy): domain Eukaryota; kingdom Metazoa; phylum Chordata; class Mammalia; order Perissodactyla; family Equidae; genus Equus; species Equus caballus. The sequence goes on along the minus strand of NC_091692.1, from coordinate 73,129,007 downwards.
TGGCCTTGATCTATTCATTATCGCTCAGTTCACCCTGACTCATCAGGAGCGTCTCATAATCTGGGCTTTACCTAACTTAACTACTGTAGATTGCTCATCCGAATGCTTTTGACCAAGTCACTATAAATATAAGATATTTTCCTTGCACAATGTCTTTTTTTGAAATATTTGTTCTTAATCTTTCGTTAGAGTAGGTCTCTTTGCTGCCAGAAAACTTTCTTGTCTCTCATTTCTCTTCTTATTCCAAAATAAGTCAAAGGAGAGGTTTGGTCTTACGGCTTTTGGTAGAAAAGAAAATAGAAGGGAGAGAAAGTAAATGTGCTGTGTTTATCACCTATATAAGTTCTTAAGCAATAATATATACTTTTATTAATACATATATGTATTAAGTAAGATTATAAAGGTAAAAAAACAAAGAAAAACAAAGACATAAAAAACCCATACGTAGAAGTTTGAGAGCTGCCTCTAAGGACAAAGGATAAATGGTGTGAAAGAGTAGACCAAAGGAACAATAAGTTTATCTGTCATATTTTTTCTTTTATTAAAAAAAAATTCTAAAGTAAAATGACTGAACAAATATTTGGTCATACTAGATAGTGAACTATTAGTAAATTACTTTTTATATCTTTATGCGTTTTATACCTTTATTTCTAAATGCATTAAAATTCAAAAGCAAAATCTGTTTCCGTATTGTTTTTAGACTTGTACTATGTGTTTAAATTTACAAGCTTTGAGAAAAATATCTACAAAAACCTATTAACACTTTGTAGTTAATCATTTTAACTGTTAATATTTTGTTCATGTTATTTAAAAATATGAAACAGCCTTCCTGCCTGTGATTGTCATTTCCTCCTGTGATACCACTACTAAGTTACTAGCCTGACACAAATGCCATGGCAGCATCTCCAAGCTTCGTTCCACCTCTTTCTGCTGTCTTCCCCCCCACCCCCCAATATATCTTCCGCCTTTTGCAACAGAAGTATTCTCACTGGACCTTGGTAATTCTCTGAAATTTTTCTTTTGCCACCACCACCACCATCACTATGAGAAAAACCTTTCGGTTTTGTTTTGTTTTGTTACAATACACACTTGAAAGTTCTGTGCCTTTGTGCACAACATTACTTCCACCTGGATTAAAAGTCCCTCCATGTTTGCTCCATGGAATCACTTTTAACCTTAAATCCCATTTCAGAGTCAGCCTTCTCCAGAAGGCCTTCTCTGATAACTCACCAATTCCACTGCTGTCCCATTCTAGCTTGTATGAGTTGCTATTGCTACAAAGACACGGCTGCTTTAACAAGATTGCTGGAGCCTGAAAACTCTATACTCATGGAAACCAGAAGACCCTAGACTGAGGCTGGATTTATATACTACACGACAATGGATTAAAGTAGATATTTTACTTTACTTTATTTTATTTTATTTTATTTTATTTTTTTATTTTATTTTATTTTATTTTGAGGAAGATTAGCCCTGAGCTAACTACTGCCAGTTCTCCTCTTTTTGCTGAGAAAGACTGGCCCTGAGCTAACATCTGTGCCCATCTTCCACCACTTTATATGTGGGATGCCTACCACAGCATGGCTTGCCAAGCGGTGCCATGGGCGCACCCAGGATCTGAACAGGCGAACCCTGGGCCACTGAGAAGCAGAATGTGCGAACTGAACCGGTGCGCCACCAGCCGGCCCCTAAAGTAGATATTTTAAGTAAAAAAAATAGCTGTTTTTCATCTGGTCTTTGCTACTTAAAAGGTGAGTAATTTGAAAAAGCTACTCAAACTTTATAAACACTGAAACCTTCATATGCAAAATCAAAGTAAGAAAATATACTTCGCAGAAGTGCTGTGAGGATTAAATGAAATGAAGAATGTGACATGCCTATCATGTGTCTGCCTCCTGGAAGTGCTCAGTAAACAGAAGTTCTCTTTCCTCATTGTCAGTAGCTTTCCTTCCTCTATGCTTACCAGACAGAAATCTACTCTGTTAGAAATCCCTGATCACTGTCCAAGAAGCCACTATCAAAATGTTGTATAGAAAAAAAATCATATGCTTTATTGCCCAAAATGTGGAGACTTAGGTAGAAGCATGTTACAGACTGAATGTTTGTCTCTCCCGGAAAATTCATATGTTGAAGTCTTAATCTCTAAGGTGATGGTATCGGTGATAGGGCCTTTTGGAGGTAATTAAGTTTGGGTGAGGTCATGTGGGTGGGGCCCCTATCATGGTATTAGTGCCCTTGTAAGAAAAGGAAGAGAGACTAGAGCTCTCTCTGAATGTATCTGCAATGTGAGGACACAGTAAAATGGTAGCCATCTGCAAGCAGGAAGAGCGTCCTCATCAGAAAGCAAATCAGCTGATACCTTGATCTTAGACTTCTCAGACTCCAGAATGGCGAGAAAATAAATGTCTGCTCTTTAAGTCACCCAGTCTATGGGATTTTGTTATAGCAGCCTGAGCTCATCATGACAAAGAGGAACAAATCCTTAGAGAAAGTCCCCATACTGTTCTCAGAAGATTTCCTAAAAATTTATATTGGTCTAGGCATTGATGCAAGGATATAAGAATAATAAAACAGCCTCTGCCATGAGGGCTTATCTGATTGGAAAAGGAAATGTGTACACAAGTAATACTAGAGAATGAAGGAAGAGGAAATAGGATTTTGAGGAAGGTTTGTCCAAGAAGCTTTATATCAATGCAAAGTTTCACATATGTGACATTGCTTTTAAATCTCTGAACAATTGCAAGATCAGTGGTCAAGAGTCTTTTCTTCAGTATGAGGGAGGGAGAAGAAAATCCCAAAAGGATTTTTCTCTGAAATCCCACTGCAATGGCAGGTCACTTTTTAAACATTCAATGTTCAGTGGCTTTCTCAGGGCCTGCAAATGTGAGTGATCTACATATCCAGGGTGAAATAATGAAATCTCACAAGAAGAATTTTGAAAACTCTGATAAAATGTCAATTTTCTGTAGTATTGTTTTGTGTAAAACACGAGACAATCAAATTAACCTTTAAATGGTCTTGCAGACTTTACGTGTTCTGAAAATTTCTCATTTCTTATCTTGAAAAAAAGTAAATTCATGCCCATTGCTTCTTACAACTAAGGCATTAATTATCTTACCTTAGACTACTGAATGTATGTTTCACATTAAAAGATAATTCATGGCAATTACATTGTATATAATGGTAATGCAGTTTAATCCTTTAATGAATAAATAAGTGCCCACTGTCTAGTCCAAATGTATAACCATCACCTACAATTTTTAAACAAAAGTTATCTCTGAATTTCAAATACTTGTACTTCTACAATTCATTAATATGTTCAGGAAGCATATAGAGGTAAAATTCCATTATGATGAAATGCTTCCACACTGTTTTGTTGTTATAGGCTTATCGTATAATGAATCTTTTATTTGATATCAAATTTCCAGTCAGCAGAATTAGAGTAAAATTTGAATTGATGCCCAGTTTCTCTAATTCATTAGAATTAAAAAAAAAAAAAAGATGTGAACTCAGAAGAGGAAAAAGGGCCGAGTTTACTGTGATCCCTATGCAGAGAACTGGAGAGAACCTTCTCTTCTCCTCGGTTTCCCTCTACTTCTCCTTCCATCTTTGTCTATTTCCTGCTCTCTCTCCTTATGGCTTTCTCGCCCTCTCATTTTTGGCAGCATCCTAAATATTTAGTTTGAATGTGTGGTTTAAGATTGTAGGAGGCCTTTGGGGGATGAGATGGAAATATTTGGGATTCAGGGGTATGTAATTTGATGGAGAATTAAGAAAAAGTTCCTGAAATCTTTGCTTCAACTTCCTTTGTCTCAACTTTCTGAGCTTGGATCTACTTGACTCACTCTGGTAATGCAGATTACACTTACATTTGGTTTTTAAAATGACTATTGCTGGGTTAGAGACCATAGGAATCATTCACAAAGTAATTTGATTCATTGTAGAGGGTTCAATCAATCATGTTATTGGAGTTCACTCAGTATTGGCCACCTGCCCATGGTAGAAATAACTTGGTTAAAAAGAACATTTCTTTGTAATGATGTTTGCCACAAATGGGCTTAAGGAAAGGAAGTGCACTCAATTATTTACGTGCTTGTTCAATATTTGGTTGCTTTTTATGTCCTTTATGACAGGGATCATGCATCCAAAATTATGCTAAGCCAAATGAAGTACTTAAATAGTTGATGTTTGTTTATAGTGTTGTAGAAGATGATTATAATGGATATAGTGATAACAGTGATAACGATGATGATGACAACAAAGAAAAATAAATGGCAGACTCAAACATGGGAGGGAGAACTCTCTCCTCAATGACCAGCTTTTAAAGAACCAAAAACATCACACAATATGGTTCTGTCTAGATTTGAAAACCCAGATTTTATGTGTACATTTCTTACTAATTAGAGTTTGTGTCAGTTTGTCAATTATAATGACTATTTTTTCCAAAATGCCAATTATAATTTCCTTAGTTTGTGTATTAGTTTCCTAAAGCTTCTCAAACAAAGTACTACAAATTGGATAACTTAAAATAACAGAAATTTATTCTGTCATAGTTCAGGGGGCCAAAAGTCTGAAACCAAGTTATTAGCAGGGTTGGTTCTTTCTGCGGGTTCTAGAGAAAATCTGTTATATGTCTCTTTCCTAGCTTCTTGTGCTTGCCAGTAATCCTTGGCTTTCCTTGAATTCTAGACTCATCACTGCAGTCTCTGCCTCCATCATTACGTGGTATTCCCCCTGTGCCTCTTTCTGTCTTCACGTAGCTTTCTTAGAAGAACACCAGTCACTGGATTTAGTGCCCACCCCCTCCGGTCTTATCTCATCTTAGCTAGTTACATCTGCAAAGACCCTATTCCCAAATAAGATCATATTCTGAGGTTCCTAGTCGACACGAATTTTGGGGAGATCTATTCAACCCAATACAGTTGACCTTTAGATCTCGCCTTTGCAGAGACTACCTGCAAATTAATAATTAATAATTATTTTTTAAAAATAAGGACATTTAGTTATAATTCTCAATGTTCTCACCTATAATATCCACACTCCATTAATTTTATAGCATTATATGAAAGAGCTGAAAGAATAGTATTTATTTTGATTTTTTTTGTTAGTATTGTTACCATGTTTTATTTTTCATTTTTAAACACAAATTTATTTTTCTTTTTGGTAAAACTAAGTTCTATTAATTGAGTAGACATTAACAAGACTGCTATATTCCATTTATATTTTTAGATGCTTTGAAATATAGATATAAATTAGATAGAGTTTATTGCTTTTAAGCTTCTTACAATAAGAATGACATCATTTTCTATGTCAAGCAAAATTAAAGCTACTTATCTTATACAAAACAGTTTTAGTAAATTGTTTGGTAAAATGAGGCATTTATATCAACCCTATCAATAAATGATGCCAAGACTCGTGTTTAAGATTGTAATTTTCAAAAATTACTAGAGTATTCTAAGACCTGAATCTCAAATTCTTGGGCTTAGAAAATCAACACAGATGTGTGCACACACATGTGCATTATTTGTAAAAAACAATCAGTTTGGATTTTGTGAGTATGTGTATTCATGTATATCCATGTGTGTGGGAGAGAGTGCATATGAGGGCCTTTACCATCCAGGATCTTGGAAGAAGGCTTAGGTAAGCCCTAGTCAAATCTCCCACTAAAGCAGGATTCTTCTGCACAATACCATAGAGATGGCCATTTGGTTGGTGTACTTCAGGTTGATCACTCACTAGCCCATCAGAACAGCCCATTCCATTTTAGAAACTCCCCACTGTCAGTATCTTCCTAAGACCCTCCTCCTTGGAAACATTCACTCTCTTCTCAGCCTAGCTCTGAAGATTAGAGAGACTGTAGAGTCTGAGTGGGAAGGGAGAGAAATACATGAAAGCTTGGACTGCTCAGAGATGTGGAAGGATGGCATGAAACATTCAAGGTTTTAGGAAGTTTCCAGCTTGATTCAGATATTAATGGGAATGAAGTGGCTAAAGGTGAGTTCTACTGTAGAAAACTGCTCAGGATATTGGGATGTGGATGCTTTTCTGGACCCCAAGGTCTTCTTCATTCCTGGGGATGTAGGTAAGATGGTCTCCAAAGAAGAGCAGGGAAAAAATTAAAGGGATTCAGAATAATTTTCTTGTGTGATGACAGAGGTCAGGGTCAGAGGATCTGGCCCTTGAGGGAGAAGAATAGGGTTGGGATTGGAGAGATCTGAAAAGTCCTCATCTTTATTGAGCACTTCAGCTCTGGGACCCAAGTGGTCACTCCAGATGTCTTGGACAAGGTCTCAAATATAAAAGAGCATCAGGCAAGTGAGGAAAGTGATGATGATAATGATCTTCTCTATTTTGATATCCAATGTTGTCCAGTGAGGTTTGGGCATCTTTGTGGACAGGACGAGTAGTGCTGCCTTGAGCATTCACCTCATGTAATAAGAGAAGGGTATATGTTCTTGGCAGAAGCTTTCTTCAAGGCATCTGAATCCCTGAGGATGGATGAAAAAGATATGACATTTAGTTGCAGCTTCTTAGAGACCCATCAGAGAGCTGAGCAGCAAGGTGGGTAATTGTCAAGAACCATGTAAGGTCGTAGATATGTATTCAGAGTGCAACCTACCAAGGTATCCCCCCATAGTTTTATGAATGATAACAAAAGACACAAGTATCTTGGGTCAGAGACAAAGGACTTCATTCCTCAGCAATAGCAATAGCCAATGTATCAGCATTTTCTTGTACCAGTTTCTAGAACACTAAATTATGTGGGGCAATGCGAAAGTAGCCAGGTACAATCTAGCTTCAGGGTAGGTTGCATTACAGAAGAGGAACTCAGAGCTTAGGGAAACTGAAAGTTTTACAACAAGCAGTAAGCATGCCTGCCCGTTGCACAGGAGGGAGGCACTATACCCAAATTCCAAGACTGTTTGCTGCAGAGCCATACTCAAAAAGATAGTCCAGAATAAAGGTAGTCTGTTCAAAATGTGTGCAAAATTCAAGAGATCTGTGTATGGCCCCCCCCCCACCCCCGAGGATAAGTGGTGATTCTGGATTTGAACTAAATTACTAATTTTTAAAAATATCAATCATGATTTCTGTGAACAAATTTTTCATCTTTGTCATAATTCACACAGGCTAGCTTTCCTGATCCTCCTCTGAAGCAACTTTTGTGAAAAAGAATTATGCTACTATAGCCACAGACTAATTGTTTATGTTTACAGAAACAGTCATCTTTAGGCCTTTTTGGACACACATTGTAGTCAAGATAAAGTGAGATTTTAGCTTTTATTCCTCATCCTAGATTTTTATGTTTTATTCTCCAGAGGACTCAAAAGAGGAATAATTATTTAAATTTTATATACCTTAGTCTCTTACCATTTCATTGAAACTCATGATTTAAAACCTAGCTTATACACTGATAATTCTCATTTTATATTCCCTTCCTGAATCTCTGTTCATTTCCAACTGCTTATTGAACATCTCCATTTAGATGGCTAGTAAGCATCTCAGACTTAACATGTCCAAGGCAAATACCTCTTCTTCTCAATCCCTAAACCTTCTGCTGTCGCCTCAAAGTCAGTTAATAGTAACTTTATGTTGTGGGTTGCTTAGGTTGATTTGTTTTTTTCTTTCACATCACACATTGATCCAACAGCAAAACCAAATGTTATACTCTCATAATATATCTAAATTTTGAAAAAACTCTATCTCTGCTGCTACTGCCTTGTTTAGATGTTTGTGTTTGCTCACTCCTGTTATTATAATAGCCTTGAACTAATCTCTGCTTTTGTTTTTGTTTTTGTTTTTTGGTAAAGAAGATTGGCCCTGAGCTAACATCTGTGTCAATCTTCCTCTATTTTGGTTGTGGGACACTACCACAGCATGTTTTTTTGTTTTTTTTTACAAGTGGTGTGTATGTCTGCACCTGGGATCCGAACCTGTGAACCTTGGGCTGGTGAAGTGGAGTACGTGAACTAAACCATTATGCCACTGGTTGACCCATGATCTCTCTGATTTTGATCTCACCTTCTTGTAGCCTATTTCAAAACAGCAACAAGAGTAATCTTTTTAAACATTAACTCAGATAATGTCACTCTTCTGCTTTAAATGCTTCAATGGCTCCCGATTTCACTTGGAGTAAATCCTAAATCTCTACAACAGCCTACGCGGATCTACACGAGCTCCTGATTTCTCTTATGTTTCTGACCTTATATTTCACCACTGTCCTCACTGGCAGCAGTACAGCTCCAGCTCCCTGAACGTCTAGGCTGCTGCGACAGATTGCTATTGCTATTGGAGGTGCTATTCCTCTGCCTGGGAGTCTTTTTCCTAGATATCCATGAGGACTTCTCACCTTGCCTTCAGAACTTCATTCTAATATCAACTTTCTTAACCACTTTATGAATAACTAAAAGATCAGTTCTTCACTCACTTTGTGACCTATTTCCTTCCACGTCTTTTTTTTTGCCTTTTTCTCTGTAGCACTTATCGGCATCTGACATCATATATATGGTAAAGTGTGTTACTGTTCACCTATATTTGGTGTTACTAACTGCAAAACAGAGCCAGTGAATAAATGCACCAGCATCCTGTTCTTGCAAGCAGACAATCCCAATAAATATCCTGATGTTTCATAGGAGTTTCCAACAGAGGCAATGCAAATCTCCATTGCACACAGCAGCCACCTCTTTAGGACAATTTCATATTAGCTTTTTCCTCCTTTCTTGACTCATTCTCCCCAGGACCCATAATTTAAGTTTCAGTCAAACAACAAATAATATGAGATACTTAAAGTGAAAAAAAAAAATTTCCATTTTTTGGTCTGAAATTCAAATTCAACTGGTGTCCTATATTTTTATTTGCTATAGTACTTATCCTTATTTGCTAAATCTGGCAACCCTAGCCCAAGGTGCCATTTGTCAATGTCTGGAGACATATGAAAATACCCACAAATGAAGAATTAATTGGCCCACAATGTCAATAATGCTGAGATTGCAATACCCTATGATCTGGACTGTTTTTCTATTCCTTTCTGTGTGTCTGATTTCTGTGCACCCATCCTTTGCCATTTGTCTTAAATATCACTGGCTCCAATAATCTCTTGCTTCCCTTTCAGAATTTTATTTGCTCACTTCATTCCTATGTTTTCTTTTAATCTTAGGTATATTTCCGCATGTATCTATAAATGGCATACAGTCAAAGCCCCAAAAGTTTATAAAGTATCTGAGGGCAGACAGAAATCTGTGTTTTTCCTTAAATATAAGCATCTAAAATGATACCCGGTATATAGAGATATTTAATGTGTATTCAGTGAGAGAATGAATAAACAAGGACAAGTATGGGCAAGATGTATGAATTCCAGGGCAATGTTACCTTAATTCTGAGTTGGCCGTTGACAGGCTGCTTCTTGTGACCTGAGGAATGCAGCGATTCTATTGCCAGTTGCAATTATCTAATGACAGGCTGTCTGTTGCACTCTTAAATTTACCTTGTCTGTCATCTTCCCATACAGAATAATGAGTGTTTAGTATCTTTCCATTGTATTTCATATGTATTTTATCTGGGAATATCACTCCATAATAAGGGGAGAAATTTCAATTATAAGACCTTTCAAAAATGCTTGCCAATATGAATGGTAATTAAAAAAAATCCCACTCAGTTGAAATTCATGCAATTTTATAATTAAACATATGCCATTATTTTAAAAATTGAAAACTACATTTTTATCTCTAGTCCTATACCTTTGCTGATTTATTTTGGGGGGTGGTGGTGGCAGGGAAGGGTCTGGCTTGTTGCCATATTAATATTATTCTCAAGATGCATTTTTCTGAGATGAAGCCAAGAACAGTTGAGAGCCTCTTGAGAGAATTTTGAATTAGATCGGCTCACAAATCTTACTCTGACTCAAGTAAAACATTTAAATTGATACATAGATGTAGATACAGATCTATGTGGTTTTAATTCAGTTGTTATATATACTTTAGCTATGTATATGCTGTGTAACTTATGCTGCTTTTCAGCAAATAGTACAGATATTGATGCATGCCTTATATACCTTGTTTTAGAAAAATTAGTAATAATATGCATGCAAAGGCTAGTGATTTTAAAAGCAGATATCTATAGACATTTTGCTAATAACTAAAACTACTATCAGAGATGTATAAATGCCTTGGTTGTGAGATACATAGAAAGGTATAAGGAAATGTGAATATTTGCAAAAAAAAAAAAATCCATTTTGGATGGATATCAACAGATAGTAACATATTCTTGCTCCAGAACTGAAGCATAACTATCAGGGTGGAATGGAAGCTCAAATGAATACTTAAATATTTCTTTAGTAGAAGAAAAAAATCTAAAGTCTATAACAAAACGGGGTTATAATCATAAATAACTGTATATACTCCCATATTTTGCACAAAATGTGACATCAGTCCAACTACCACTCTGTGAGTTTAAATGCAATTTTCCATTGTGTTTCTCTTGAAATGCTTTAGTAGACTTAATTGTAGGTTTGCTTCCCTGGGTAATAGCTTTCTTTCTTTTTTCCCCAGTCAATTTTGCTTAAATTTTCTTGGGTAAATTTCCTGGGTAACTTTCCTGGGTAAACAGCTACTGGGTAAAGCTCAATTCACTCTGACTTTGTGTCTTGCAAATGATGATAAAGTCCTATTTACTTCTTTATCTTTATAGTAAATTAATTTAATACCAAAAGGAAACACACATAATCAGTTACATTTTTTTCTAGGAAAAATTTGTCAAAGATTATAATTTTTCATGAATAAAAAAAAGAAGAAAACTTCAGCTTTTGGGAACATATTTGAGATAGACATATTTTTCCTTATTTCTCCTGCTAATTACAAATATAAAACCTAGACATTATATGTAAAACAAATGTAAGAAGACACTGAACAGTGGAAAGAAGATAGACCAACCAAGGAACTCAGGTCTCAAATAATAACATGTTTGTGAGTTCCCTGGATTCCTACTATTCCAGACTAGGAACTTAAGAAGTTGAAAACCTGGAAATTCCAACAGAGAAAGAAAAACAAACCCCAAGAAAAGCCTGTTCACTCTCATAAGGGATCAAGAAAGAGGCAACTTAGTAAGATGGACAACTTTTAGACAATTATCTAAAATAGCAAAGCAAACTAAACACAAATTGAGAAGAAGAAAGGAAATCATGATGAGAAAGATAGATGCAAGAAAACAGTGAAATTAAAAATAAAAAAATGGAAAAAGTCAGTGAAACAAAGAGATCGCTCATTGAAAAGATCAACACAATTGACAAACTTTTAGACTGATTTAAAAAAAGAGATAAGACACAAATAACCAATATTAGAAATTTTTATAAGGAGGCTATCACTAATGAGCTTACAGACATCAAAAGGATAAGGGAATAAAGCAAATAAATCTGTACACATAAATTTGACAATCTAGACAAAATAAGCTACTTCCTTGAAAAACACAAATTACCACAATTCACCTGGTATGAAATCAGTAATTTGGATAGCCCTATAACTATTAATCAAAATAAATCTTCAGAATAGGGAACCATTTTCCATTTATTTTATGAAGGTAGCATTACCCTGATACCTAAAAAAGGTCAAGACAGTACAAAAAAAAAGAAAAAAGAACACTACAGACCAATATCCCACTATATAAATACAAATGTGGGAATCGTTAACAAAATATTAGCAAGAAGAATTCAGCAATATATAAAAAGTCATACAACATAACCAACTGAGATTTATTCCAGGGATGCGAGATTGGATCAATATTCAAAAATCAATCAACATAATCATCATATTAACATATTAAGGAAGAAATATCACATGATTATAATCAATTCATACTGAAAAAGAATTCAACAAAATTCAAAACCCATTCATAATTTAAAAAAGAACTCAGCAAAGTAGGAATAGTGGCAACTTTCTGAACTTGATAAAGAACATTTACAAAATACTACAGCTAATATTTTACTTAATGGTGTGGGAATTAATAAAATAAACCTTAACTAAATTGGAGTCAAGAAGGTCTGTAGGGGGAGCTCTCACACCCTATCATACATCACAAATTACAGCAAACAGGAAGAGACCAATGTTTGCATATTTGACAGGAAGTAAAACTACTTTACTACAAAAGGAAGATTTCTCTCCTCACCTGGCAACAGCCCAGCTAATGAGAAATGCTTCAACTGAGCCACTGAGAAGCCACTGCCACCCTAAACTGTTACTTTCCTCAATGCATTTTTGTTTAGAAAAGTCCCTTTTACTCCTTGTTTTTCTCTATACAAGCAGCTCCCCTCCTTTGTTTTCTGTATTTGCCTATGGTTTTCCATAGCATGCACACCCAGAATTGCAATGCTTTTGGCTCTTTCCAAAAAACTCCTTTTGAGGATAAATAACAGATGAATTTGCTTTTTAAGTTGACAATGGTGAAAAAAATGAATATTTATCCTTTAAGATCGACAAAACAAGTATATAAATTCTAACCATTCAATTCAATACAGTGCTATAAATTCTAGCGAGTTCAATAAGACAGGAAAATAAAATAAGAGGAACACTGATCAAGAGGGAAAAATAAAACTATTTCTATTTGAAAATGACATAAAGAGACAACAAAAGAGAAAGAGAAAAAATCCCACTCTCCTAAGACAAATAAATGAGTTCAGCTAGATCACAGGATACAAGATAAGCATACAATAACAATCGTATTCTATACATTAGCAATGAGTACATGAAAACCAAAACTAAAAACACAATAACATTTACATTCACTCACATACCTAACAAAAGACTAGGATTTAGAATATATAAAGAACCCTCAAAACTAAACTGTAAGAGCAAACAAATCAGTTTAAATATGCATAAAAGACTTGAAGAAATAGTTCAACAAAGAAGATAAGCAGATATAGCAGTATGTGAAAAGATGTTCAATTTCAGTAGCCACAAGGGAAGTGTAAAGAAAGGTACACAACTGATATTGCCATATACTTATCAGAATTACTAAAATAATGAATAGTGACAACATTGAATGCTGGAGATGGTGGAGAGAAACTGGATCACTCATACATTTCTGGTAGGAAGGTAAAATGGTACAGCTACTATGGAAAAGAGCTTGGAACTTTCTTAAAAACAAAACAGCCAAAAAACCAAACCAACAACAAAAAAACTAAACATGCATCTACCATGCAATCCAGCAACTGCACTTTTGTGCATTTATCCCAGGGAAAGGAAGAGTTACATATGCAAAAAAACCTTTATGTGAATATTTATAGCAGCTTTACTCATAATAGTCAAAAACTGGAAATAACATGGATGTCATTCAGGGGGTGGATGGTTAAAAAACTGTAGTACATCCAAACTATGCAGCACTACTCAACAATAAAAAGGAACAAAGTATTGGCGCACACAATCATCTGAATTAATCTCCATAGAATTATACCAAGTGAAAAGAGAACAACACAAAAGGTTACGTATTGTATAGTTTCATTTATACGACCTTCTTAAAATGACAAATTATAGAAAAGGAGGTGATATTAGTAGCCAAGTAGCCGATTGACCAGAATCTGATTATATCTTACATCGTAAGGCGTATTAAGCACTTTGGATTTTTTTTTCATTTCTTCTTTCTTCCTATAAATAAATTACTTTTTTCCCAACTGTACTGAGATGTGATTGACAAAAATTATATATAGAAGGTGTACAATGTGATGCTTTGATATACATATACACTGTGTCATGAAAACCACAATCAAGATAATCAACATATCTATCACCTCACATAGTTACCCTTTTTTGTGGTGAGAATACTAGAGATCCATTCTCTTAGCAAATTTTAAATGTGCAGTACATCATTAACTATAGTCACCACGCTGTACATTAGGTCTCATTAGGTCTCCAGACTTCTTCATTGGAGTCTATTTTAAATACAATGGAGTGTCACTGGTGAGTCATAAGATTTTACGGTCTATATGAGAAGACAGACTTTTTCAAGTATGAAACTATTTGATTGCTTCCATGAGAGGAACTAAAGAAATGCATGATGAACATAGAGCTTAAACTAAATTATGTCTAATTTATAATTTTGTCGATGACCATGCCATAACCTGAATATGCCAATCCTTGGCTCATGGTACCTTACTAAGGGCTTGACCCTAAATTTAGCGAGTTAGAGAAGGGAGAGATAAATTGTAAACAAGCAGTGGAATAAAAGTGAGAAGGAAAGTGTAAGTGTGGGAAAGTGATTTTATCTCATAGAACTGACATTTTCTCAGAAGTATGCAAGGCGAGGAGGAGGAATTATCTCTAGTAGTCCAGTGATTAAAATAGAATTGAGGAGTCCAAGTCCTGGCTAAAAAAATCTATGTGTGATTTTTTTCAGGCCCAATCATAGGAAATTTAAAGCCTTTCCTGGGTCTGTTGAGGGAAGCTGCCCTCCCCACACTAGAATTGAAGAACAGCCAGTGCGCTGCAGTCTGTGACGGCAGATGCAATGATGGACTCAGGTCCCCTTGGCCAGCCATGCTCTTAGAAATATCTCAGTCCTAACCCAAGCACCTTCATTCAGAGACCTCTTTATCTGGATTCTTCTGCCAAACCCCTTCTCAGGAGCCTTTGTGGAAACTTTCTTATTGGGAGAAAGGGGAACTGTGAAGTTACTTTTCTGCATTCTGACTCAATATATTTAATACTTTTCCACTGCGTTGATTTACCTGACTGTGGATCTGAACTCCTCCCCTGTTCCATGGGAGGAAATGGAACAGGGGAGGAGTTCAGTCTCTGGCTTACACTCTCACAGTAAGCGATTAAAGGCTTAACTCTTACTTTCATTTGGCGTGATTTGAATTGTCTACTGCTAAGCTGAACTCCTGACAGGACTGTTTCACTTTATTCCACTCAGGTTAATTCTCTACCCTAGTTTAACATAAACTTTAAATGTCTGAGTTTTACTGTTTTAAATTGATTTAAAATATATTTTAATTCTCTAGCTCCAACATAGGTTATATTATATTACTTGACTTATTACCATAATAAATAAGACATTTTCTGTCTCCATCATTATAATGCTATAATATACCAGACTTATTATTTCCAATATATTATAGAACCTTTTAGAATATTGGCTTTGAAATGAATAGGTGTCAAATTTTAATAAGAATTATATGCAAACCTCATCTACAAAACCGTAAAAAGGTTGAATATCATTTTTATATATTAGTACCAATTTCTTTTTGTGGGATGGCTGCCCGATTGTTAGGAATTCGTTAAAGAAAATCTCAAGTACATTAAAGATCTTTCACTAAACTCTGACACATTATAAAAAAGCATGAGGTATTGCATGGAATATTCAGGTGATTTTATTTGCTAAATGGTTTAGACTCAGAGATATATCATTAGGTCAAAATTTTAGGTCCTATTATATGTACTATAAGTTTAGTTATCTAATGACAGCTAGTTTGCTGTCTGCTACCCAAATGGAAGGATTTAGGCTTTTTGAATATATGAATAATATGACTAAGAATTTAAAATATTCATTAAAATTCTGTCACTTCAATAGGAGATATCTCAGTTTTCCCAATACTTAATACAGTGCTTGGCACAAAGTAGGTATTCCATAAATATGAATTGAATAAAATAATTTAAAATAAATGAATTTGTGAATTGATTAGATCTCATTTGAGACAAAGAAAACAGATAAGGTAGATGTTAGAATCTTGCACTCTATAAGAGAAATCATAGGGGCTGGCCTGGTGGTACAACGGTTAAGTTCATACGCTCCGCTTCAGCAGCCTGAGGTTTGCCGGTTCAGATCCCGGGTGCGCACATGCGCACCACTTATCAAGCCATGCTGTGGCAGGTGTCCCACATATAAAGTAGAGGAAGATGGGCATGGAAGTTAGCTCAGGACCAACCTTCCTCAGCCAAAAAAAAAAAAAAAAAAAGAGGAGGATTGGCAGCACATATTAGCTCAGGACTAATCTTCCTCAAAAACAAAAAAAGAAAGAAAAAGAAAAATCATAAAACTAAATTGTAATTCTGACATTGAAGTTATAAATCCTGTGCAATTTTGCTCCAACAAATTTTGCCATCATAATGTTTAATTATGCAATTAGGATTTTCAATAGAAAGAGCCTTCTCTAAGTCAGGGATAGGGGCAAACATTGACTATGATGGTGGTCAGGGCTCTCACTGAATTTTATCATTTGAGGAAGACTCTGATTAGGAGTACTGGAAACTAAAAATTATATATTCCACACCCCTACTTAACCAGAAAGGTAAATAGCAAATATCATCCAATACTTTTGGAAAGCATTATTTTTCCCCCAAGCGTATTATTATTGCTTATAAGTTATAAGATTATATTATAAGATATATTATAACTTATAAGAAAAAGTGAACTCTTATTTCATCTATATTACTGATAACTCCATGATGTAGTTAAAATAATATCACATAGCTAAAGCCTTGTCTGTCACATAAAGGTGATAGGAAATATCAACAAGATATAGAAAATATAGTAATCCTATACATTTCTTAAAAATATTAATGTTTATGCTTATCTAATCATAACCATGTATATACATATAAGCAAACATTTTTTTACTATCAATGTAACTCAAGAATACTCTTTTCTCAAAACATGAGAGTATGTTCCTAAAGTTAAGATTCAGTATAAATGTAGAACATCTATCTCATCACCCCTGATGGCTGATATTTCAAATAAAGAAAGAAATGGTGAACAGATAGGAAGATTATTTAAATATAGAAAAGATAGAGACTTAGAATTAGGTACCTGTATGTCTTCTTTATACTTAACACTACTCATTTGTTAGTTTGCAACCTCAGGATTTCCCTCAGTGAAATCTGAAACCGGCCCCCCTACATGTAAGGCAAGAAGAGACTGAAGAAAGAGTCAGACCACTGCAGATGGTAGGTGGCGGTGTTAATAAGCAAGGGAAGTTACATAGGAGGCTTGTCCTGGGGTGCCTTTAGATGAGTAGATCTCCTCACCCACCCACCAGAATCTTAAAGTTTATAAGGACACTTAACTGGGTTTAGTCTCCTGTTAGGTTCAGATGGTCTCTACAACACGTTGCTCTCTCAAGGCTACATCCTTGAAATAGCTGCTAGTGTGGGAACAGTAGGAGAAATGTACATTACAAACACAGGGGAGGTGGGTAAGGAACCTCCAATTGTGGGTCCAGCTCCCAGGTCAACCAGCGGTCACGTCCTCTAGATGACTTCCTCCAACATCATTAGGTCCCTAAGAAGCTAAAGAGCTTCATAATGGAGAGTTTTCCAGGGATGTATTGTTAATTTAAAAAAAGCTTTTAAAAATCAATGCAATTCAGATATTTAATAAAAATTAATTGAAAAGTAAAGTTTTAGAAGCATTTTAGCTGAAAACACTTCAAAATGTTTAAACAAATTTTCTAAAATAACTGTTTCCTAAACTGGCTTCAATCTCTGCGTTCCAATATGTTTTTTCTAATATCTAAAATTCATAACAAGTTCTATGAGCTCTCATCCCATTAACAAATTATCATAACTCAAAATTATTAGCACGAACAGACACATATAACCTAAATACAATGCTGAGGAGAAAGAATTCTTTTATAGCATGGCTCTTCCAGCATGTTCCACCTAGTTCAGTTCTGTTTGTAAGTTGTAATCAATATTAACATCTGGAGGGCACCATAATATAGACATTTATCAATCAACCAAAAAGTATTGAGAAATGCATTTTATATAAAAAATAGAATAGAGTACAAGTAGTTAGCACAGGCACACTTACAAATAAAATATGTTTAATAAATACTGAATGATATATAATGGTTTTCTCATTGCAACAAATTTGTGAAACCCTTAAATTGTCTTTATTGTAGTTTAGTCAGAGATGTCTTAAAGACTTTTGTAATGAAGAAAGATTGAGAAAATAAGTAGGTGTGTAGCTATAACTACTTGTGGGTTAGTTCTGTACAACTCCTTGTAGAGAGTCTAAGCTGAATGCTAGTTATTTAGTAGCAGTATCAGTAGTAAATATCACTAATATTAGTAGTACTAAATTCTACATTTAGTGGCACTAAACAGTTCAAATATTAGTACTAATACTAGCGCCTATCCTGCTGCGAAGCCTCCTCTACCAGGGCACCCACGTTAGCTTTGGATACTGCACACAGGAGCTGTATTTTGGTGAATCCGTCCTAAAGGTCTCTTCCATCTATTCTTCTGTGATGTGGTTATAGAAGGGCAGAGGATAGATGGATGATTTTTTTTTCTATTAGTTGCAGAAAATACTAACCTCTGTTGTTGTTCAATCTTGCTGCGTTTCCTTTTAGCACAATTTTTATAAATTTTAAATTTGAGACAATATGTTTCCACAAATATCATATGCAAGATTCATGCATCTAGTTGCTATGAATCCCAGTAATGGATTCTCTTTCTTCTGACACAGCTTTTCAGCTTTGTCGTCTCTCTCTGACCTTCTCTGAACACACTCTGACCACTATCTTATTATGAAAATTGTAATTTATTTTCTTCTATTGGATGGAAGAAAACTTTTCACATTGGTTTACTCTGATAAAATTTCTCTCACTCAGCAGAAACAATGAGCCTACTTATGAAAAATTAGTAAGTATTTCATCTTATGGCAGCATCCCCAGGTTTTTGATTTAATGACTTTATGAGTAATAACATGTAGGCCATAACAACTATAAAAATGAGAATAGCTAACTTTTATTGAGTATTTACTCTATAAAAGGTTTTATATCTGCCTTACAATTGATCTGCATTTTCTCATTTTTTGAACTGCAAAATATAGAATGTTTGGCAACTTTTAGTTTTGGGGGGGTAAGGTGGTTACAGAGAGAAAATAAGGGAAAATTAAAGATGAAATAAATATAATGAACATATTAAGTTTGAGTATTTTGCATTTCCATTTGAAATAACCTATAATCCAGCTGGTAGGTATACATTTCAGATCCAAAAGCATGTTGATTTTAGCTGAACACATTAGAATATAGTTAAAACTGTCAAGTTGCAATTAATAGAAACAAACATTCTGTTGTTAAAGAAAAGAAAGTGAATGCATTATAAGAAAAAAATGTTTATTGCAAAACTCAAGGAAAGGAATTAGCACTTGACAAGATATCAGAAACCTAAGAAACACCATTTATATTTCTATGTCTCACCTTCAGTTCTTTCTTGGCATCTGCTAAACTGCTTCTAGCTCTGTACACCAGCTTTTTTTGCCTCTCCGTCCTCCTGTCAGGATTTGGTAACCTTCATTATTGGAATTCGCCTGTTACTGTTTTGGAAAAAAAACTGTTTGTTGACTCTCATCTCTTGGTTTCAATTCTGCAAAGAAAGAGACTTTGTTCCAGGTTGGATAGTGTACACTTTTGGTCTAATTAGATATGGCAAAAGAGGACTACACGGGCCATAGCTCTTGATGGCAGTAGGGGACGGAGAAGCAGATTTCAAACTGAGAAGATGTCTGAGGAGTTTGGGTGGATACTCTATTCCAATAAGGACAAATGCAATCACTGAAAAAAGGGCAGGCTGAGAGAGATTGTTAAGAGCACTCAGGATGAGCACCTGGGACCCTACACATTTAAGGGCTGGCAATAAGGATGTGCAGAAATGAAAACAGAGAAAGAATGACCGAAAGGATAGAACCAAGAAAGAGCAACAGGAAAACGAATGAGGAGATGGTTTCCAAAGGGTAAAAGTGATAATAATGATACCAGTCTAAAATGAAAATAGAAATCAGCAAACAGCAAGCATTAGCAAAGTTAGTGATCACAGTTTCAGTGGAGTGGGATGGGACAGTTGTTGGACTGACGTGATTTAGAAAGGAAATGCCAGGAATGGAAGTAGAAGCTGTGAGTAGAACACAGTCTTGAGAATTGTGGCAGTTAAAAAAAAAGTCTATATATTGAGAGTTTAACAATATTCACATTTTTCATAACTGTACTGTCTTAACTGGGTGGGGCCAGAAAAATAGCGCCCATAGTCAAGATTAATTAGCTGATACGGAGACTACAACAAACATTATTTACTTGTGTGTTCCTTTTTGTTGAATCTCTTTTTGGAACTGAGATTTGAGAAACAGCAGAGTTAGCTGAATATCACTCAAATACCTTAAAACTATAGATTATTTTACCATTCACCGTGTGCTGTTACATACATCATTCCACTTGATCATAAAAATTATGGTTTAACTGTAATTGATTCCATATTTATAGATAAGGTAACTGAAATACAAATAAATCAAAGTGACTTGCTCAGGTTACTTGACAGTAGGAGGCTAACAGGCACAGACCAAGAACACTTCAGTTATATTTCATTTTTCTTTCTTCAGGACACAAAATAAAAGTAATTCCAGAAAATAGAAATATCAATGGACTTGTGGTGACTATCCTCTTGAAGCACTTCTGCAAATGGGAATATGGTGTTCTACCCCAATCACCAAATTTAGCTCTAATGGGAAGAGCATGAGATTGGAATTCAAACAGAACTGAACTTCACCACTTCATGCTGCCGTGGCCTCAGTCAAAACATTCTATGTCTATCAACTTTGGTTTATTCATCAGTGAAATGGAATCCTGTTGCTTATCTCCTAAGATTAGCAATAGAAAGCCTCTAACACATAGTGGGCACTAAATACACATTGTTGAACTGAGCAGAAACACAAATCACCAAAGCGGTAAAGTTTTCTGCATGGATTACTGTCAAGCATCGGTAACACTAAGAAAAAATTGATTGATTTGAGATATTAGGGAGATAAAAATGCAAAAAGAACATGGCATGAAACTCACACATCTTTTTAATCAGTTTAATTTATCCTACTCTGCAGGGGACTTGCTAAACAAGGTGCAGGTGTTGGCTTTCATATAGCCAAGTGAAATGGGAGTTAATGGTATATCCCTGTGTGCGCTGAATGCAGTCTGCAAGCAGTGAGGAGTTAGTCAAATCTTTTGCAAGTGGTTAAAGGAAGGAAACAAAAGTGGATCACAGTGCCCTGGAGACCTAACACTGCAGAGAAAATTATCAAGACCACAATACCAAAATGGGATTTTAAAAAGCCACCTAGAATCGACACAATTTATCAAAAGTCACAGCTGTGAAACCTCATTGTTATCTAATGGTTCGATGTCTTTATATCATTCACCTGCGAAATGATTCTACTCACCTTTCTCACAGGCTTTGAGAAACATAATTCTCTGAAAAATGCTTTGGAAAGCTGTAATAATGATGATAATCCGGCAGCAGTATCATAAAGAAAGGGACAAATTGTTTTGAGGCTGAAATAACTAGAACGAACAGCAAATAAAGTTTGAAGCTGGCTATGAAATGTGGCAGAAGTCATAAATAACATAAATTTGACTGACTATAAATATGGATTAAATTTGGCATTATGGCACTAAAAAAGCACAGAATTGTTATTGGGTTCAATGGTATTTTGCTCCTGTACATCTGTTCAACGCAGCATAAATATATCTTTCCTACCTGTTTGCCTTTTGATGATCATTCCTTTTCTCTAATTCCATCATGGGAAATAGATACAATGTTAGAGCGCCTTTGCACTCTTTGTCCATCACCAATTCTTCTTTCTTCCTTTAACAGTCTTTAGTGCATATGTCAGTGCGGTCAGAAGGCATGTGCAAAGTGTATATCTATATATGTTTATGTATATATAAACACATACATATATGGAAATTATAATCAAAGTACATTAAGGGATGATGAGTAATGATAATAATAATACAATAATTAAGACAATATTTGCTAATGCTATTGAGTCCTTGCTATGCTTGCTTAACTTACATTACCAAACTCAAGAACTTAACATGAATTTCCATGTCGAATCCTCAACCGTATGAAGTAAAAGCTGTTGACATTGTATCTTTTGAGATGAGAAATTTGAGCCTTAAAGAAGTGCTGTAGTTTACAAAACTGGTACTCAACACATGGTGCAATTCTTCCTCTGGTTATTATGAACTGGAGCCAGGTGGTGAGAGGAGCCACTCGCTAGAATTCAGTCTTGGAAGCAGGGAATTAAGATTTCCAAAGAATGGAGTCTTTAAGGGTGCAAACAAACACACTGAGCAGTTTTCCTCTTTTCTTTTTTCTTTTAGAGAGACATTTTCTTAGACCTTCTTTGGAATCATATTCACCAAAAGTGTGTACATCCTATGCACGATACATCTTTACATGTTACAGTTTTGAAACAGATCTTTTGGAACAATACAACCTTAGAAAAAAATAGAATATACAAGGTCACCCTGTCCATCATTTCTCCAGATATGTGTATTTCTGTTTCAACAGCTTTGACTTAGTCTCACTCTTTTGCGATGAGCACACTTTTCTCTTTTTTTTTGATGAGGAAGATTAGCCCTGAGCTAACATCCATTGCCAATTCTCCTCTATTTACTTAGTAGGATTGGCCCTCAGCTAACATCTGTGCCCATCACCCTCTATTTTATTTGTGGAACGCCTGCAATAGCATGGCTTGATAAGCAGTGCCTAAGTCCACACCTGGGATCCGAACCTGCGAACCTCATGCCACCACAGCAGAGCACTCAAACTTAATCACTATGCCACTGGGCCGGCCCCTGATCACATTTTTAATATCACTAATGTATTAGAACCATGTATTCTATCAACCCAGAATTTGCCTCTCTGCAAAATTCAGCCATTTTTAAAATTTTCCTTTATTTTCCTTTCTTGTCCTTCTCTCCCTCTCTCTCTCCTCATTCTCTCTTTTGCTCTCTCTCTCTCTCTCCTTCTCTCTCTTTCTCCTTCTCTTTCCTTCTCTCTCTTTTTTTTTCTCTCTCTCTAACCTTCTGTTTCCTTCTGTCTTCTTCTGTCTCCTTCTCTCTCTCTCCCTCCTTTCCTCCCTCCTCCTTCTTGTTCTTTTCCTCCCCAATTTGGTTGTTTGGAAAAACAGTCCTGAAACTTATTAATAAGAGGCTGTCAAATTCTACACCAAAGTTTTAAAATCACTATATATATAACACTACTCCCCCCAACTCCAATGCAACAATGTAAATGTTACTGTAAATAAATAAGTAAATAAATAAACAGGAGGAATGGGAGAGCAGCTCTTAGTGAAACCTATTAGACAACTCGTGAGTAGTGGCGTCTTCTTTTTCTCAGTCCTCACAACGTATGCCTAATAAACCACTCAAAAATGTTGTCTGGGAGCCATCATGTTAAATTTCATATATATTTTTTAATGTTTTAGCAAACAACTTTAATTTTCTGCAATTCCTTGTCCACATTTAACATACGCTCTTATAAATTATATTCTCTCCTGAAAGAATGTCAGTCTTTTAGAGTCAGTTGTCTAAGTTAAGGAGATTTTACAAACGCTAAATGCAAAAACCCTTAAAGAAAGAAAATCTAGCAGCATAAATTGTTTAGATCCATCATCAAGAGCTCAGTGATTCTTGCTGTTTCACATGTGTAAACTTTTGCAGTCTGACTTCTTCCCTTCCAGGGTAACTTTCCATTTTCTGTCTTGTTAAATCCTATTCACTCTTCAAAGTCTTGGTCTCATGCACTTTCTCTCTGAAGCTTTATCTTAATCCCCAGAGCATAATTAGTAACTCTTTCCTTGTAATCCAACTTGTTTTACTTAGACCTCTATTTGTTCTACTTATTCCTTTTCTTTTTTTCTTATGCAGTCGTCCCTTGGTATCCATGGGGGATGGTTCCAGGAGCCCTGTGAATACCAAATCCAGGGATGCTCAAGTTCCTCAAATAAAATGGCATAGTATTTGCATGTAACATACCCACGTCCTCCTGTATACTTCAAATCATCTCTAGATTACTTATAATATCTAATACAGTGTAAATACTATGTAATAGTTGTTACACTGAATTGTTTAGGAAGTAATGACAAGAAATGTTTGTATGTATTCAGATGCAATCATTTAAGGCCTTTTGATCTGTGGTTGGTTGAACACATGGATGTAGAACAGCAGATATGAAGGGCCCCTGTCCGGCTAATAAATTCATGAAGGGCATGAAATATTTCTATTCATCTTTACATCCAAGTGACTCACACACTGAGGGGGCACAGAAGTTTAATAATGAGCAAGAATGATATTTTAGGGAAGAATCTAGTGACTTTTCCTGTTAAAAATGTGTGTAAATTCCCATCTTATGGGCTCCCTCAGCAGGAGAGAGCGAAATCAGTCTTCTGGTGTTTTGTCTTTTTGCCTTGTTTGGTTTTTGATTTTTGTTTATTAAGAATGGGCTAGCTCTAATAGAGAGAGTATGAATTTCTTGAATGGGGTATTTGCTAGTTCTTGTAGATGGGAGCTTGAACATAACAGGGACCGCTGAAAATATCTTCTAACTCAAGGTTTTTAAATAACTGAGCAAAGACCAAGGCTTTAGTGATTTCCAGTCCTGAATATATTAAAACATCACATTTAGCTAATTCTTTAGATTCTTAAAATAATTACATAAATAATTATTTTAAAATAGTTAGAGATTTTCATTTTTAAATATCATAAATTACTTTCAAAAGACTGTCAGAAAAGTCACGGAAAGAGTGAAAATATCTATAGGTGCTAATTTTCCTCAAGCAAATCAAATTGATCCAAGTACATAAATAACTAAAATCATGTCCCACTCAACAAAAAAGGAGAATTGTCAGTAGTGAATAGCTCATAACCAAATGTGTATATTGTTATTAACTGATTTTTGCTTTGTTCATGAAAATAATGTTATGTAAATAGTATTTACTAATGCATTCATTATAAACTTCAAAATCTAGGAATACTGTTAAATTGTTTCCCTTTTTCAAAATGCATTAAAGTCAATAAGTCCATCTACAGCCATTTATGTTATGTGCCATAGCTCTTCTCTGGAAGAAATGTTATAATTTCAGTATAGAATCTCCTAGCAAAGGTCAATAATTTAGTTCTATAGCTCTGACATTAAAATGTCTTATTATCATAAAATTTTTGTATATGTTTTACAGAATTCAGTTAAAGGAAAGAAATATCATTTAGTTGTACTTGTGGAGGAATACCTGGACTCTATTTGTGTATCATGCATTAATTTACAGGTGTTGCACAGGTTGCTAGGGGAGTTAATCACAACAGAAAAAGCTTATGAATTACAGTGAGACATTCAACAGTCATAAAGTTTTCATTATTTATGACACATATTGACATCTTTTAATATTGGCCCTGAGATTTACTGGTGTCACTTCCAATAAAATATTTGGTAAACTCAATTGAATTATTAACATAGATGATAAAAGATATCTTAACTCAGTGTTTAAATAATTGATTTTAGGGGATTACGCTGTTGAAATTACTCAAAAGCCTTGGGAGTTTCTCAAAGATGAATATGCTAAACTCTTTTTCACTCAATAAGTTATAAATTTGATGTGACTTTCCTCATTCCTTCAGCATATTAACCAGGTTTGGCTTATATGTTTTCCTCAAAGACTTTCAAATCTAACTGTATTTTCTGCAAACTATGAGCTTCATGGCTCGTCGTGGTTTTCTTCAAAACATTATCATGATTTATGTCTCTCAAAAATTCAACTCTTACATAGTAGTTGTTATTTCCTGATATTGTCCTCATATATGCACCTTTCTAAACAAGGATATCTCAGAATAAAGAAGACATCCTTTTCATTCAAATCGGTAAACATTTATTGACGTGTCAAGCAGTAGGATAGGGGTTTCATGTATACGTCCCTCCTTCCCCTTCAGACACATACCAAGGCACATACAGAACTTCTGAAATTTAAAGTTCCTTGATGATTCAGATGAGGAAAAATATTGTGTAAAATCTTAACGCGTTTAGAAGATAAAATATTCTCAGTACTTAGAAATTTCACGATAGTTGTTCTTACTCGCGTGTTTCAGAACTGATTAGCCCTTAAAATCTAATCATTTCGTTGCTACCCTCTGTGCTTTTTCATTCTAAGAACCCCAATAGTCTGACTCCTCTGTCAGCCTTTTCAGGAAAAGACTGACTTTATTTGCACATTTTTCCTTCCTTAAGAGACAGATAAGCACATCATTAGACAAAAAATTGACTAGGGACAATTCTTCAGACTAGTTTCAGATCCATTTTCTAATTTCATATCTCTTTTTGATTGGCACATTGTTAGTTTCTAGCAGTGCACCACATACTGTATTGGTTTAGCCATAAGGACTAAATTTTTTCCACACTTCAAAAGCCTGGTTATTAGCATTTAGAGTTTCACACGATTGTCTCAATGACTTAAAATTGTGACAAGAGGGGTTATACAATGGTGTTCCAGTCATTCAGCCAGGGTCTTGAATGCACATGTTAGAAACAGGCTCCAACCTTAGCAGGAAAATAAGTTTAACTTACCAGTTTCACAAGATAATTGGAAAACTATATGTACGAATACAGACAGTGCTGTTTCTAACAAATACCCCTGTCTTTGTCCGGACATAGACATGCTGATAAGGACTGTCTTTCATGCACACCACCACCAAGAGTCTAATTTCACTTTCCCTTGATCTTGAGTCATGTATTGAAGACTTAAATTCCTTGGTGAGTGCATCTCATCGATTAAACCTAGATAAATTGTTCTCACCCTCACTGCCAAAGGATAAGGACAGGGTCTGTTCCCTCAACTTCTTTCTGAAGAAAAGTCTTTTTGCCTCCCTAAGAATCACGCAAATATGGATTTCTCAAAACTAGGAAGGGGATTCAGATGGTGGGCATTTTGACTTAAAAGCATCTATGACTAAAGTCCAGAGGCATCTCCTGTCTCATAAATCTTATATTCCAAGCAGAGATGGTAAACATGAATTAACAAACATAGGCCTAAAGTGTAGTCCCATCCTACTAGGCAGTTTGTGAGAAATAAGTCAAAGTATACAACTTGTTGTGAAATAATGAAAGAGTCTGAGTTTTGGCAACTTTTTAAGGCTGCCAACATAGTAGCTGCCAGAATGGAGTTCCACGTTAGTTATTTTTATTCATTAGACTAGTAAACAAATCATAATTCTTCATACTATTTCCTGTGCTTTCATCTAATCTACAAGAAAGATAGTGCGTATGTAACTAAGGAATATCTTTCATTTTTCAGTTATTATATTTAGCAATAGAAAATTCAGAAGAAATTGGATAGGATTTACCAAGAATCATTTTCAGACTGTATTCTCAACTTCTTAAATGTGATAACATTGCAAATATTGATCATTTTTCCAAGTTCACTAGAACTGAGAAATTTATTGTGAGACTGAGACTGGAATGTCCAATCTTACGAATTAGAAGAATATACTACGGGAAACTATTAGACGTTTACTTGAAACTGCTGTTGATATTTTAACTCCTGGATAGAAAATGCAATCTGCTATTAGGATGAATTTCCTAGCTAGCTATATGCCAGAGAAATCCATTGTCACTTTAAACTCAAAAGAGTTTCCAATATTGCTTCTCTTTAGTTGTATTCTAACATCAGGGAATAATATTGACCTTTCCCACTGTCAGCAAACACAAACTTCGGTCTTCACCTTTGAAAACCTTGAATAGCGTTTAAGATACTTGTCATTTCAAGAGCTAAAGTTGTTTGCAAAACTGATTAGAAACACTAGCAAATATAGACACATTATGTCTTGAGGATGTAAAATGTAGTTTTAAGCTAATGGAGAACATCTCTATGTTTAATTGAGAGAGAATGTCACAGAAATAAGAGAAAACTCTCAAATTAGACTATTTTAATTAGACTCGCTCTGCCACACATGAGTACTCTAGTCGTTGGCACATTGCCTAAAAGTTCTAGGGTTCGGTTCTCACTTACCTAAAATAAGGATAATTGTTCTATTTTAACTATTGGGTTGCTGTGAAGACTGAGCAAATTGATGCATGTAAAGCATTTAGCATACGTCCTGACATATATTAAGTACTTGGTATCATAACATAAATCAGCTGTTGTGAAATCTGCAGTTTTCATTGAAAAGTGGACTTTGTTGTAGAATCCCAAGTGAGATGTACCCCAGCGTCAGTATAGCAATACAGTATCAACTGTATCATGCTGTTCCCTTAACCCTAATTTGTACAATGACCCCACTCATGGTGTCCTACAGCCAGGAAAACACAAGTGTATTCAGACAGAAATAAAGAATATCGAAGCTATGGCTCCTAGACTGTGACTTTGCCCATATAAAAACATCAGGATGTATTCTGTATAACTTATCACATGTTTATTTGAAAGATGGAGAGAGCGAGCGAGTGTTGCATTTTAGGGCAAAATATCTTTATTGAAATTTTTGGTTTAGGATTTTTCAACCATATCAGTTTCTAGTTGTATGTTTGTGCTAATTTTTTTGTATTGAGATAAAACTCATATATGGTGAAATGCACAGATCTCAAGTGTATAATCTGATGTGTTTGGAAAAAAGCAAAAACACCTTGAATTAATGTGTAAATCTAGACACAGAAACTTTCCATGACTTCATCACCCCAGAAAATTGTCTCTTGTTCCTTTCCAATCACTTCTCCCCACCAGGAAGAAACCACCTCTTTCTAGCACCTTCCTACCCTCATAGATTAATTATTTCTCCAGAGATTCATGTAATTAAAACCAGACAGCAAGCATTTTTTTGTGTCTGTCTTATTTTGTCCTACATGATGTTTTGGAGATTCTTCCATGTTTTTGTGTGTAATCAGTAGTTTATTCTTTTATTGCTGATTATTATTCCATTATGTAAATATACACAATTGAATCACTCTCTTATTGGGACATTCGGGTTGTTTCTAGTTTGAAGCTTTTCTGAAAAGAGATGCCACATTCCTGTACTAGAATTTTCATGGTTATAAGTTTTTATTTCTCTTAGGTTGATAGCTGGGAATGGAAATCCTGTGTCATAGGACAGTTCCATGTTTAACTTTATAGGAAACTGCCAAACATCCATATTCCTAAGTTGATTTTGCCATTTTATTCCTTCACTGACAAAATTTGGTGGTTATTGGTCTTTTCTTTTTTTTTTTTGGTGAAAAAGATTGGCCCTGAGCCAACATCTGTTGTCAATCTTCCTCTTTTGGCTTGAGGAAGATTGTCTCCAAGATAATATCTGCACCAATCTTCCTCTATTTTATATGTGGGATGCCACCACAGCATGGCTTGATGAGCAGTATGTAGGTCTTCACCCAGGATCCAAACCTGTGAACCCTGAGCTGCCAAATCAGAGTGTGTGGACCTAACCACTATGCAACCAGGCCAGTCCCTGACTGGTCTTTTTAATTTGGCCATTTGAATGCATGTAAAGGGATATCTTCTTGTGATTTCAAGTTGCATTTCCCTGTTAATCAATGGGGGTGCATAGTTTTTCATGCACTGATTTGTCATTTCTATGCTCTTTTCATTGAACAAAATCCATTCAAGCATTTTGCAAAGTTCTCTTGAGCTGCCAGTCTTTCATTTTTGATTTGTATGAGTTTAATATATTCTGGATACAATTCCTTTGTTAGATATGAGTACTGCAAACATGTTCACCCAGTCTGTGTCTTATCTTTTCATTTACTTAACAATATCTCTTAATCAGAGGACACTTTAATTTTGATGAAGGCCAAGTTTTCTATTTTTTTTCTTCCATAGAAAGTGTTTTTGAGGTCTTCTCTGAGAAACCATTGGCACAAAGATTTTTCTCCTATATTTTCTTCCAGAAGCTTTATAGCTTTAGCTTTTACATTGATGTCCATGACCCATCTCAAATTAATTCTAATATATTGTGTGGCATAGGAGTTTAAGGTCATATTTTTGATACATTTATTTGATTTTCCCAGCTTACTTCATGAAGGAATTTTTCCTTCTCTATTGAGAAAGGTCAATTTATTTCATGAGTTAAATTCTCATTTATAGATTCGTCCATCCAAATGCAATACTATGTATTGTTCATTACTGTGATTTTATATTGACCTTGAAATCAGGTAGTGTATGTCCTCAAATTTTGTTTTTCATTTTTAAGGTTGCATTTGCTACCAAAGACCCCGTGTATTTCCACATACTTTGGGGTCAACGTCTATTAAAACAATAATGTCTTTTAATTTTGATTGATATTGATATTTAAAATTTAAAATATTTTAAATTTTAGTGATATTGATATTGAAACTACAGAACAATTTGAAAGAACTGATATCTTAACAAAATTGTAACTTCCAAAATATGGTTATGATAGACATTTCTATTTATTTTATGTTTCTTTTATTTTCTCTCTGCAATGTCTTAAAATTTTCAGCAAGGAGTAAAGTTTTACACTTATTTGGCTCATTTTATTTCTAATTTATTTTACGTATTTATGCAATTGTAAATGACACATTTAAATGCAATTTTTCAGTGCTCACTGTCAATATGTTAAATTGTAATTTATTTCCTCATAACAACCATTTATAATACAATCTTGCTAAATTCATGTATCAATTTTGGTAGTTTTTAGTATTCATTTGAATATTCCAGAGAAGCAATTATGTGCTCTTGAATTAATATATTTTTACTTCTTCATCTACACCCTTTGTCTTGCATTGATTGATTGTCTTTTTTGCATGAACTAGGACTTTGGGGACAATGTTAAATGGAAATGGAGAGTGGATGTCTTTTTCTGGTCTCAGTCTTTAGAGAAATAAATCCAATATTTTACCATTTTACATAATGTTACTAAATGTATGATGACAGCTGAAGAGATTTACCAGGTTTTTCATCAAAGAAATTTCCTTCAATTCTTAGTTTGTTGAGAATTTTAACCATTAAGTATGTAATTTTGCTATAAATTTTTCTGCGTTTATTTAAATAATGCCCTTTATTGTGTAACAGTAATAAACATTTTCAAATTCAACCAACATTATAGTACTTGAATAAACCTCACTTAGTTATATTATCTGTTATACATAGTGTTAGATTCAATCTGCTAGTATTGTGTTAAGGATTTTTGTTTCTATGTATGTTCATGAGTATTGTTTGATAGAAATCATCCATGAAACAATTTGAATATGAACTTTCCAAGAAATTTTTTGGTTATAGACTCAATTTGTTCAGTAGCTATAAGGCTATTCAAATTTTCTTCTTTTGCAAGTTTTGTAACTTTTCTTTTTCAAGTAATTTGTCCATTTCATCTGAATCTTAAAATTTATTAGTATAAATTAGCTAATAATAGTCTCATTTATTAAAACATCCATACAGTTTTATTACTTTCCCCTTTTCATTGCTGATATTTGTTATTTGCTTTTTTCTTGATCATCCTTGCTAGGGACTTAAGAATTTTATTAATCTTTCAAAGAACTAATTTGCCTTTTTAATATTTTTTTATTGTTGGTGTGTTTTCCACTTCACTAATTCCTGTGTTTTTTAAAACTTTTAGTCTCTTTTAAAGAAATTAAGATAAAACAATATTTTAAAGTATTTTGAGTATTTATTACCATAATTACAATTTACGATGCTTTTCAGGTCTCGTGCATATGAACTTCCATCCAGCATCACGTCTCTTCCAGCTAAAGGATGTTGCTTTAGTAGTTCTTCCTGTGTAATTCTGCTGGTCCTCAACTTTTGGTAGTGTGTTTTGTTTTTAATCTGGGAAAGGCTGTTCATTTTATTTTTTAACTAATGTTTCACTGTATATTGTATTCTGGATTAATTGTTTTGTTAGATGTTAGCACTTTAGGGATCTCATTCAATTATTCTCTGTTTTCCACTGTTGCTGATGAGAACTGAGCTTGTCTCCTGTGTCAGTTTGGGTCCCAGAGAAGCAGATACAAAGAGGGAAGAAACATTTAAAGGACTCTTTGGGAGAAATGCAGGGTTGCCATCTGTGAAAGGAGAGAGAGAAAGAAGGATTGAGTACGGAAAACGTTATCAGGAGATTTCTGAGAAAGTCTTGACCAGACAGATAAGCAGTCTCTGAGCAAAGTGTGGCCGGTAGAGAAGTCCCTCATCCAGCAAGACTGGTCCAGCGCTGTTATCTCACCTGAGTCAGGAGGGAGAAGCCTGAAGGAAGTGTAGCCCTAGTGTCAATGACATTGTGGATCCGAAAGTATAGTAGCTGGAGGCTGTTAGTCAACTGCTCACTCCAACAGGATCCCTTCAAGGGAGATCTGAGTGGTGCGTTTAAATGGTTGAAAGACTCTAGACATAATGTGTCTTTATTCTCTGGCTGAATTTAATAATTTTGCTTCAACTTTGGTATTTAGAAATTTTACTATACTATGTCTAGGTTTTACTTGTTTGTGATTTTGTTGTTTTTTTCTTCTTTGAACTTAACTATATTTTTATATATGTAGGTTGACATCTTACCATATTTGGGAATTTTTAGCATGTATTTTTTTCAAAGATAATGTATGTACCATTCTCTCTTCTCCTTTCTTTTGTAAAATCAATCACATATATGTGAGAAATGTTTTCTATTATCACACATGTCATTGAGGCTACCCCTCTCTCTCTTTTTAAATTTTTTAACTCAAATCATTTCTCTTGGCTCTTCAGATTAGAAAAGTTCTATTAATCTGTGTTCAAATTTATTAATTTTTTCTTCTGTCATCTCCAAACTGCTATTAAGTCCATCTTAAAATAATATCCATTTCAGATAATCTAATTTTATATTTTAGATTTTCCATTATTTTTTAAATCTTAAACTTCTCTACTGAGATTAGAATTTCCAATATGGCAATTCATTCTTCCCATCTTGTCTGTTAAATCCTTCAACATATCTATATTGACTGTAATATAATTTTACCTATTAATTCCAACCTCTAGGTCATTTTCATGTTTTAGCTTTTTAAAATCTTGATTATGGGTCATGTTGTTTGTCTTCTTCACATGTCTAATAACATCTTTATTGTATGTTGGATATTATGGATTATACATCGTAAGGAGCCTGGATGAATTTTGTTCTGGCACACAGCTAATTGTTAGCAGAATCACTTGATCCACTAATGATGGTTTTATCCTTTGTTAGAGTTCACCTGTTTTGGTTTGGTCTTGATCTTGTATGGTCTGATCAGTTCTAAGGCACATAGCATGCTTCAGATTTTGTGGACTCTCACCCTGTACATGCATAGTCAAGTTCTTAGCCAAGGACCCACAGTCAAACCACTCTGCATAACTTCTTTCTATCCCATACCTACTCCAAACTTTCAGATGCTTTAGTACCCTCAAAATCTCTCCCTACTCAGCTCAAAAAGACTGCTGTACTCTATCTTCACTTCCAGTTTCTTGTGCCGTGGCCCAAAAAATGCCCCAGGTGGAAAGCCAAGTCAAATGTGAAACTTACCCTTTGTGCTCTCTTCTTTCAAAGCACAGTCTTGTACTGTCTATTATCTGATGCTTGAAAACTAGTGTCTGACATATTTTACCTGGTTTTATAGTTGTTTCCTGTGGAATGGCAAGTCTGGTATAAGTTACTTTCCCATGGTGAAGAATATATATTAGTTTCTGTCATTATTATGGAATGGAAATATTCCTTTGTTTTCTTTTTAAAAAACTGATTAAAATGTTCATTCATTTTCCATAAACTGTTATTAATCTATTGATCTTAAGTGCTTTACTTCTTCAATTATTTAACTGAAATTGAGAAATACTTTAAACTCATTAAATTTCATGCTTACAGTTTGAAAGAATTGTTCTAGTTTATGATGTATCCTCTTGAAACCTGATCTGTTTAGTTGCTAAATGAATTTTCATTATAAGCTTTGGGTAAAACTCAATATTTTTTATTATTGTGCCTTTTTATCTTTATCTATGTACTGCTGAGATGAGAAAAGGACAGAGCCAAAGACAAAGTTCAGTTGAAAACATTTCCATAACACCAGCCCCTGAGGTTGAAATTGACCTGTCAATTACCATTCTTTCAACGTAAATCCCAAGTGATTTTGCCATAATTCATCGAATATGTATGAGTGTATCTTGCAAAGGAACAATAGATTTTGCCTGATCAAATAATTTAATGAGTTCAAAAGACTTTTTAGATGTCAGCTGTCCAAACTTACTAAACTTACATAGCCATCTTAAGAAAAATGAGGACCTGGTCACACTTTTACACCAACTGGATGATGAAATATCATCAGTTGACCATTTGGATTTATCTTCTTTCAGTAATAATGATAGAAAAGACACATAAAACATTCCAAACTCGTAGGGACAAAGAGAACAGGAAAATCAAC
Source organism: Equus caballus (assembly GCF_041296265.1). Lineage (NCBI taxonomy): Eukaryota > Metazoa > Chordata > Mammalia > Perissodactyla > Equidae > Equus > Equus caballus. Next base: position 73,094,847 of record NC_091692.1, on the reverse strand, counting down.
AATAATGGATGAAAATTTGTCTATTTTTTTAAAAGGAAGTGGATATAAGATTAACACTAGAAATTAATACCAGATTAATAGCAGAAAATGCATATATAACTTAAATAACTACAGAAAAGCACTCCCAGCAATCCTTAGTCAGGTTGGTCACAGATTTCTGAGACCATGCTTCTCTCTCCAACCCTACCCTTCCTCACAGAAGATTGAACTATTTGTCACTAGAAAAGCTGAATAACCCGAAGGAAAAAAGCTTCAGATACTGTCATTTGTGTATCCATCACGAATATAGGCCAGACCACCATCAGATCATCTATTGGTGTCTATCAGCTGTTGGGCCTCCTCCATGGACACAGGACACGTTATCAGCTTAAATTAAGGTGATAATTTAAAATTATCACTATTGATTATTAATGTTCAGTCATGGATCATCAAATCTCATCTAACCTCTAACATGAAAGTGGGGAACCAAAAAAAGCGAATAATCAAAAAATTGCTCATTTGTGAAGACATGAGTTTTCTGATTGAAAGGACACACTGGGTGCCCACTCCCATAAAAGAAATAAGATTCAAACCAAAGCACAGCATTATGGAACTTTAGAATACCAGGTAAAAATCAGATCTTAAATCTTCCACAAAGAAAGAGAAAGAAACATATAAACAGAACCATAATAGATGGCCCACACAGAGATGAGACTAAAAAGAGTATCAATTTTTCAATAGCAACATTTGATGACAAAATAAAATACCCTCAAATTCTAGGGACAATTATCAATTAAGTATACAAAGGAAGAATCAAGTGTTTTCCATCACATAAGAGCTCAGTATTTCACCTCCCATACTTGTTTTTTCCTTTCCTGGAAAACTGATGGAATGTTTTCTCCAGAAAATTAAAGGAATAATCCGAGAAAGAGGAAGACATGTAATCTTATACAGAAAAGTGTCAAAAAAGGACCAGGGTGAGAGCTAACTCATTCAACCTAGGGGGAATCTAGTGTAATAGCAGGACTAGCAGCCTCAAGAGGAAAATTCATAAGAATAAAGTGAATATCTGATGTTTGTTAGCATTTGGACAGGATCTTTTTATAGATGTATACCACGCTAATCATCTCTGTTTTACATATCATAAAGTAATGTATTGTGACCACAAACAGTAGTTTTTTTTAAGCCATTCTGAGCCATCTTTCATTAAAATCCCTTAGTTTGGGGCTGCTTCACATACACTTATATTAATATTAGCAAAATAAATTATGTTCAATTATGTAAATGGTAAAATTGATTTTAATAAATTTTATAAATTATGCTCAGAATATTTTTAATATTATCTGAATCTTTGGTTGTAGTTAGGCTTTCATCTTAACATGAATAATAAAACCTATCATTTATTAAGGTTCCTCTGTATGTATGATTCATTATAGCTCTGAGAAAATGCCTAATATCACGCTGTGTATGCTACCCTCCTCTCTACTTGCTCTTCACAAATTGTTTAATGTTAATTTATTTATCCTCTTTTACTTAGTGCTTCATGTTGGAGTATGCACGAGCTAATAAATTGTTAGGTTCAGGGATGAATAAGGTAATGTCTCTAGGCTCAAAATACTGAGAGATTAGAAGAGGACAGAGAATTGTGTACAAATACTTGCAATGCAAAAGTTGAGGTTTTATCAAAATATTTGGGGGTCTGGAGTACAAAATATCTGATATAGATTATTGCTATGGAGTGAATTGAGTCCCCTCAAAATATGTATGTTGAAACTGCACCTCCCAATGTAGTAGTATGTGGAGATGTGGCTTGGGAGGTAATTAGGGTTAGGTGAGCTCATGAACATGGATCTCTCTTGATGGTATTAATGCCCTTACAAGAAGAGACACCAAAGAGCTAGCTCTCTTTCTCCTTTCGCACCCACAGTGAAGAGGTCATGTGAGCATAGAGGGAGATGGAGGCCATCTGCAAGCCAGGAAGAGAGTCTTCATCCAAACCCAACCAGGTTGGCACTCTGATCTCGAACTCCAACCGCCAGAACTGCTAGAAAATAAATTTCTGTTGTTCAAGTCACCCAGTCTATAGTATTTGGTTATGACAGCCCTAGCTGCCTAAGACAACAATTAACAAAAATCGTATCACAAGTATTATTGTTGAAGTTTGCATATAGAAATCTGGAGATTTAAAATCATTTATATAACCACTCTCTCTCCTATAGGTCCATTAATTACATGTCTGTTGCTTACAGGTCTAATTACTTACCAACTCGGAAAAATATTTTCTAGAATTTGAGACCTATGAAATACTAAACAATCCTCTCCTTGTATCTTTAACATTTCTCAAGTCTGTCTGCTCTTCCCTGGAGCATTGCTTCTAGGTTTCTGCTAATTGATGTCTCACTTCAGTTACCCAGAAACCACTAGCTCAATCCCAGCACGCACTTACTCAGGATAAAGAAAATCTCTTAGTTGCTTGTTAGAGTTGCACCTGCCCCCAACACTTTTTATTAAACTTTTTTTTTTAAAGAATGAGAGAACCATTGCTCTCTGAAATAAAGACCCAAAGACCACTTCTTCCATCCCTTATTCTGCCCTAAAACCAAAACAACATTCTCCTTTATCCTCTATGTTTGGTCTTCCTATCAATGAAAGCCACTGTGATTTAGAGGTCACGTTCTCCCTGTTGTCAACATTTGACTGTCCACGTAAATTAATAAAAATACATAATAGAGTAAAAAAGCATGCTATATGTCATGGAGAAGGTACTTCAGCAGGGCACAAAGTTATAAGATGAATAAAAGGAGAAACAACGTATCTTTAATGAGTCACAATTTCCTAGACCTTTAATCAAAAGAAGTGGACATTGGAAGATTATTTTCCCCCCATGTCTGAGATAATTAAAGCCTCTAGATTTTCAAGTAGGAACCTAATCTTTAAAGACCCATAACTACAATATCTCTGGGGGAAAGCCATCCTGTAGGTAGGAGGACAGCCGCATACTGCAATTGTGAATGTTACATTGCAGTGGGCTGGTACTTTACTTGGGAATACAAATTATAAGTAATCGTGCTTAGCGAGATGATTAGCTATCCTGTTTTTCTAAGAACTACAGTTTTCTGGCCTTCCACATTTTCAATTCTTAGACTTAGTTTTTATCGCTTTGCATTATCCCTCTATTTTAGATCAGTGCCCTTCATTGGTTATTACTCTATTATGCCCATAGCCTCTCTAAACATTTTAGTCCAATGCTGCCTAATCTACCCTGTTTGCATCATTATTTTTACACTTCATTCAATATTTAATTACATTATTGTCTTACTATTAGTGGAATACATATTTGTGATAATTTTCCAGTTTAAACATGAAGAGCTGCCTTACCATTATTGGGATGCAAAATCAGGTAAACCTAAAGTAGTTTGTCTTTTTTTTTCCTAAATTAAATAAGATCATCAGAATCTGAAAAATGTACAAATGTAAGTTATTTCCATACGATTTGTATTAGTTGATTGAGACATTTAATTTATATTTCTAAAAAGATATAGGGCATTCTGAGGTAAGCAATTTGAATTTTACTGCAAAGATAAAAAGATGTAATACCTAAGTATTAGAAATTTAGATGTGTTCCATTGTTTTAAAAGATAATCAATTTTATAGGCCTGATGTAGCTTTACTTAAGCACTTGGTATAACTGAGAGAACTGGAAATCTTTTTTCTGCTATGTGTTTTTTCCATTTTCCTGTCAAAGATTTAAAATTTCAAATGGCCTCGCTCGAAACAATTGTGGTTATAAACGAATAGTGGAAGAACTTCTGTCTCAGAGTCTGGTATTCATGTCACACCCATGACTTCTAAAAAGGAAAAGAAAAGGAAAGATTTATAAATTTGTCATTTAACACAAGTGTTTTATGATAGTTTCAAGTATCAAAAAGTGTATTTCTTTTTTTTGAATTTGTTGAAACAATAGTTTCTATTAACTAAGGCAAATGAGTTCTCTCTCTAGTTATAGTCTATGAGAAGTTTTTCTCTGAAAAAAATGCAATTGGGAAATTCTAAATTTTAGGCCTTATCAGGCTTATAAAACATCCCAAAAAATGGTAATGCCCAACTGAAAGGAAGTGGCGTTTAAAGAATAAATATACCTAGTTTTTCGTTTGGAATCACTTGGCAGCATGCCATGGAAACCTAACCTAAATTGGTTAAAGAAGAAAGCAGACTAAAAATAACTCATGTATTCATAAAGAAGGAGGTCCAAGAGATTAAGTTGTTCTCAGATATACCTAGATGTGGAACTATATTTCAATTTCTCAATTAGTTCTGCTTGCCTTCACTTGTTTTCATTGTCGGTTAAGATCATCCTCTGTGTGTGTGTGTGTGTTGTGTGTGACAGCAATATGGCAACTGGCTGTCCCAACACAATGATCATTCATTTATTCACTCAACAAAAATTATCGAGTATCAATTATGTGCTAGGCATTATTCTAGCGACTGGGAATATAGGAGTGAACCAAAGAAATAAAACAAGTGCCCTCATGGAGTTTACATCCTCATGAGGAGTGACAGAAAATAAATAAAATTCCTGCCCACCTGTTTCATTTTTCTGCAAACAATCTGATTGAATTGTTCATCTTCCACATGTCTTGCCCCATTAAAACCTTTAAGTCATTTCTCAAATGATATCTTGTTCGATTTCGCCTTCCCTGATGACCCTAATTAAAATTCTACCCCACTCCCATCCAGCATTTCCAATTCACTTTCCCTCCTTATTTTCAACATGGTGCTGTTGTATTCTTGCATAATAGTGCTTATGGTCTTTCCCACTTAGAATGTGAGTCCACAAGGGCTTTTTTGTTCATTGCCGTGTCCCAGTGTTTTGAATACGCCTGTCACATAAGAGATGCTCACAAATATTTGGTGTATTACTAATTGACTGGTAGCCCAAAGAACAGAATTGGATTCAGTCATTATGGATCAGGAGTTTCAAAACAGTTAAAAACTCTTTGTTTTCTCTCTATCTCTATTTCTATCCCTATCTTTGCTTATTCTCATAAAAACCCTCTCCATATGCATCAAACTACCCTCAGGCAGAGTCAAGTCTAAATCATCCTTTAGAGATTAAAATCCCATTGAAAAGACAAGTTCTGTCCGTCCCAGCATCAATATCAATTCCCTACAGGACCCCACAGATCCACTTCTGTGGTGAAGGAGAAAGAGGCAGTTCTGAAGAGAAAAAGCAGCTCAGAAAAACAAAAATGAACAGAATCTGTTATATCCAGGATCCAGATCAGGTGAGAAAGTTAGCAGCCTAATTGATTTCTATCATTTGCTTCTTTCCAGTAGAAAATAATGTCTGGGTTTATCTCTAAATAACAATGGTCATTGAATAGAATTATCAACCCAGAATATTATGTGCTTCTTAACTAAAGCAGTTAAATATCTAGATGGGGCACTCTCAAGGTCATGATTGAAGCTATTCAAAAGTGTTTTGTAACAGATAAGAATGCTATGATAAGATCCTTGAGTTAGGATTCAGAGCAAGTCATTTCACAATTTGGGGAATCCAGTTTCTTCAATTTTACAATTGAGATTTGACCATAGGAACTATAAAGCCATTTTCTGCTTTAGCAATCATTTATTCTAAATTAAGTATTTGTGAAGTTAAGAAATTTGGTGTATTTTTGAAAATGTACTCAGAGATACGGAATACTTTTAACTTATGTGAAGATATATACCTACAAGTGGACACATACCAAGCATTAACTAATATCTATTAGCTTTGCTTTCTACTAGGGGACTGCCACAAATAAAAATAGGACTAACTTTGGCAGTTTCTTAACAAACTCAAGGAATTTTATTGCTGTAGCCATTGTTTTCTTTCTTTTTGTTTTTGGATTAAAAAATATAAGAACATGTTTTAAATTTACTGACCTGGATACATAAGTCATAAAGTTTTATCAATATATAAATTAGCTTATAACATGAGCTTATAGCTCATGTAACCAACACACTTCGATGTAACCTCTCTCCCTGTTAAAATTAACCATTATTTTTGTAAAAATGACCAATTAAAAATGAGCCCAAATAGAGTTATTTTGCTATCTGATTGTGAGTGACAAAACGTGGTCTCTGATCATTGTTAATGCTTCTGAGCAACAACAAAAATATTCTCAATGTTCTGCTCCTTTACCAGGCTCTGTCTGCTAAAGATCGCTTACTGCCTTTAAGGTACCTCCTAGCCAGTGCTCACCTGGCTTGCTAAATGACTCACCAAAACAAAGACATGCTTTTTAGCAAAACTTGCTTTATAGTTCTAATTATTTTGTCTATTATAGTAGTCCCTCCTTATCTATGGAAAATACGTTCCAAGAGCCCCAACGAATGCCTGAAACCGTGGATAGTACCAAACCCCATATATACTGTTTTATCCTATACATACATACCTATGATAAAGTTTAACTTATATATTAGACACAGTAAGAGATTAACAACAACTAATAATAAAATGGAACAATTATAACAATATACTGTAATAAAAATTGCCATAGATCTTAACAACCTCAGCATATGATTTTTATCTTTCAACTTTTCACTTAAAGGAAGCACGATAGGGGCCCGCCCGGTGGCACAGTGGTTAAGTGCCCACGTTCCTCTTTGGCGTCCCGGGGTTCGCCAGTTTGGATCCCTGGTCCGGACATGGCACCGCTTGGCAAGCCATGCTGTGGCAGGCATCCCACATATAAAGTAGAGGAAGATGGGCATGGATGTGACCTCAGGGCCAGTCTTCCTCAGCAAAAAGAGGAGGATTGGAGGCAGATGTTAGCTCAGGGCTAATCTTCCTCAAAAAAAAAAAAAAAAAAAAAAAGGAAGCACTTTATGGTTTCTCTTTGGCATGTCCCAACTGCCAGCATCTCTACTCTTGCACTTTGGGACCATTGTTAAGTAAAATAAGGGGTACTTGAACACAACCACTGCAATACCTTAACCATTGATCTGGTAACCAATGGAGGTGGCTATTAAGTGACTAATGGGTGGGTAGTATATGCAGCATGGATATGGTGGGCAAAGGGATGATTGATGTCCAGGACAGCACAGTGCAGGACTGGGAGAGATTTTATCACACGACTCAGAATGGCATGCAATTTAGAACTTATAAAGTGTTTATTTCTAGAATTTTCCATTTAATATTTTCTGGCCACAGTTGATCACTGGTAGCTGAAACTGGGCATAAAGGAGGACTGCTGTACCACTATCTCCATACCTCAGCAGATTTCTGTGATATTGAACTTCAGTAATCACTCTTAGCTTCATTATGGGGATCTCCCTTGAACAACTTGGACTATTTTTCTGCTGACCCACTACTAATACTCTATCAGGGCTGCTCCCACAATGTCCCAACTCTTAAAACATAGGTATCTTGCCGAGTCTCTCATATCATCCTTTAACATCTCGTGCCCTGAGCTAAATTTAGTTCAGCAGACTTTTGAAGTTAACTCTGTCTGTTCCATTGATTTTCAAAGTTTTAGCTTGGTAAACTTTTAATTTTGAAATCAATGGAAAAATAAATTTTGTTATGCATATAAAGTTTTCCCAATTCATTTGCTATTTTTCTACAGCATTATAGACACTTCTAAGCATTGCTGTGCAATGAGTAAACAATTACCTTTTATAAAAACAAAAGATATAAGTTCTGAAATTCAGTTTCTCAATTGCTATAGGTAAATATTAGATTCTAATACCTCGCCTACCTCCAGAGAAGCTTAAAAAACCCCTCAAATTCTGCAAAGCACTAGTGTAGTTCAAGGACAAAAAATAACAAAAGATCTGAATGAATATGCACATTATGTATAATGTATATATAGTTAGTGTGCAATATATAATATGTATGTTCATCTATTATTAGGTATTATCCTTACTTCAAATTTACCTGCCATTTCTAAAAAACAACTATATTAAAATGTGATGAACAGAACTAGAGCTACAAAACATGCATGCTGATGTCTGAAAAGAAGCAGTTGCTAACAGATTAGCAGAAACAAATATAACTTTATAAACACAATCCCAAAGGAAGAGATGGAGGAGAAATATCACTTTTGCCCAGTAACTAAACATAATGTTTAATATATGGTAGAAAGAGACATAATGGGTAAGAATATAGGCTCCAAAGAGAGACTACAAAGCTCAAATACTAGAATCAGCACTTCCTGGCTCTGTGGTCTTGGGAACGCCTCAGTATCTTCATGTGGGAGATGGGAATATTACTTATCTCTTACTGGTGTGGTAAAGATTCAATTAGATAATCAATGCAATTGTTTCCTTAGCTTAGTGCTTAGAATATGGTAAATGCCAATAACTTAGGTTATTGTTTATCACAAACATTGCACTTGCTATTTGAATGTTTCCCAAAATTTGGGATAATATTTTGAGCTTATATTTATTTATGCTCTCGAGATTTTTCAGGGCAAATCAAAATTGTCTTTTAGAATTCCACATATATATCAATAATTTTCTAATTCTACTGTTTTTTTAATATAAGAAACTCTGTTCAGTGAATATATAAATTTTCCATCCAGCAATCTATTAGCAGTGAAAATAAGTTGTAACTGTGACATATAACCATGCAGTCTTCTGACGTTCATTCTCAAAATGAGCTGTCCTACAGAACTGTTCGGCTTAAAACAATTAATAATTAGAACCTTGAATTAGTAATTTGTCACCCAATGTATTTTAAACATTTGGAAACAACTAAAACATGCACAAATATGAATAGTAATAGTAACAGCAGAGGTAAAACTAACATTAGTTAAAATTATGATAATTAAAATTAATAAAATTATCTATATCTAATATTTTACAGCTTACAAATCTTTTTTTTTTTTTTTTTTATGAAGATTAGCCCTGAGCTACAATCTGCTGCCAATCCTCCTCTTTTTTGCTGAGGAAGACTGGCCCTGAGGTAACATCTGTGCCCATCTTCCTCTACTTTATATGTGGGATGCCCGCCACAGTATGGCTTGCCAAACAGTGTATAGCTCCGCACCCGGGATCTGAATCAGTGAACCCTGGGCCACCAAAGCGGAATGTGCAAACTTAACCACTGTCCCGCTAGGCTGGCCCCTTACAAATCTTTTGATAAATCCTGTAAAAATTTTGTTCTTCCAAAATTTGCTTACCAAAATAAGACGTAATAGCAATAATAGTACTCACAAGTACAAAATAAATATCTCATTATGTCAATGACTTATTTTAACTGTTTGATTTACAGAGAGTGTATAGAATTGCTTACAAATTGGATTAAAGATATTTTTGCTACTTTAGGGGTCCCTTTTATCACTGGAGAATGTAAAACAAAGTACCACATTGTCAATAGCATGCAATTTCATTAAGAAATCCATAAAATAAAATTATTTCATATAAATTTCTTTCTATTTCCAGAGTTTGGTTCTAATATAGGGGAGAGTAAATGGACAAGTTATTACCACCAACTATTTGGAAATTTGTAACTAGCTCATCTCAGAGAATAAATGTCAGGAAAAACATGCTCTTTTCAGGCAAAGTATTGAAATAATAGCTAGTTAAAAATTCATTAGTGAAATAGAGATATATAGACATTATCCATGGTATCTTATAAGATTTTCAAAGAACTATTTTCAAGTACTCTCTTCCTAATTTCCAAGGTAGGAAGCTCAACTTGCTTAAAATAATCTAACCCTAATAATGAATGTCTATCTTGTCTTCCCTGCCCCTCCAGTTAAGAATGTCTGTAGGTTATTATAACCGTGCCATTGAACAGGATTCAAATATCAAAGTGTAACAGTTTCTAATATGATGGAAAATTGAGAAAATATTTGGCCAACTCTTCCCCTGAAGAAGGCAGTAACATAAATAGGTTGGCAAAAATTACTTCCTTTCAATGTTCTGATATCTGCAAGCTTACATCATACTCTCTGTAAAATATTATAACTCACAATCTTTGCCTCAAAACATAACAGTAGGGAACAACTTATTATAATATCACAAAAAAGTAATAAGAACAATGTAAAACTCTCATACATTTTCAAAAATCCCACTTTTAGAAATTAGTTCTATATTTTACACTCCACTTCATTTTGTTCAAAATGAATTCTGTCATAATCTGTGTTGTTTTCTCATTCTTATTATTTGAAATCTTTTTTAGCTAAAAGCTAGCGTAGAAAAAGCAAGTCATTACGCAAATAATTCATGTAATTTGAAAAGGATCATCATAATTTTATTCATGAATTTTTATTCAGAAAGCTGTCAAAGTGAAATTATTTAAAAAATAGAATACAATATATTTTTTCTACTAGGGGATTTCATCGACATGGATGCAAATGAAGAGATCTGGATAGTTATATTTCTACTAAGTGGTGTTGTTAGGTGTAAGTGAACACTATCTGAAAACATTTATTTGAATATATTCAATTAATGTGGTATTTTTTTTAAATAGATTGGAAAGTGGAGGCCTTTTGGTTGCAGCCAAACTCATGTTTTTATAGGTTTGATTTTTCCTGATTTCATACACACTTGAGTTTTAAATAAATTTTAATAATAACCTCTACTATTCCTTATGTTTGACACCCAGCCTGAGACATACTGACTTTATCCACCTGGCCCTTATATATATGAACCAAATCAATTTAAAACAAATTTTACCATCACTCAATATAGGCCAGAATTTGCACATTAGCATTTTCATTTGCCGTGTATCTTCACTGACTGCTGTCACTTAGTGACTCCAAAATGTTCAGGCTTCATCTGAAATCTTCCCAAACACTCACAACAAAGTAAGTTTGTTTTTTATTTCTAACTTTCTTAATATATTATGTACATATAATCATTAACACGGATATCATTGTTCTTCATATCATTGATATCTATATCATCTATGCCTATCTATCTATATCACCATATTTTAACATTGATTCCACTTCTAACCTCTAATTCCATGATTTGCATCTTTATTGGGTTCTACGTGACACCAAATATTTTGTCATTTCCATTTTTGTATCCACAGTGCCTGGCGTGTAATAAAACTACTAATGGTGACTAATGTTTACTGAGTAGTAATTCTTGGCATCTGTGACAAATACATTCTTATAACATTTTTGAGTTCTTAAGAAGACCTATGATTTAGAAGTCCTACCCCCTGTAAAGAATTTAAACTGCCTAAGTTTAAATGGCTAGCAAGTGGCAAATATGGGATTTGAACTCCTGCATTCTAGTTCTAGAGCCTCTTTCTTAACACTCAATATATATTTGTGCAATGAACAAATGAGTGAATTAATGAATAAGTGAATAAGAACATGCTTTACACAAATGCTTCAGGTTTTTTATTTTTAATATCTCAACTAGGGTCTTTCAATGAGCCCAGATTTGCTATGTGATTTCCTACTTCTTTAGTAAAGATAGCTTTATAATTAAATCACAAATATTTGCGTGAAATCAGAGTACTTTTCTGTAATTATCAACTAAGAGCACAAAAAAGAATTCTGTGAGAGAAAAAAGACAACAAGGGCCTTATGCAGCATGAGCCATGTCTGTCTCTTGCCAGTACATTTGCATTTCAAACAATCATACAGGGAAGGGCCACAATAGGCCTACACAGTGTGAGGATTTGTTCCTAGTATTTCCTGCCCAAATTATTATCTGTTTTGATGCAAATTCTAACACCAAATTCCAAAACTAAAAAACAACAAATTTGGCAAAATAGAACAGCCATAAAAATATAATGCACAATAGTCTGGAGAAATTATCATGTCAGCCATTGTACATAAATGCATTCTTTTCCAGAATAAAACACAGAACATTTTCTCCAATGTTAGAGCAAGCCCAGAGTGGGTTGCCACATTTTTACACTAGATATGTGATAACGGGAAACAAATGACAGAACTGTCATAACTGAAACCTATTGATCTTTTCCAAAATCTAATCACTACAATTTCAGAAATAACATAAGCAACCCTATAATTTAGTAATGCAATGAAAATGTTGTGTTGATGCAAACAAATTTTAGAAAAAGCTGAAAGTAGCATCTCTCCTTAGCTGAAGTGTATCGTGCCATCATGAGGTTTATTCCTACCACCTGCAGCTGAAAGTAATGTTTCCTCTAGCAGACAAGCCTGTTATGCCCTAAGGTAGGGGATTTCCTCTTGGAAAAAGAAAGGTACATAGACGAGAAAATAAAAAAGAGAATATTTCAGAATTTAAGCTGCAATGGCCTGAATAAGAATGTCATATTAAATTTTCCTAACACAAGGGGGAAAAAATCTCCCACAAGACAGATGATAACAGGGGTATTTAGAATTGGGAACAAAATCCTGCAAAACTGGTAATTATCAATGCCAGTTATACTGTTTAGAAAATCAAAATATTATGTTGACACTAAAGGGAAAATGTTAAATTAGTTGGAAAAAGCTGTGCCCATATGTCTTATCAGCACATTTAGTTTAGCAGGCACCTACGTGTTCAGTCACCAACACACAATCAAGAAACGAATTTGACCATGTAGGAGGCTGTGTGGGCAATAAAGAAAAACAAAACAACCAGAGAAATAAGATAATGATTTGGATTCTCTTCAATTTGCATTTTCCCTAAGAATACATAAAATAGTTTAGAACCAAGAGCCAAACAGGCTGTACATATTGTTGATATTATCAACAATTCAGTAGTGGACAAGATTTATATGCAAACTGTAGATACTCAAGAAAATATGACTTGTTTTCCTTAGAACTCTGTCTATAGCACTTGAAATAGGAATGCAACCTTGTGTCAGGCAAGATTAATTCAGTAGTTTGGCATTAGCAATATCTGCCAAGGGCAAGCAGCGAAACTATACAGTTAGGCGAAATTTAACATAAATATCTCCCCATATTTCTTTCTCACCTCCTAATACCTCTCTTTTAACTGTCTTGAAACTCTATATGCATGTACCTCTCTGTGACTATCAAAAACTAGCCCCTCACAGTTAACTTGATTTTAGCTTCCTTCACAGCATCCCAAATTTATAAACAAATAAAAAGTTTCCCATCTCTCAAATGACATATATAAAATTAGTTAAGGCTATTTACTTCAGATAATAAAAAGTATGACTTTATTAAAGTAGTATATGATAAAGAGTGAATGACTGATGGATTTTTTCTTAGGTGACTTTCTGAGGTAGGATAACTTCAACTGGAGATAGAAATCCTGAAAAGCACATTAAAGTAGAAGTGGGTGAATATTTAACTGGTACAATGTGTGGTGCAGAGATTCTGAATCATAGTGTCATTTAAATTTCCTTTTTGTTACATGTTTACTTTCTCCTCAGTCCGTTATTATGCTATAATTACCAGAATCAAAGATTTTCTGGATACGTACATAAAACAAAATATGAAAGTAAAGGATGAATCTGAAGTTGCAAAAGCAGATGTCCACAAGGACCAGGAGGATATGGTTAAATAAAAAGGCAAAGCAGATTTGAGAATGCATGCCCCATCTAAGCAGTAGAAATTATTGCCAAATGGAAATATAGACCCTGTGCTGCCAACAGTCCAATTTTTCAAGAGGGTCTGGTATTTAGACTCTTAGGAGAAATATGCTAATTTTTAAACATTGGCAATTAATTCATTTTTAAAAAAAAATTCTATGTGAAACAAACAGAAAGCTTCAGTGAGTCCAAATTCTGGGATGGCCACTATAATGAAGCAGAAAGTGTATAGACTGGCGTCTTCTGCTGCTCCCTTGTGTACATCAGGAAATCTCTCTAAGTCTCAGTTTTCTCAACGGTAAAATGAAAGGATTGTGCTAGACTGGAATGTTCCCTTTCAAACCTTTAACTCTTTGCATTAGGTTTCATAAGTGCCTTTAATCTTCATTTTGTTCGGTCATAGGGTATGTAGATGGATTAGAGAAATATTGTGTAATTATACGTTCATTTTTCATTCAACAACGTGGAAAAGTACTGTTCAAAGCATTGAGAGTACGGTTGGAAACGAAATTTATGAACGCCTCCCTCATAGAATTTATATCCTGGTGCATAGAAACACATAAACAAATAGACAAGTAAAATATATAGGGAAGCTGTCAGATGATGATAAGTATGACTGAGAAAAATTCAGGACAAAAGGAGAATGGAGAGTGCTGAGGGAAGTGGTTGATGATTTAAATTTGCCTGGCAGAGGAAATGAATGTGATGTTTGAGCAAAGACCTGGGAGAGATGGGTTCACAAACCATGCACATACCTGGAGGAAGGTTGTTCTAAAAAAGAGAAAATGAAAATTACTAAAACCCTGAAACAAGAGTGAGCTGATGGTTTTGTGGTACAGCAACATGGACAGGGCATCTGGAGTATTTTGAAGGAAAGGGAAAGGAAAAGGAAGTTAATGGAGAGGGGTGATGTTGTATGGGGTTTGGGGGACACAGTAAAGATTTTATCTTTTATTCTGAGGAGGATACAAAGCATTAGAGGGATTTTTTTTTAAACTTTTTATTGAGATTATGATAGTTTACATCCTTGTGAAATTTCAGTTGTACATTATTGTTTGTCAGTCGTGTTGTAGGTGGACCACTTCACCCTTTGTGCCCACCCGCCCACCCCAACTTTACCCTGGTAGCCACTAATCTGTTCAGAGTAGAGGGATTTAAGATGTGGAGTAAATTTGTCTGATTTAGGTTTTAAATATACTGGGAGAAGAGAATTGAAATCTTTCTCTAAAATTGTAGGATTGCCTGATTCTCCCTTTATTTTGGTTAATTTTTACTTTATATAATTTAAGACGGTTAATATGCTAACTGACTCTCAAACGTTTGTAACATCCCTCTTTATCTCTGGTATTATTTCTTGTTTTACAGTCTGCAGCTTTCTTGTGATTATTATTTGCATGGTGTATCTTTTAGCATACTTTTAACATCCTTTTTAGACAGCATATGGTTCAGTCTTGATTTTTTATTGTTATGCAGTTATTGAAATTTAATCCATTTTCATTTAATGTAATTAGTAATAGAATAGTTTTATGTCTATTATCTTGCTATTGTTTTTTGATTTGCCCTTTCTGTTTTTTACTAATTTGTTCCTTTTTCCATTATTCTTTTGGATTAAATGCATGTTTTAATTATACTTTTATATCTCTTCTTTCACATTTTTAGCTCTACCTATTTGTATATTTTTTAGTATTTGCTCTAAAGATAAAAATATGTCTCTTTAATTTCTCACTATTTACCTTGAATTAGTATTATATTCTTCTATATATAATAATATGAATACATATGCATATATATAGAGCAATATTATTCCAATAACATCCTTACCATCTTCTGTGAAATACATTTTTCCACATATCCTATACAACCTAAACTCCATTATTATTTTCACTTTTAGCCAGCAATTGACTTTTAAAGAAAAAAGATACAGAAAAATAATGTTTTATGTTTACTCATTTGTTGTATTTCTTTTTCCTATCTGGAGATTTGAAGTTTCATCTCTTCTCATTCCTTTTCATTCTAAAGATATTTTTTAGTATTTCTTTTGGTCTCATGGAGACAAATTCTCTGAGCTTTCTCTAATCTAAAATGCTTTATTGCATTTTCATTTTTGAAAGACGTTTTCACTGAATATGGCATTCTAAATTGACAGTGTCTTTTCTTTTTTAAAATTTTGCCTCTTTAATGATTATATTTCACTATATCCTTGCCTCCACTGTTTCTGGTAAGCCAGCTATCATTCTTCTTGCTTCCTTGTATGTAATAAACATTTTTTCTTTCTCTAGTTGCTTTTAAGATTCTGTTACTTTTGGGTTTTCAGTATTTGAAATTTGAAGAGTGTTACATTTGTATTTTGGTTCTGTGTGGCTTTCTTTTCCAAAATTTTTTCCTCCCTCAATTTCCAGATGCTCTGGCATTTATAACCCTGTCTGACTTCCTCCTAGTGTGACTGGAGATTTCTACATGTGTTCTAATCCCCCTTCACTGTGGGAATATGGTATGACATCAGGAAAGAAGCTTTATAAATGTGGACTTCACCCAGTGATACTGTTTCAAGGGTCAAATCACCACCAGTTCCTTGCTGGTAACATAGTTGTTGTTTTGCTTTGTTTTATTATTTATTGGTAGTTTTCTTTTATTTGGTTCCAAGGTTATAATTGTTTCCTGTGTGGGAGTTAGTTTGATGTAAACTATTTTGTCATTACTGGAACCAGAACTCAGTTTCTAGATACATTTTGAAGAAGCCAATGGGTCCAGTGGCTACAAATCTCAAAGAGGATTGCTCCTTTACATATAATAATTAAAATAGTTCTCTTTTATCGCTTTGTTTCTAGTGTTCTGGCACTCTTGGTTGCTGCTAATAATCAATGATGAATCTGTGCTATAATTTTCTCAGAAGATTCATGGCGAATCTCATAGCATATGAAATAGATGAAGTTTCTCTTTCTTAGAATCGTGCTACTGATTTCATTCTTTATCAAACCAGCCACTTCTAATTGGTGAGTATGGTAAGGTGTTCACACCTTAGAATGATATCTCTGTAATGGAAAGTCATGAATTTTAAGAGAATTAGGGACTGATCAAGGCAAAAGTTCTGACCACAAGGTGGCAATAGCACACAAATAACTTAATTTGGGCAGTGCTTTGACAGATTTGCATGTGAGGAAGTCCCTCACAGCATGAGGTCCTCCAGAAGAATGGAGAGATGTGCCCACTACCCATAAAGGGAAGAGGGCAAAGGAACTCCCAGAAGAGAGGGAGAATCAGAGAAGGGGCTTATGTATCTAGATGACATCACTCAGTTGCATGCTGTGTAGTCTCTGAGTGAGCGAGCTTGAAAGGGCAGCAGAGGCTTGGAGTCATTTATAACCCAATGGTTTATCTTATTTATGGTTAACAGATGTTGGATGTGTTTTTGCTAGGTAGGTAAAGCCAACAGGCTCCAAATTGCTAAAACTCAGCTTACTGGGACTATAGTTAAAACAAATCGAATATGAAAAATTGCATTTGGCCAAGCCAATGGAATCTAGTCTACTCTGAAGAAGGAAATGACATAAGGCCAATACACAGGGGCCAACCATAACCCATTTATATAACATGGATAAATAAAGTAGAAATTTGAGTTATAGTAAATGTTCCATTGTACCGAACAAAGGGAAGCTTATAAACACTTAAGCTTTGCAAGGATGGTACATATGTTAATGGTCTCTAATTTCCTGACCTGCCTCAGTTTGTTGTTCTTCCTACCCCTATGCAGCAGTCTCCTCAAGCCACTCAGATAAGTAACTGCATGTTTTCCTTAAAAAATTGCTCCTCTCAAAACAGTGGCCCATTCTTTATTTTGTTACACCAAGAAACATTTAGGATTTGGTCGAATTATAGAAAAACACTGATTGATCTCTAGCACACATGGAGCACAGAATCAACAAAGCTTCACTTTATGATAGTGTACACACTCACACAAGTTAAGTGAATAGTTCCCAAAGTCATTTGTTTTTATTTATGGAGTAAATTTTATAAATTTTGATTTATTTGGGAGTTATGCATGTTGCTCTATACAAATGTTTGTATCTCCCAAAATTCGTATGTTAAAACCTAATCCTCAGTGTGAGGGTATTTGGAGATGGAGCCTTTGGGTGGTGATTAATGCCCTCATAAAAGAGACTCCAGAGAGCTCTCTGATCCCCTTTTGCCATGTGAGGACACAGCAAAAACAGCTGACTATGAACCAGGAAAAGACGGCTCTGACTGGACACTAAATTTGCCAGCACTTCGATCTTAGACTATCTAGCCTCCAGAACTGTAAGAATAAATAAATATCTGTTGTTGTAAGCCACTCAGTCTATCATATTTTACCATAGCAGCTAAAATGGACTAAAGCACATTTTAATAAAATATTACATAAACAAATATGACTTGGTGTGGAAAACTTCTGTTATTTATTTATTTACTTTGGTGTGGAAGATTGACCTTAAGCTACCATCTGTTGCCAATCTTCCTCTTTTTGCTTGAGGAAGATTGTCACTGAACTAAAATTTGTACTAATATTCCTCTATTTTGTATGTGGGATGCTGCGAGAGCATGGCTTGAAGAGTGGTGTGTAGGTTCATGCCTGGGATCCCAACCTGCAAACACCAGGCCACTGAAGCAGAGTGCATGAGCTTAACCACCATGCCACTGGGCTGGCTCTAAAACTTTTGTCATTATTAAATGAAAATTAAATTGAGTGCTGTTAAAAAATCATGATAGGAGAGTGATGTCATCATCATAGTGGAGTGAGCTGTTCCCTTAGAATCCCCCTCCAAGAAACAACGAAAAGGATATTTATCAACCAACAGAGGGCATTCACACAACACAATAGACATCTGAGAGATCCATGCAGCTATACATCTGAAGGTGGTGGTGCTGGAACCCCCAGGAGGCAGTGGAAGGAGGTAAGGGGATCTCCTCTCCATCCCAGAATGGCTATGATCTAGGGTGTGGGACTGTGTGCAGCTCTGAGAGGAGAGGGAGTAAGGGCAGCCCTTCACAGGGATGTCTTCACTCTCAGAGCTGCCTCCCAGCCAGTGGAAATGTTTCATACCAAAGAGGCTAAGCAAGCATGGAGGCATCTTCACCAAGCTGAGCAGGCTAGGAGGGAAGACAGCAAGTGCAGAGTGGGAGCACCCTCAGGATCATAGATGGGAAAGAAAGTGCCCCTGTCCTCACCTGGAGAACCAGCTCAGTGAGTTCTCCAGAGCAAGAGACCCCTGAAAGAGCACCTATGTGCCTAATGTGTAAAGCAGCAGTGGCCAGAAGGCAAACACAGATGAGCTCTGTCAGCACAGCTTCCAAAGGACAGGCAAAGCTGCCAGGGATCATGGTGGGCTCAGAATACACAGCTCCTACCCCCTCCCCAGTGTCAGCAGGTGGAATCTGCAATGAGATGCTACGATTTTGTGGTGGCACAAATCCACCACATCAAATAGAATGAAGAGGTATATTAACACTCAATACCAGAAGGAAAATGGCAAGTACCCAGAAATCAATCCTGAAGTCACAGAAATAAATAATCTAAATGAGAAAGAATTCAAAATAGCTATCATTAAAAAACTCAATAAGGGGCCAGCCTGGTGGCATAGTGGTTAAGTTCACATGCTCTGCTTTGGTGGCCCAGGGTTCAGATCATGGGTGCGGACCTACACACCACTCATCAAACCATGCTGTGGCAGTGTCCCACATACCAAATAGAGGAAGGTTGGCCAGATGTTAGCTCAGTGACAGTCTTCCTCAAACAAAAAGAGGAAGATTGGCAACAGATGTTAGCTCAGGGCCAATCTTCCTCATTAAAAAAATAAAACTCGCTGAGTTACAAGAAAACTCAGAAAGACAGTTAAAAGAAATTAGGAATAAAATTAATGAACAGAAGGAATTCTTCACAAAAGAGATAGAAACTATTTTTAAAAAGATCAGAAATGTTGGAGATGAAAATCACAATGAATGAGATAAAGAAAAATCTAGAGTCCTTAAATAACAGAGCTGAATGGAAGACTGATTAGCAATTTAGAGGACAGAAATATAGAAATGCTTCAGATAGAGGAGGAGAGATAACTAAGACTAAAAAGAAATGAAGAAATTCTCTGAGAAATATCTGAGGCAATTAGGAAATGCAACATAAAGATTACAGATATTCCAGAGGAAGAAGTGAGGGAGAAAGGAGCAGAGAGCTTGTTCAAAGAAATAATAGCTGAGAACTTTCCAAACCTGGGGAAGCAGGTAGAATTACAAGTAAATGAAGCTAATAGAACTCCTAGTTACATCAATGTAAAAAGACCTTCTCCAAGGCATATATTAGTAAAACTGGCAAAAGCCAATGACAAAGAAAAAATACTAAGAGCAGCAAGGCAGAAGACAATAACCTACAAAGGAACCCCTATCAGGCTTTCAGCAGATTTCTCAGCAGAAACTTTACAGTCTAAGAGAGAGTGGAATGATATATTCAGAATTCTGAATGACAAAAACTCTTGCAGCCAAGAATATTCTATCCAGCCAAAGTATCCTTCAGATATGATGGAGAAATAAGAACTTTCCTAGATAAACAAAAGCTGAGGGAATTTATCACCACAAGACACCTCCTATAAGAAATTATGAAGAAGGCTGTCATACCTGAAAAAAATGAAAGGGTTTACAAATCTTGAGGAAGGAGATAAATAGACAAAATCAGAATTCTGCAGCTCTGTATCAGAACAGGCTAGCAAACACTACATTAAAACATTAAACATAAAGGGAAGGAAAACATAAAAAATAACTATAATCACTTCACTTTAACCACAAACTCACAACACAAATCGAAAAAAGTTGTTCCAACAATAGCTTAAACAGGGAAGAGGAAAGGCATGGAAACTTCTTAGACTAAGGAAATAAGAGGCTATCAGAAAATGGACTATCTCATCTATGTGGTCTATCATACAAACCTCACAGTAACAACTAAACTGAAAATCAGAACAGTGATGCAAATTATAAATAAAGAGAAAACTGAGAAAACCATCATAGAGAACCAACAAACTGAATTGGCAGTTGGAAATACATGGGATGAGAAACAAGGGAAATACAAGACTCCAAGAAAACAAGTGATTACATGGCAGTATTAAGCCCTCATGTATCAATAATCATGCTAAATGTAAATGGATTGAACTCTCCAGTTCAAGGACACAGAGTTGTTGGATGGATTAAAAAACAAGACCCAATGATATGCTACCTCCAGGAAACACATCTCAACTCTAAAGAGAAACACAGACTCAGAGTGAAGGGATGGAAGTTGATACTCCAAGCAAATGGCAAACAAAAGAAAGCAAGTGTTGCCACACTTATATCAGACAAAGTAGACTTCAAGATAAAAAAGGCAATGAAAGACAAAGAGGGGCAGTATATAATGATAAAAGGGACACTACACCAAGAGGACATAACACTTCTAAATATATATGCACCCAATACAGGAGCCCAATAGGACATAAAGTAACTATTAAGAGACCTAAAAGAAGAAATTAACAGCAACACAATAATAGTAGGGGACCTCAACACTCCACTTAAATCAATGGATAGTTCATCTAGACAGAAAGTCAACAAGGAAACAGTAGAATTAAATGAAAAACTAGGCCAGATGGACTTATTAGATATATTTAGAACACGCCATCCAAAAACAGCAGAATTCTCTCTTCTTAAATGCACATGGAACATTCTCATGGATAGAACATATTCTGGGAAATAAGGCGAGCCTCAATAAATTTAAGAAGATTGAAATCATATCAAGCATCTTTTCCAACCATCATATTATGAAACTGGAAATCAACTACAAGAAAAAAGCTGGGAAAGTGATGAATATGTGGAGAGTAAATGACATGCTACTGAACAATCAATGGGATCACTGTTGAAATTAAAGAAGAAATCAAAAATATCTAGAGACAAAAGAAAATGAAAATACAGATACCAACTCATATGGGATGCAGCAAAAGCGGTCCTAAGAGGGAAAGTCATAGCAGTAGAAGCCCATCTTAACAAACAAGAAAAATCTCAAATAAGCAATCATAAACTATACCTAACATAACTAGAGGAAGAAGAACAAAGCTCAAATTCAGCAGAAGGAAGTAAACAATAAAAATTAGAGCAGAAAGAAAGGAAATAGAGACCCAAAGAAAACAGTAGGCAGGATCAATGAAACTAAGAGGTACTTTGAGAGGATAAACAACATTGACAAAGACTTAGCCAGACTCACTAAGAAAAAAAGAGAAAAGGCTCAAATGAATAAAATTAGAAATGAAAGAGGAGAAATCAAATAGGATACCACAGAAATACAAAGGATTGTAAGTGAATACTATGGAAAACTATATGCCAACAAATTGGACAATGTAGAAGAAATAGATAAATTCTAAGACTCATACAACACTCCAACACTGAGGCAAGAAGAAATGGAGACTCTGAGTGGACTAATCACATATAAAGAGATTGAAGTAGTAATCAAAAACCTCCAAAAACATAAAAGTCCAGGACCAGGCTTCTCTGGGGAATTCTATCAAACATTCAAAGAAGATTTAATACCTATCCTTCTCAAATTCTCCCCCCAAATTGAAGAAGACAGAACACTTCCTAATATATTCTACAAGGCCAACGTCACCCTGATCCCAAGGCCAGGCAAGGACAACACAAAGAAGGAAAATTACAGGCCAATATCCCTGATGAACATAGATGCTAAAATCCTCAATAAAATATTGGCAAACCAAAACAGTCATACATTAAAAGGATCATACTGGGGCTAGCCTGGTGGTACAGCAGTTAAGTGTGCATGTTCTGCTTCAGCAGCCCACGGTTCGCGGGTTTGGATCCCAGGTTCAGACACGTCACTGCTTGGCAAAAGCCATGCTGTGGTAGGAGTCCTACATATAAAGTAAAGGAAGATGGGCATGGATGTTAGCTCAGGGCCAGTCTTCCTCAGCAAAAAGAGGAGGATTGGCAGTAGTTAGCTCAGGGCTAATCTTCCTCAAAAAAAACAAAGGATCATACACCATAATCAAATGGGATTTATACCAGGGATGCAGGGATGGTTCAAAATTTGCAAATCAGTCAATGTGATACACCACATTAACAAAATGAGGAAGCAACACCACATGATCATCTTAATAGATGCAGAGAAAGAAACCATTTTACAAGAACCATTATGATAACAACTCTCAATATATGCCATATATGACATATATGACAAATCCACAGCCAACATCATACTCAACAGGGAAAAAAATGAAAGCCTTCCCTCTGAGAACAGGAACAAGACAAATGTGTCCACTCTTGCCACTCCTATTCAATCTAGTACTGGAGGTTTTGGCCATAGTAATTATGCAAAAAAAGAAATAAAAAGGTATTGAAATTGGAAAGGAAGAAGTGAAACTCTTGCTGTTTGCAGATGACATGATTCTATATAATGAAACCTTAAAGAATCCACCAGAAAATCATTAGAAATTGTCATTAACTAAAGCAAAGTTGCAGGGTACAAAACTAACTTACAAAATAATTTTCATTCCTATACTCTAATAATGACCTAACAGAAAGAGAATTCAAGAATACGGTTCTATTTACAATCACAACAAAAAGAAGAAAATATCTAGGAATAAACTTAACCAAGCGATGAAAGACCTACAAAATGAAAGCTGTAAGATGTTATTGAAGGAAATTGATGATGACGTAAAGAAATGGAAAGATATTCCATGCACACAGATTGGAAGAATAAACATAGTCAAAATGTCCATCCTACCTAAAGCAACCCAGAGATTCAATGCAATCCCAACCAGAATCCCAATTACATTCTTCATGGAAATAAATCAGAGTCCTAAATTTCATATGGGGCAACAAAAGACCACAAATAGCTAAAGCAATCCTGGTTAAAAAGAACAAACCTTGAGGCATCACAATCCCTGACTTGCAAACATACTATAAAGATATGGTAATCAAATACAGCATGTACAAAACAGCACATACAAAAACAAACACAGAGATCAATGGAACAGGATTAAAAGTCCAGACATAAAACCATGCATCTACAGACAGCTAATCTTTGACAAAGGAGCTAAGAACATACAGTGGAGAAAGGAATGTGTCTTCAACAAATGGTGTTGGGAGAACTGGACAGCCACATGCAAAAGAAGGAAAGTAGACCATTATCTTTTGCCATACACAAAAATTAACTCAAAATGGATTAGAGACTTGAATGTAAGACCTGAAACCATAAAACTCCTAGACAAAAATATAGACAGTACACTCTCTGACATCAGTCTTAGAAGGATCTTTTTGAATACCATGCCTTCTTGGGCAAGGGAAACAAAAGAACAAATAAATAAATGGGACTTCATCAGACTAAAAAGCTGCTGCAAGGCAAAGGAACCCGGGACAAAATGAAAAGACAACCCATCAACTGGGAGAAAAATATTTTCAAATCACATACCCGACAAGGGGTTAATTTCCAAACTATGTAAAGAACTCATACAACTCAACAACAAAAAAATTAAACAACCCAATCAAAAAATGGGCAGAGGATATGAACAGACATTTTTCCCAAGAAGATATACAGATGGCCAACAGGCACATGAAAAGATGTTCAGCATCACTAATCACCAGGGAAATGCAAACCAAACCTACAATGAGATATCACTTTACACCTGTTAGGATGGCTATAATTACCAAGACAAAAAACAA
The DNA here is from genome assembly GCF_041296265.1 of Equus caballus. Classification (NCBI taxonomy): domain Eukaryota; kingdom Metazoa; phylum Chordata; class Mammalia; order Perissodactyla; family Equidae; genus Equus; species Equus caballus. The sequence continues at coordinate 73,070,675 of NC_091692.1, read as the reverse complement.
CAAATGTTGGAGAGGATTTGGAGAAAAGGGATCCTCATACAGTGCTGGTGGGAATGCAAACTGGTGCAGCCACTATGGAAAACTGTATGGAGATTTCTCAAAAAATTAAAAATAGAAATACCATTGACCCAGCTATCCCACCACTGGGTATTTTTCCTAAGAACTTGAAATCAACAACTCAAAGAAACTTATGCACCCCTATGTTCATTGCAGCGTTACTCACAATAGCCAAGACATGGAAGCTACCCAAGCACCCATCAACTGACGAATGGATAAAGAAGATGTGGTATGTGTGTGTGTGTGTGTATATATATATATATATATATATATATATATGTATATATGTATATATAATGGAATACTACTCAGCCATAAAAAAGACAAACTCATCCCATTTGCAACAACATGGATGGACCTTAAGGATATTATGTAAAGTGAAATAAGCCAGACAGAGAAAGACAAACAACATATGATTTCACTCCTATGTGGAAGATATACAAACACATGGACAAAGAGAACAGACTAGTGGTTATTAGCAAGGAAGTGGTTTGGGGGCTGGGCATAAAGGGTAAAGGGCATATATATATATATTGTGACTGACAAATAATAATGTACAACTGAAATTTCACAATGTTATAAACTATTATGATCTCAACAAAATAAAAATAAAAAAATAAGGAAAAGAGCTATTGCTAAAAATTAGCCACTAGATATCTGTTAAATGCAAATTTTATAAGTAATCAATTAACCCCAAAGAAGGCTGGACAGGAAAAACCAAAGAACAGGCCATTATATATTTATCCAAACCCACAGACTGTGTAACACCAAGAGTGAATCATAATATAAACTATGGACTTTGGGTGATTACAATGCGGCACTGTAGGCTCTGCAACTGTAACAAATGTACCGCGCTGGTGGGAGATGTTGGTAACGACTATGCACATATAACTACAGGAAATATATGGGAAATCTCTGTATCTTCTGCTCAACTTCGCTGTGAACCTAAAACTGCTCTAAAAGTAACATCTGTTGAAAATTAAAATAAAATAATATAGAAAACAAACAAAAATCATGATACATTCATATCACTAGAAGTGTGGTGTCAAATTAGGTAAAAAATTGATCTCAGCTAATCTGAGAAAAATGTACACGTTTACAAGGATTCTGCACAGATATTTCTGGAAATGTCTTTACATGCTTCTTCTACTTTAAAAAAAATGAAACTGAAAAATTATAGGCAATAAATTATAGGTGTGGTTTATTCTAGAAGAATGGCACAGCTACACATAAAAAGGGGGCTAGTTGACTATTCAGCAACAGAATCATGAATAAATATAATTTCATGTTTAAAGTTGAAATAAAGTTTTCATTTCATCTATGTATTGTTTTTTGATTTACCTCTTTAACCCAATTTTCTTCAATGACCTTTTATAGGTCCTGACCATATTAACTAAGAGTTTCTGTTTTATGCTGAAAAATATTGTTTCCTTCTTGTTCTGCCATAGTTTGGTTGCATTATTAGAGAAACTTCACTTGCTGTCAAAGGTTGCTAACTTTCCTGTCTCAGTAGAATGCAGATGACAATTAATAGTCAGTTCCTACAGCATCAATTTGATTCTAAACCTCCTTTTGAGAAGAGCGCTGAGGATGGTGGAAAGTGAATAAGAATGGCTAGCTCGTTGCAACAGAGTTGGTTCTATTACTTCTTTTGCCCATGGTAGGGATCATCAGATCACCATGAGATTTGACTTCTTATCCCTTTTTCTCCTAAAATAACTCAAATTTTATTTTTGTAATTATTTGGCCTCTAGCAAAAAAAATTTAGAGGAAAACTTCAGTTTGTTTAAAAAACATAACTGATTTGGTACAACCCCCAAGCAGAATTCAAAATTAAATACCTAAATAGGATAACTATATGAGTTTTTTCTTACCACTGAATAAGGGATTTTATTTTGGGAAAGAATAAGCAGAAAGTAAAAGGACATTTATACTATGGCCCATGGTTTATATTAGCTGAGCCTACATGGAGTGATTTGCTTAAATGGAGTTAATGGTTTAGCATAAAAACTTGTACAAACTATTATTTTATAATTTAGAGTTACAGTATTTAATTTGATGATAATTTTAGAGTCTCTTTCTATAGCTACACTCATACTTGTATACATGTTGCTGATAATGTATTGCTTTAGAAAGAACCAGTGGCTTGTTATTTCTTGCAGTTAATTGTCAGATCTGTGAGATGAAATAAAATGAGGGATTAAAAAATGTTTAAGAAAGACGTGTTCTTTTTTGTGAGGTTCTTTTCTGTTTTTTTTTTTTTTTTTTTTTTTTTTTTTTTTAAGACTTAGTGCAGCCTCTTCTTCCAGCTAAGATAGAGTAGCTGAGACCAAGTTTAGAAATCTGGCTTAAAAATATCAGAGTGGCCAAGGAAACTACGATTTCAGGGTGTACAATCTGGGAGGGTAACTAAGACTTCATTCAAGCAAGCTTTCGCTTTAGGGCTTTTGCTGATTTTTGACATGAGGCAAGAAGCCAAGATTCAACAGAAATGACTACGACTAAACACAGAAAATCCATTATTGCTTTTGATAGACTCATGGCATTGGCAAGAAAAAATATTGGAGTTTAAGTTCCCAAGGCTATCAGGAAAGATGAGAGCCACAAAGAAGTGATTCTTATGCGTTGTGGTTTGCCCTTCTGGCATTTTGTAAATTCTTAAATTGTACAAAGCAAGAAGCTAAAAAGCTAAACAAAAGCTTCTTCGAAGCACAGTGGAATTTGAAGTAGACTCATGGTGCTAAGAAGGTGGTCCTATTAATTACAAAAGACCCTCATTTGTGATGCCTGGAGAGCTATATCCTAGCAGAACATGTGAAACAGAGATAGATAGGGTCTTAAAAAAATGAAGACCAGCCTTGACTCAGTTAAAATCTTTATTAAAGTAATCTCCTATTCTTTCAGTTTGTAAGAGGATAGGCTGAAATGTAACTAGAGAAAGATTAATGACAACATCTGATTCTCCAAAAATCTTCACTTACAATATGAAAAAAATAATTTAAAATATTAGGCTAACTAAAAAATAGAGACAAGAAAGAAACCGTAGCAATAAGGACCACAGATGTCCTTGTTAATGAAATTGACAGAAAAAGACTTTATGAATAATATTCTGAAGAAAATAGATCAAAGATGAAGAATATTACTACATAACTAGAATACATGAAAAAGAATCAGGTCAAATTTCTTAAACCACAAAATGCAATAATTAAAATTATTGAACTTTTTGAAAGTCTAACAGCAGAATGGACATTGCAGAGAAGAGGCCTTGTAAACTGGGAAAGAGTTTATTAGAAGATAACAATGCTAAATAGTGGAAAGTAAAAAGAATGGAAAAGTCATAACAAATCATAAGAAAGATAAGAAACAAGATAGAAAGTTGTAACATCTGTCAAACTAAAGTCCTAAAAATGGAGGGAAGAGAGAATAGTGGCATAGAGGGTGGAGAGGAAAGCAATATATGAGAATTTACAAAAATGGATACATAGTCAAATTATATATTAAAGAAATTTTATGAAAGCTGCAAGAAGAATCTTAAAAACCACCTATGCGTGTTATAATATGATTGCTGGAAATCAAAGGTGACTATGATCTTAAAAGCAGTCAGAGGAAAACAGACACATTAGTTTAAAGGAGCAAAAATAAGGCTGACAACGTGACGACATCTTCCAAGTTATGAAAGGAAATACCCAGCAACTGAATATTCTGTACCCAGCAAAAAGTATTTTCAAATTAAGAAAAAAAATTTTTAAATTCCAGCCAAACAGAAACTTGGAGAATTTGCAACCATTACACATAGCAATTTTAGTAAATTTTCATCACCAAAGTTTATTGGTCAATTTGTCCTTCCTTGAGACTAGTTTCTTGTAAAATTATTGCAACGTTTTATATGAGTTCCTCTGGTGATATTAAGTAGCCATCTGAGAACACAAGAGGTTATTCGTATGAAACTTGTACTTAGATTTTTCCCAGAACTCATTTTTCTGACTCAGTCGCTGGCACTATATAATAGTTCCATTGAAACTCTCCAAAGATTTAGTTTCTTTGAGTTTCATAAGTGCTAAGACCTCAGTGAAGGGAGATCTGCCTGTCTAGTATAATTTTCAGCCAGGAAATTTATTTTAGATTCTGTCTTATCCCTCTTTACTTATATTCTTACTTTTATAATTTCCATGTCATTAAGAATTAGAGAATTTGAATATTCTTTACTTTGCTGACCATTCTTAGTTGGAGTTCTTGCTGAGGGGAAGAACCCTTTGTTGTCTCCAAAGCGTTTTAAAAGCATGGGCTACCCACAGACATATCTGCAATCAGTGTACATATTAATCCTTTTGTTTCTACCTAACTGACAAGTTTTGTTTGGTGCAATGAATTCCATCATTTGGGCTGATTTTGCTTTAGCAACAGCTCATATTCTAGGGGTGAGTTAAATACTATTTATCCTTTCTGATACAGTGATCCCCCTTATCCATGGTTTCACTTTCTGTGGTTTCGGTTACCTGTGGTTAACCATGGTCTGAAAATATTAAGTGGAAAATTCCAGAAATAAAAAAATTCAGAAGTTTTAAATTGCATGCCATTCTGAGTAGCATGGTAAAATCTTGCTCTATTCCGCCAGGAACATGAATCATCCCTTCGTCTAGCATTTCCATGCTGTCTACACTATTCGCCCATTAGTCATTTAGTAGCCATCTTGGTTATCAGATCTAATGTTATGGTGTCTTAGTGTTTGTGTTCAAGTAACCCTTATCTTACTTAATAATAGCCCCAAAGCACAAGGGTAGTGATGCTGGCAATTCAGATATGACAAAGACAAGCCGTAGAGTGCTTCCTTTAAGTGAAAAGGTGAAAGCTCTCAACTTAATAAGGAAATAGACAAAAATCGTATGCTGAAGCTGTTAAGATATATGGTAACTTTTATTACAGTATATTATTATAATGGTTCTATTTTATTACTAGTTATTGTTAATCTCTTACTGTGCCTAATTTATAAATTAAACTTTATACAGGTATGAATGTACATAAAAAAAAACATAGCATATATAGGGTTTGGTACTATTTGTGTTTCAGGCATCTACCTGCAGTCTTGGAACGTATGCCCCATGGATAAGGGGTAACTACTATATTTTCCTGTTTAAGTTTTAAGATATGAGCCATCAACCAAAGAATAATTCAGCTCTTCTAGAGAAGATTCTCATATAACTTTCTGAGGCATAGATAGCTTGTGAAAAGAAGTTAGAGAGTCATAGTTTCCCCTATCTTCAGAAATGGAAAAGAGTAGCAGTATTACAATAATGGAAACGCATGAGAGAGAAAGTAGTAGGATTTTATAAGAGGTAAGACTGCTTACAAGAAAGCTGTGCATTTTCAGTGAATGAAAAAGATTTTACAGAATTATGACTATCATGTTTAAAGAAGACTCTAAACCAATACGACAGAGGCCTCCACTGGTTTAGTTGCTGTGGCCTGTTTCCTCTGGAGGAGATGGGCAGTCTTTTGCCACCACATCAAAGAGAGTCTGTAGGTAGGCCTATAATAATCCCCTTTGAATTGAGTAGGAATTTCCAGGCTTGTCCAGACTTACCATACACAAAATAGTAGGAAGGTTTATGACAATCAGTTCGGCTAGATTAGGAGGTTGTTGAAGAATGATCTTGAGTCACAAAGGACTAGTTAATGTTTAGATATCCAAGGAAGAGATTAGGTTATAGAGGACTTAGGTTAAGTATATAATGGTGCTAGGAGCTCAAAAAAGTTGAGAACCTATTGCATACAGTCCTCAGGGAGACCCTGAAATCCTCTGAATTGCTCATAATTACTATCCTAGGAAAATAGGTTTGTAGTGTGTCAGGAGTGAGGGATTTAACTCCACCAGGTAAATCATGTCCCAGATAATACATTTTACTTTGACAAAATTGTTACTTTCCTTTGGCAAACTTATGCCTTTTTTGACTAAAAGTGTAAGTAGATAGATGAGATCAATCTTAGATACACTTCCTCCTTAGGAAATAACACAAGATCGTACATACGATTAGAAAAGTAGAATCACAGGGAAATTTAAAGTTCTTGAGGATCTGGGTAAGGATGTGAAGAGTAGATTGCCTTAGTAATCCCCGGGATAATAACGGCCCATGTATCTTATTAATTTTCCCAGGAGAAAGCAAGCAAGTATTGACTATTACAATATAAAGGGACACTAGAGAGAGCAGAAGATCGATCCACAATTGGAAAAGAAAATATGTAGCCTCCGGAGGCTTCCATTATAAAAATGTATTTGGGTTTGATACCACAAGGAAATTGGGAAACCAGAAATGATTGTTCTGTCCATGACTCTGAAATTCCAAACAGACCTATGGTCTGACTAGGAGAATAAGAGTGTTACAAGGACTAGTACAAGGTGTGATGAGCCCTATACTAGGCTTTTATCCTTTAACTTTCAGTTTTAGAGAATATTGCATAAATTTGAGTAGAAGTTGTATGGGTTCAACCCTAATAATTTTGCCTATATAAGTAGAAACTGTTTCCCACCAAAAATTTGACTCTTCTGTGATCTTTAATTTGTGCTTGATTTAGACCAGAGGTTGACAAAATATGACCTATAGGTCAAATCCAGCATGTTGCCTATTTTTGTAAATAAAGTTTTATTGGAACACAGCCACATTCATTCATTTACATATTGCTTTGGGCTGTTTTCCCACTACAAAGGCAGAATTAATTAGTTTTTACAGAGACCTTGTGGCCTGCAAAATTGAAGTGTTTTACTATCTGGCCCTTTACAGAAAAAGTTTGCTAATCCCTGACCGAGAACAATGGGAGGAAGACTTTGTTAACTCAAATTAATTAGCAACTTATTGAAGTACAGTTGAGTTTTAAACACTTTTGTAGTCAACCATTTTCAAGTTAAAAAAAAGAAAAAGAGAAAAGTAATTCTGGCCTTTATAATTACTGGAAATTTCTAGCTGAACTTCCCAGAGAGAAAGAAGAAATTTAAAGGAAGACAGTCATGCTCAAAGAATTGAATTGAAGGATTCAGCCTTTATCAGAAATACAAACTGAATTTATTCTCCCAACAGAAAGACTGAATAGACAGAAAATATGATTAAATGTGATGGCAATTCTTCTAAAGATCTCTGGGTGAATTGCTTTCATGGCCTCAGAGTACTATGAACTACTTTTAATTCTTCTGCAAAATATTTAATAAATCTCAGAATGTAATGAGATTAGCATCATCTTAGGGAGGACTCATCACCCATGACTTATGGCTAATATGGTTTTGTTCTCTATTGATTTATGCTGTTACTTGAAAGTACATATATTTTTAATGGGAAGATTTATTAGGTCCTGTTAGTCAAATAGATAACAACCATTGTACACCCATAATTTAATATTTCTCATGCTAAATAAAAATGGCTGAATTTTCTCTTTACTAAAATAAATAAATGAGAAATATCTAAATTGAAAAACATCTGTCTAAAAGTTAGTGAGGACTTTTTATATGCCAGGTACTATGATAATATTGTACATATAAAGTATCATTTGATTATTATGTATCTGGTCTAGTGAATGTAGCTTTCCCCTTTTACAGATAAATAAACTGAGACTTAAGGAGGTTATAGAATGTATCCAAAGTTAAACAGCTGATCACTGATAGGCCTCAGATTCAAACCCATGAAGCTCACCTCCAAAGTCTGAGCACTTAACACTAAGTTCTATTAATTAAGAGCTACTAATTAAAAGCATTGTTATACCAATTATTTACACCTTAAAGCAAAATAAATTCTAGATCAATTAAATAATTAAATGTAATGGTATAATTCAACTATTTTGTAGGTTATCAAATTTTAGCCTAGAAAATTAGCCAAGGGTTTTCTCCCGTTAAACTCTGTTTTAGCAGGTTTCCAAAATCACTTTAGTTTGCATTATTTTACTTTGCAGAGCAAGACATAAACTGACTAAAAAGTATCTGGAATTGAACTAGTAACGTCGAGTACTCTGAATGAGCATGAGATTGCAGAATAGTAAAGGGATATGGAAAACCAATAGGACCAGTGCAGTAATACAGGTGAGAGATGAAAGTGGCTCATACAAGAGTGACTGTGGTGGACGTTCCAAAAGATGGTCAGATTATTAATTTACTTTGAATTGAAGAAGACAAGGTCAGAGGTGAAAATATATATATTTATATTCTATGGGCAGTGGCAAATAGCCTAGCTGACTTCTCAGAGAGCTGGAAAACAAAGAAGTGGAACATCAGATACAAGGAGGTCTGGGAAAAGGCATGTGCACAAATATTTGAGAGTCGGCACAAAGTGTAAAGATTTTTGCATCATATATTAATTCCCACCAGAAATAATCTCCCAAAGAAGACGAAGTAAACAAGTGAGTAGGCAAAAATGCTTTGGCCATTTGCTCTCAGTCAGCCTTTGTTACTGACCATCTCAGAACTGGTACGATGAGTCTGAAAGGAGCTGCCAAGGTGACAGAGAGGGAGATTATTCTTGGGCCCAGCAGCAGAGAATTATGCTTATCCTCAACCTTCCAGCAATAGACAGCAAGACTGACCTATAGTTTGACCACTTGGTGGCAAGTTTCCTACATGGGGACCCTTCCCCCCAGATCAATTTGTTCTCACAGAAGCAGACACCTATTTGGGGTATGGTTTTTCCTCTTTTGCCCTCAGAGCTTCAAGATATTTGCTAGTTAATGGGTCTGTAGAGAGAAGTCTAAAACCCTAAGTGGAAAATCTCTGAAAAGCAGTGCAGAAATTGTTAGTATCCTTGAAAAATGACGATTAGTATTTAGGACCCGTTAGAGCAGAGTTTAACAAACTTTTTCTCTAAAGGGTCAGATAATAATTATCTTAGTCTTTGTGGACCAAGAAGCAAAATAGAAGATATTATATGAAGATTTATACAACATGAGAAATAAATATCTAAAAATTTTGATGAAATTTAAAATATAAAAATAATAATAGAATTTTAAAAAATACAAATATATTAAAGATCAGAATGAAATTCTTTTTTAAAAGGAAAACATTTTTCCTAATTGGGGTTCAAAATCTGTGTTCCCTGCCTTCAAAATTGATTGCAAATACTCACCTGCTAATGCTGATTTGTAATTTTACATATTCCATCTTTGAAAATGTCTTTTCAACACAGACAGATGATACACGTGGCACTCACAATGCTGTCATGTCATATTATCCTCAGTACACGATATAGTGTCATGAGCAAGAGTGCAAAGAAAATACCATATACGGTCTCTGTCTCAACTACTCAGTTCTACTGGTATAGTGGGAAGGAAGCCTTAGACAAAACTTTAATGAATAAGCATGTCAGGATTCAATAAAATTATATTTATGGATACCAACCTTTCAATTTAACATATTTTTCACGTATCCTAAAATATTATTCTTACTTTGATTTCTTTTCAACATTACAATAATAATTCTTAATCCTCAAACTACCATAATCTGATGGGGAAGTGAAGAAGGATGGTGGATTTGGCCAGTAGGCAGGAGTTTGCCAAACCCTGCATTAAAGAAAATACTAAAATTGGTGACTTTTGAAAATCTAGGAGGTTCAGAAATGCTGGCAAGAGGTTGAGAATCTGGTGCAAAGCCTAGTACACAGTCAAATGATGTCCACATGGTCTTAAAGACAAGGACGCTTGCAGGATACAATAGGCTCAACATATGAAAACACCGGAGAGACACCGATGAACTAGAGGTTAACTGAACCTTATTAGAGGTACAATCTAGCCTCAAATAAAACGGTTCTTGATTAGAATAAATGGATCACTCAGCCGTATTTATGCCTAGCAAAGTATGAACTCTCTTTAGAGAAAGATAATCTCATCTGAGTCTTCCATATATTTTACATGCAATCTCTGTCATTAAACAAAAATGATTAGGTAGGCTGAATAGCAGGATTATATTATGGAACATCAAGGGAAAAAATGACCATGGAAACAGACATACAGGGGATTCAGGTATTGGATTTTGAGGACAAGAACTTTAAGTGACTATGATAAATATGTTTTAGAATGCAGAAAGAAAAAAGTTCAAAATAGCTGAAAAGATATAGATTTTATACAGTGAATTGAATTTGTATTAATTTGTGTTAAGAATTAAATCATGTTAAGAATGAGTGAAAAATACAATATGGCAACTTAAAGACTCATATGATAGGCTCAACAGCAAAGTAGACTTGCCAGAAGATATCATTAGTGCACTAGAAGATATTTCCAAGAAAAAATATGAAAACTGAAGTACAGAGACAGAAAATAATAGATTTAAGAAAGTTGGAGAAATGAGGGAGTGAGTGAACAGGTTTAGCTAGGATGTTATCGACAAGGTCACACATACATACTATTGGCATCCAAGAAGGAGAAAGGACAAAGAATTGGACAGAAGTAATACTTGAAGAGACACTGGCTGAGAGTTATCCAACACTGGTGAGAGGTACAATCCTACACATTCAAGAAGCTCTGTTAAAACCAAACAAGATTGATAAAATGAAAACCACAATGAGGGATATTATTATAAAATGTATGAAAATCAAAGACCAGGGGCAAGCCCCATGGCCGAGTGGTTAAGTTCGTGCGCTCCACTCCGGTGGCCCAGGGTTTCTCTGGTTCGGATCCTGGGTGCCGACATGGCACCACTCATCAGGCCGTGCTGAGGTGGCATCCCACGTACTACAACCAGAAGGACCCACAACTAAAATATACAACTACGTACTGGGGGGATTTTGGGGAGAAAAACAGAAAGAGAAAAAAAAAAAGAAGATTGGCAACAGTTGTTAGCTCAGGTGCCAATCTTTAAAAAGAAAAAAAGAGAGAAAGAAAATCAAAGACCATGAGAAAATTGGGAAGTAGCTTAGGGGGAAAATATAAGACATTCTCTTCAAAGGAGCAACAGAAGATATACAACTGACTTCTCAACAGAAATAAAGGAAGTCAGAATATAGAGTAACACCTTTAAAATTCTGAGGGGAACGTACTGTCAACTCCAAATTTTATATCCAGTAAAAACTATGGGCCAAAAGTGAATGTAAGCTAAAGGCATTTTCCGACAAACACACAGAATTTTTCACTGACAATTCTGTGGTAAAAGAAATACTTTAAAGACTGCTACAAACAGAGCAAATGACCCTAGAGGAAGGAAGCTTAGCAACAAATTGTAGACAAGGATAGATTGTAAGTGAATATTGACTAGATAGTGACTGAGCAAAATGATTATAGTAATGTCTTTGTGGTTTAAAATGTATATATAATTGAAAGGTATGGCAACAGTAAGGCAAACGATAAGAAGAAGTAAGTTAAGTTTATTATAAATTAGTGATTCAATGTAAATCAAATCAAAACCCCAGATTTATTTTGTGTGTATGAAATTGACAAGCTGATTTTAAAATTCACGTGAAAATGTGGAAGGAAATAAAGGAAATTTTGAAAAAGAACACAAATTGGAGAACTTACATTTCAAATAGCGTGTCCTATATGACTACAAAGAAAAAAGAAAAATTCAGTTGAGCAGAATAAAAAATTTCATAGACGGATATATAAAGTGACCTGATTTACAACAAGGTGAAACTGCACTGCAGTAAGGAAAAGATGGACTTTTCAATAACTGCCTTGGGTCGAATGGATAAAATATATACACACACTCACACACCCACACACACACACACATACATATATATATATTCTATGTGACTGTGGATTGAAATGTGAAAAGTAAAGCAATAGAATTTTTTATTTTGGAGAAAACAGGATACTATCTTCACAACCCTATTATATACAAAGGTTTTTCATTTAAGACACAGAAATTAATGACAATGAAGGGAAAGAAAAAATTAAAAATTGGACAACACTAACATTAAGAACTTCTTTTCATTAAAAGACATACTAAAGATCCATGAGAATGCATAAACTAGGTGTAGAACTTCTTTAACAGCATTAATTAAAGCTAACATCATATTCGATAGTGCAAGACTAGGGGCTTTTCCCCAAGATGAAGAATAAGGCAAGGATGCCTGTTTTTCACTACTGCCATTCAACATTTTATTGGAAGTTCTAGCCATAGTAATTAGGGAAGAAAAAGATATAAAAGACGTTCAAATTGGAAAGGCAAAAGGAAATTATCTCTATTTGCAGATGACATGATTAGGTACAAGATCAACATATAAAAATTAGTTGTGTTGTTATACAGCTGGAGTGAAAAATCCCAAAAGGAAATTAATAAAACAATTCCAATTACAGTAGCATCCAAAAACTAAATATCTTGGAATAAATTTAACCATGGAGGTGAAAGCCTTTTACACAGAAAACTACAAAACATTACTGAAAAAAATTACTTGAAGGGTACAGGGTGTTCTTCTGGGATGATGAAAAATTTTGAAACTAGAGAGAGGTGGTGGTTGCACAACATTGTGAGTGTACTGATGTATTAAAGATAAATCCAATGAAAATCATCAAAGAGTTTTTGTTAAATTTTATGACAATTTCAAAATTTCTATGAAAAACATGGATTACAAACAATCAGGGGACTTTTGAATTAGAAGAACAATGTGGCAGACAGAATTCTAAGATGGCCCTCAAAACCTCTGAAGTACTTGTCCTATATATTCCCTGGAATACGTGACTATTTTTGTCTAGTAATTTCTGCGTTTAGGATACGTTAGGCAGCCCAGTTTCCTTAAAGAAAGGAAGATTATCTGGAGTGGGCCTGATTTAACCAAGTCAGCCCTTGGAAAGGACTGGACATTTCCTGAAGATGATATTTAAAGTATGAGAGGGACTTATTGCAAGGGAGATACTCCATTCCTGTCTTTCAAGATGAAGAGGGCCGTGTGACAGGAATGTAGGCATCCTCTGGGAGTTGAGAATGGACTCCATATGACAACCAACAAGGAGTCAGGAACCTGAGTCCTACAAATTCAAGGAACTGATTCCTGACACATCATGAGCTTGGAAGAAGACTCAAGCTACAAATGGGAAGGCAGTCCAGCCTACATCTGGATTTTATTTTGGGAGACCCTGAGAAGAGAATCAAGTGATACCATGCTCAGACTTCTAATCTACCAAACTATGAGATAAAAAATGGGTATTTGAACTGTTAAATTTGTGGTAATTTTTTTTTTACAACAATAGGAAACCAACAAAAACAAGACAGAGGACTTCGTTCTATCAGGTATCAAAGTATAAATCTACTGGAATTAAACAGAGTGGAATTTGTGTCAGAAAAGAAAAGGGGTCTATTGGAACAAAATAGCATTCCCCAAGTAAACCTGTGCATATATGGAAACTTGGTGTTTGACTGAAGTGGCAGCAAGATCAGTAGAGAAATAATGAATTATTCAGTAAACGATTTTAAACTAATCAGTACTCTGAGTAAAAAAGAAAGAAGACACTGAATCCCTCTTTTGCACCATACCTATAAAAATATTCTGGATTAACAATTTAAATACAAAAAAAAAATTTAAGACTTTAGAAGTATAGAAGCAATAGTTTATGTCCTAAAGAATGAACAGATACCTTAAGATATGAAAATCGTAAACAATAAAGAACAAAATTACAAAGAAGAAAAAAACCAGATACTTGGACAATTTATTTCCAAGGCAGAAGACTAAAAACTCAAGTTAGCACAAATTAGAGAGCATTTCGTTATGATTTAGGAAAGCAGAGAATATGGGCATATAGTATCCAGCAATCTACTCCTAAGATGTATGTTCTAGAGAACTTCTCTGACAGGTCAACATGGATATACATAAATATTTATAGCAGCATTGTTTATAATAATAAAAAATTGAAAATAATCATCAACTTTAGCAAAAATAAAGGTTAGTTTATTTTTAAATGGAATATTGAACTTTGAAAATGAGGGAATTTGAATTCTATATTTCAACAAGATGAATCTCACAATGTAATGTTGAATAAAATGTCAAGTTATAGAAGAATGCAGGTAATATAATATGTTCCATTTAACAAAATTAAACACGCAAGGTAATATTTATGGGAAAATGTATATGCACTACAATTATAGAGAAATTTTTGATAACGATGGATATCAAATTGGGCCAGTAGTTACCTGTGTATGGGCTAGCGGTGTTGTGAGTGACAGGGATGGAGACGAGAAAGAGACTCATGTTTTCATTACATTATTATTTATTTCTGAAGGTGAATTGTTGGCACATAGATACTTTAGCTTTTATGATATGCTTTACACATTTTTATGTCTGCAATATACCACTATTTTTAAAACAATAATTTGCATTGCTTTTATTCTTCATAGGTTTTGAAAAACTTTAAAATTCATAATCTTATTTGACCATCATAAATCTTTGCGAGATCAGTCAGTCAGGCATTTTTACTACCTATTTTTTAGATAGAGAAAACACAGTTTAGAAAATGGCAATATTCAGCAAAGTTTTCTGATATCAAATTATGTGTACAATTCAACACACTGAACTACTATTTTTAAAAGAAAAGGAAATAAATGTTTATTGACTGTCTACAAAGTGCTGGCACACTTACAAATTATCTCAATAAATCATGACAGCAATCGAGTGATCTAGGTATCATGACACCACTATAAAAATAAGAAACCTGAGACTTGAAAAAGCTAAGTCACTTGCCCAAAAGTTCTTCCCCAAAGGCAAAACCTTGTTTGATTCCTAGGTTGCTTGTATGACCACAAAATTCATGCCCATTTTATATCTTACTGACTCTCCAAAGCTTGGTTAGTAATTGAAGATTGGATCTCATAAAATAAAAAGAGCCAATAATTTGCTGTCCTACAAATAAATGTCTTTAAATTAATTTGAGACTGTTTTCAAAACTGTTCTCTGTATAAAACAAAAATCATCTAAAATTACAAAATGTAATAATTTTCTAACCTCAGAAGTAACACTCCTAGAGGATTTTTTTTTTCCTTCCAATTTCCTATTCCTTGCAGTGGGCAACACTTAACTTTGAAAATTTCCACATTGAAAGTCATTTCCTCGCAGACCGTAAATCCCTGCACTGGAGAGTAATTTCGTTTTCTTACTTATGCAACATCACGCGCCATGCTGAGTTCTGGCTACTCTCTTGGTTCCATAATGCTGCATACTGAATCCTAAGCTTAGCTTCCTTGAAAGTTAGACCTTTCATGTCAGATTTGGTAATTGATCCAAGTACTATAAAAAGAATGTTTTAAGTCATTTGCATATTAGTTAAAGTAAGGCCGCCAAAAACACCTCCTGTGTGTTGACCTTCATTCTTCCTCGCTGAGGAGCTCTCCCCTTGCGTTAATAGGAGGGGTACAGGGAAATATCAAAGTCATTCTTTTGACTTTAGCTTTCAACTTTGTATCCTAATCCTTATAAGCCTACCATTCACAAGCTTCCTGGAAAGTAAAAAAATCTTTTGAATTGAAGAACTGAAGTTTTAACATCATAACGTCCTTGAAAGATAGAGAAAGAAATAGGAAAGACCTCCCTCGAATTATTACCTACTGTTTTAGATATTCTCAGATTGTAGTGAGAAGAAAAATGAATCTGAACGGTTACCAAGTTTTCAAACTGGTAGTATTTTTCACAAATTATGCTTCTTTTCCTAGTGCGTTATCTATTTTGCTTAATTAATTCTGTCATTTTGTTTCTCTTGGTGGAACAGCTATTAAAATTATAAGAGGGAATATTCCACTAATAAACGTTGAGTTCTGGCTGAATTAATTTTTGGCTTTTTCAAATGTATTTTTATGAAGCAACAAAAATGTATATTAAGCAATTGTATAATGTTGAATCATGACACATTCCTCAACATTTCTTTATGTATGTAAGGGGCAAAATCTGAATATAGGGTTTTCTCTAACCTCTGTGTAAAGTCAAAGAGATTTATTTGTTACTTTCAAATATTTAACAACATCCCTGGAATTAGATACTAAAAGAATGAACTATACAATTTATGTAGTTTGATCTCCCTGCGGTTATCTTAATATTATGGGAAAGGTAAGTTCCCAGGTCGCACTGATGTGTTTTCACTAGTGTTCCTCCACATAGAAAAGCTGATCCTATATTTTAATACAGTTTTGCATGTCCACTGTCATACCAACCTGTTTAAGAAAGCATAATGAAGCTCTGCAAATATTTTGGCATTTTAAGTACAATAATTCTACATATAAACTACTGACGGTGAGTAATTAGTTGCATAGAAATGAGTCCCTGGGGGAGAAAATATAAGACTGCTTCAAAGGTCGAATTTTCAGAAGACATACAATAGTGACACCAAAGACCCAGGAAAAAATATAACTTACTATTATTTTCTGAGAATAGTTTTAGAACTCCTGGAAATTGGGATTTTAAAGATCTTGCCTAGAAAATAAAGATATATCATTAAGTATTTTAAAAATATTCGGAGACTCTAAATGCAGCCAAACTGTTTTGGGAATTTTGACTAAGATTGTTTGTTGAAATAGTCTAGTGCATCATAAACTAATTATAAAAATAATTATAAATTATTGCATTGAAAATCAACCTTAGATAAGATCTTGTTCGATGTTACTCAATCTAGGATACATTTTAAAGGAGCCATATATTTTTTATAAGTTTATAATAATTTGTTAAATGTGGTTTATTCTCAATCCCCTTGATAGCACCTTCATAATTTTTTAGTGCAACTCAACTTCAGAGCCAAAGTTTGAACATAGAATTACACCATTAAGAGTGTATTTAAAGTGATGGCATTTAATTTATACTCCTTTGATAAGTACATCTCCATAAACTAATTTTGTCTTGTCCTAATTCGAAAATAAAAACAATTGTCCATTATTAAACCTGAGATTCACGTTGACTTCATGAAAAAATGATATATTCACACCAGGTGAAAGTCCATGACATCATGTAATACTTGATGAATAAAGGTGTGATGAAAAGGTGTAACAGAATTACACACTACTCATGGTAGAATATTTATGCCACATGCAAAAGAACCTTTAATTTACCTGATACTCAGATTGAAAGCTACTATGTTACAGAGTCCAGTTTTGTACATATCAAGTAATAACTGTTAATTTATAGTAAATACAGTAGAAAAATTACTAATGGGTAATTAATTATATGACATGATTATTTAATTATAATCAATAATGAAAATATTAATATTTAATTAATACAATATATTCAATTTAATATTCAATTATTAAACATTCATTCAATAGTTAACTACTGATATAAATATATATTTCATTTTGATGTTCACTTATTTCTTTGGTCCATTAAAAAATGAGCCAATGTTTAAAATAACCAGTTGTTTGCCTTTTTCAAAGCAACATAATTTATCCTACTAAATTGTTATTAATTGGAATTTTATTTGTTTTAGTGACACTATTGATATTTAATTTGTTCACGCTTGATTTCATAATTGAATTACATATATGCACTTTAGGTAATATTATAACATTAATATAAATGAACATTGATATAAGCAGAGGTATTTTCTTCTCTCAAGTCAATTTGATTTGAGAAACACTGATTTAAAAAATTTTTATTTCTGAAAATAGAACAAAGAATGGAAATTGACTTTGAATTATTACATTCTAAAATTGTCAAGTGTTTGATAATATATATAAAAGGAATTATTATATAAATTAGAAAATATAAATGAATATTAAGTGAAGTATCTTTGAGCTTCAGAAATTCATAATTCAGTAAGATAACATAAAAATTATGGTTTTGTTCTCAATTGGTAATAAAAAGTCTTACATAAAATATAAACATCATGTTTCTTATATGTTTCATTGAAGTTATAGCGTACCTTGTCACCTTTCTTATACACTTTGAAGAGCTTTTCCATTGTCTGCTTCTCCTTACTGCTTTCCTTGTACCTAATACTGAACACTCATTGAAAGCTTCTCATGTAAGATATATTTGTGAATATCTCACAACATCCTTTTTTCTCCTCTCCTTCTTTTCCTCTTATTTTTTTAGGTCATTTCTACAGTTTCATAGGATAAATTGATTAAATCCTGTTCTGTCACCCTAATTCCAATATTTGCTTCATATTTAACTGGTTATATTCCATGCTGATTCTTAGTCCTATTATGGTAGTTTCCTCAGTCATCTCTTGATTGATTGAATGGTACATTCTGTTTGTTACCGAAGAAGGTCTGTAGGAAAAATTATTTCTTATGTTCAATTCTTTGTAGCTATTTAATGATGATCGACAGTTTGGCTAGATAGAAAATATTTAGCATATTCTTTCTTAAGTTGAAAGTCTTCACCTGAAGGTTAACCACTGTTTTCATGTGCTGAATATTGATGTAGAAAAATTTGAGCCCACTCTGATTCTTTTTCTCTAAGAAATAAATTAATCATTTCATCCAAATGCCCAAATGATTTTTCTTTTAACTAGAAGATTAATACATTTATTAAGATATACCTTAGGGATTTTGTCGTTCGGGGGAAATCGGTTATGCCTTGCATGTGCCATGTTAGTGATCTTTTTTTTGTCATGATAGTTTGCTCTTTCTAGAATGTCATAAAAATGGATATAATATTGTAGGTAATAACCCCATACTTCTTTCACTTGGCATTGTGGGTTTTTTCTAAATCTTACAATATTTCTTCTTCTTCTTCTTCTTCTTCTCCCCAAAGCCCTCCAGTAAGTAGTTGTATATTCTACTTGTAGATCCTACTGGCTGTGCTATGTGGGACGCCACCTTAGCATGGCTTGATGAGCCATGCTGTGTCCACGACGGGATCTAAACCATGGAAACCCTGGGCTGCTGAAGCAGAGCACACAACTTAACCACCTGGCCATGGGGCCTGCCCCAGCATGCTCTTTTAATTGATGTGTGTTGTTGCAAGTGTCAATTTCTGCTGACAGGTACTATTGCACTGTACGCATATGCACAGTATATTTTTGACTCACCAGTTGATAGGCATTTGGATTCTTTCTAGTTTGGGGTTATTTTGAATAAAGCTGCTATAAAACATTAACTGAAGAGTCTTCTTGAGATGTATGCATTCGTTTCTCTCAAGTAAATACCTAGGTTGTATAAGTGTAAAATTATCGGGTTGTATAAGTGTATGTTTAGTTTTATAAGATACTGATACACAGTTTTTGAATGTGACTCTATTATTTTGCTTTCCCACCAGCAACATGTAAGAGTTGCATTTGTTTCATCTCCTCACAACACTTGATATTGTCAAATTTTTGTTTTTAAACAGTTTATTGTGGTATAAGTGACATACAAAAAAATTTCACATATTTAACATATATAATTTGATGAGTTTGGACATATGCATACACCCATAAAAGCTTCACTACAACCAGGGTAATAAGACATCCATCACCCCTAAAAGTGTCCTTGTGTCTCTTGGTCTTGTTTATTGCGGTAAGAACACTTAACATGAGATCTACCCTCTTAACAAATTTTTAAGTGTACAATACAGTATTGTTGACTATACGCAATATTCTGTACAGCAAATCTCTAGAACTAATTGAACATACATAACTGAAACAGTTTTATGCTTTTTATTTTATTTTTCACCAGACTTATTGAGGAATAATTGACAAAACTGTATATATTTAAAGTGTACAACGTGACGATTTGATATAGATATACACTGTGAAATGATTACCAAGGTCAAGATAATTAACACATCCATTACCTGACATAGTTAAATCTTTTTTTTTTTTTTGGTGGTAAGAACGTTTAAGATTTATCCAAAAGAATCATTGCCAAGGCTAATATCAAGGAGCCTTTCCCTTGTTTTCTTCTAGGAGTTTTATGGCTTCAAGCCTTACCTTTAAGTCTTTAATGCATATTGAGTTAATTTTTGTGAGTAGTGTGTGATTGGGGTCCAGTTTCATTCTTTTGTGTGTGAATATCCAGTGTTCCTGAAAACATTTACTGAAGAAACTGTTTTTTCTCATTGTGAGTTCCTGGAGCCCTTGTCAATGATTAGTTGACAGTATTTGTGTGAGTTTTTTTCTAGGCTCTCTTTTCCATTGGTTTATGTGACTTTTTTTTATGTTACTACCATATTGTTTAACTGTCATTGTGGTTTACTTTGATATTTCCCTGATGACTAATGATGCTGAGGATATTTTCCTCTGCTTAGTTTCCAGTTTTCCCACCGTTTGTTATTAACAATAGAAGCAGTTACTTTATATCAGACCAGGCAACTGGAATTGGAATTGTCAGTGTTTTCAATTTAGCTATTTTAGTGGGTATGTAGTGGCACCTCCTTGTGGATTTAATTTGTATTTCCTTGATGACCAATGAGATTTACCAATATTTTATATATTTATTGGTCTTTTGTAAAGCACTTTCTGTTCAAGCCTCTTCCTTATTTTTAAAACTTAATTGTCTTTTTTTATTGCTATGTAGGAGCTATTTTCATATTCTGGATAAAATTCAGCTTATGTGTTGAAAATACCTTACCCCAGTCTGTGGTGTGACAGTTCCTAAATCAACGATGTCTTTAGGTAAATCTTTCAATTTTTTTAACTTAGACATTTCTATGTCCTGTTTAAGAAATATTTCCATATGTCAAGGTTTTCTCTATATTTCTTCTATAAGCTATAATGTTAAATACTTCACATCTACAATCTATCATGAACTATTTGTGGATGCTTAGAGAAAATGGGCAAGTTTCATTTCACTTTTTCTGTGGCATAGTCTATGGACTCAGCACCATATTTTGGAAAGACTAACTTTTTTTCTCTTATTTCACAGTGTAACTTTAGTCATAAATCAAGAATGGTTCTGTTTGTTGATTTTCCATTATATTCCATTGTCTATTTGTCTATCCCTTTACAAATGCCTCACAGTTTACGTTACTGTAGCCAAAACTTCCAGTCCAGAATGTAGTGGATAAAGGGGGAAGGGGTGTCAGTATCTCCAGTTGGCAGCTTCTGTTTGGTTTTCCTGTTCCTAAAAAAAATCCCAATAATTTGAGACTGACCACACTACATCCCTCTCTCTCTTTTGTTTTCTTTTCTTCTACATCTTATCATTTCCCTTTCTATTGCTCCTTTTCCTCCAAAGGATTCCTACAAACAACCTTTTCAAATCAGCATTATACTTAATGGTAAGGATATACTTATTAAATTTAGATATTTTAATATGCTTGTGTGAGAAAATCTAGTGATATAATGGCAAAGAATAAAGAAACTCTACTACCTGAGGAAGATTAAAATGTATAAAATCTAAGATAAGAGATTTAAATAGCATCCTGAAGATTCCAGAAAATTGATTTTTTGAAAACTATGGAAGCTCTATTGTAAGAGGAAAAATAATAAACTACTCAAATCCGTCTAACACCAACAAAAACAAATAAGGAAACAAATTTATGGGACAATGGGAATAAACTAATATTCTAAATGTTGATATTTTATAGCTAAACTATGTGTTCTGATTACCTTGTGTACATTGATAAACTTATAATTATGATCATTTAGAACATTTTAAATGAAAACAATAATGGCAAATGTCTGCAGGCTATGATAAAGTTATGGTTGTCTATCAAGTGCCTATTTCGAATAATCCAGCCTTTATAAGGGTGAACTGTAGCACTTTTACTGTATCTCTCAATGTGAACCCAAGGCTTAAACTCTCTTAGTCTTAAACTTCAGCCACCTTTAGAGGCTATTTATTTCCTTTATGAAGAACAATGAGTAAAATTGTTGCATAGAAACATGGAGACTACATAACATATTGTACTTTACAACTCTATTGATTTTATGCAGAACAGTAGGAAAGGGAGAGACATATACAATGGCAGAGGAACATGCTCTTGCAATCCAGAATGGATATTAAGATGCCTTGGCCATAAGAGCAACATTGACTCTTTTGACTAGTTGAAATTTTGGAAGACTACAATATGCCTCAGGTTAATTATGAAATAAAGTAACTGCAACATTTTCAGTATTACCCTATATCAAAACACTTTCTGAAGTATAAAAGAACACAGGTGAATATGGCAATCTTGGTTTTGCATGTTCTCACAGTTTAGTTAAATAGCACCAGTTTCCCAACAATACTCTTTAAATTTAAGATACCGGATTATATTAAATGTGAGTAATTACACAAAGACAAACTTTGCTGTTAGCTCTTCTGTCCACAAATCACTATATATATAACATGTGCATCATGATTAGTTACCAATTACATCTTTTCTTTTGAAGTCTGCCAGTGATTGGTTACTGTCCATCTGTTATTCACTTCACACACAGACAGCAAAAGGCATAGTTGTATTGCCTCCTTGTCTCTAAATGATAAATCTACATAACATTTTACAAAAATGAATAATCAAAAGAGGAATTTGGCCAATAAAGATAAAAGTTTGTTAGAGAAATAAAAATTGATAGTGCCGGAAGTGAAATTTGAATGGAATTTAAACAGAGTTATAGAAGAAGCAGATGATGGGAATGTTGACATTGCTGCAGTTTGAAAGACCATCTTCACCGAAGGAATTTAGTGAAGTTGAACTTATCAACCTAAATAAAAGAGCAGTTGTGACAAAAATGATGAAGCTGTCCCAGAGGTTGTGAAGCCAGCAAAAATCACATTAATGGAACTCTTAGAGATATTTCATGAATTTAAAGCTTTAAAGATAAAATTTTGAAAGCTGATCTAAACTTAAAAGTTAGCATGACAATTCTCCAGTGCATAGAAATGATACTCACACTGTATTGTAAGGTATATAATGAGAAGACAAGCATTGTTCAAATTATTCTTGATAAGTTTTTTCAAAGAAAGGAAACACTTTAATTTTCATTGCTTCTAGTGTTTGTTACAGTAAATGAATATTAATTTTACTTTTACACTTCACTGTATATATATCTCTCAACAGTGAGTGTTTTTAGTTTTGTGACAAAATTTTTTAGATTCATGGAAAATTGTAATTTTTCTCATTGATTATTATGATAATTTTTCATAGTGTCATTTTTATTGTTCTGCACTACTGTGCAAAGCAAAGATTGTCTGTACTATCCTCAGGCAATTTATTCAGTACTTGAATTTGAGTCCACAATAAAAAAATATAGTCGGAAATGCAAAGTCTTTACATTCAACCAGGAAGAAATTGTACAAGAAGACTAATATGCACTGTTCCCTTTCACTTCAGCATTAATACCACATTAGGAGTCTTCCTAGAAGTAGGGAAAAGCTCAGAGGAGATAGAAGCTCTACCAGGTACTAGACAAGTTATCTCTGGGGTTATTGAGCATACTCATAATAATAACTAGAAATCTGGTGGAGAAAAGTACAGTTCGTCAAATACTTAAATGGAGGAATTAAAGGACATGTCCAACTAGGTTAAAGAAGTGTGTGATGGAATTGATTAGATTAGTCTGAATAATCACCTCCATTGATAATTTATTCAAAATAAGTTCTATTTAATGCTTTGTTCTTTGAACTCACCTTTTTGTCTCTTTGTACAGTAAATTGTGCAGTGTTATGTCACAAGGCTGTGGGGAGATATTTTTGTGGGTGTAAACTGGAGTCTGTGGACCACTATTAAATTTTTCTTTGTTTGGTGTCCAACCTAGAGTAAGAACTATGTTGCAAAGAAGTGAGAGCTATTTAACAAGGAATTAGGACTGTATGATATAGGGAGGTTTCTTTCAACCCAAATAAATTCTTTACATTTGGCTTTTAGCAAGCCCTATTTCCCTTATTAATTTGTATCACAGTACTTTAAAAAGGACAGATAACATTCAGACTCATTTTTAGAAACAATCAGAAAGTTATAGGTTGAAACTATTTTGGTTGAGGGGCATTAATTCAAAAGAGTAGAGGAAATGGCAGAAATGTCAAAGAAAAAAAAGCAATCTTAATTCATGGAACCTGGTGAAAGGCATTTAAAGAATCAACACAATTTTTCTTGATGTGGGTACTGATCTCAGATGTAACTAAAAGGTAGCTCACTGCATTTCCTCAATATTATTTTTTAAGCTTGTTTTTCAAATAAGAGCAGTTTGCATTATAATCAAAACTTTGCGGCCGGCCTCATGGCTGAGTAGTTAAAGTTCTACATGCTCCGTTTTGGTAGCTTGGTTCATGGGTTCGGATCCTGGGCACAGACCTACACCACTCATCAGCCATGCTATGGAGGCATCCCTCATACAAAGTAGAGGAAGATTGGCACAGACGTTAGCTCAGGGTCAATCATCCTCAAGCAAAAAAAAAAAAAAAAAAAAAAAATCAAAACTTATCTGAGTATAATTAACTCTTCAATGTTACAAATACATTTGAGGATTTAGACATAACTGAAAACCTTCCTTAAATGCATTATTTACTGTCGTGCTAGGAAGGGGGAGAGCTATGGTGTGAGATTTCCTCAGTCCACCTTTGTCTCTACTGTATGGAACCAATATTATAAGATTCCTACAAAAACTTTTAATTTAGCGAATTAGTAAATGACCAATAGCTGCCAGAATCAGTCAAATGTTTTGTTTGTCCTTTTGTAAAGAAATGTGTTTTCTCATTTTCAATTAGCTGTCTTTATGTCACATGCTAATCAGTGGAGAATATCTATCAAGTGATTTTAAAGATATCTCTTTGTTCATTTGTGTATGGTATAGGTTCTTATTTATGCACTAGTTAAGATACAAAGTGAAAAATCTAAACATCAAAAATCGTTAACTCTTAGTTATTAGAAAATATGTACACATTTATTTGGACAAAATACCTCAAAGGATGAGACTAAAGCAAGCATGAAGTAGAAATTCTGAGAGGTTTCACAGAACACACAATTCCCAGTCCATTTTGGATGATTGATCTCTATTTTTGTGACATATAGAGATTAAGGGCTAAAATTTTGGGGATTTAAATACAAAAGTCAATGCTCTGAATTTTATTTTAGGAGAAAAATGATAGTAAGTACAGCTTCCTGAGGATAGAATAATGTAAATTTAAAATTCCTTCTCTTTTTTAGAATAAAACCAATAATAAAACAAAACACAACTCTATCCTGTTACTAGACTTCGCATTTTAAATGACTCCATAAGGAAAGAGATTTTATAAATGAAACATAGTCATTTTGCTTTGGCATAAGACGTAGCTGTTTGCTCAACTCAGTGGAGTTCTTTGTCTAGTTGTTACTTTTTAAGAGTTTACAAATCAGAGGTAGCATCTACTAATGCTATGAAATGTATTCTTAGTCACATAGTTTTCAAATTCACTGAAGTAATAATATTCACTGTTTTTGTTGAACGTTTATCTACTTTAGCTTTACTGCTGGCTTTTCTTTAAGATTCCAGGATTTGTGTATTTATTAAAAATCTTTTTTTAATTGAAGTGAAGCTGTGGAGTATACAAAGGATGGATGACCAAAATCTACTCACCGGTTGAGACTATAAGAAACACGTTTTATGTAGAAATATTTTATATACTTCTATTTGGTCTGTTGAATATTCATAAGTGATTCGTTTTACTAAATCATAAAATAAAATATATGTATTTGGTACATATTACCTTATTATACTCCAAACAAATAATCCTTGATCCAAATTTAATGAAATCTACATATATTGTCATTTTAGGCTTACATAAATAGACATTGCTTAAAAAATCAGGAACTATTCAAAGTGATAAGTACATCTGTCAGTAATATCATTGTGAGTACCAACAAAAATTTTTAAAATTTAGATTTCTGTAAGTTTTATGATGACTGTATTTCAAATGAGCTAGAAATTGCATATTTGCTTTTCCTAATTTGTGGTCGTATGGCCACTAATACAATGTTGCTATAGATTTGCCATAAGATGAACAATATATTTAGACCAAAAGAAAGCAAATTAGGGCGATATTATGTAAGAGTTGCTTAATAATGATAATGATACTACTGCAAATTATATCTGACTTTTATTGAGGGCTTCACACTTATTGGTAATAGTATTTTTATGTTTTACATATATTTTTAAATTTAGTATTAATAACAGCCACATGGTGTAGCCATTCTTATCCACATTTCATAAATAAAAAAAGAAAGGCTTAGTTAACTAAAGTGACCATGATAACCTAGTTCATACTGGTGAACTAAGGTTTATTCAGGCTATCTGAATTCCAAGCTTTATTATTTTCCTGACTGCCTCCAAATAAATATCATGTTGCTTACTTATCCTGATAATTTGAAAATGGTCTGGTAACATCACTTCATATATGATAACAAAATAGCATTATTTTGTAACCAAAGAGATAATACTCATTTTAGAAGCATGAAAATACAAAAACAGAGAAATGATAAAAATCACCCATATTAGCCAATCTAACTCTGAACAGTGTTAAAATTTTGAAGGACAGTCTTCAGATATTTATCTGTGTTTGTATTTGTAATATTTATATACCTGTCCACTGAGCATATTTGTCTGTAGAGTTGTATTAGTTTGATAGGGCTGCCATAACAAAGTGCCAAAAACTGAATGGCTTAAACAATAGATATTTATTGTGTCGCAATGCTGGAGGCTAAAAGTCCAAGATCAAGGCATTAGCAGGGCCATGCTCCCCATGAAGGTACTAGGGAAGGAGATGGTTAGTCTTGTCTCCTAGTTTCTGGTAGTTTTTTGGGTTACGTCAGCCTAACTCCAATATTCAGGTGGCATTCTCTGTGAGTGAGTGTGCCTGTGTCCATATTTCCCTCTGTATAAGGAAACCAGCCATGTTAGATTAGGAGTGCACCTTAATCCAGTATGACCTCATCTCAACTGATTGCATTTACAATGACCTTATTTCCAAATAAGGCCACATTCCATAATCAGTGTTTCTGCGATTTATTTCAATATTTTTTCTCCTGATGACTATTTTTTGTTTTTTAAGCCAGTTATAGATTTTTTAATATGTATGTTACACATATATTAATATATAGTGTACATATGTGATTGTAACATATAGAGATAGGTGTGTGTACATAAGCATGTTCATGTACATATAACACATATGTGCTTGTGATTTTTAAGAATTTGAGGCGGAAAGGCAATAAGGCAAGTCTGCTCTGTTGCCTTATGGATCTGTTCTCTCTTATCAGTATTCTCAATTCCCTCACATCCCTCATTATACTTAACAAAATAGAATATAATTAAGCAAAACAAAATCATTCATGTAGTTAAATATCAATGTTAACTACAGAATACAGAAATTCAAATACTTTCAAATGATTCTTAAATAGTCAGAGTCTATCAAAATAGTTGACAAATAGCAGACATTTGCACATGGTTTGGGAAACATTTAATCACATAAAATTAATCAGGTAATTTTGAATTGTTCAACTACAGTTTAATAAGCATTAGTTTGGTCTCTAAGGTGGAAAGCTCAGTTTCTTAAAAGGAGGGTCCATGGCTTAATTCTTACACAGAGCCTATTATAGTCCTATCCAATGTAAATCCGGCAAATTTCAATGTTAATATGGAACTGTTCAATAGATGGTAATTGATCAATTACTTTAAGCATTTGAGGAAATAAGAAACTCCAAATATGCTTAAAAACAATTGCATTTTGCATATTATAAACTGTAAATTCCATGTTAGATTTTTAATATTGCATATAGTAAGTTTTTTAATAAACATACAAAAACAGTGTTAAGGAATTAATCTTGTATAATTATTCAATATTAGATTAAAAATATTTCAGCTTTTGCTTCATCCACGTATTTAAGAGTACTTAGAAAAAACGGGCAAAGCCTCAATTAGCAGAGGGTTGCACAGCTTGTAAAATATTTTTAAAAAGCTACTGGGAGCTCCAACCTCCACAAAGAAAGCCAATTCAATTCTAATGAAGCCATTCCTAAGAAAGGCCTAGGGAATGTAACAGAGAAAAAAAGGAAAACGCATAGAAAAAAAGAATCTGACTTGCCAAGTTAGTAACTTAATCATCACTCCGGTAGGCAGCTAATCCGTTATTGGACCAGAAATACCTTGGGGTGGGACAAAGCTCAAGCAGAAATAGCTTTCAGCAATCTTTTTTCTTTCTCCTTAGAAGAAAAGACAAAGTAAAAGTCTAACAAGAATTCACCGAAGACCTTACCATCCTCTGTGCTTCATTTAATAGAAAACACTGTCTGTAAAGGCTCTAGGCTGTATCATTAGGGTGTACATCTATGTCAAGCCCTGATACTCAAAGAAAACAGCCGAGCCAATTCAGAGGCCTTTGAGCAAACATTCAGCTCTCCCGGAATTATGCCACGGATCCGGGTCCTGAGAGATTGTAACTTACTACTTTAAAACCCAGAAGTCATTTTGGTAGGTTTTAAGTCTTATATAGAATTTTGGAAGAAGTATGGTGCCAGTCTTTAGACCATGGAGGAAAGAGATAGATTAAATGGTAAAAAGACTGGTAACAATTATCTCCGTTATAGTAACGGATTTGAAACTCTGACATGGGCTTGTGCTGAGTGTTTCTACTGTCTTGCTTTAAAAACTTGCTAACTGTCTGCTTTCTCGGGAAAATGATTTTCTATCTGTGTTCCTTGGAGCACTGTTGGGCCACCCTGAGGAAGAAGTAAGATACTGATATGGTTCCATGCCCTCACCCTCATCGACTCATATACGAGAATAACTTCAAGATTATTCATTTTATCTATCAGGCATTTAGCCACCTCACTTAAAGATAGAGTTTTGAGGCTTAAAGAATAGCATAGGCTTAAAAACATTACAGGCTTAAAAAATAGTATAGCTAGTGTATACTATTATTAATAACTAAGATTTATTGAGCAAAGACTGTTTATTAGACTCAAGGTTAAGTGTTTCATCGTTTGAGTAAACCTAAATATTAATATCCTCATTTAACAAATTAAAACACTGAGATGTAGAAAAAATTCAGTAACTTGGCCAAGGTCTTAAGGCTAGTAAGTGATGTAGAGTAACATAATTAGGTTGATATTTTAATGTTTCATTGTGCTTACAAAAAATGTGGTCTTAGTGTGGGGCTGCTTTAACAATCTACCATAGCCTGAATGGCTTGTAAACAACAGAAATTTATTTTGTGACAGTGTGGTTGGATTGAGATGAGAGCTCTCTTCTGGGTTGCAGACTGCCAGCTTCTTGTATCCTCATACAGTAGATAAAAGACGAGGGAGCTCTCTGTGGTCTCTTTTACAAAAGGGCACTAATCTCATTCATGAATGCTCCGTCGTCGTGACCTAACCACCTCCCAAAGCCCCCACCTCCTAAACCATCACATTGGCGGTTAGGATTTCAACATACGAATTTTGAGGGGACACGTATATTCAGTCCATAATAAATGTAAAACCAGCTGTGATATTTGTTCTCCTGGATTTTTCAAAGTGTGTGCTACCCTTCGTCTTTCCCAATGGTTGTTCTGTATTACAGATCCAACGTCCTTAGGCTCTTTGGTATCTCCACTAACATCTCCCTTCCTCTCAGTTACCGAACTGCACTGAGATTATCAAGCACCTGCTGTCCATTTCAGGCATGTCATTAATTATAATGAATAGAATAAATATCTGTTGCAACTAACCCTGGAGCATGTGACATGATTATCCAATAATAAACTGCTAAATTCAGAACATCTGCCTTAGTAACATTCAATTTGGCTTCCATATTTGAAGTCAGAGTTTTTGGTTTAAAATTTTTCTGTATGAGTTCTTAATATATATGGAATGACGTTCCAGGCTTGTGGTTTTACCTCAGTTTCGGGGACTCTTCTGACTTTCTTGAAATGTTTCTACACACACACACACACACACACACACACCCACCCCTATACACCCCTCTACAAATAAAATGTGAAGATGGTATGTTTCATACGTTTTAGGTTAGACTATTCTAAACATACTCTTTAAATTTGTGAACAACTATATTGCTTGCTGCTTCCCTGCTGGGGTAAAAAAAGGAAGGAATAGATAAGTAGAGGAAATAACATAAAGCTGATGTTTCAGAGCCTTCAAATGATCAAATCTAATGTTATCCTACTTTTTATCTCTGAGGTGTTCAACACCACTGACCACTTGGGCATTCTTGAAAATTCCCTCCCTTGAATACCATGGCTTTGAGATACCTTAGGAGTTTTCCTTTTTTTTCTTTCCTTCTTTCTTCTTCTTCTTTTTTTTTTTTTCGCTAAAGAAGATTGCCCTGAGCCAAGGTATGTTGCCAATCCTCCTCTTTTTTTTGCTTTAGGAAGATTGCCCTGAACTAACATCTGTGTCAATCTTCCTCTACTTTTTGTATGTGGGACACCTCCACAGCATGTTTGGTGAGCCGAGTAGGTCCACACCCTGAATCTGAACCTTGGAACCTGGGCTGCCAAAGCAGAACGCATGGAACTTTAACCACTCAGCCACTGGGCTGGTCCCAGGAGATTTCCTTTTAAACCTTTTTAAGCAAACCTCTTCAGGCTCCTTCATAAGTTATTCCCCTTTTCTCTGCTCCTAATTGGATACTGTTCTCTACCACTTCTTGTTTTTTCCTTCTTCTTTGCTCACTCTACAGAACACCTGAGGAAATCTTCTCCATTGACAGGTCTTTACGTGGTGCCTCTGTGTTTATGACTCCAATTTCTTCTCCTGTCATTCTTACCTGCATTCCTATGCTCCAGCCAAACTGCCCCTTCTCCCCACCCCTGGAATGTATTTGGGTCGTACTGGGGTCAGGTTCTACCCTAAGGCCTTTCTAGTAGCCATCTGTAATAGTGTCTGGTGCTTCCCAGCAAATTACGTTGCTCATAGCAGCTTATAGTAACACCCATTCATTAGCTCACATTTCTATAGGTAAGAAGTCCAACAAAATGTGGCTAGGTTCTCTGTTCAGTACATGAAGTTACTGGTGGGTTGTGCTCTCATTTTGATATTTTCTCTGTTGACTGTCAGCTAGGTCAGTCCCAACTCCTGGAGGTTATTCTCATTTTTTTCCATGTGACCTTCTCCATATTCAAAGCCCATGATAGTGCATTGAACCATTCTCTTGCTTCAGTCTCTGACTTCCTTCATCTCTGATCTCTATCTAGATTTAAAAAGCTCACGTGATTAGGCCAGGCCCACCTGGATAGTCTTCTTTGATCTTTTTTTTTTTTTTTTTTTTACCATAATGTCTTCTTTATCTTCTTGATTTTCCCCAGTTCTTCACATGGCTGGAATCTCTGTTTAAGTGTTACCTGGTCAGAAAGAGTTTCTTGACCACTCAGTCTAAACTTCTCCCCTACCCAGTAACTTTTTCACAAATTATCTACTTTATTTTAATCATAGAATTTTAATTTCTTCAGAATTTTCCACGTATTTATGTTTTTATTTATATATTTTTCAGTTTCAATTCACTAGAATTAGAGGAAAATTCTTGTCAAACCTCAGTGCAGTTTTATCCTTCATTTATAGAATGGCAATAACATTCAATAAAGCCTTATTTATCAAATATGCAATTGCAAAATTTAACATCTACAAGAGAAAATTCTCTCCTGAACTGCAAGCCAATGCTTTCAGCTACTGCCTGGACAGACCTACTTCTGTGTTCTCCATCAGCCTCAAATCCTATCTGTCAGAATAAAAGTCACCATATGCAGCACCAATACTTTCCCCTCTACCTATATTACCTACTGTAGTTTATGGCATGATAATGGGGGGGGGATGCAAAGAGTAATCTACTGGCCAATTAAAAAGATATTTAACCTCTTAGCACAATCCTCTCTTTGCGTAAATACTGAGTTTTCTAATTTTTCTGATTTTATAAATACTAAGAAATATCTGAGCTTGGACAACTAAGTCAGCACACATTGCCTCTTGCATTAGTTCTAAAATGTTGAAAATAAGTATCACTCATTCAAAATAGAATTTCCGTAGAAAACTTGAAGATAGCCTATGTGTGTGATTATTGTAAAAAAGTTCTTATTCTAATTCTGCTGACGAAGTAGGATTTGGTGATTTTATAAATATTTTCCAACTCTAGAATTCCAGTAAAATAATAGGTTCCAAATTGGATGGGTAAAGAGAAGAGGAACCTATGGAAGGCGGAGATATTGAAAATAGGGAGGGGAAATTAGAAATAAAATGACAAAAGATATGCATTACTTTTTCCATATTCAACATATAGCCACAACTTTTACAAATTGAAAGCAATTTCCTACACTAATAGATATGGATTCTCAGCAACTTAGATATATATTACTTTTAACTTATAAAATAATACATATTATATAGAGAGAGAAAGATATATAGATACATATCTATAATAGCTATGTGTTCTTTGAAGCAAAGGAAATTGTTTCTATATATTTAATATTTTTATATTTTCAAAATAAAATTTAAATCCTAAATTTATCTCAAATTTAACAAAGTTAAATTGTCTGTTTAAACAGATCATAAAATCAGTCTGAAAAGTTAATTAGCTAGAATCTCACCACCAAATGCTTCATTGCCCTCTTTTTTCCCTGTTTCTCTTCATTTAATATGGTTTTTGGCACTTTGGTTCTTTATATTAATTTTGGCATTACTCTTATTGAGGATACTTTATAATTCCATAGTTTATTTACCATGCACAACTTCTGGAGGATACCAATAAAATATTTCAAAAGAAAAGAGCACAATACAATGGCATGCACCTGAGCACATGATTCAGCTTTTAGATTTCAGCTTGAATATAAACTTATGCTTGATATTTTTCTCTACATAACCTAAAAAAGTAATTTCCCATTGCTAATCTTTCTACATAGCCATGTGTCAATGATTGTCTCTTTTTCCCAGAGTAAATGTAGGCACTCACGTCTCTTATTATTAGTGGCAAGGTACAATAATCAGAGTTAACACCTTAAACTTAGAATCCCAGAATTATTTTTTATTTTGTTGTCTGGATATATTTCCCTCCTTTTGTGCCCAACCCTCCTATTTATTCTAAAAGAAGCTTGGCCCACCAGTTATATGGGTTATATCATGGAAATAACATTCATAGAGAACCAATTGATGGGGCCTGATATACCATTTCATCACCTAGGATCTTTTGAACTCTTCTACAAAGCTTTTTATGAATTATTCTAAGTCCATTTGTAGGAAAAAAACATTAAAATCAATAAAAAGCTGGAATGATAACCATAAGTTATCCTGAAATTATATAAGGAAGTGGGAAGTCAGAAAATTCACTTTGTTAGTTTCTGTATAGGCTAAAAAACTGGGTGGCACTGATTCATTTACTCTACAATGAAAGTGCAAAGTCATGGGATTTGCGGATAGATGCTTCAGCAAAAACTACAGATAATTTTCTTTTTTATTCCTCTGTGGTATGATTTCAACAGAGCAAATTAAAGACCTCCGTTTCTAAAAAGTCTCACTTACTGAAATTCCTGAAATTTTAGCCAGTAAGCCATAAAGTTACTCACTTGGGTTTAAGAATTGTGTCTCTTAGAGTCTCCTGGTAAGTTTTAATCAAGTGGAGTGAGTATTAGGTCATATTTGAGGGCTCAAAGGGGTGAGATGTCAGGAGAGCCCACGTGAAGAGCTAGATCCAAAGCACCCCACCAGCTGAGGATGAGGTATCACTGAGGAGTCTGCCAGACAACCACAAGACAGTATCAGGGCACTGACTGCCAGGGGCATGTGGTCTTTATTCTTGATCATGAGGCCAGAACATGTGGCCAAGTGCCAAAAAAGTCTATGTCCTTAATAATTCTGCTTAGAGGTGGCTTGGTAAGATCCAGTCCCACAACTGAGGAAGGGAGGTAAACAGACTAGAAGCTTAAAAGAAAACTCTGCCTAGTGTTTTAAAATGTACAAATATTTCTAATGAATATTACCACATTTGAGGCAGTATGAGGATATGCAATAAGTGAGAACTGTGTATAATACAGACCTGTGTTAAAATTCTAGTGTCAGTGTTATTATAGGTGTAATGTTTGCTAAATTATACTTTATTTCTTTTATATGTAGTTTCCTAATTGGTAAAAGGAGGATAATGATAATAACAACAATGGGTATGTAAAATAAAAACAAACCTGGACTTAGGTAAGGAGAGATTTATTTTTTAAAGACTCTTGTAATAGAGAGAATGCTTTGACCAAAAGATCTGCAAGTATCTCAAAATTAAACAGAAAAAGTCTTATTTTTTATGTAAGAAGAAGTAAGTTGGGCTAGCAGAAACTTTGTGGGAGAGGGAGGAACTAGTGGGGAGGGGTAGGCAGAAAGCATGATTGGATGTCTTAATAGGAAATGTTTCTCTCTGTGTTCAGCTAATTCTTGGAATGAATTGTTAAGAGGGAATGCTAGATACCTCAGTGCTTATTTAAGCTTAGGAGCAAGCCAAAGTCCAAGGCTCTGTGGGAGGAGAGTAGCCTGACTCAAGTCTGATCAAGACCAGAAGTGGGTAAGTAATGGGCAATTGTAAACACTTGCTCAGGTAGCTGGAAAGACTAAATGAGATATTTTGCTGCATAATCCCAGTTGGCTGTTATTATCTGATATTTATGGATATCATGGGAGTATAAAGGTATCATTGACCCAATTTAAGAAAATGAAAATTAAAAGATAGAACTAAGAGGCTATCATTGTTATTATTTATGTTTGTTCTGGTATTGGTATGCACAGAATCAAAGTTTCTCATTTTTCTTATGGCACAAAGACAGTGATTCAGTTGAGCTGACTATAGTATAATCCAAAGGAAAAAGTTATCAAAATCCTTTTAAATACTTGGTTTAACTGCAGCATAGACCCTGCTTAAGAATGAATTCTACAACTTTTGTAGTTGAATTTTTATTAAATCCATAAAAATATCATTCTCCTTTATAGCAACATCTGAGACATGATTTTAAGTGTGTCCTCTTCAAAACATGTTTTTCTCAACTTTTAGGTATAAAATATTTTATATGTTTAACATGAAGCTATCACAACAACTTCCTAATTTGGAGAAAAGATTGGCATTTCCTTTTCTGTATAAAAGTTACCCTTCCATACCTCCATTCTGCATCCATGGTACCTTAAAGAGATGGTAATTATTATCTTCTAAATAGAACATTCTCCAACTAGTGTGCTTATATAATTATAGCCTTCTAACTGAAACATTACAGATGAAAGAGGACTTCATTTACTTAAAAATTTCAAGAACAGTATTGAAAGAAAACAAATATACATGCCAAATATAGTAAAGGAAGTATAGTAGTGAAAAATAAACCAGCTTCAAAAGTTATAGTTGGAATACATTTGATTCTTAGACAGCAAAATGTGATTCTGAAACAATACATAAGCATAATAAGGCAAATCCTACATTTAAAAAAAGTATTCTTGAGATCAGTGTTATTATTTCAGCACTAACACTATTCAAAATATGTTTGGTATCGCTTTATGAGATTGTCACTGAAAATTAGCTTATAAAATCCACTGGCATAAAAATAGGTCCCTACTATGTGAAAATCTACCTCTAAAAAGAGTTGTTAAGATGAGATTGTGTAATGTTGAAACTCTTAATTTGTTAAGGTAGAGGAGCTCATTTAACTTGTTACTGAGAAAGTTTTATGAATTCCTTGGTTGTAATAGATATAAGATCAATTCTTGGCGCAAAATTCATTCTAACGGTTACTGTTTTCTCCAAAATCAGTGAGGAAAAAAATAATTCTCTCATCTTAGAATCACCAGGAAAACATCAAGAGGA
Organism: Equus caballus; assembly: GCF_041296265.1. Lineage (NCBI taxonomy): Eukaryota > Metazoa > Chordata > Mammalia > Perissodactyla > Equidae > Equus > Equus caballus. The sequence continues at coordinate 73,035,056 of NC_091692.1, read as the reverse complement.
GAAAGAACTCAAAAAGACACATGATACAAGATTCTACTAATAGGGAAAAAAGTCATTAAAGTAGATAATTTGTGCAAAACAATTTGAATTGGGAAAAGGCAGATATTCCCTGGAGATATTTTGATGAAAACACTACTACTTAAAATCTAAGTTTTAGGCAATTACAAATTTATACTGAAAATATCTTGTTTGAGTAGTAAAGTAGTTTGCGCCTAAAAGTTTTTAACAAATCTCTGATGAATTTAGTAAGGCATAAAAGAATTAAATCATAAACAGAGTGAAAAGTAGGAAAGGAAGTGTAACACTATTGTATAAAAATATAAAATCATGATATGTCACGAAATTGAGTATTGCTATACTTATAAAACTTATATTAAAGATAAGGATGAGATGCCAAGATATTTAATGGCGTGCTACTAAATACTACTAAGGCATTTAAACAATTTAATATCCAACGTACCTGATTGGTTAAGTAAAATATCTCTGGCATAGTTTACAAATTTTAAATATGATCTTCTCACAGGCTTTGGGAGGCATAATTGTAACCAATTACTATGATATCTGTTGTTTACTTTTAAATAAACACTGAGATATTATGTTTGCCTTAGTTTAGGCTACGTTATGTGGCAGTTATTTGTCCTAATAACTAATCCATATTAATAACTATTGCAAATATCAATAATGGTTATTTAGCATTAAATTAGAAAAGGTATATCCCAGGGGTGCTTACTACAAATTGATTTAGTATCCCTCACTTTCAAGAAATATGCAATTGTATTCGCAATAAAATTGTCTCATATTGCTGAAATGTAATGGCTTGTTAATTCACAAAATGTGTATTTGCCATGGTTTAAATCTTTAAGACATACTCCCTTTTCTTCATAAATAAGAGTGTAAAAAAGTGAGTATTCCACTCTTTCTCTTTTAGAATGAGCCTGAGGCAGGATATTGTGTCTAGACAAAATTTCAAAGTATGTGCTTTTCCTGATGTGGAACACAGAGTTGATTCAATACGCCCTTTCTATCAGTGGTTCTTGGGTAATTTTGCCTCCCAGGGGACATTTGGCAGTATCTGGAGATTTGGGGTCGTCAGTCCTGGGAATAAGAGAAAGGCAAGTACTACTGCCATCTAGTGGTAGAGGTCAAGGATGCTGCTAAACATCCTACAATGCCCAGCTCAGCCCCCACAACAAAGGATTACCTATTTCAAACTTTTTAATAAAAGATGTGTCCAGAATATGTACAGGGACAATGACCTGGGGCTTATTTTCTAAATTTAACTAAGAGTACATGAATTGTGTTTCTTCAAGCTTGCTAACAACTATCTTTCAATACCATTTTATAACCAACAGAATACCTTTAATTAAATAATTCACAATAACCACTGTTAGTTAAAAAGTTTAGGAATTGGAATTCATATACTGCTATGGGAATATAAATGTGCTCAAAAAATTTATAAGAATTTGAGAGAATAATTATCCACATACCAGAAACAATCCATAAATCCATCAGTAGAACACCCAAATAAGTTATGATATATTCATTTAAAGAACTCCAGACAGTAATGAAAAAGAGCAAACTTTTGCTATATGTATATGTGTGGATGAATCCTGTGGACAAAATCTTAAGCAAAATGATTAGACAAAAGAAGAGATGATACTGTATCACTGGAGAATTCTGTATATATATTTACACAAACAGGCAACAGAAGTCAGTCAGGCTATTTGTCACTCTGAAAGGTAATGACTGAGAAAGAACATAAAAGTGGATTCTGCATGCTCATAATACTCTATATTTTGATCTTGGATGTAATTGCAAAAGTACATTTATTTCTGTACCTTTACATTTTTTTGTGCTGAGGAAGATTCACCCTAGGCTAACAGCCCCTGCCAATCTTCCTCTTTTTGTATGTGAGCCGCCACCACAGCATGGCCACTAACAGATGAGTGGTGAAGGTCCACACCCAGGAACTGAACCCAGGCCACCGAAGGGAAGAACAAAATTAACCACTGGCCACCAGGGCTGGCCTACCTTTACATGTCTTGAAATTTATATTAATGGAAGGTATCAATGAAATTGGTTTAAAAATATAGCTAACTCTACTTAGTTGCAAAGCTGTCCTAAGAACCCAATTCCATTGACTTTGAATTATGTTATAAAGCTTTATGTTTATGTTTTATTTTTACAGTGAATTGTATCAACTATATTCAAGATGGATACAGAATGATATTGTGTCTGAAGGCACAGGTACCAAGAACTGATTTAAAAAGTACTCAGGAGAGTTGTACTCTAAATATAAAAACAATTTTAAGAATGTCAACTACTTTATTTCCCTTTTTATGTATGACAAGTATAATATGTGATAAAATATATTCATTAATAAGTATTAAAAATGAATCCAGGGCTGGGCCTGGTGGTGTAGGGGTTAAGTTTGTGCACCCGGCTTCAGCAGTCCGGGGTTCGCAGGTTTGGATCTCAGGTGTAGACCTACACACTGCTTATCAAACCACACTGTGGCAGGTATCCCACGTATAAAATAGAGGAAGATGGGCATGGATGTTAGCTCAGGGCCAATTTTCCTCAGCAAAAAAGAGGAGGATTGGCAACAGATGTTGCTCTGGGTTAATCTTCCTCAAAGATGAAGAAAAAGAATCCAATAAATAGGCATTAAATCATTGTTTAATTGACAAATATTTTTTTCCTAACAGCACATACTAGATACACTAGGTATCTAGTTAGGTCAGTATGCCTCTGAAGGCCAAATTTTGGTTTTTGTAAATTGTACTCATTGGATACCCAGAAAAGATGGGACATTAGGTCAGTAAAATCCAAGATTAGCAAAGTGAGACAGCTATGAACACCTGTTCTTTCCTCTAAAGCAGATAACCTCACATAGAGTTGGAAAACTTGTGCACAGGGTAAACATATGTCCCAGTTTACTCAAGATAGCCCTGGTTTATACTTCTTGTCTTTGCTTTTATTGAAAGCATCCTTTTGATTCTCAACAGTAGCTCAGTTTGGACAAAAATTATATAGTCACCCTATCACATATAACTTTGAACTAGAAGCTCAGGGCATGTATCTTTGAGTAAGTATAGGAATAACTAAATTAATTGTGAATAGACTGTGGTGCAATAAAATCCTCTTTGAGAAGGAGAATGGGAAACAAGACAAAGATTTCACAAATGCAAACTAAATGTATAGACAGAATATTATATATAAAGATTTGTACTCTTAAAGATATGATATACATTACATATAGATTTAAATGCTTGTCACTGTGTTGAACAGTCTTGGGAAGAAAATAAAAATCTCCCAGTAAAGGATATCATGCCGTATTTAGTGGTAATTTAATGAATTTAAAAAGTAAATCACAGATATTTTAACACAATATTGTATCTATATTTCCACAGAGGAAGTTGTAAATTCTCTCACTTTCATTATGTAAAAAAAAGTACTACCAAAGTATAGCACCCAGACAAAAGGTTTTTTTAATTCAAGAAGAATATTATGCTTAGATATTATTTCTGCAGGCTTATAGCCCAACAGGGGCCTCTTTGAATAAAAGAAATTTCTCTCTATAGGGGAAAAGGCCTCAGAAGATACTCATAATTAATCAGTCTTAGAAATATGCTGTCTACTGTGCATAGAAAAAAAAATCAACACAAGAATTTGATTAGACAACAGAAAAAGTACAGCACAAAAAGACGTGAACGTAAGCAAGTGTGTATGTACATATATTCCTAATTCTACATTGTGAGGCCCCGGAGAAGAGGGATTGTGTTTGTATTTTTCATATTTATGTATTAATTCAGCCACTGATTTTCAAAAATACATCCATTTTTCATAAGTCATTTAAAAGAGACGATTGTTAACTGGCTACAATGTGCTAGTGGATATTGCATAATATTGTGGGTAAGAGCAAGGTCTTTAACACCAGATACTGGAATCGAAGTCAGGTTTTATGAGATTCTACCTCCTGTGATTGTTATGAGTCTTAAGCGAGTTCTTATTTGTAAAGTACTAGAACAGATGCATGCCACACAGTAAGTGTTTACAAGTTTTGTTTTTATTATTGTTGTTAAGATTACTGAGATGAAAAACCTAGGCTTTATCCCCAATTTGTTCTTTGGATAGTGGGGGAGATGAACAAACAGATAAACCTATTAGGATGGATTAGAAGAATTTCAGAGCTACAAATATTTCTATATAGCATTTAGTAATGAATGCAGTGAGAGATGCTCAATAAAGGGTATACTACTAACAACACGACTGCCTTAGATCCTGTCAGTTTGTGTTTGGCTGTCTATTATTTTTCACATCATTTAGGAATTCTATTAACTTAAATAACAAGTAAAACATGTTTTATTAGGGCCTCAAGATTCAGAGTTTCATTGACACTTCTTTTTTTTTAACTACCTGCTAATAAAAAGAGCTCCTCTTAGTTCATTATTTTGATAACCATGGTTTGATGGAAGGGTCTAAAATAGTGGACACTGTGAATCACTCAATCCCAAATGTACCGTAAAACAAACGAGTACATCAGCAGTAAGAAGGCATTCAATCTGTCAAAAGAATAATATGCTAGTTTAAGCTTGAAAAGTATATTGTTAATCACCTGGTAGTTCAGTTTCCTCAAAGGAGGGAAAATGAAAACAATCTAGGCTCAAAATACAAGCCCCTTGGCTGTGATGTTAAAATGTCTACTTTCACCATATGAAAACACAACCTCATTTGTCCACAGTGTCAAATTTCTATGGTTTCATTCCTGAATAATACACCACATTGCATTGGATCCAATAATAACGATAATAATAATAATAATAACAATAAATGATAATATTTATTGAGACTCCTTATGCCTGCACCTGTAAAGGGCCACACAATTTTAAAATAGTTTTATTTTTGGAAGCCAATTCATTATATTGCTCTTGATGTTATTTACATTCAAGGATCTCTGGAGGTCTGAACACTGTCCATGTGGCTTATAACAATAAAAAGGGAGACCATGTTTACCTATATCTACATTATTTCCTCCATAACACTAGTGTTATGTTTATATCATAATATTTTCTATCATATATTATTTCAAATAGTTATACTGTATTTCTTATTTGACTGTAAATTTCATGAAAGCAGGAACTTAATCTAGTTTTTTCACGTATTACATATGTAATAAATCCCCAGTATCAGCTGGGTCTATCTCTGCAATAACTGTTACACTATATTCTTCCTTTGGACGTTTTCAGCCACCTCTTCTTGACTGACATACAAGCACCAGCAGGGTAAGGGGGCCCTGATCCTAGGCTCACTATCGTATTCTGTTCTCTTCTAGAGTTCAGGAATTCCTCACTACCCTGTTAATATTTTAATTCTGTAAGAAAGTATTTTTTTCTTCCAAATTTTTCTCTTTTGAAGGAGGATTCTTACAAAATATCAAGTTGCTATTTACAGTTGTAAACATTTCTTTTTATGTATATTTTAACTTAACATGGGTCACTGAAAAATTTTACCTACAATATTGTACAAAATTGTAAAATACTTGAAAAGATTGTTGGTAATGGTGGAGTATAAAGAGTTCTTTATTGGTTGCCTGTATAGATTGATGAATGACAACTTATGTATATATTTATGTATATATGCATGTGTATATACATTTATTTACAATGTTTTCATTTTGGAGATATATTTCACATCTGGTAATCTATTTTGGGGATATAATCATAAATGTATACAAAGAATCTAGTAGATTTTGTAATAACAAATTTTTTAAATGTCCATATATTAGATTAATAACTGAACAGATTAAAGTCAATTTATATGATAAAGAAGTTAACAGACCTTAAATATTATGTTTAGAATATATCATTTGACATAAAAAAGACTATCAAAATAATTTTTGATTAAAAAATCCACATTCAGAATGGCCTCTAATTTGGTAAAAGCAAAAAAAGAAACAAAATAAAGAAGAAAACAATGGCAACATACATACATTCACGTAAGTTAAATTTGGAAAGAAAGAAAATAAAATATTAATAGTGATTGTGCCCGAGGTGTGGAATAGTTGGCCATTTTATTTCGTTCTTTCTATTCTGTCTTCTAAAATGCCCATATATTACTAATAAAATCAGATAAAAAATAAAACATATTGTAATAATTGAGGCTGATCATTTCTTCATGATCATTAAAATTTTCAACATTTAAAAAATTTTAATAGCTGTATTAAGATTCTATCATAAAGCGTATCAAAACCATTTTCCCATACTATGTATTTACTCATTTCTTCTTCAGGGTATTATTGTGTGTATGTGTGTATAGAATATTTCTTATTATTAACTTAGGAGAGATTCCTAGAGAAATTTCAGTCTAATTGACATTTTTAATTTCAGCATTTTTTCCTCTTCAATCCATTTGAATTGGAAAACTTTTCCAGGTAAAATATTATCATATGATTATCATGGGGAAAATTATGTTAATTTGCACTCTCATTCCTTTCAGATAAGCCCCCAAAATTCAAAATTAATGTCCCCAAACTTGAGGACGTGTCCCTACTCTTATTGCCTCCTCTCTGCTCCCTTGATCCATTGCTGACGCTCCTCGATGCTCAGTGAACACATCTGTACTCTCTCAATGCTTTGCTCTGTTTACATTATTTTTTTCTCTCCTTAGCAGGCCTTGTTATCCTCATCTGATTTAGTGAAAGTCTTATGCATTTTTTAGGACTTAACCAATGTTTCCACTCCTGGATATCTGTGATTCCTTCCATTAAAAAAAAAATCATCCACTCGTGCATTCCAGGAGCAGTGCCTTAACAAACACTTGTAACATTCTTACCTGCCTTATTGTTCCATACGCTTTTCTAGTTTTGAATCTCTAGGGGACAGACATGTTGGCATATCAACTTACATCTATGCTTTAATTTTGCATGGGCCCTTAGATATAAGCAAAATGCTTTTGCTTAATTAGATTATTCCAGAACTTCTAACATTTGATTCTAATTTTCTTTCCTTCTAATATATCTTTAGGAATACTGCTCCTTTCAAAATTCCTAATCATTGCTAAGGATTGGAATATGTATATAAAACAACTGACGTTCACGGAAAGTCCTCAGGTCAGATCCAAGAATTAGAAGTCATTTTAAAGGACATAGGTAAGATATTTGGAAATGTAACTAGGGGGAGTATCAAATGCGTAGTAAAATGGCCAATTTTGCTATTAATCTTACTAGAATAAAAATAGTTAATCTTGCCAATGTTTATCAAAGTAAAGACCATTATTCTAAGAGTTTACCAATTATTGGTTGAACCAAAAAGAATTGGGCCAAAAGCCTCGAATATAAAGAGGGACAATACTATAGGAGAAGCTGGATTATGATACGATCTGGCAGAGGTGTAGACCTTTGATTTATCTTCATTAAGACATTCGTTTGTTTGTTTGTTTAAACCATGTAAGTATAAAGATGTCATCTTAAGATCTAGCAAGGTGATTAAATCATTGTTTCCCCATTCACATCACACTTACAAATGTTCTTTTCTGCCTTCTCATCTCTCGTTATTTAATCTTGATATCTTGAAGAGTCAGATCTTATTGACTTACAGACTTACTTGACTGTTGAACCTTCGACAATCATTATCTCCACCAAAAATCTTTATAATTGATTATTGTTATTAGTTTTTCCCAATATGTGAATAAAAGTTAACCAATAATTTTTTTGAAATAGTTGTTAACGCACACTTTTTAAAATTAAAACTTCAGACTTCTATGCAAAGAAGTAAATAAATAAAGTTTTGACATATTCATTTCTAGGATAACTAAGAAAAACTAAGAAAAATATATATTTTAATATGACTTTGATAAATTTAATAAACTTTAACATGACTGATTCAATGAAAATCATTCTCCCAGCCAGAGTCTGTTCTTGGCTATTCAGATTGCCCACAATTTCTCTGAGATTTCTTTCTATAGAGCATCAAGGAGACCTGAGACTTCGCCTACTAATACATCCTTTGAGTATAACTTGTGCAGAACACCTACACCTTTAACAAAACGGTAGCGTTATCTAAATACCCCTCCTCTCTTAAGGGAAAATTCTCAGTTAGCTACAGCAACTCACTGGTAAAGAGCTCTTCTCAGTGAATGACAACTCCTAACATTTTACCTGCCCCTTAATGTACACCCTGAAATCTTGTAATTTTCTGTCTTCTAACAGAACAAAGTACTTCTATTTTTGAATAGAATGGCTAAACCTTCACACAAAGCTCCCTTTCAAAAAAGAAATCCACAACAATTTATGAAAGTAAAGCATTTTTTTGCCTGCTTTGTTTATGAATGTATCCTCAGTGCCTAGCACAGGTCCTGGAACACATAAGCGCATAATTGTCACTGAATATACTTTTTTTTCTTTTAATTTAGAAACCAATCCTGTAGGGCGTCTTCTCACTATTCAGGGATGACAAGCTTCTAATTTAGGCTGGGTGGTAGTAGTCAATCTTATTCAATTATTGATTTGGTCAAAGTGAAAAATACTTAATAAGCAACAGCAACACACTTATTATATACCAAGTACAGCATTAGGCAATGAGGATACAGGTAGGAGAATTACTAGAGACTTGGTTACTGCACTCATGGATGCGTAAGCATAGCAGAAATGAAACCACCATGAGCTCTTGCTAATCAAAGCAGTTTCTATCTGAGGTTCATGTATGATCTAAGCAACATTATGCTTCTTCTGAAAAGTTTTAATAAAGAGGAAAGAGGAAAAGAAAAGTCTATTTATTGCCTTTCGTATTTTTTAGGAAACAACTAGTTTGATTAGGATCTCTTGTATTTAACCACACTACAGCAAAAAGTCAGAAGTCTAATAAAATATTATGCAAAATATATAGTGTTCAAAATTGATTTCTTTAACTTCTGTCTTCTGAGATATTCTTTTTGGTAATGCGTTTCTGTTTGTGATTCTATGGAATAAGTTATATAGCCAAAGACACTGATAACATTTCCTAACCTCAAACCCAAAGATGTTCTGTGAATGCTTTACTTGGGTTATTTGGCCTCAGTAAGTTGCATTTTAGTGCTTGAAATAATGCTGATCTCATCACTACAATGTGCTTCCCATTCCCATAAGTAATTGTCCTGATAGAATTATACCACAGGGAGATCCATAATTGTTTGTCTCTTTAATGTAATTGCCGTAAGAACTGCCTTACTTGGAACACTGAGAGGATAGCTTCCGAACATGTTGGCCTCAATGGTGAAAGGGTCTGTGTAGTTACTTACTTTGATGTTCTTCACCACTCTATATTTTGACTCAGATTTGAAAATGTAAGGAGGCCACTAGAAGATGGGTAAAAATTGCTGCATAAGCATTAGCAAGATAAAGCCTAGTTTAAGATATTAACATCAAGTAAGTTTCTATATAAGACAAATTCATTAAACGAGACCAAAAGAGGGAACTATAAAGTGACAAATGATAAAATCCACAGTGAGGATTGAAATACCATGAATCTTTAAAAACTAAGTTACTGTTATAAATATGAAAAATATAAAAATGAAGTCCACAGAATTAGAAAACTAACTTTCCTCTATCAGTTAGAGAAGGTACATGAGAGAAAGAAAAGATGTTAAAGAATTGAATGATGTTTAATTAATAGTTTAGGTTTTAAGATATATTGAATTCTATGCCCTAAAAAAAACCTCCTTATCAAATCCTCATGGAACATTTAAACATATCAACTGTATATTATTCTAAAAGGAAATCTCGATAAAATTTTTAAAAGTATCAAATCATACAGGCCACGTACATTGACCAATATAAATAAATGTAATAAAAATAGTAAAAGACAGAGAAAGGAAAACAAAACAAAAATATCAAAAAAAAAACTAGAAAAAAATTTATTGAAAATAACACTGGCGTCAACAGTGGAAATTACAACCAAAACTGCTACATATCTAAAAAAGGTTTTAATATAAACATTATCTATCTAAACTTAAGGATATTTAAATTTGTTCTGAGAGAAAAAAACAGTTTTAACCTATTTCAAAGCTAAATGAGAGAGTAAAATTGAATTAATCATCTGCTTTAAGAACTTAGACACAATGAAAAAGCAGAAAAAATGAATTAGGAAATGGAGGCTTAGAATGATAAAAAAACAAAAAGTAACCTTATCTAAAAGGAATATATTCTAAAAAAAGAAGACAAGGAGAAGCCATGAATGCACTGAAACAAGAATGAGAAAAGTCACAACATATGCAGAGGAAATTGAGAGTCAAAGCGCACTTTGTAAAATTCATAATATGCAAATAATTTGAAGCATTCGATGAAGTATACAGTGCAAATTTTAAAAAGTCACTAAATGATGGAAAACTTAAACAGTTAAATACCTTTGAACAAACTAGTAAAACTATCACAGTCATATCATTAATAAAACTAGCTAACATTTACTAAATGCCAAACATTCTGAGCTCTGATTAAAGAGGTTTACACAGTTTATTGCATTTGCTTCTGATGGGGTTTCTATGAGGAAGTTGCATGATTTTTTCAAGTTGTAATGCAGGAAATAATGTACAATGAAATTTTTTAAGATTACCAAACAAGGAGAAAATTTTGCCGTTTATCCTGTTAGTTAGCCAATCAAGCATTGGTCTCAAATCTGGGAACAAGAGAAAAAGAGTGAAAATTGCCAATTAATTTAACTGAAAATTGCCAACACAAAAAAGTGAAAGTATTAGCTTATTAAATTCATTGGTGTATTAAATATCTGTATATTTCATGTAAATCAGGTTTCTCTCTGGGATAAAGGTATATTTCAAAGTTAAATTGATTAATATAATTCACCATGTTAATAAATCAAAAAAGAAAATCCATATTTTCAGAAGTTGAATAGGCATAAGACAAAAGCAAATATTCAGTCCTGATAGAAATCTTTTTAAATCAGGAAAAGAAATTCACTTGCCTTACAATAGAAAAATAGGCAATCAACATTATGATACTGGTGAAAATCTAAATGAATTTTGATTGAAATCAGGAAGGAAAAATAACTTTTATTTAACATCGTTCTGGTACTAGGTAATGTGGTTAGATTAAAATAAGTTTGTTATGCATACTAAAAGAAGGCAAAAATTGTTATAATTTGCGAAAGCTACAATAGCATTTTTATGAAAATCTAATTGATTTAACTGAAACATTATTAGAAAAAATAATATGCTTCAGTAAGAGGAATACTAATATGATGAATGAAATAAATCAGTAATATTTCTGTTTAAAATATTCACTAAGAAAATATAATGTATGTCATATGTGTAAATATAATATATAATATAAAATGTTAGGAAACCTTGATGAAATGGACAATTTCCTAGAGAAATAAAATTTACCAAACTAACTGACTATAGAAGGAAGAAACAATCTGAATAAATCAAATACTTCAGAAGTGGATGAAGCTAATAAACTGCTATCTTCCCTCAAAATCACCAGTCGTAGATGGCTACGTGAGGAGCCTCTACCTGACCTAAAATTTTTTTTTTAAAAAAAGAGGTAATTCTGTAGCTAAACTGTTTCAAAGCATAGTAAAAAAAAAAGCTCCCACCTTTTTATGTATCCAGCACAACATCGATAACAAAACTTAACAATAATTGCACAAAATTGTGTATAAACCAATCTTACTTATGACTATTGATGCAAATATCAAAGAAATATTAATTAACAGACGCCCACAACTCCTTAAAACAATCATACACTACTATCTAGTAACTTATTTCAGCAATGTTGCAATGGTTCAATATTGAGAAAAATTATTATTGTAATTCATCATATTAATATATTTAAGGAAAACCAATCTTATAATTTCTCCATAGATTTTGAAAAGACAAAAAAAAAGAAAATATAATAAAAGTAAATATACCATTTAAAGTAGGTTAATTATTTTTAAAACTAAAGGAAAACATCATGTGTTTAGTATATGCCAAAAGACACCTTTAATATTAATTTGCAGTTTTATTTATCTATTGCTGCAAAATGCATTACCAAAAGGTTGGTAATTCAAAAATATACATATTTATTATCTCATAGTTTCTACTGGTCAAGAGTCTGGGCGTGGCTTAGTCGGAGCCTCTGCTTCACAAGACTGCAACCAATATGTTGGCCTGGGTTGCAGTTTCATCTCAAGGCTTGACGGGGGAAGGATCTTATTTGAAGATCCCTTAGTGTTGGCAGAATTCAATTCCTTTGGGCTATTGGACTAAGGGCCTCAGTTTCTTCCTGGTTATCAGCCAGAGGTCACACTCAAGTTCCTTGCCGTATGAGCCTCTACATAGGGTATTGCACATAACAATCTGTTTTGTCAAAGTCAGTAAGATTGTAATTTCTCGCAAGATGGAAATTACAGTTTTATGAAGCAATCATGACGGTGCCATCCCATCATCAGTGAAATATTCTACAGGAATTAGAAGCAAGTCATAGGTCCCACTTACCAGCCACACAAATGAGAAAGAATTACAAAAGAATGTAAATTCCAGAAGATGGAGATCACTGTGGGGACAGCTTATTCCTTCCCAATAGTGTTGAAAAAGATTATTTAAGTAATATTTATAGGTTAAAATATTAAATATTTAAGAGGATCAATTCTCCCAGAATTATCAATATTTTGGGCTTAATCCCAATTAAAATAACTTTTTCTTTTTTCTTGGAAATTGACAAACTGTACTAAAATTTGTCTGGAAATTAAGCATGTGAGAAGAATAGGACATAGTCAGAATAAAGGAAAATAATAGAGTAAGAAAGGAGCTGCCAATTACTATAACACTTATTATTGACAAAAAAGAGTTTGCCACTAGAGAGAAAATGGAGAATCTGTAAACAGTCTCCACCATAAATTGTTTTATTGCATGATTAAGATGACATTTTAATATAAACATTAGCTCCTAATGGCACAAAGAGCTCAGCTGAAAATATGACAGGGAAACTATTAGAAGAAAGTCTGGTTAAATAATTTTTATAATTTTGAAGTATAGAAGGCCTTTCTAAGTTTCATCTAAGACCAGAAGCTTATAAAGTAAAAGGCTGACAAAATAGATTCTATAAGATAAAAATTATTTTATAAAATAATATCTTACAAAAATGTCATTATCAAAGGAAAAAACTAACAAATGGAACTATTTGCAAAACATATGACAAACGGGGAACTCATTTCCTTAAGTAACATTGTTTCATTAAAAAAAGGAAAAATAGGAAACAAACATAACGAGAGACAACACGATTTTAAAATGTCTGTTTGAAAAGATTCTGGAACTCAAACATAATTTAAGATGTGCAAACTAACCAACCAAATCAAAACAGATGAATTTGAATAAGCCATTAAAATAAGGGGACATCCACTATACGTAAGGCAAACTCAAAGTGAAAACCTTACTTTGTTCAAAATACACTATTTGCTATTCCTAACTTATAATTAGATGATTTTTCCACTGTGCCATATTTATCACTATGTAGGGTGAAGAAAGTACCCAGGCAGCTACAAACAGATGTGAAGGCCCATGCTTGGCAGCCAGATGGTATCAATAAAAAGCAGGTTCACGGAATCCTCAAACTGGTGTAATCTAATAGGAAGAAGTCAACAAGATTTCTGAAAGGAAAAGCATGCCTATCACCACCTGAATGCTTGAACTGATATAGAATGATGCAATGGATCAAAATTATGAATAAAAATTCGCAGATTTTAAAAGAATCATGAAAGAGTGTATTCAGTCTACTTTTTACTTTTTGTAATTTTGATGCTTTGACATATGGGGCCTTGCTGACACTGGAGGGTCTGCCTCTCCCAGGATTAGAGAATGCTCGGAGTAAAAGATGTGTCTGTGAGCATGACTTTCATATGCAAACCAACCAATCCCCAACCATCTCCTCTATAAGACTCTCACACTCAGGGCCACTAGTCCTCTGCCCTAATCACCCCAAGGCCAGGTACCAGACAACCAGGAAAAGCTCCTATGCCTCAGAGCCCTCTGAAATTATTCAAGCCCGCCAATCCTAAATCTGCCTACCTCTCCTGCCTATTGCTTCCCGTGGAAACCACAACGAAGGTTGTTGCCCAAATTTTCCCTTTGACCTCTCTGCTTCCTGACCAGCCCTGGTACTTCACCATGTGCCCTTCCAGGGTGTAGGGTGCCCTCTTCTCTTGGAATCTGTGAGTATAGCAGCTCTCTTCCCAATGTTAGTCGTCTCCTGATATGCTAGCCTTGCCATACCTTAATATTAATAAAACCTCCATTTTAAAACCAAGTGCTTCAGCAACAGACTACCCAGAGTAGAAAGCTGATCTGTGGCATTGGCATTAAAATTATATAGATAAGAAATCGAACTTGAAGTCAAGTAACAAACATAGAAAGGTGTGAAAGTGTGAATAGGTATGATATTTCTCTTCAAAGAAAATTTGAATAAAAATAACATGGAAGAAAGATACTTAGTACATGCTTTTATGAAGAAATGCCAACCCAATTGTATGAATACCAGGGAGACATTGAGATGAGTGGGCAGAAAGTTGAAAGAAAAGTCTATAACATAATGTGTTTAAGAAATAATATGTTATATTTTTAAACATAATATAATTGTTACTAGGGTCCGCATTAACAACAGACATAAGATACTTTTTAAATAAGATTATAGCAGTCCAACTTTGCAATATGAAAGGACTACAAGCAGTACTTATAATTCTTAATTAATTGATTTTATCTCTAAATATATATTGAATACCCATTTCCTACATTACACCATTCTAAAAACTAAGGATTAATTTTAAAAATTATGATCCCTGTCTTTAAAGTCCCAGAATCTAGTGATAGCAACAACCAATCTAAACGTGAAAGTTGGATGATAAAAAAAACTACAGAAACACAGAAGGGGAGAGTCAGATTTTTTAAATTGAAATTATATCCAAAGAGAGAAATATTTTATGAAGCTGTAGGCATATTTATAACAAAATTGATCTCAAACATACGTCATTGTTTTCATTGAAAACAAATACACACGTGTAAGCCATATATTTAAATATTATTTTGGTATTTTAAGCATTTCTTTGGTTGAATTGTGGTCTTTTAACATTATATGAACTTAATTTTACTTATCAATTAAATGATTGTTATCTGTTTACCTTAACATAAAGGTAAATTCATTTCTGTACTAATTCATCCTTTCATTCAAACAATTTATACACTGTCTACCGTGTGGTGCTAGACATTTTTCTATGCACTAGGCAATTACAAATCATTTTAAATAAGTATACCTATTGTAAAGTAATCTGAAATATTGTAAAGTAATCTGAAATATAATTAAGTCCTACTTACCATTATCCCTAAATAGGTAAAAATCAGATTTTTAATATACAGCAAAACTACAGTGAGTAAAGAATGGAGAAACTCTCTATTGATGTAAAAAAGAAATAATACATCAGCAGAATTGCCTTCATAAAGGTGACACTTTAAAATTTATAGTTGAAGTTTTTAAATTTGGATATGGTAGTGGAACATTGTTAGTGAGCAGAATCAACTGTTATGTACAAAAATTCTAATCTGTCCCTTATGGCAAGGGGTTCAGCCCAGGAATCGTAAACATTTAAAATGAGCTGAGTTTCAAAAACGTGATCTAATTTTATTTAGATTGGAAGGGACACTAAAATGCACGTTAATACCAAAATTTACATTATGAATAGTAAAATATTATTTTCAAAAGGACAATTACCTATTCAGAGAAACTATGATGTAAACAATGAACAACTGACAAATCCCGAGGCAGTACGTTTTCCCAGGGATATTTTAAATTTAAGCACATCATGATGTTCCAGTTTCAGAATGAAAACACAAAATTAATGGTGGTTGAGTATATGTAATTAAAGGGATAATGATTTGGGAGTTTTAATCAACCAAAACAATCTAATTAAGGAAAAAAACCCGCAGCCAATACTTATTATAGGAATACGAAAAATATGAGATGGTTCCCGGAATAGAAGGATATAAATAATAGAAACAAAAAGATAGTTTCTACAGGACACCAGAGTATTAGCTCCAGGATGAATCAGCTTCTGGTAGTTCATATTTAAATTCCAGAAGGAGAAAATTGCATTGGTCTAAGTTGACCAAATGTTCACTCACTCAAAAGAAGGTTGATATGGTAGTCTCCGATCAAAACTGTGACAAAACTGAAGAAGTGGTAAGAAGTGGAATGTGGGCAACTCCATTATCTCTTCAATCGTTTAGATAATGGTTGCACAGCATTTTTGCTGGTCCAATAGTAAGCCAAAGGGAAAGCAACATTAAACCTAATTCTATTTGTCATTCTTTCTAGTCTTTGAAACTGGGACTGCATATAAGAGCTTTTTCAGAGGGACATCATGACTGACAAAAAAATAAATGAAGTTTTCTATAGGGAATGCATAATTCCCCAGAGAAAAATGAAATTGCTGTTACTAAAAGGGGGTGTTGAGCAGAAAACTAGCAAAAATGATGAAAATTCAGAAGAGATAATTGGTTTAATGAGAGACAAGTAAGGTATTCATTTCAATTAAAAAAGGATTTGCAGCATGCCTCCTTCACAAGAAACAAGACAATAAATGGTATGCCTAACATTCACAAACTGAATCATTCTCTCTGAGTCTCTCCAATCATTTGGGAAGATTTTTTGTGTTCAGCCAGTTGTTCAAACTTGCTTCTGAATTAAATTGATATAGGGAACCTCTCCAAGATATCCCCTTCCTAATAATTATTGAACTCTGGATACTGAAATATTATCACTTTCAACTGTCAACTGGGCCAGTTCCCAAATATCTGAACGTCAATGCATTAATCTGCAAAGAGCAAATCAGAATATAGGTATTATCTAAATCACAATCTGACTTTCCAAGGATTTTCTCCCTCAATATGTACTCCATCCAAATTGGCAGTACTCTTCTCCCACTGGGTCCTATAATCAAGTTTCAGACATTTCTTGAGACCTGAAAATGTAACTGTTAGATAATCTACTTTTTTAGGACCCATTCCCTGCAACTGTGCGTTACACAAAATGGTAAAAGAATCATGTTGTTGTCTTAAGTGTTTCTAATATAAGTCAGTTAGCCTTACTGGGCATCTTATTACATTTCAACCTTAGCACAATTGTTTGTAGATGACAATTCAAATAATCTAGTTCTTTAATTGGCATTTTAGAAATCATCAAAGAAGGTAGACTTTTTTGACAAAGTGGGACATCAGGTAGTCTTTCAAATTCCACCACATGTTTAGTTATGGATAGGAGTGACAATAGTGATGAATTATAATAAAATGATAGGCGTAGAGCCAATTTCCCAAAGAAGTTTCTATTCCTGAAATTGAGATAAAATGAAGAGAGGTATTTTATAAGCCAGTATTTTAAACTCCATGGTAATCTAAGTCCAATTTTCCTGAAAGCTTTATTTCATGCCCAGCTAGAAGTTACGCAAATTTTTCTTTTAGCTAGAGAGAAATTCCTCAAAAGTTTGTCAGCCATTATGAATTATGATCACTAGATTGGGCTTTCTGTGGAGCTATGAAAACGCTAGTCCAGAAACTGCAATTTTCTTGTAACATAAAAGCACTTTAATCGTCTACATGCTGGTCAACACAAGGCTGTGAATAAAGAGTCCAACAGGCAGTACCGCAAGTAAAATGCGGAGTGTTTTCTCAAGAATTGAGAAGAAAAAACAATGCACACTTTACCAACAAATGTTTCCTTTGAGTCTTCGAGAACCAAAATTAAAAACTGTTACTACTAATCTACTTGGTTGTCCAACGTCTCATAATTTCGTATAGTCTGATGAAATTTTGAAAGGCACAGGGATACCAATCAGACAGATGTGGGCTTAAATCTTCCTGCCTTTACTAGCTGTGAGGTATCACATCTTCAATCTTGTGTTTTATTATACAGAAAAGTGATCAAAAGAGCTAGGGAGAGGACTCGATGAAATACTATAAGTAAAGGCCATCACAACTGCTGATGTACAATGAGTCTTCGAAAGCATAGCTGTTAACACCAAAATATTGTGTATGATTACCACAGCAAGAACACAAGAATCTACACAAATCGTATTTCTAGTAATACCAAACTAAAGTAAAACCAGTTTTTGATGATGATTTTTCTTACTTTTAAAAACACTATGGCTGAAGAATGAAAAGCCAACATGCCATTGGAGGTAAAATCAACACCAAAGTATTAAAGTGTTCTTGAAGGTGAGGCTTAAAAACATGCGTCATGCTTGTGGAGATGATAAAGGGAAGTGTCATATAATTCGCTAGTAACTAATCTTGTTTACAAAATATATTAAATTTTAACAATTATAGAATAAAAAGTTCATGTGATTCCAGTAGTCCCTGAGATTCCACCTTGTAAATGAAAGTGGGCTGTGAATGAGCTTGTCTTATGCCTCTTCTAATGGCACTGTCGTCAGATTTTCCTTAATTGTTTTTAATTAAAAAGCAGGTAGATGATTTGTAAATTGCACTAGAAAATCTTATGTGATTTATATCTTATAAGATTTAATATATTGTAGTGACTTTCCACGGTGCAGGATAGGGAACTTTAAGCTATAGGCTTCCAAGTAATATGGTAACCTGAAAAACCTAGGTTTACTCATGGTTTCTAAGATTCCTAATGAAATGACTGAGAAATAAAAATACCGAGAGACTTTGGGATTGGTCTCTGAAATACTGTAAACTTAAATTCCATGTGGCTATTTTAGAAATTCTGCTGTCTAGGGTACACGTAGGAATAGATTCAAAAGGCAGCTTAACTTGGTTTTGATCTCTCTTTTGTCTACATAAGAAGTTAGCAAAAGTGGCCCCATCAAAACACTAGTAACACTCTCTAACTCAGAGGAAGGGTGAATGAAGACAAATTTGAGGATATAAATGAGAGCACAAGTCCTCAGAGGACACCTCTTCTGAATTCTAACGATCACACTCTATCTAAATTTCTCCCTTCTGTTATTTATATTTCTTGTAGTATTTAAATTTAAAACATTTTATCATCATCTTCGTCATCCTATCATCATCATCACCTACATCAGTCATTCGGTAATTATTCTATTGAAGAATATTTTAGTTTAGGCAGGAAATTCTTCTTTACTTTCCTACACCTGGAGACCAAGAACTAATAAACATTTGATGATATATTATGTCCTTCCTCCCTATTACTCCAAAAAGAAGAAATCCTTGACAGCCTAAAAGTTCATATTCAATTTAAACTTGGCAGTACAAAACCACATAACAACCTCATGTATCCCTTTGGAGAGTCTCAAGTTTGCTTCACCGACTTTATACTGGCTCATTTTATTTTAAATGCCAACAAAGGGTAGGTGATTGCATTTTAAATGTCTGAAGTGACTCTTCTACCAGCTTTAAATTATTGGCTATTGCTAACCCACAGAGTTCACAACACACACACAGTCCACTTGGTGGGCACACTAATAAGGATGCCCTCAGGGATTGCATTACCAACAGCTCCTACTGAGTTCAGCTCTGTGGGATCCTCAAAGTACTGTGCTGTTTAAATGGATTTGTCTCTATGTGTTTCTGCCCAGGATCTTTCTTATAAGTAACTTCACTTTAAGTTTTAAGTTAAAATGACAGTTAAAATCTTACTCAATCAGCTAATCAAAACGGGAATGAAGCTCATGCAAAATCAATTACTTAAATGATGACATTGCTGATTCTATAGTGCAAGAATCAGGAAAATGACATCAGTTTGGAATTTAACCTAATATTTCCAAACCTAGAATTTTAATTTAACAAAATCTTTATTTTACTGATAAATCCCCAAATAACGGTTTCCTGTTTTTCTTAAACTAATGATTAATTTCTGCATACCAGTTACATAATATTATTTTCATTAACTGCTCTAATGCTTCAATAGCTCAACACTAGTAGCAATGTCACTATAGAACCATCTGTAAAATTCAGCATGTAACTCTGTGAACTTAATTTTCTTCATGTTTTAATAAGCACTGGTGGCATTTCAATAACAACCTATCAGTCAGACAAGAATATGTCACTGGAAAAAGCAGCCAAATCAAAAAGAGAAATCAATGAGAATATCTAGTGATTCCTGACAGTATTATTTAATAATTTAGCAGCAAGAAGTGTGACTTTAACTATGGTTTAAAGAATGACAATGCTGATTTTGGAGGTCAGGAGAAAAAATCATCGCTGCATACATGGATAATTATTTATTCTCTATTGATGATGTTTAAGAAAGATATATTGTCTTATTAAGGATTATTTTTAATGTCACCAAAGCAGCAGAAAGAATATTATAAAAGTGTAGGGATAATTTGAAGCAAAGAATTTTAAGAACAAGTTTAATATGGGAAAGAAATATATAAATATTCTAAATGTTTTTTCTCTGCTCTCCAATTCTAAGATCTATCTTAAAAAAAAGACAACCTAGTGTCTTCTCAAAAATAAATCTTGGATTTCTTGTCTCTTTTGTTGAGAGTAACTAATTAAGTAACCACAAAATTACGTGGAAGAGTTTATGGATTATTTTTAGGGGAGTCAAGAATAGGGTATATGAAGCTTCTTTTAAAAACTAGTTTCATATTTTATAATGGCTAACAATAGAGTTCAGGTTAATGGATCACCAAATCAATTGTACTTTCAGCAAAAATATCCCCAGAAGATTTGGAAGAACAGAGTATTGGAAAGATTATTGAACTTTGAATCAGGAGGGTTGGATCCCACTTCAAAATTTGGCATGAAAGATATTTAAAGCTACCCACATTTTGATAATTGTTAATAAAATATTTGAATCCTAAGATAATTAGAGATATTTTAAAATATGTTTTGAACTAACTTTAGACTGAGATAATAGTCGAAAATTTCTACAAAGTGTTTTCATGTATCTCTCCTCCAGCTTTCTCTAATCTTTCCATTTTACATAGCCATATTGTAGTTGTCGGAGCCAGGAAATTAACATTGGTACAAAACTATGAACTAAAGACTTTATTCAAATTTCACCAGTTCTCCACTAAAGTTATCTTTTTGTTTGAGGATCAAATCCAGGATCCCACACTGCATGTAGTTATTATTTCTCCTTAGTTTCTTTTAGTATGTCACAGTTCCTCAGGCTTGCCTAGTATTTCATAACCTCAACACTTAAAAAACATTGATAATTACTTTTGTCTAATGTCAATAATTTTGTCTAATGTCAATCAATTTGGTTGAATCTGAGGTTTCTTCATGACTAGGTTGAAGTTATGTATTTTTGTCAAGAATATCACAGAGCTGACACTGAGTTCTTAAAGCATCACATCACAGGGTTCATAATGCCACCATGTCTTACTACTGCTGATGTTGACCTTCTCGGTTTCTCCACTATAAAGTTATTGCCTTTCCCTTCTGGTCAATATATGACTTAAGAGTGATATTTATTTATATATTTATTAATTCATTATTTTTTCAGCTTTATGGTTATAATCAAGTATTGTCATATTTATTTTGTTGCTTAAATTGTTAGTCACTACTTCGGTTTGGCGCCTGTGTTTTTCACCAAGCCTGCATTGGTTTTTGACCATGTCTATTTTGTGGCATTGAGGATAAACCAGAAACTAAAGAGTTTGGTTTCCTATCAGCGGTGTGTTGGAAAGGAATAGAAAGAAGCAGATATTGGTAATGAGATAGCAGAAAATAGGAGGAAGTGACATTTCTCATTATCTTTTGTATAGTTCAGACTGTTAAAACCATAGTAATATCTCACATACCCTTCACATACCCCAAAGATAAATGAGCCATTAAAATCAACCAAGGTGTAGGAAAACTAAAAATGGAATATAAACCCTAACAAACTAATAAAATAAACTAACTCTATTAATATGTTGATGGGTGCAAAGAAAAGAACTATTTTAAGTAACTTCAGAAAGCAGTACTTTGAATAGCATAAAAAAATAGCTGCAAATAAATGTAGTAAATATGTTTCATGTAGGAGTAGAGGTAGTGATTCTGAAACTGCTTTGCACATATACTAGAGTTAGTCAAACAAATATATTGTAACTAATAAGAACCAGGTTTCTCACTGTTGGAGAAAGAATTTACAAATAAGGAAAAGAGGAAGGTTAAATTTAACTCCAAGGTATTGAATTGGAATTTAACTTATTAGTATAATTATGTTGTCTATATACATATATGTATGTTATATATATATACATACACACACAAATAATTAGGTACGTAAATATAGACATGTTTATTTGCATGTGTTATTATAAATACTCATATTCCCCAGCTCTGTACACTGAGAAGATCTAGAAGCAATGGCACTCCAGCAGCAATGAGTATGCCCAGAGCCCAGATCTTGGATTCTAAATGTCATTCTCCATTTAGACATATTTAGAATGTATCAAGACTCCTTGTGGATTCTAGGATTGAGGCAGGAGAAATACTTAAAGGCATTTTAATATTCTAGCTCAAAAATAATCCGTTTTGTTCACTAGGATAAGAGTATCAGTACATGAAGCAAATATTCATCTATCGATTTTAAAGAAATTGAAGGAGATACCACCTTAATATCAGTGGATCAGAGGAGAGGTTTTCTAGCCATATTAAAGGAAGGAAAATGAGTGATGTTGATGGCAAGTCAAAAACAACCAAGGAACCAAGGAGCCCTCAACTCTGCAAGCCAATAATTACAAGACTGGTTTGCAATATGTATAAATTATGCTTATACTTGTTCTGATAATTGATTTATTTCCCCATACCATTCCTCTAATAAACAATAATAGATTTTTACTTTTAATTAGAACTCCCAAATCTATTGTTCAATAAATATATTTCTTCGTTGTAAAACTATTGGTGGAATATGCATATTAACCAATATCCAGATTCTAAACAGTGAGATTAGTGAGATAAATACGACACAAGCATGCCTCACAGGTATACCCTAGTAATGGATATATAAAGAATACACAGATAGTTATAACACAAACTATAATCTGTCAGTGTTGCAAAACAGTACAAAAGCTGTGTTCTGGGAAACAGATATAGCAGATAAATAAATTCTGCTAGGAGGCTGCTTTCAGAGAAACGTGGCATTTGAAGAGGACCATGAAAGACAGGCTTTGAAAAGGGCAGGAGTGTGCCAGTCCGAGGAAATCTAATGTGTCAAGACATTATCAAAGTGGTGAATACTTCAGTGTATCTTGTGTTCAGGCCAATCAGTTATAAAAAGGCTGCAAAACATCTTAAAAGTCTGTGTTAAAACCTCTGTCATTTATTCCTAGAGTAGATCTAGGCTGGGCAAAGATGGGAGCAATTATTTCTGCCCCCAAAGTTTCTATCTTCCTCTTTGGACCAGTAGTTAGCTGGGCATGATTTTCTTATGGTTGTGGCAGAGGTGTAAGAGAGCAACTCTCAGCTTGTGTCACATCTGCCAACACCCCATTAGCCAAAGCAAGTCACATGGCCAAGCACAGACCCAAAGAGTAGGGAAAGTTAATTTGCCCATGTAAGTACTGGGGAGAGAGTGAATATTTTCCAAAAATAATGTACAAAAAAAATAGTTTTCTTTCAACAAAATATACTCTCTGTAGTCTATTGAAATTCTTATGGTTTTCTCTCATTATTTGAATATGTTTCTTAATTAAGGGTCAATGAACAATTTATATTTTTGTACCAGTTATTTGCAATTCACTACCTTGACTTCTAATATTTTTAGCTCCTCATAGAGTAGAGATTTGTAATAAAGTTCACCTTATTTACAATAATTTAAGACAGTGCAAATTTTACGTTTCATTGCATTTATTATTTATTTTGAAATATTTGCCATAGAATCAAAACTGAAGAGTTGCCAGTGGGAGAAACATAAATGGTACAAGTGATTTAAATGGTTCATTTAAGCTAGAAAATACCATAATAGCTGCACGTAGTTTTAAAAAACATTTCCCCTCGTCCTGGCCCGGTGGTGCAGCAGTTAAGTGCGCACGTTCCGTTTCTCGGTGGCCTGGGGTTCGCCAGTTCAGATCCCGGGTGTGGACATGGCACCGCTTGGAAAAGCCATACTGTGGTAGGCGTCCCACATATAAAGTGGAGGAAGATGGGCATGGAGGTTAGCTCAGGGCCAGCCTTCCTCAGAAAGGAGCGGAGGATTGGCAGTAGTTAGCTCAGGGCTAATCTTCCTCCAAAAATATAAAATAAATAAAAAATAAAAAAAAATTTCTCTTCAGTTTTTAGAGAAAACTTCAATTAAAAATATACCTGAGAAAAGAAGGCTTTTTGATGTATTGGTAACTGGTTAAGCAGACAAATGCATTCCAACCTTAGCATATCTAACAGTTCAAAACTTGACAATCTGTGTCTTCTAAGAACTTCTGTATCCCAAAGTCAGTATCTAGGTGCACGATTTCAAACTGGGTGGCTAGTTATTGATACACACAGAATCTTGTTCCATTGACAGCGACATTCTAGCTTTGCAAGCATGAACATAGTTCCACCTAAACTATCGTGTACTTCCTGGGGAGAATGTTCATAGATTTAAAAATGTAGTGTGGTAAAATATATTGTACTGATGTGCAGGTTCATCTTTCTCTTAGGTTGCATTGTTTGCTCAGCAAAGAGTTCAAACGCTAATATAAACCACTTTGAACTGTGGGTCTTCAGTTTTTTTTACAAGTGACTTTATCTTAACTTTTTACATCTACAGTAGAAGATGGTGTATTTATATTTTTCATAGTTTTTAACTTTTAAGCTCTGAGAGATTGAGATTCTTCACACAAATCATAAGAAAAATAAGGTACCTGGCTCCCAAAATGTGTAAATGATGGAAATCGTCCACCTTTCTACTCAAAGTTATTAGGTTTTCAAATATAACTCCAGAATGTGCTTTTAAAGTTGATCTTCCAGTTTCTACATGTGTGGTCAGTAACACTGTCCCTAACTTACTATATGAAAGCAAGCAAGATACAGATGTACATATTGCAAGCACTAGTGAAAGATCTGAGAACTTTAGAAGTGCATGCGTCACTTTAGATTTGCAAGTATGATCTTTTGACTCAATAAACATGAAATCCATAGTCGATATATATCAGTAATAGGTCTTGTAAATGTGGATGGTAATCTTCTATTTCAGTGGTGTTGGAAGATTTTCTCATTTGACGTGAGATTGTACTATATTAATTTCAGGAGTAAGATTATGTGAATTTTTTTCTCAGCAAAATTATATAAGAATTGTCTTAAAATATGACTCCCCTCTCACCATATACTTTTGCTCAGCATAAATGAAATGTAACCAATTGAAAATGATTTCACCAATAATCAATTTATAGGCAAATTCCAACTTTCCTATGACCATTATGCCTAGTTCCGTAAAGTCAGTAGCCCAGAATAGAATATGTATGACCCAGTATCTGTGTGTTTCTGTGAATTCACAAACTGATTTTTAAATAATTACTGGGCACTGGATATTGTGACCATACTTTAGAGTGTCAGAAGTAAAATATAGTAGACAACACATTAATTGCTTTTTGTTGGAAATGTAATATTTTTACTCATCGAATTTAAATATTAAAATATCACAAAAGGAGTAAGCCACCAGCATACAGCAGTGCCCCCTTACCCAGGAGGATACATTCCAAGATCCTCAGAGGATGCCTGAAACGGTGGATTGTATGGTGTACTGTACAGTAGTACAGTAGGCCCCCTTATCCGTGGTTTTGCTTTCCTCCTTATCCGTAGTATCGCTTCCCGCAATTCCATTTACCCTGTTGACCGCGAGTAACTGAAACCGCAGAAAGGGAAAGTGCGAATAAGAGGGGGGACTTCTGCACAAGGTAAAACGTTAGATATTAAGCCACCGAGTTATTTTATTTGAGCATAGTTCTTATTAAAATGTTTCATGTGTCAGGATATAAAAAAGACTTAAATGTTCTCCTTGTTATATAAACACTGATGATTTTGCTATTAAAACCGTTTCCCTCAGCACCCCCATGCACTCATGTTAGCTTTAATATTGTAGCCCTGATTCCTGATAGCCAACATATTGATTACTATGTTACTTCTAAAGTATTGGTTTTAAGCAGAAGAGTTTTTATTGAAAATTGCCCAGCAATATTAAGTAAAACATTAACTCATTAAGGAATTTGTTGTATTTTGACATAGTCTTTCTTATGAATCGGTCTTTTTTCTTCCTTGTGTTATTGTAGCTTCTAGAAGAACACCTGAGTTTTCTCCTCAATCCTACATCAAATCCTCTTAAAATCTTTGAAGGATGAATGAATGTGGTCAAGGCTACTTAGACCCTAACGTGGTGATGGTAGAGGACGGGTGGGCTTGACTCTTCTTCCTGGCAATAACCACATTGCGAGCATCAGTTGAATTTCCCATAGCATGAAAGGGAAATGAAAGTGGCACATTTCTTTTCCATTCACTTATGCCTCACAGAGTTGGAAATCTAAATTTAATGTCCCTTCTGTTTATGAAATGCCTTTGCTGTGAGTGAGTCAATAGATCTATGGTTAAGAGCAGTCAGTCAGTGGGCTCTGATTCTCCTGTGTGTCCTTGCTAAGCGTCCTTTGAGAACAAAGAAGCAAAGAGCTTTCTTTCTTTACATAATTGAGGCCTAATTCATACCAGCATTGCACCTGGACTCCAAGGTTCCTGTTTCAGGAGGGTGAAGCAATCTCTTTTATTTTGTAATTGAAGGAAAAGCCTTCTCCATATTGTCTCCCCGTCTTCCTTCCCTGTGCTGCCTTTTCTCTTTGTTAAGGCAAAATATGAATGTTAACGTATTAAGCCCTGTTAATCATGGAATGTACTAAAAGTTGTTTTTTATTGATTTAGCAATTCATTCATTCAGTTCATTTCTATCTTGAGCTTATAATGGTAGATAGACACTTAATCTAGTTTCTGGAGTTACTTCTGTGAGCAAGACAAATCTGGTCCTTGTTCTCATGGAGCTTATGTCTATTGAAAGAGAGAAGACAAACAAATTTAATCAACAAACAAAATACAATCATAAATATGTACTTGAATAGTGTAGAGGAAATAGCAGGGTAGATGAGAAGGACATGCTCATTGGAAAATGCAAGGGAATTAGCAATAGGGAAAAGAACAAATATATTAAAGTTCCTTGATGCATGAGAGAACTTGGCAAATTTAAGGAATAGAAAGATGGCTAGTGGTGGAAGGTAGAATCATTTCCAAAATTAGAGAAAGGCTCTGATGCAGTTATAGGTTACTTTTAACCTACGTGAATCTTTCTATTTAAAACAGATCTTTTGTATTCGGCATACAATTGGATTTCTTTTTTAATCCAACCTGAAAATCTGTTTTTTAATTAGTTTTAATTATATATATTACACCATCCACATTTATAGTGATTACATTAATAATATATTAATATCTACTATGTTTGCAACTGTTCCTGTCCTTTTTTTTTTTTTTTTGGAGGAAGATTAGCCCTGAGCTAACATCTGCTGCCAATCCTCCTCTTTTTGCTGAGGAAGACTGGCCCTGAGCTCACATCCATGCCTATCTTCCTCTACTTTATATGTGGGACGCCTACCACAGCATGGCTTGCCAAGCAGTGCCATGTCTGCACCCAGGATCCGAACCAGTGAACTCCAGGCCACCAAAGCAGAACCAGAATGTGCCCACTTAACCCCTGCACCACTGGCCGGCCCCTGTGTCTGCCCTTTTTGGTGTAAATTGAGCATTTCAAATGATTCCATTGTATATCCTTTCTTAACATACCAATTATTCTTAGCTTTTTACTACATGCCATAGAGTTCATAATATATAGTTTTAACTATGCTAAGTCCACCTGGAACACTAGACCACTTCACATGGACCACAGGTACCCGGTAAAAGAATATCCCTAATTTCTCTTGCCCATATACTGTGACACTACTGTCATTCATTTCACTTGCACACATGCTATTATCATCCAATGCATTCTTACATTTAGCATTTTAAACAAAGTTATCTTTTAGACCAACTAAGAATAAAAAAATAAAAGATCTTATTTTACCTTGATTTATTCCTTCTCTGGTCCTTTTCTCTTCTTTATATAGATTCAAACATCTGGCCTATAACATTTTTCTTCTGCCTGAAGTACTTTTTTTTTTTTTTAATTTTATGCAGGGAAGGCCTGCTGTCAATGAATTTCCTCAGTCTTTGTTTGACTGATAAAGTCTTTATTTCTCCTTCATTTTTGAATCTAATACACATAAGAGAGAGAGACAGAGAGAGTGTGTGTGTGCATGTGCGTGTGTGTGCGCTGTCTTTTCTAAGTTCCCTGGATCTGTGGTTTTCTGTCTGTCATTAGTTTTGAAATTCTTCAGATACTTCAGATGCTAGATGCTCTTTTCCTCCTCCTCCTGATATTCCAATTACACATGTTGCACCTTCTAAAACTGTACCTCAGTTCTTAAATGCTCTCTTCTGTATTTTTTTTCTCTTTGCTTTCCAGTTTTGGAAGTTTCTATTAACCTATCTTTGACCTAATTGATTCATTGCTTGATGTCTTCTGATGAGCCTGTCAAAGGCAATACTCATTTTCGTTACAGTGTTTTTTATTTTTATCATTTCCTTTTATTTTTTTCTTACTTTCCATCTCTACTTATGTTACCCGTCTTTTCTTGCATGTTGTATGCTTTTCCAATAGAAGCCTTAACATGTTGATAAGCATAGTTATTTTTAATTCCCTGTCTGATAACTCCAACATCTCTGCAATATCAGAGACTGATAGTGACATTTGATTTGTCTTTTCAGACTATGTTTTCTCTTGCTTTTTGGCACACCTTATAATTTTTTGTTGAAAGCCAGATACGTATCTGGTAATAAGAAGTGAGATAAATAGTCCTTTAGTGTTAGGATTTATGTTAATTTGGGTTGCATTTAATGTTTGCTGTAGCTTTAAGTACCCTAGAATCAAATTCCTTTAATGTCATTCTTTTTGTCACCGTTCTTGACTTTGGGCTTCTCTATGTATGCCTCGTGAGAATGAGTGTGCCTCTTGCAGCTCTTTCAGCTGTAATCCACTGTTCTTATACTAGAGCCCTGTTGGTATAGTAGTGAAGAGTGGAGGAAGGAGAGAATGTTTTAAAATCTGTTTGAATCTCAGTCTTTGAGTCTTCGGCCTGTGACTCACACAAGCATCTCTCTATTGGCACAGACCCCCACGCCCACCCCAGTCCTCTGCTCCCTTTTCTGACTGCAATCTTCCCAATCTCATTTCTTGAAGCCTTAACTTGTATTGACTATATTCTTTCTCCAAACTCTGGATTACAGAAGAAAACCACAAGAGGTTGGATGGGAAAAATTCCTTTCACTCAGTAGAGGTAAAGCTCTGGCAAAGCCTTTTCTCTTGGACAGGAGGTCTTTGTTATGGAGAATGTTCTGGGCTTACTTCTCAAGGATTACTCTTTGCCTCCTTCTGTCCGAAGCATGAGGGCATGTTACTCAGACTTCACCCTGAGAATCTGGTGCTGTTCCTGGAGGTAAGCCCACAACAGTGTGGGAACTCCCTGAAGACTGTGGCCACAGGAGTTTCTCACTCTTACTAGTTCATGCTCATCCTCCAGCAGTTTGTCAACATTATCATTTAAGTAGTCCTACTAGTTTATGATTCTAATACACATTATTCTAGGTAATCAGATCTCAGATATAATTCTCTGAATAGATCCATCTCTTGACATTTTGGATTGGCCATCTACCCTGCAATCTTACTTCTCTGATGGGTTGAAGAAAAGTCACTGATTTCCAGTTTGTCTCTTTTTCTTTTTTGAGGAAGATTAGCCCTGAGCTAACATCTGCCACCAATCCTCCTCTTTTTTGCTGAGGAAGACTGGTGGTCCTGAGCTAACATCTCTGCCCATCTTCCTCTGCTTTATATATGGGACGCCTGCCACAGCATGGGTTGACAAGCAGTGTGTAGGTCCACACATGGGATCCAAACCAGCAAACCCAGGGCCGCCAAAGTGGAATGTGTGAACTGCGCCACCAGCCTGGTTCCTGTCTAAGTATTTTTATCATAAAAACAGATGTGAAAAATTTGAAGCTCTTTACTTCACGGCACTAAATCTGACCTGTATATTTTTAATTAATGAGATTGTGAAAAAGTATAAAATTTATGATGAAATTGACTTGCCTAACTGTACATCTTATATGTATATGATAGCAGAGCACAAGATCACAATTGACCACTTCATATAAGTGTATTCAATAAATATTGGCTTATTTTTTTTTTTAGTTTTTATTAAGTGGCATAGTTGTTGCAATTTCCAGGCTTTTAAATTCAGCAACAAATCCATATTTGTCACATTCTCTTGCCCTTAGGACCTATATACTATTCCCTTACCTGTAACTTCCTTTCATGATTATATTCACAACTTGCCACAAAATTAACATAACTCAATAGGCAGTGCCAAATTGGCAGAGAAGCATCCACCAAAGCTATTCATCTACTTCTTTTTAAATTAATTTGCACATTTGTTTAATAAGTTTTTAAACCTCTGCCATCTGCACTGTAATGCTTTCTCTGGTTTTGGATGATGAGGTATATATTCTCATTTTACTACATTTTGACCTGTGGGCCCACTTCCAACACAGAAAGAAGAGACTATAACCTTTGATCTAGGTCTGTTATTTTAATCCACTTTGGCAAAGGCAGAAACTAGTTGATAGTAGATTGACAGATTTGCTACTAAGTAACCAGTTAGCGCACATGGGAAACAAAAATATACCTTGTGATATAATGTTTACAGATTTTTTTTTGGCATTTAGAAGTTATTGTTCCCCATCAAACTGTATTTGAATATAAACAGAGAGAGAGAGAGGGAGAGACAGAAAATAAACCCTGGCAAAGCAGTAAAAAATCCCTTTATGGGAAATGGCTTGTCCTAAGAGAGCCACATCAAACCCAGCAAAAAGCCAAACTCCACCTTTCTCTCTGCTGTAGCGATTCCATCTGTAAGAGGCAGGCATCTGGGGGATTTTAAGGAGATGGTGGGGAAAACAGAT
Source organism: Equus caballus (assembly GCF_041296265.1). Lineage (NCBI taxonomy): Eukaryota > Metazoa > Chordata > Mammalia > Perissodactyla > Equidae > Equus > Equus caballus. The sequence continues at coordinate 73,004,051 of NC_091692.1, read as the reverse complement.
TCATGAGGCCAGTTCTTCTCCACGAATTGACCAAATGTTGTATTTAGACATGAAAGTTGTATTAAATTCTTATTAGAAAAAACATGGTATACTTAATAAAGAGAAAATTGGGACAAATAAAATTTTAAATGTATTTTATATATATACATATATATATATGTTTAATCACAGCAGTAACATCCATAATTATTATCTGAAAAATATTATGGCAAAATGTACAGCCAGAAATGATTGTAGGCATGAATAGCCCAGCTGCCTGGGTTTAAAAGTCTCCATTGTCCTATGACTCCAGCACATTCATTTTATGTGAGAATAAGTTTTTCTGAACATTTTATATATCTTTCAGGACAAACAAAATCTTTATTTTAATTATACACTTTTGCTGTCATTTTAAAACATAGTATTTTTTTTACTTTTATGTTCCCCATTATCCTTCATTATTATGGAATTCTCACTATTCCTCTCAATCTCAAAAAATGTAATAAATGTAATTCACATGATGGAAACACTGGAAATTAAAGGATAATTGATAAGATCATGTGCTTTTTTTAGTTTTTAAGAGTTTATTTCAGAAACATAAAATTCTTAATCAGCCCTAAATGAATTTTTTTTTAAATAGGCTTTTTGGTGAGGAAGATTGGCCCTGAGCTTACATTTGTTGCCAGTCTTCCTCTTTTCTTTTTTTCTTCCCAAAGCCCCAGGACATAGTTGTATATCCTAGCTGTAGGTCATTCTACTTCTGCTATGTGGGACACTGCCACAGCATGGCTTGACGTGTAGATCTGTGCCCAGGATCCGAACCAGCAAACCCTGGGCCACCTAGGCAGAGTGTGTGAACTTAACCACTTAGCCACGGGGCTGGCCCCCAAAGGATTTTTTTTTTTTTTTTAAAGATTTTTTTTTTTTATTTTTTCCTTTTTCTCCCCAAAGCCCCCCGGTACATAGTTGTGTATTCTTCGTTGTGGGTTCCTCTAGTTGTGGCATGTGGGACGCTGCCTCAGCGTGGTCTGACGAGCAGTGCCATGTCTGCGCCCAGGATTCGAACCGACAAAACACTGGGCCGCCTGCAGCGGAGCGCGCGAACTTAACCACTCGGCCACGGGGCCAGCCCCAGACCCCCAAAGGATTTTAATTTATAAAGAAAAAGGAAAGAAAAATAGATATTCTTTAGCATTAAATAACTAAATTTCCAGGTAGGATGTAGGGACATAAGGGTTCCGAATTCCCTAATTCACAGTGGAAGACACCAAAACCTAAAGAAGAGAGAGAATTTGCTTTCTTGTCACAATCAACAAGTTATGGATTAAAAACTCAAATCCCCATCTGTTAATTCTCAGTTCAGTGTTCCTGTTATCATAAAACTGTGGTGCATTTTTCACCCTCTTTGGCCATTCTTTTTTCCTTTTTTCCTTTAATTACCTATCCTTCAACTGAAACACAGGGTATTAAACACAATACATTGATCTCCATTTTTCCCTGTTGATTTTGCATTGGTGTATCTGAAGTTAGTTCACTTGAAAATTGTGAACTGTAACATTTTGTCCACATCATAAAATGGGACTTGCTAAAGTTTTCCAAATTTATTTTCCAAAATCCTACACTCCCCAATACGAGAATATGATTTAGCTCACTGAACCAGTACCTTTCCAGAATAAGTTATTCTTCTGTTCTCTGCACCCTACTGAGATTTCTGAGTTCCCCCAACCTTGTATTGGAAGAGTCTACACAGACTAGAGTAAGTTTATGTAGGGCAGCTTGGATGGAGATTTTGGAGGCAGTGAACTGTTTTGAAATTAAATTAGTCAATCTCTTTGAAGTAGAGTCTACGATAAATTAAATAAAAAAGAAAAATGCACTTGAATGGTCACTGCCCTGCATTAAGTACTCGCTATGCCAAATTCTATTTTGGTGACAATTTTTACAGCCAAATCATAAACCTTTTGAATATAGAGTCTGCATTTCAAATTCTTAACAAACATTTAATTATAAAAATATCAGTCATCTGAATAGTAGAGAAGACATATTTCTGTAAATAATCCTTGTGTTTTTTTCAAGAGTAGAGGAATTTATGGATTGTTTTCATATGAAAGTAACTTTGGTTCATTTTACTAAAAGATGTTATTAGATACAAAACTACTAAAAGAAATATATTAAAAACACACTCATGTGTACTACATTTCAACAAGGATAATTGCTGAAGACTGGATATTTTTTCCTAGCTTCTGGGCTATCTGTCACCTACACACAAAAATTCCAAATGTCTTTTCACTCCTTTTTTCTTGTCATGCCTTTTAAGAAGAAATGGGGCTAGCCAGATTGTGGGTACCACCCCAAAAGCAGCTTCCTATATCTAATTGGTTTCCACATAAAAAGTGGCAGAAGTATTAAACAGTAGAATTGCCACATAGATACCAGCACAATACAATGGATTATTTTTAGCTCTCCTCCTCTATTCTCTATTATAGCATATTCTATCCATAGCAGCAAAGTCTCACAAAGCGAAATGTCCACTATTGTGAATTTCAAATTGCACACTGCTGGAGTCTCTGTATCCCAAAGTACTATGGAACCTATCCTAGGCAATCACTTATATTTTCCCAGTCCTTTTTGCTTTTCAATCTGGTCTGTTACCAAGTAGGAGAGCAAAGCACAATTGAAGCATGGGTACCTCTTTTACCAAGCAAGAGGTTGTAAAGTGGAATTTGACTGCAGCATCAGACTATACATCAGTGGCTTAAAAAATCTGGCATGTAAACAAATCACTATCCAATGGAGTAGAGATTGTTATTGCAGAAGAGGAAAGAAGTTGTAAGTTTGGGAGGAAGCATTTGATTCAGCAACGGAATTAATCTGAAAAGAGCAAATGGATTGCATGCTGAATATTTGAATACTATATGAAGTGTACTAGAGGAGCAAATGCAGTGGGCAAGAACTATAATCCTCATGTCTTCTTTATCATTCATTAGTGGAAATTCTGTTCAGCCTGACAAGGCCAATAAAATAGACAAAAGAAATCAGTCATTTAGCAGTGTTGAGATATGAAGTCAAAAACATGGGGACTTGCAACGAATAGCTAAAATAGTTTTAGCTACAAATACCTTGTTAATTCTTATATAATTTTTATGTTTTTGGAGAATTTGTAGTTATGTCCATTCAAGACTTGCAATATCCTGGTATGCTTACAGGGGTAACATTATCATTACTAGGAGAAAATAGAATAGTAGTTTGAATAAGTTCAAAAGATTATATAGCAAACAAAAAACAAAGACCTGAGAATAGAAATTGAGTTTCATAATTTCCTATTTATGTTTCTAGTCAGTTTTACAGAAACTCATTTTCCTTCTTTCTTTTTCACGTGAATTGTGAGAACTCAGGACTCCGAGTGCACATGTGTGTGTCATTTTTATATGCTTGCTTGCTGAGGCCTTGCCAAAGTGCACAAGGATGGAACAAGGTTGATTGGCAGGAAGGGTGCAGAGCTAACCATAAAGAGGTAAAAGATTGGAGAATTACAGGATGAAGAGCTACTGCTAAAGGTAGAGAGAGAAACGCTTGGAGGAGCATAGGATACTTTATAACTGCTGAGACCCGGGCAGGGAAGGAAAGTTTGAGAGCTCTTGGAAAATAGGATTTACACTAATATCTAACATTCAAGCCCTGACTTGAGAATCTCTAAGACACTAGTAGACTTCTATGTGTGGATGGTTGGGGGTTGGGGCAAGATCTAATCATGCTGAATGTTTTTCAATGCACTTTAACAGTCCTGTTCAATAAAATATTGTTCAACCAAAAATTGCTGCTTCCAACCCTGAGACACTGATGGTTTGGAGACCACATAGCTCATATTGCATATTCAAGAGTTTTGCTAATAATCATCTTCATTCCCTGACATTGCAGTAAAATATTCCAATCTCAACTAAGTGTTCTAATCACTACCGTTATTTCTAGGCCCCGACACAGCTTGTCTATAATTTCTAGTAACAGGTACTTCGCACTGGTTCCAGTGCTTTCCTGATTGCCAGCCTCTAAAGAAGTACAATCTCCAGAGAATTCTGTCTAGGCATAAGGAGTATATGGGTTCCTTTTTCTCTTTCCAGTAAATACTAAAATGTAAAATACTATGTCCTTTAATTAAGTTTAGCAACTTCCACTTACTTTCCTCAGTGCCTGATTTCGCAGAGAATTCCTTGCTTATAATCCCTAATGAACTGGCATGGCATTGCATACACTTGACTTCTACAGGAAACATCCATTTTTGAAAGATACATCATACCTGTATTGCAAGACAGAACTCAAGAGTAGATTTTACAACATGCCCTAATGTTGAAGTTGCAACCGTGCCAGGTAAATTTCTACTCTCTTGTGATATTATGCTAATATTATAGAAATAGTATTGCGGATATTTCCTACTATCACTTTTGTTCCTAATTTAGGCTGTTCATCAAAATCACCATAGTAGTACGTGTTTAAATATAGATTTTTGGACCCAATCGTTCCTTTCTGAATCAAAATGATATTGTATAATATACTATATGATGTTCTATATATTCAGAGCTGAGAGAAGTTTTGTTTATTCCTTGTTATGAATTTGTTGTTAGGACTGTTTTCAAATTATTTTATAATTTTCTTCACTAGAAAAAAACTAGGTTTCTGTATTCTTTATTTCTAACTATTAAAATCGTGGTAAAATATACACAACATAAAATTTACCATTTTAACTATTTTTTAAGCGTACAGTTCAGTGGCATCAAGGGCATTCACATTGTTGTACAGCCATTGCCACCATCCATCTCCAGAACTTTTTCCATTTTGCAAAACTGAATTTCTGTACTTATCTCAAACATCTCCCCATTTCCCTTTCCCTGGAAGCTACCATTATACTTTCTGTCTAAATGAATTTGATTACTCTAGATACTGCAGATATATAAGTGGAATCATATAGTATTTGTCTTTCTGTGACTGGCTTATATCACTTAGCATAATGCCTTCATCATTCGTCTGTGTTGTAGCATGTGTTGTAATTCCCTTCCTTTTTTAATGTTGAATAATATTGCATTATATGTATATATCACTTTTTGTTTATCTATTCTCTTTGTCCACTTTATTACAAAAATTTTGAAGTTATTCCTCTATATCAACCATGCAAATGTTTGTGTATTGTGTATCTGTGTTTTTTCATCCAGACATTTATTTGTATTTTCCCATTAATGTCTTATAAATGTTCTTGTTGCAAGCTACATTATATCCCTTTGGGGAGAAATCCAATTATAAAAATAAGTTCTTAAATTAATTAATGGCTAAATATTGTAGAATATTTTTCTATATGACTAAAAATATAAATACCTAACAGTTTGGTTAGAGTAAGAGAAGAGGAAGAGAAAGTTATGATTACTTAATGTGTGTGCTAGGCCTTTCACATATGCTTATTCGACCTAATGATGGTCTTAACTTCGAGATGTCACTATTTTTGCTTTAGTTTTACACATGAGGATATTGTGACTATTCAGAAAGCTCAGAGGGCTAGGAACTGGCTGAACTGGCTGATAAACTGAGCTCTGGATGACTCAAGAGTCTGTGAAGTTTTCGTTGTGTCACACCAGTAAATAGACAAACACTAATTATTTAATAGACAATATCTCCTTTTTAACAGACACAAACAACCAAGGATTACATAACTCTGAGTGCATACTACCAACTAATAGTATTATAACTAGTCTGAGGGCAAAGGTCTTAATGACCTAGTTATATTTACTTATAAATGTTCAAAACATGCATTATAAGAACATGTTAAAAATAATCTATCTTAACAGGGATATTACAGCATAATAGGCCAACCATCAATTTCATGTTTGATTTTTTTCTTTATAAAGCCATGGAGTGCATTTCTATCTTTTGATTGAATCCCTCCAGCACCAGGAACTTCAAAGTCCTCTCAAAAAAATCCTTCCTTAATATTGACTTGAAATCATTCTCCCTGGAATTCAAATTTATTAGTTAGTGTAAGTCTAATCTTCAATCATATTCATTCATTCATTAGGTAGGAAGTTAACAGTACACAGTTGTGAACATAAATGGACGCATAGCAGTGAATGAGATAGACGTGGTTCTTTGTCTCATGGTACTTATAGTCCCACACTGGAGATAAATAAGAAAGGAAAGAATCTTAATATTTATTAATTTTGATTAAGTAGTGAAGCAAAGAAGTGAAGGGCTATGATAAAAACTATTAGGAGACAGGGGCTAATCATAGAAAGATGATAGAGAGAACTTCTTGAATAGAGGAGAAAAGACTGAAAAGATGGCTTTTAAACGAAGAACCCAAATACAAGAAAAAGGAAGGGAGAGGGGAAAGCTGTTTCAGCAGATGTAATAAGAAACTCTATAGTCTCTGGAGAAGGAAAAGAGCTTAGGAAACAGAAGATTTGAAACGAGATGAATCCAGGAAGACAGCGACAAGAGATAAAGTTGTTATGCAGCTTTTGTGATGCTTGTTTAAAAATTAGATCTTACGTATGATCCAGCAATTCCACTTCTGAGTGCAGGTCCAAAAGAATTGCAAGCAGGACCTTGAAGAGATAGTTGCACACTCATGTTCATAGCAGCACTACTCACAATAGCCAAGAGGTGGAAGCAACCCAAGTGTCCATAGACAGATGAATGGATAAACAAAATGTGGTACACACACAGTGGAACAGTATTCAGCCTTAAAAAGGAAGAGAATTCTGGCACACACTTAAACATGATGAATTTTGAGGACATTGTGCTAAGTGAAGTAACTCTGTCACAAAAAGACAAATACTATATCATTCCACTTATATTAGGTATCTGGAGTAGTAAAATTCATAAAAACAGAAAGTACAGCGGTGTTTATCAGAGACTGGGGGTGGGAGGAAGAGGGGAATCACTGTGTAAGGGATAGAGTTTCAGTTTCAGCAACATGAAAAAGTTCTGGAAATTCGTTGTGCCACATTGTGAATACATTTAACTCTATTCAGGTATTAACACGCTTAGAAATGGTCAAGATGGTAAATTTAAGTTATGTGGTTGTACCTCAATTAAAAACAAAAAGAAGTAGATAGTAGACAGACTACAATGCTTTGGAAGAAACCCCAAATTCATGAATAATATTGAAATATTTGATTCCATCATAGAAGTTGTTGGTCAAGTTCAATATTTAGCTAAGAAACTTTTTCCAACAACTCAGTTTTTGCAGCATTTGAACAAGAGCATATTTTAATGTGTGAAATAATCACTTATTTCATATATTTTGAAATATTACTTATATTATTATAATCACTATTATACCACTAATTAGGCATCAATTATTTTTATATCAATTTCTGCCCAGCTGTGTGTTTTGCTACAGAACAGAGGTGATTCTGTGCTACAGCATTAATATATATGCTCTGACCAAACAAATTGTATGCTTTAAAGGGACCAAAGTGGTCTCTACTTAAGGGAGTTAGTCTGTAAGGATAGGTGTGGCAAGAGACTCCTTTTTTCTGATTATCAGTGTGTCCTTTTCCCTTAGATTTTCTGACAATAGTTAAGAGTTTATAAATATATTCTAAGTCAATGTCAAGCCCTATACAGATCAGTGGGAGAGATATTTCATGTAATTTTATCTCATTATGTAGTCAGCTACTTATTACAGCTAGAAATAGTAACTACATATGTTTCATGTTGTCAAGAAGGTATTATGGACTCTTTATGATGCTCTGGACAAAGTATTTATTTTATATTGAGTCCTTTTTTTTAACTAGTAAAAGCATGAAAATGCAAGATGGCTTATTTTTAAAATGTCCATTCTTTTCATTTATACCACATTTCCAGCAAGTAACTTCCTCTCTAATACAGTCGTTATGGAAAATCTGTGATTGTCAAGTATTTAATATTCAAACTACATGGAAATTGTTAAATTATCATTTTATATATGAGATAACAATATAATCAATTATATAATGATTTAAGCAAATTAACGGGTTCTATAGTTTCCCAACAAAAATTGAACTTAATGTACATGAAGTCACAGAGAAACAAAAAGGAAAATCTTGTTAACCTATTGTCAATAATCTACAATTTTAAGGCTATTGATCTTTCTCATCATTTCCCTCCAACCTACGATTATTAAATAGGTTATGATCAAAAAAATCTTTTAAAATGAAATAGCAAGTCATATCACTTACAGATTAAGTATATTTTCTGTGTAAGCAATCTTACAGTTTTTGAGTATCTAGCTTTACAAACGTTTTTATCTTCATCCATGCAGGTCTTACCTCCTGCCTTTGTTTTTATCTTAGCACACAAATTTTTGTGTATAAATCTATCATGAAATTAGACAGATATTTGGTACTTACAAAGCTTCATTTTAAATTCTTCTATTTGGTAGTTTTACTACTAATAGGTGAATATATAAGCAGAATCAATTTGGATATTCGATTAAAAATTAAATATATGCATGCTGAGTCCTGGAAAGTTTCCAGCCAAGAGAACTGAAGTGTCTGCCTAGACATTCTGAGAAATGCTGCCAAACTAAAGTGGAAGACGTGACTCAAAGCAACAGAAGAAATATTTTCAGGATTAAGCCAGAGAAAGAGGAAGATACACAGCCACAAGGAAGAAGACACCGCTTTAATGACTTCAATAAACACAGATAACAAGATACTAAGTATTTCCAGACAGTATTATTTAGGAATTCGAAGCCTCTTTTAAAATCTTCAGTAGACAAGGAGCTACAGAGCTAGTATAAGTTTTATTGTACTTTTTAGCTATATTTTAACACTGAGTATGCTATGAAAATTGTTTTACTACTCACACTTTGCATGTTTCCACAATCATAAGTATTTTCTCTACTTCTACTTTTTCCACTTGAATATTTTCTTATTCATATGTATACAAGGAATAGAATAGAATCCTGGGAAGAACTGTCAGATTTGTAGTTTGCCAATTAGCGTTGTAATGAATAGTGGCTGTCTAATTAAAAATAAGAAATGCTGGTATAATAGAATATAAATGGTAATTCCACAATTATAATTTCTAAAGAGGATAATTCTGTATAACCTCAGTATTTTCAAGGCTATCTATATTTATAAATTGTGAAGTCTTATCACATTAAAGATGAGGTTTAGAGAAAAAATATTTTTTTTAAAAAAATCACTGTTTAAATATACAAGGAAAGCAATTATCATTTCGGTAGATGAAACTCTCATAAAGCAATGTACAATAATTTTTAGCTCTTGAAAAATTTTATATACCTTGTCAATAAACAATTAATGCTTAAGTTTATCCTAAGCTGAAGATAGAATACAAAAAATATTGCAATAATAGACAAATCTTGTACTATGAACATTCACCATTTTCAAAGTTTTCTTTTAAGTTTGTAAGCTGGGTTTCACATTTCTTTCTGTCATAAAAATGAATTTTTCCCCTTTTGAAAAATAGCATATCCTTGTCTTTTTTGGTATAAATATCATTATGTTTAAAATTATTTTTGATTAGTTCCTATCCAGTGGTTCATAAATTAGATATTCTTTTTCCTGGCAAATGTATCCCGATTTTTCTACTGTTTTGAATTTTTAGAATAAAAATGACATTTTGAGAGGTCAGAAAGACTGTTGGTCCTCATTGTGATAAATGTTATACATGATTCCATTACTACAGACCAGGAATGCCTGAAGGAATGTTTGGGCCATGTAATATCTAAATTCAGCCTGTAACCATTTCCTTGAACAGTCCATTTCCAAAAAAGTGAAGTAAAATCTTTGTAAAACATACTTAGATTTCTACCTCAGAATAGACTTCTCTGAAACATATTTCAAATATAAACAAAGAATCCTCTATTAGAAAATTATTTTCTAATAAAAGAATCATCTAAAGATTTTAACACGAATAAAGGGTAAAATGAAGTAAACATTAATTCTTCATTATAAAACTGTTCATGTCAATTCAAATCAAATTAATTTCTTCCATAATACCACAATTACTTGCATTAAAAAATAGAATCTTGGGGCTGGTCCCGTGGCCGAGTGGTTAAGTTCGCGCGCTCTGCTGCAGGCGGCCCAGTGTTTCGTTGGTTCGAATCCTGGGCGTGGACATGGCACTGCTCATCAAACCACGCTGAGGCAGCGTCCCACATGCCACAACTAGAAGGACCCACAACAAAGAATATACAACTATGTACCGGGGGACTTTGGGGAGAAAAAGGAAAAAAAATCTTTAAAAAAAAAAATAGAATCAAACAAAGCAGACTTCTGCTTACTTATTCATTATATTTAAACACCCAGCTCTTGTGAAACCTCAAGGTATATACCTTTGAGAACAGTTCTACAACTGAGTATTCAAGTTGTTATCCTTGTCCTTGTTACCATCTCTAAAGTGACTGTTTCAATTGTCACCTTACCTGACACCATTTATTTCAGAATCCTGTTTATTTCAGTAAATGGTGATCTTTACTAGACGACTCAGATTCTATAGACCAAAGCCATTGAAAATATTTCCTTTAGTTCTGAAAATTTCTCTTTCAAATTTTTAAACGGTACCTCATGATGAAAAACTGACTCCCAGTACTCCAAAATACCAGACTAAAAATAAGGCTAAATTACCAGTATTCATCTAAATTACCAGTATTTATCTCTAATCTATTGCATCAATATGTACACACACAGCATTTATCCAAAATGTAACTATTGTAATAAATCGCTGTTACTCTTTAGCCTGTAAAATAAACAGAATACAATAAAATTCATTCACTATGTTAAAAATGATAAACTGTGGCCTTCATTGATAACATTTAAACATCAGTCTGTGACTAGAGACATAATTTGAATATCAAAGTGACAAACGCTAGAGATTGGCTCCCAAAAACACTTTTCTGTCTTCCTGCCTCCTAATAAAGAGACTTGAAAGTGAAATAGATACTCAAGTTATCAACCTCCTAGCAGGTAAGTTTGGCCTTGTTAAGTACCTCTCTTATATGAGATATAAGCACAAGTTTCGCATACTTTTTCCTACTGACCACATGTAAATACTGCTTTTTGTTGGAGTTTTCAATTCCTTAACATACTTACCTACCCAGCCTGAAGAAAACTGCAAATGTTAGAAAGATTAGACACCTCTGTAATTTTAGTCAGTGATACATTGGTGATTTGGTAGGGAAGAAGAGTTATCTCAACTCTCTATCCTTTTAAAAGTTTATCTGTCTTTGCCAAGTTTTGTTTTTTCCCTTCTATATTGTCCTCCAGGAGAAGAATTGGCCCATCTATTGTAAGAATAACTAGAAATATATACTCTTCATTCCCTACTTTCCTGCCATCTTGGAGTTCTCGATTGGTTAGTTATTTATCAGATTTTCTACCTCATATTTCTCTCCATGGAATGGTTTTACACTTGTTTTTCATAAAGTTTTCTTATTAACCTTATTAGATATTTTGTTGTTTATTTGCCTATCCTATCTGTAGCTTGTTATTTACTACAAAACTTCTCTAGAACGTGCATATTAGTAGTGGTTCTCAAACTTTAATTTCTATGACTCACTTGCTGCCCCACCCAGCTTATTCACCACCGACTCTGATTTAGCTATTTTTGAGGAGAATCCAGGAGACTCTCTTCCTAATCCCGAGTGAGCTCTGATTGAACTTCAGACAACACTTTCTGTCCCTGGAATACGCCATGCTCTGCCTCAATCTCCATGTTGATGCTGCTCAATGAATAGCAACGATTCTCTGATCAGTAAATTCTAATTCCTCTTTTTGATTTCCTGAAGAATTTGACACCTTTTTCTTTCACTTCAGTTTTACACACATTGCCCATCAGTGTCAGATCCTGAATTAACCCTCGTTCTCCAAACTTTTTAGACTCCTTCTTGGTTTCTATCAATGCCTCTTCCTCTTGCTTCATCTTTACTTTTGCTGCTTTTCCATACTCTTCTCTAATCCCTGTACTACTTTTCTTTCTATACTGGCTATCTGAGTTATTTGACCTCCTATACTTTCAACTATAATCTCGAATTCATACCAAATCTACCTTTTCTGTTTTATTTTTCTTTAAAAATCTTATCCCACCTCTTATGAACCCCAGTTTTACATTCTAATATTCTGCTGTAATTTTGACTTATAAATCCCTCCAGGATCTCAAAATAAACTCATCATATCCTCCTACAAACTGTTCTTATCTTAACTTTATTATTGCTTTGACTTTACCACTCTCCCAGCTACTCAAAGTTCAAGATTGTTATCCATTAATTATTCCTGTTTTTTAAACCCCAATATCCAATCAGATGTGAAGTTCTAACAATCCTATCTTTCAAAATTGCCCTTGCATCCATTATTTGTATTAATGGTCTCAAACTGTACTATTTTTCATCAGTGATAAAATTTTGGCCTTCTAACTCATATCACTGTTACTTCTCTCTTTTTTCTCCATAGTTGTTCATGGAGGTGCATCAGTTATATCTCCCTTCAAGAGAGACTTTTGTGAGGAATGTAACTGAATGATGACCATCAGCTGCCTTACATTTACATTTACTTCAACATTCACACTGTGGCTGCATTTCCCCCAGACTGCTTCCAACCAAAGACTGAAACGTATCTTGCCAAATTAAAGACTTCTCTAAATGGCAATCTTGGCTTAGGCCATTTGCCTAGATCAGATTTCTTCAGAACTGCTCTGGATTCTGAGTCCCTTGCTAGCCAATTCTCCTTCCTTCCTTCTCTCCTCTCACAAGCACCAGACATGACTTGCGGACCAAATGCTCTCTCAGCCAGCTCCTGTTCTGTCCCACTTGTCAATGTCCTACAGTCAAAA